>NC_044401.1:40656213-41293256 GCF_006542625.1 Nomascus leucogenys | reverse complement strand
GAAAAATACCTGACTTGTCTGCTGGAGTACGGAACCACGCTGCAGGCCAAAACCAAGTTTTGGTCCCTGGAGTGCCAGGAGGCAAAACATGAATACTTTATGCAGTGCTCTGTTGTAAATATCACATGGATTTGAGAATTCCCTGAGGGTAGAGGCTGTAATAATGTTTTAACTATGTGTTTCCGGAGCTTGACTCAGCATCTGACTCATGAGTGATGCTTAATAAATATTCGGTGGAATAAATGAATTAGCAAATGAGGACAGCGCTTAGTTGCAGTAGAACAGGAAGAAAAAAATATGTTGAGAAGAAATTCTTCCCTATAGCTCTGATATGTGACATAAATAGACATATTCACACACACTCAGGCAAACACTTTCTGGAACATTCTACATTGCTGTTCTTAAAATTTAAATACCAAATACAGTGGCTCCTTCTTGGGTGTTAAACTACCTGACTTCTCACATTTTAATATGTTAATTCTTCATTTTCTTGGACTCTCTTTTTGGGTTTTCTGCAACTCAGTCCTCCTGCCAGTTTCCTTTGCTCTCAATGCTTTCTCTGCCCTTCACTGTCTCTTCAATAACCGCTCCCCAAATGTTGATTTCCTCAGTGTTTTCCACTGAGTCTATTTGCCCCACCTTTCTCTCAGTTTCTACCCAGTATATTTATTTATTGTCATGGTTTCCATTCCCGCTACGTGCAAAATCGATGCCTTTAGCCCCAAATCTACTATAACCCATATGCCTTTATTTCCAACTGAACACAACTGAACAGTGGATCTGAATTCTATTCCACCTAATTTCAGATATATTTGACTGAGTCATGCTTTTTCTCTATTATCATCACAATCCAATTATGAGTTCAGCTAAAATCTTAGGGGTTATTTTTAAGTGGTTTTCTGTTTTTCTTCTTTATGTAAAAACCACTTGAACACATTTCTTCCTCTGGGATAGCTCTTGAATTTCCCAAGGCCGCCTTCTTCAAACTCTCCTCCTTGCTTCTACTTAGGCAGCCTTTTGATGGACCTGTTTACTCAAACCTTTGCCTACCTTGGCTTCCTCTCACTCTAATTGTTACTGCCTGTCACTCCCAGAAAACACATCATATCATTCCCTTCCATAAGATCTTCAGAGGATGCACTTTGTCAGCAGGAAATGGTACCATTGTAGCATTGCATGTAAGATGCCTTACAATCTCACTGCAGTCCATTTTGCCAGAAAATCTCCTACCAATCCTTTTACGAGTTGAATTGTTCTCCCCTCCCCCCCAGAATCATACACTGAAGTCTCAACTCCTAGTACTTCAGAATGTGACCTCATTGGTAGATAGGATCTTTATAGAGTTAATTTCATTAAAATGAGGTTCTTATCATGGGTCCCTGATCCAATATGACTAGTGTCCTTATATAAACGGGAACTTTGGACACAGAAACACTCATAAAGGGAAGAAAATGTGAAAAGACAAGGGGAAAAGACAGCCATCCACAGCCAAAAAGGGAGGCTTGGAGAGGGTCCTTCCCCCACAGCCCTCGGAAGGGACCAACCCAGCTGACATCTTGATCAGGAACTTGTAGCCTCCAGAACTGGGAGACAGTAAATATCTCACAGCCATCTAGTCTGTGGTACTTTGTTATGGCAGTCCTTAAAAACCAAGATACCTCCCAATTTTACCACTGCCATACACATATGCACACACCATCCACCACCTGGCCTTGATAGTAATAATCTCTGTGTATAGGAGTGACTTTTCTCTTCTGCCATTCGCATGGCACCTCAGGGGAGATTTCCAAGCTGTCTTCCTGCAGTGTCTATCCCCATGCTCCTCAGAGCCTTGTGTTAGATTCACTGGTAAACATACCTCACGTTGTGTCATATGAATAAAAATACTTCATCATAAGGCCTTTTTCTCATTCAACAGCAGTTCATTCATCACCTTGTGAGAGCCCTTTCAGAACCTGCCGTCTAGCAACGAAAACAATAACAACAAAACAATAATCATAGCAATCGCTAGCAATCACGTAGTGCCTATTTTGTGCCAGGCGTGGTTCCAACCACACGTAGCATCACTGGCCTTGCTGTCTTTCTGTTCATGGATTTAGGCAATTTTTCCTCTGAGCAATGATGAAAAAATCATAAAACTGGAAATTAAGGGACTTTATTTTACTATGATGCGTTTATTCCCTTTTTGGAAAAAAAGTTAATATAATTATATACTTCAGGCATTTTGTAAATTTTGATTGTGGATTTCAATGCCACATTAACATGAAAAATATTGATTTCATGTTAGTTCACTAAAAATTTTCCTAGACAATTCATCACAATGCGAAGTTTTCTTCTAATCCTGTGGTTCTCAAACTTTAGCCAGAAACGCAATCACCTAGAGTGGTTGTTAAAGCACCGATTTCTGGGTCTCACCCCAGAGTTCTGATGCAATAGGTCTAGGGTGGGGTTGAATTTGTATTTCTAGAAAGATCCCAAATGATGCCTATGCTGCTGATTTAGGACCCACATTTTGAGAACAACTGATATAATCCATGATATTCAACTAAAAATTCTCATACCTAACAAAATTCACCAAAACATGTTGTTATTAACAAGGGAAGAGAAGGCAAGGGGGTATATGACTGATTAAAAATAATCAACTAGTTGGTGCCTTTAGAAAAACCACTTGGGTAATTTGTTAGTGGTGATGTCCACATGAGGTTATTCTTATTCCAGGTGTGTTTGGCAGAATTTGTCATTAGCTGGGAAAATGCCTGTGTGTGTATGTACATGAGTATACAGTACGTTTTATATATATATAAATATATCACAAAATAATTCTCAAAAGGGAGAAAAAGCATAATTATATTAAGTTGTCCTCCGTTAGCAGAGGTATATGATTTTCTCAAAACTTTATTACTCTCTGAGGCTCCCCCTAGTGTCCTTAACAGGATATGGGAAGTAATATAGATAAACTTGGATTTTATGCATTCAACAACGAATTAGAGGTATCTTGAAAGGATCGTAGTGCTGCTTTAAAATAGTCTTTACACACAACACCAGTATATTTTTAAAGTTTTCAGGATAATAGCAAAATGAAGGTGGTGCTTAGATTAAAAATTAACCTTCTGCTGCAAAAATGCACAGCTGAAGAATAGTAACTATTTATAGCAATAGGTATATTTAAATGGTCATTGAGAAGTTTTCGTGTAGGTTGTATTTTACAGATGATGTGTTTTAGCCATAGACATTTAATTTACAAGACTATTTTCAAGTGCTTCAATACTGAAACAGATATGCCACCTCATGTTGGAATTATCTTTCAAGAATTAGATCCATACATTTGCAAGTGGGTTTTCAGAAATTAGTTCTAGTTCTCAGTCTCTAAGTCTCTTCCATCTAGACCCATGCCATCCAACAGAAATGTAACGTAAGACACATATATAACTTGAAATAGTTTTGTAGCCATATTTAAAATGAGTTTTTGAAAAATTAATAAAAGATTTTACTTAACAGTATTTTAAAAGTTTTCAAATTATGATATGAATTTCACACTTACAGCACTTCTTAATCTGACATTCCTCAATTCAAGAGCTCAGTGATCACATGTGGCTAGTAGCTACCATACTGGACAGCATAGTATTAGATCATGTGACTTATTATTTCCTCTTGAGTGTTGGATTGAAAGAAAAATTGCAAGCACTTGTCATGGACTATGAGGTTTTACTTTAAGCTGAAGTGCACTAATTAAAAAAGGAGCACCGTTCACAGATGCGAAGACATGATCCCAGGTTATAGTGGCTTTTCCACACTGACAGTGTCTCCAGAGAACAGCCAGGAAAATCAGCTCAGAAGCTCATGCTCAGATGGTCAGGGAACGTGCAAATTGACAAACCTCACCTTGTGACTTCAAAAGTCTTTATCTGAGTTTGCTTTATACCTTTGTAGAACTAGAAATATGCTTCTTTTTAAACTGCTGAGCACGGATACATGATACAATTGCTCCGTCATCTGCCACCAAACAAGGAAGGGTGGTAGATAGACTTCTGTCAGCTTTTCTAGTTATTATGCCCATTGCCCCTATCTAAAATGGCTTTCCTTGAGCCCTAACACTCATTTCAAAATAACTATGTGAAACCATATTCTTTATTTTTTTATGTTTTTATTGCTTTTTCTCCACTTAATGTGGGTTTCATGAGATTAGGGGCTTTTCCTTTTCCCTTCCAATTTACTGAGGTATCTATAATGTATGTGCTCCCACGTGGTAGGTACCTGTATTAGTCCATTCTCACGCTCTTATGAAGAACTGCCTGAGACTGGGTAATTTATAGAGAAAAGAGGTTTAATTGACTCACAGTTCCACAGGGCTGGGGAGGCCTCAGGAAACTTACAATTGTGGTGGAGGGGGAAGCAAACGCACCTTCCTTACATGGCAGCAGGATGGAGAAGAATGAGTGCCCAGGGAAGGGGGAAGTCCTTTATAAAACCATCGGATCTCCTGAGAACTCACTCGCTATCACGAGAACAGAATGAGGGAAACCACCCCCACGATCCAATCATCTCCACCTGGCCCCTCCCACAACACGTGGGGATTATGGGAACCACAATTCCAGATGAGATGTGGTTGGGGCCACAGCCACACCATATCAGTACCCAAACGAATAAATGAACTAACTTTTTAAAAACCTGAATGAGTTCTTTCTACATCAGAAAATATTTTTCTCCAAGTCATGCCTTTAAAACACAGTCTTTATTTTACACTCTCTTTACTCATTCTCCCTTTCCATCTTTCTTCAGCCAATGTGTGGTCGACAGAGTGGAGGGCATATAGTTGAGATGATCATCCCTTCTCTACCCACTGATCCTGGCCAATTCCACCTAATTCATTTTTTAGCCAGCTTAGTTACTGAATGGAGATACCTGACTTTATTTACTTCACAGAGTTGTTGGAATGATTACTTACTGTGTGTTACATTTATAAAATTAACGGGGTGTGTGTGTTTAAAATCGTGCATGAATATGGGGTAAAGAAGACTTTTCATCCTTTAAAGATCACCCATCTGGAAGATCAAACCCATATCCAGATTACATTGTCTTTCCCTTCTCAAGATCCTATTAACTTTCAATCTATGTCACTCATTTGGAAACTTAACTATATATGAGTTATAGCAGTATGTGACTGTGTCATGTATTGGTATTATTACCAATCTGGCAGAAAATCCCTGATGGACGTAATTCAAGGCCAGGATGAAGAGAAGAATCTATTAAATTCCCACTGAATGGATTTGTTTCTGCATTTAAAATAGCCCTCTAACTTGTTCAGTGTGATTCAGAATTTTAATGTTCACATTAGTATACTTGTTAAAGACTTCTAGAGGATGGATTAAGCAATAATAATTTTCATAGCTGATTATATATTTATTTTAAGATTTAAAATGTGTATAAAGCATCTCTGTTGAAAAGCATTTCAAAAAGAATATAATATTTAACAAGAAATTGCTTAATATGGATTATTCTGATGATATTCTTTAAGAAGCATATATTGGAAAATGTTAACAAATAGTGTTATTTAATATAAAGATGTTTTATGTAGAGGCATTTAATGTGATAGATACATATCACATCAAGTGCCTGTGCAAAGTGAGATATATAACTTACTTTTGAGTTGAAGATATACTTTGACATTTTGTAAGTATTAATTGCCTAAAATTGCTAATAGCATATGTTTAATGTCACCTAATTTGAAAGCCAATTTTAATTTATGCAAGTGAATATGTAGTATCTTAGAATATAAAAGCTAATTGTTGTCTTTGTGATCATTTAGTTTCAAATATATCAGCATAAACCGAATGAAACTGACAGATGTTGGAGTTTCAAGTTATTCAAGAACAGTTTCTTTTTTTTTTTTTTTTTTTTTTTTGAGGCGGGGTCTCGCACTTTCGCCCAGCCCGGAGGGCAGTGGCGTGATCTCGGCTCACTGCAAGCTCCACCTCCCGGGTTCACGCCATTCTCCTGCCTCAGCCTCCCGAGTAGCTGGGACTACAGGCGCCCGCCACTGCGCCCGGCTAATTTTTTGTATTTTTAGTAGAGACGGGGTTTCACCATGTTAACCAGGATGGTCTCGATCTCCTGACCTCGTGATCCACCCGCCTCGGCCTCCGAAAGTGCTGGGATTACAGGTGTGAGCCACCGCGCCCGACCTCAAGAACAGTTTCTAATATTTAGGGAAATAAATAACATACTCTCTTGTGAACAGGTAGTTCAAGACTAGTTTGGAAATCTTGATTTGAACACCTTGTAAACACTAATAATGTATTGCACGCTTGAAATTTGCTAAGAGAGTGTATCTTAGTCTCAACACAAAAGAAAGGTAACAATGTGAGATGATGAACATGTTAAGTAATTTATCTGTGGTCATCTTTCACAATATGTATGTATATGAAAACATCGCTCTGTATACCTTGAATATATACAAAGTTTATCTGTCAGTTATGCCTATATGAAGCTGGAAAAATGAAAAATATAAGAAATAAACACTTGTTTTTTTTTGTTTTGTTTTTTTTGAGACGGAGTCTCGCTCTGTGGCCCAGGCTGGAGTGCAGGGGCACGATCTCGGCTCACTGCAAGCTCCGCCTCCCGGGTTCACACCTTTCTCCTGCCTCAGCCTCCCAAGTAGCTGGGACTACAGGTGCCGCCACCATGCCTGGCTAATTTTGTTTTCTATTTTTAGTAGAGACGGGGTTTCACCGCTTGTTCTAAATTCTTCGGAGCATTGTGTTGCACAAGTAGAGACATGTACGAGTAGACACATAGCAATCTATTATAAACAACGTTCTCTAAACACTCCTCAAATGGGAAAAGAGTCTGATATTAAAATGAAACTTTTCATCAATTAGCTAGATATTTAGGGCTATACTACAATGTTACCTAATTTTTGAGCCATTTTTTTCTCAACTGTTTAGTTACAATAATCTTCAAAAATAGTGTATTAATGTGATGCTATTCAGTATTAAATCCAAATCAATGTTAGATCCAAAAGCCAACCAACAAAACCTAACCACCCAGGGCTGTAATCCAAAACTTGAATCATATGATTTACTACTAATCACAATGGCAACCCACATCTACAAGTTTCTTTAAAAATGTAGTTATGATATATTTAAAAACATTTAATTTGACTAAAGAATTTCTGATCCTCCACCTTTAGGCAGACAGCAGGATCTCAGGAGAGTAACAATTAAATGTATGTTCTGGATACTGAAAAATATATAGGCTTAAACTAATATTATACGCGTATGTATAGAAAATACTATGGATATTTAAAAGAACTAAATAAAAATATATGTAATAGACTCTCGCGTATTATATATACGGCAATTTTTAGCCAGTTTGTGCCACCAAGCTTAATAGAAATAACCAAAATTCTGAAGAGTATATTTTTACTCAAACTTTAGATAAGTCAAAAACAAAGTTGTCAGACAAATGTATGCTAATATTATTTTAACAAGTAATTTAACTCTGTCTCCAACCATACTGATGCAAAATCCTGAATCCTTAACACTCTTTGTTGATATTAAATGCTGACATTTAGTATAGGTGCAGATTTTGACAAGATTAATAATACTATTTATACGTATAATTATTTAAATTACCCATACTGCCTCAGTTTAATTGTGTTCATGAAATTGGCATGCATAATTTATGACATCAATGCTGTCAACCATCAATCTACATTTTAGACAGCAACACATCAACTAACTGACAGAGTAAAATGTTTGAGTTGATTCAGAAAAGAACTTCAACTTTTGAAGGTGGAAGTTTGTAGCATGTTATGTACCCAAAGGATATAAATTTTTGGTGTTGTTTGTGAAAATCTGCTCAAGACATTTTCAGAAAGATCACAAATACAAGATTAGTTCTTAGATCATAATCTAAGGAAAAAAGCCTATAGAATAAGGAGTGTTTATATTTTTGTATTTATGTGGGTCATTCACTACTTTAGAAGTTTTGTATAGCTCATTGACACTTTCTCAAAACAATATTTTTCAATACATAAAATAAATCATCTTCAGGCACAAATTATACTGAAATATAGCTTATTAAATTATGACTATGTGATTAAGTATGTGGTATTATGCACCTTCGTTTTGTTATCAACTGCAGTGGCAGGCTGAATCACTAACAAAATTTCAAAATGATGATGATAAACGATATGTTACATGTCTGCAATAATTTTAATATATAGTCAATCTTTAAGTAACAGGTTTGGGGTTGCCTACTCCCCACTTCTGTGTAGTTAAAAAATCCATGTATAACTTTTGACTGCCCCAAAACTTAACTACTAATAGCCTACTGATGACTAGAAGCCTTACTGTTAACATAAACAGTGAATTAGCACAGATTTTGTATGGTATATGTGTTATATATTGGATTCTTACAATAAGGTCAGCTAGAGAAAAGAAATTGTTAGTAAGAAAATCATGAGAAAGAGAAAATATATTTACTATTCATTAAGGGGAAGTGGATCCTCACAGAGGACTTCATCCTCCCTTGAGGAGACTTAGAAGGAGGAGAAAAGGAAGGATTGATCTTGCTGTCTCAATGCAGGCAGATGAAAATCCAGGTATACATGGGCCTGTGTAGTTCAAACCTGTGTTGTTTAAGTGTCGACTGTAATAAAAAAGATCAGTGAGGTCTAACCCACAGATACTTCTAATATTTCTGTAGCTCATTCTCTATTTTTATAGAAGTTAGTGAAAATAAAGATAAATATTTTCCCTGTCCAATAATACAAACCTCCTGAATTCGATCTTCAAAATCCTCAGGTGTTATAAACTCAGGTTAAAAACTCCTGCTAATAGTAAATCTTGTATTTTGTCTTTCTTTTCTTTGAGAGCTAAGCCATTAATTTATTTATTTCAGAAATAAGAAGCAAATCATTGTGCATTTTGTCAGCATATACCAGGCAAAATAATTGGGAATATTTTCTCTGACTAAACATTGCAGAAAAATGTTTATGAACTAGATATTTAAATGTGATTTTAATTTTACTTTTATTTTTACTGTTTCAGTGATACACATTGGGGCTCTCTGTGTGAAAGTGCTCTGGAAATTGAAAGTGTTTTGGAATTCATGACATTAATCAAAATGCCAGGCCATGTAATATGAGGATTTAGCTATTCAAATCCTACTACACAGAGCTCGGTTCACTGTGATATTGGGGCTAATTTTCACTTATACATGGAGAAGAGCAGTAATACGTTAAGAGCTTAGGAAATGTGTAAATACTTTTTACAAACAAATGTCACATTTTTAGGAAGTGTTTTCAAACTAAATGAGAAAATGTCTGTTAAAAAAAAAGCTGAGCTAAAACTGTGAAAGTACCTGTGTATTTTAAATAACTTTCCTATTGCTACCTCTCCTAGATTAAATTAAAACGTGCTTTGCAAGATGGAAGAGAAAATGTGTCCTTCAAACATTGAGTGTAATTTAACATGTACCAGTTTAGGGTTGTTTTCCCTGTACAGATAATTTATACTTTTTAACCAGTTCCCCTGGAGGCTCAAGAGAGCACATTTCTAAAGAGAGCAACCTTGATCTAACCAAGACCTGCTCTTGCTAACAAACTAACCTAGACAGATGCTCAAAAACAATGGCAAAATAAATTAAAATATTTCATTCATACATATTTGCTATGCTGTTCATAAAAGAGTTGTTAAAGGCAGTATTCCTATGATTTTAGAGATCAAATGTAATTCTCAGATAATAACTTTGAGCTATAAACAAGATCAACATTACATCAAATATGTTATCAAAATACCAACGTGTATTCCTCCAGCCATTCAAACCTTCTGTATTAGTTTCTTGTCACTGGGTAACAAATTACTACCAAATTTGTGGCTTAAAATAGCACCCAATTATAATCTTACCACTATGTAGCCCAGAAGTCCTGGTGTAGATTGATGGGACTTTCTGCTCCAAGTTTCTCCTCGGAGTGTTCAAAACCATCAGAGGTTTATTCTGAATACTCTGAAAAAGAATCTGCTTCCATAATCATGCAGGTAGTTGCCAGAACTCATTCCTGTGGTTCTAGGACTGAGATCGTATTATCTTCATGGTCCTCGGCCAAGACAAAAAAACATGTTGACATTCTTACTAATTCCCTCAACAAATATTTATTCAATAGTGCCTTATGGTAGTCATTATGCCTAGCACTGTAAATGCAGTAACAAACACAGACCAGGCACTGTTTGAAAGAGCCTAGCTTACAGATACATCATAATCACAAATAATTGTAAGTAACAAACTAAACTAACAAAGCAGCTGACCATATTTCAACATATATTTATTGTAGAACTACCATGTACCACTCACTGTGCATCATGCTGAATACACACATGAATAATACAGTTCCTAACTTGTTAGAAGATAGAACTGTGGCTGTTTTCCAGCAGCTCATCACCAAAGTGAACCATATCCTTTATTTTGTGTGTGTGACATTAAGAATGCTCTAATCCCAGCTTTCTTTCTAGAGTTGTTACGTTTAATTACTGATAGATCATCAAGATTGGCTAGTGACCTGGAGAAACATGTAGAAATATTCCAAGCATGCCTAAAAAATGAGACCATCAGTTCAGATCTGAGAGCACTTCTGAAATAGCTGCATTTAAGGTGCCAGGATCTTGATGGCATCTGCAAGAAATTGGAAGATGATTCTTACATACTAAATAATCTGATCAGATGACTGAATGTACTGTTAATCACTTTGAAATGAATGAGCAGAACATGCAAATTAGTATGGCAAGAGCTAATGATCAACACACTAGCTTATTAATGGTTTTCAGAAATTAAGTGTTTTCATCACGATTTTTCAGAATTAAAACACTTGTTTAGATATTTTGATGAATGAATGTACTTTATCATCTGGTATTTTTTCAGAAACACTAGTAAAAATGTAATGTTTAGAGAAGTAAACATGAATTAGAGAACTTAAAAGCAGAGTTGAGTTGCTGTCTTCTTTAATTGTTCTTGTATTTATAGCAGCTTCATTTTTATTTTTTATATTTTTGAAGATGTTTTACTAGATACTTTATATTCGGAAGCAGGTATATAGTGGCAGCTATTATAATTTTTTAAATTTATAAAATAAGAGAAACATCTCAGTGATGAAACTTCTTCATCTTTCATTAAAAACATAATTGTTTAGAAAGAAAAGCATGGAAAGAGCTGTAATAATATAAATATTATTGTAAAGTAACATATTATCATAAAAGAAAGTATGTTCTAAACATTTTATCAGAAATCTTACAGGAAAGCAGTATCGTAGTGTAATTTTATTGAATTCTTTAAGTTTAGAGTAGGGGGAATATCCAACATCCATTACAAGTATACTTAAGAACATCTAGCTCTGGTTTCTGGGAAGAATAAGCCAATATAATAAGACGCTGTTTATCTAAAGTTGCAGAGCTACTTGAGAGCAGGATCGGATCAAAATCTGGTTTCTCTCTATTCCTAACCTAACCTAATGCTTTGCCCTCAGTCTCATAAAAATACGAATTTGAGACAAATCACAGCAGATACTTTAGGATTGGTGGTACAATTATAAGACATCATTTAGATTTAAGTTATTATCATCATTTGGGTTATCAGAAAGGAAAAAGAAAGAACGAAGGAAGAAGGGAAGAAACTAGTACTAATGAAGTGACAAATAGGTGCTTGGCCCTGTTCTTAAGTCTCTATAAACTGTATTGGAATTACTCTCATATTTAATATAATTCCTAAAGAGCCTTATCCAAAATGCTATTATCCATCATTCCCCTGTTCACTTTCTATTTCCTTACTTTTATTTTTGTTACTTTGTCTATTTGGGTGATTTTTTTCTAACAACTCCTCTGCCTCCATTAGAATGTAAATTCCATGAAGGAAGAATGGTGTTTGATATAGAGTTGGAGCTAAGTAAGTGAGTGGATAAATGTATTTTATTTAATTGCCAAATAAATAAATGATTTTCCCAAATTTACTTTGAGGTCAATATTGTGAACTTGCTTTTGCAACTGAAAAACCAGAGAACTGAGTTACTTGTGTGGCATTACAGCTAAAAAGTGACCAACCTGTTTTTCAATGGAAAAATAATAAAGAATACTGACAATAATAAATCTATGGACTAAATTTGATCCCCCCAAAACTAATGTCTTGAACCCCAAATCCCCATTGTTATGGTATTTGGAGGTGGAACCTTGGGAGGTAATTAAGTCACGGGGGTGGAGCCCTCATGAATGGGATCAGTGCCCTGATAAGACCAGGCTGGAGAAAGATGAGGATACATGGATAAAACATCCCTTTTGCAAACCAGAAAGAGTGTCCACACCAGATACTGGATTTATGGGCACATTGATCTTGGAATACCCAGCTTCTAGAACTCAGGAATTTTTGTTGTTTAAGTCATAATGTGTGGTATTCTGTCATAGCAACCCAAATAGACTAAGACAGAATACAGCTTATGTGGGGAAAATCAATAAATATATTTCTATAAATATATATATACATAGAACACATTTTGGGGGACAATAAAAACTGGGAAAGCATTTAGAATGTGATGCATGTATATAAAATGGGAATTATGTATTATGTATTTTATTACATGTTATTTTGTGCAAGTATAACATTTTCACAAAAATATATTTGAGTTTTGTGATTTATAAAATGATAGATTCCATTTCTAGATTTACTTTCATACTTGTGTGACACTAAGAATGATAAAAAACAGACTTTTCAAAGACAACATGCAAAAAAAGCATAAAATTATATTTTGTTAATAAAAGTTCCCCCAAATGAATAAAGCATGAACATGATCTGTAAAAATATTACAGATTATATATGAGTGGTATGCATATTAAGTGAAATCAAATTCATGTATTGCACAGAAAGACCAAGACAACTGATGTCTGGTTCCCTGAAAAAACTTTTTCTGCCTTCTTATGAACATAAGAATTCCAAATAGGAATCAAAGTAGAATGATTTTGTAGGTCTGGGACATTATTAGCACAAAAGAACCCAAAGAAACACAGTACACAGATAGTTTTGTAAACCATATCCTCCAAGTTTAGACAATCCACTTGAAATTCAACCAGTCAGTACCAATCATGTCTTCAAACACCCCTGAGCCACGGAACTATTTATCTCTGAATATTTAGTACATCAGACCACAAAGGCACTGTGTTCTGTAGTTATTAACATTCTGGCTCGTGGTGTAACATACACAAAGCTTGCCTTCAGAGCCAAAACATGAGATCTGGCAATGAATGTTTATTTCTTGAAAGGGTTTGGGGAATAAAAGTACATCACTTCAAGATTTAAAAAAAGAAAGCAATAAAGCCCTGTGGTAAGTAGTGTTTATATAGAGAAGGCAACTATAAACCTGAGAATAAGTACCAAAAAGCTTCTTGCATTTATTTTGAAATGCTCTCTTTTAGAATCGTTGAGTTTTAATTTCTTTATGGGGTGTCCCATTATCAATAACCTCAGGGAAACACATATTGAAATGGGACAATGCTTACAAGTATTATTGTGTCAATACAACCAGTGGCACCAGTATCACCATAAGTGATAGGAGAGAGAATATGTTAAATAATATAGACTATGAAGTGCAGCACATGTAGGAATTAGGAAAGACACTTGAGCATCCAGTGAGATGTGCTTTGAGCATTGAAAAGAAGGGAAAACCGGCAGCAGATAGAACCCTCTCTGACATTTACTAACTAGAGAAGTGTGGGATGAATCTTGAACTCTCTGAGCCCTAGTTCCCTCATTTGTTAAATGTAGGTGACAATCACAAGCTGAGAAAACACAGATGGCCTTCAAAACAAATTTTTGCCTCACTCCCATTGGCACTTGACTGAAGCTTCTGGGCCATCAACAGCAGGTAGTAAGAATATCACATTCTGCCTTTAATTGCAGAGTTCTGATGTCTCTTAGCCCTCCTGGATTAAGTGGTCTACTTTCATAAAAGAGATACAGTCTGCTAACCCATTCACCCTGATGGCCCGTTAAAGGAGGTATAGGAGACATTGATTTTAACAGCTGTCATTATAATGCTAGATACCATGTAACAGCAAATCTCTGTGAATGGCTTGATAGACATGTCATTTAAAAAGAATTGCTCTAAACAAAAATATAACTAAAGTGTTTAAAGCCCTCTGTCAACTTGGTAGTGATGTTATCTATGCTGTCATATCAGTGGGATAAAAATATTTATACTAAAACTTACATCAAATCATCTTAGCCCGACAATTGATGCTGAAGTAATTGGACATCCACAGTAAAATTTTTTAAAAAAATGAATCCAACATAAACCTCTGTCTTTTATAAACAGTGAGTCAAATGTCAAATGGGTAAGAATTTAAATGAAAACTGTAAAACTATTAAATTTTTAGGAAAAAACAAATTGTATGGGATTAGGCAAAGAGTTCTTTAAAATTGAAACAAAAAACAATTCATAAAAGAAAAAATTAATAAATGGACCACATCAAAATTTAAACTTTTAGTCTGTAAAAACCGTGAGAAGAGGATGAAAAGAAAAGCCAAAGGTTGAGAGAAAATATTTGCAAACACACATCTGACAAAGGACTAATATTGATGGTATACAAAAAACATCTCTTAAAACTCAATAGTAAAACAAACTAAAAAACAAAAAATGGGCAAAAGGCATGAGCAGACATTTCATGGAAGAGGATACATAAATGAAAAATAAGCAAAGGAAAAGATATTCAACATCTTGTCATCAGATAAATATAACCTAAAACAACGAGGTTCCCTGCACACCTATCATAACAGCTAAAATAAAAAACAGATAACACTAAACGTTCTTGTGGATGCAGAGAAACTGAGTCACACATATATTGCTGTTGAGAATGTAAAAATGATACATTTTCTGATCCCTCCCTCCTCCCACCCTCCCCACGTAAGTAGGCCCCAGTGTCTGTTGTTCCCCTCCTGGTGTTCATGTGTTGTCATCATTTAGCTCCCACTTATAAGTGAGAACATATGGTATTTGGTTTTCACTGCCTGCGTTAGTTTGTTAAGGATTATGCCCTCCATCTCTATCCATGTCCCTGCAAAGGATATGAGCTTGTTCTCTTTTATGGCTTCATAGTATTCTATGGTACATACGTACCACATTTTTTAATCTCAGAAAGATAAAAACTGATATTTTTACAACTTGCACATGAATATTTACAGCTTTTTTCATAATAGCCCCAAACTAGAAACAGCTTTGATGTTTTTCAGTGGGTGAATGATGGAACAACTGCTGTACGTACCTACCAGGAAGTACTATTAAGCCATAAAAAGGAACAGATTATTGATAGATGCAATAACTTGAATGAATATTCAGGAAATTACATTGAGTGAAAGAAAAAAGCCAAGCCCAAAAGGTTACATACTGCAAAATTCCATTTATATAACACTGTAAATGACAAATTTTTAGAAATGGAGAACAGAATAGTGGTTGCCAGTGCTTAGGGATGGGAAGGGAGGGAAGAGGAAAGTGTTTTTTTTGTTTGTTTGTTTGTTTTGTTTTGTTTTTAATAAAAGGAGAATTCAAGAGACTTTTGGGGAGCTGGAAGTATATAATGTGGTAGCGAATATGCATGTGATAAAATTGTGTAGAACTAAATACACACACATGCACACATGGATTAATGCAGGTAAAATGGGAAATCCTAATTAGATGGATGAATTATATTAATGTCAATATTCTGGTTGTGATTTTGTACTATGGTTTTATAAAATGTTACCATTGGGGGAATGGGGAAAGGGGTACACATCAACTCTCTGTATTAGTTCTTAAAAGTCCTTATGAATCTGTAATTATCCCAGTAAAAATTTCAATTAAGCGTGTCAATCACTTGAAGGTATTTTTTAAAGTAAATGGTGAAGTTTTGTTTGTATTGATAGGCTGTTCATATAAAATTGAAGGGACTCAAACATGTCTAGATGGGGAAAAAGCTGAGGGGTGAAAAAAAGTATAAATTATCATATCTAAAATAATATGGCAATGTAAGAATACAGGGATTAATTTTCAATTCTTCAAAGCTGTTTTTATCAGTTAGTACTCCATCTTTGTGATGAAGCAACAGCTACTAAGAAAGTATATAATAACCTTGTTCCTAACACAGCATATAGAAAAACATGTCTATTCCATTATTCTATAATTGAATGTCATTAAACACTTCAAAGACAGCAAAAGTAACCTCATCTTTAATTACTTTCTACATGTAAGGCCTACCCATTTGATGTATATAAATTAAAACAAAAATTTTTTTAAAAAATTTGTTTTAGGTTCAGGGTTACATGTGCAGGTTTGTTATAGAGGTAAACTCATGTCACAGGGCTTGGGTGTACAGATTATTTCATCACCCATGTACTAAGCCTAGTACCCAATGGATATTTGTTTCTGATTCTCTCCCTCTTCCCACTCTCCCCTGTTAAGTAGGCCCCAGTGTCTGTTGTTCTTCCCTTTGTGTTCATGTGTTCTCATCATTTAGCTCCCACTTAAAAGTGAAAGCATGCGGTAGTTGGTTTTCTGTTTCTCTATCAGTTTGCTAAGGATAATGGCCTCTAGCTCCATTCATGTCCCCGCAAAGGACATAATCTTGTTATTTTTTATGGCGGCATAGTATTCCACAGTGTACACATGCCACATTTTCTTTTATGTTGATTCCATGTCTTTGTTATTGTGAATAGTGCTGCAATGAACATATGCGTATACGTGTCTTTATGACAGAATGACTTATATTCTTTGGGTATATACCCAATAATGGTATTGCTGGTTCAAATGTTATTTCTATCTTTAGGTTTTTGAGGAATCACCACACTGTCTTCCACAATGGTTGAACTAATTTACACTCCCACCAACAGTGTATAAGCATTCCTTTTGCTTCACAACCTCTCCAGCATCTGTTATTTTTTTTACTTTTCAGTAATAGCCATTCTGACTGGTGTGAGATGGTATCTCATTGTGGTTTTGATTTGTGTTTCTGTAGTGATCAGTGATGTTGAGCTTTTTTTCATATGCTTTTGGCCACATGTATGTCTTCTTTTGAAGTGTCTGTTAATGTCCTTTCCCACTTTTTAATGGATTTTTTTGTTTTTTCTTACAAATTTAAGTTCCTTATAGAAGCTAAATATTAGACCTTTGTCATGTGCATAGTTCTCAAATAGTTTCTCCCATTCTGTAGGTTTTCTGTTTACTCTGTTGATAGTTTCCTTTGCTGTGCAGACAAACTTTCATTTAATTAGATCCAATTTGTTGATTTTTGCTCTTGTTGCAATTGCTTTTGGCATCTTCATCATGAAATATTTGCCCATTCCTATGTCCAGAATGGTATTGCCTAGGTTGCCTTCCAGGGAATTTATGGTTTTGGGTTTTACATTTAAGTCTTTAACCCATCTTGAATTGATTTTTGTATATGGTGTAAGGAAGGGGTCCAGTTTCAATCTTCTGCATATGGCTAGCCGGTTATCCCAGCACCATTTACTAAATAGGGAGTCCTTTCCCCAGTGTTTGAATAACAGATTTTTTAAAACCTTCTACATTAATGATTTGAAAATGATTTACCAAAATATTGTAAGTCTCTGTGTTAGTTCGTTTTCATGCTGCTGATAAAGACATGCAAGAGACTGCGTAATTTATGAAAAAATGAGGTTTAATTTGACTCATAGTTCCACGTGGCTCAGAAGCCCTCACAATCATGGCCAAAGGTAAAAGGCCCATCTTGCGTCACAGCAGGCAAGAGAGAGAATAAGAACCAAGTGAAGTGGGTTTCCCCTTATCACACCATCAGATCTTGTGGGGCTCATTCACCATCACGAGAACAGCGCAGGAAAGGCCCACCCCCAAAATTCAATCACCTCCCACTGGATTCCTCCCACGACATGTGGGAATTGTGGGAGTTACAATTCAAGATGAGATTTGGGTGGGGACACAGCCAAACCATATCATTCTGCCCCTGGCCCCTTCCAAATCTCATGTCCTCACATTTCAAAACCAGTCATGCCTTCCCACCAGTCCCCCAAAGCCGTAACTCATCTCAACATTAACTCAAAAGTCCGCAGTCCAAAGTCTCATCTGAAACGAGGCAAGTTCCTCCCACCTATGAGCCTGTAAAATCAAAAGCAAGTTAATAACCTCCTAGATACAATGGGGTTATAGGCATTGGATAAATACAGCCATTGCAAATGGGAGACATTGGCCAAAACAAATGAGCTACAGGCCTCATGCAAGTTCGAAATCCAGCAGGGCAGTCAAATCTTAAAGCTCCATAATGATCTCCTTTGACTCCATGTCTCAAATCCAGGTCATGCTGATGCAAGAGGTGGGTTCCCATGGGTTCCAAAGCCCCTGTGGCTTTGCAGGATATAGCCCCAATCCTGGCTGCTTTCACAGGCTGGTGTTGAGTGCCTGCAGCTTTTCCAGGCGCATGGTACAAGCTCTAAGTGGATCTACCACTCTGAGGTCTGGAGGACGATGGCCCTCTTCTCACAGGTCCACTAAGTGGTGCCCCAGTAGGTACCCTGTGTGGGGGTCCAACCCCACGTTTCCCTTCAGCACTACCCTAGCAGAGGTTCTCCATGAGGTTTCTGCCCCTGCAGCAAACTTTTGCCTGGGCATCCAGGCATTTCCATACAATTTTTGAAATCTAGGCAGAGGTTCCCAAATCTCAATTCTTGACTTCTGTGCACCTGCAGGCTCAACACCACATGGAAGCTTCCAAGGCTTGGGGCTTCCACACTCTGAATCAACAGCCCAAGCTGTACCTTGGCCCCTTTTAGTCACGGCCGGACTGGCTGGAACACAGGGCACCAAGTCCCTAGACTGCGCACAGCATGGGAACCCTACACCTGGCCAAGGAAACCATTTTCTCCTAGGCCTCCAGGCCTGTGATTGGAGGGGTTGCTGTGAAGACCTCTGCCATGCCCTGGAGACATTTTCCCCCGTAGTCCTGGGGATTAACATTTCCATTCCACTCCTTATTACTTATGCAAATTTCTGCAGCCAGCATGAATTTCCCCTCAGAAAATGGGTTTTTCTTTTCTATCACATTGTCAGGGTTCAAATTTCTGAACTTTTAGGTTCTGCTTCCCGTATAAATCTGAATGCCTTTAACAGCACCCAAGTCATCTGTTGAATGCTTTGCTGCTTAGAAATTTCTTCCACCAGGTAGCCTAACTCATCTCTCCCAAGTTCAAAATTCCACAGGGGCAGGGGCAAAATGCCACCAGTCTCTTTGCTAAAACATAACAAGAGTCGCCTTTGCTCCAGTTTCCAGCAGGTTCCTCATCTCCATCTGAGACTACCTCAGCCTGGACCTTATTGCTCATATCACTATCAGGCTTTTGGTCAAAGCCATTCAACAAGTCTCTAGAAAGTTCCAAGCTTTCCCACATTTTTCTGTCTTCTTCTGAGACCTCCAAGTCTCTAGGAAGTTTCAAACTTTCCTACATTTTCGTGTCTTCTTCTAAGCCCTCCAAATTGTTCCAACCTTTGCCTGTTACCCAGTTCCAAAGTCGCTTCCACATTTTTGGGTATCTTTTCAGCAAGACCCTGCTCTACTGGTACCAATTTAGTGTATTAGTTCGTTTTTGTGCTGCTGATAAAGGCATACCCAAGACCTGGTAATTTACAAAAGAAGAGGTTTAATTCAACTCACAGTTCCACGTGGTGGGGGAGGCCTCACAATCATGGTGGAAGGCGAAAGGCCCATCTTACATGGCAGCAGATGAGAGAGAGAATGCGAATCAAGTGAAAGGGGTTCCCCTTATCAAACCATCAGATCTCATGAGACTCGTTCACTTTCATGAGAACAGCACAGGAAAGTCCAGTCCCCATAATTCAGTCACCTCCCACTGGGCTCCTCCCATGACAAGTGGGAGTTACAATTCAAGATGAGATTTGGGTGGGGACTCCCACTGGGTTCCTCCCATGACAGGTGGGAGTTACAATTCAAGATGAGATTTGGGTGGGGACTCCCACTGGGTTCCTCCCATGACAGGTGGGAGTTATAATTCAAGATGAGATTTGGGTGGGGACACAGCCAAACCATATCAGTCTTATTGCATAATCTCTATTGTTTTCCAAAATGAGAGCATTTGCCTGGTATTACATTAAAGAGACATTTTTCCTCATACTTCTAATCTTCTATTTCCTCTCTAATGCGCTCTCAAAGTACTTTAACTTTCCAAAGTAAATACTTCACAAATCGTCTGAACATCATTCTTTGTTAAAAATATAAGAGTAGAGGCCGGGCGTGGTGGCTCACACCTGTAATCCTGGCACTTTGGGAAGCCGAGGCAGGCAGATCATGAGGTCAGGAGATCGAGACCATCTTGGCTAACACGGTGAAACCCCATCTCTACTAAAAATACAAAAAAAATTAGCTAGGCGCTGTGGCAGGCGCCTGTAGTCCCAGCTACTCGAGAGGCTGAGGCAGGAGAATGGCATGAACCCGGGAGGCAGAGCTTGCAGTGAGCCAAGATTGCGCCACTGCACTCCAGCCTGGGCGACAGAGCGAGACTCCGTCTCAAAAAAAAAAAAAAAAAAAAAAAAAAAATATATATATATATATATATATATGAGTAGAAATATGGACATTTCTTCTTTTTGATGTGAATATTTGCCCAGTTCTTAAAGAATTAGAAAATATAATTAGCAAAAACAAATAGACCAATAAAGTCCTATTAAATTTCCAAAATAAGAATTGCGTTGAACTCAATCTTTTTACTCTGATGAACGGATGGAGTTTTTTTTTAAAAAGATGGCTTGAAGTTTTTTTTCCAAAATAAAACCACTAGAAGTGTGTTTATATACCTTTGCTATGGGTGCTGCATATACATGCTCTTGGTCTGCCTTTTTGAATGAACTCAGTTATTCCAACTGGAATGCTATAAGCTTCATAACATGTGTGCTTCTCTACTTGTCTAGAATTCCATGTCTAGAGAGGAATAAGAGTCCCTGTCAGTAACACTCTGATATAAGTGGTCACTGGCATACTTAGCAATCAGTTTGCTTTTATTTTGTTAAATATGAATTTGCTTGTTAGTTTCCGGTCAAAATTAAATATACATATATGTTAAAGGGGCATATGCAGCATGTCTTACAAATTGCACTGCAAGTCTTAGTGCAGGTAATAATTAACAGTTGTTTACAGAAAGAAAAAAGAATTTCGACTGGTCTTAGACATCAATGATAGTCTGTCAGCAGTAAAATAAAATTGACTGTATAAAAGCCATGGCTTAATAATACATTGATTATATGAGCAGATACTAAGTTCTGTGGGTTATCTTATCTACTTCAATACCTTACTATATCCTAATGATGACATTACTAAATAAATAGTTCATTGCTCTGAATGTTAAG
This sequence comes from Nomascus leucogenys, assembly GCF_006542625.1. NCBI lineage: Eukaryota > Metazoa > Chordata > Mammalia > Primates > Hylobatidae > Nomascus > Nomascus leucogenys. The sequence goes on along the minus strand of NC_044401.1, from coordinate 41,271,859 downwards.
CATGAAGAAGATAGGGCAGATAGAAATTGCTGTGTGTCTATAGCACAAATAAAGAACATTTTAAATAATCCCAGAGATACATAGTTTTTAGACTTAAGAAGCAGTATGTGGATAATTATGCATGCAAAGTAACATAAGTCAGCTAAAAAGGTTTTCTTTTTATTAAACATTATACTTTAATGCTCAATTAATAAATCATAACCTTAAGACAGCCAAGTGGTGACCTTATATGTGAATATCTTTAGATATCAGTTCTTCTCAGAATAAGCCATCATAAATTTAATTTTATATGAAAATCACTTTTTTTACTTCGTTTCTTCACTAGAGTAAAAAAAGCAATACTCAATTAAATTTTTATTTTGAAAATTTAGTAGATGTGTCCCTACTGGCCTAACTTATTTTGCTTAATTATATTTTCTAATTTAATTGATATGGAACATTTTAATAGAAATATTTGATAATTAAATCTGGACCAACCTACTCTAGTTAATTGTTATTGTAGTTATGCTACTCAAATGCCAGGAAGTTTTCATACTTTTGCATGGGAGTATGTAGTATGGAAATGTTGATTTTGTGATTTTGTGTGTCTATGTTACTACAGAGAGTTTGCAATTAGTACAGCAATGTATAGTTAGAGATTTCACCTGCTTGCTGAGAAGGTAGACAGTTACATTTCGGAAAGCCCTTGACCAAGAAGCTCAACTTTATCTCTAGAAAAATTGTAAGTAATCAAATAGGTAGCTTTTACATTTATACAGCAAAGGTTGAACAAGAGGTGCCAGCATAGGTTAAGGAAAAGCAAACTATGTCAAACTGAAAGGCTACGTCAACTTGCCAAGGCTGGCAAATCAGTGTAATCTCATGTATATGTTAGTGTATTTGCACTCCAGCAAGACATTCTACAAATTACACTGCAAGCTTGTAAAAACATTGGAAAAATAGAAACTGATGGAAATGTTTGTGTGCATTTATAACTCGTCGAATGGCTACGCTAAACATTTCCATTAGTGGAGATAGTCTTTCTAAAATAGTTATATAGGAAGGTATAAAACTGCTTTATTTTTATCCTCTTCAAAATTTTTATTAAAGTTTCAGATGAAGACATTAAAGACATAGATCAAATATGCAGATTAAGTCAAATTCTTAGAGCATAACTCTCCAATCAAAGTTAGAATTTAAACCCAGGTTTACATGTTTTTATAGCTTCTCCAACTGTATTTAAAAAAAGGTAACTGGAATCACCCATCAAAATCAAAATGAAATTGCACTAGAAAACATTTAAACACATTCATGTAAGTGCCAAAAACTAACAATCGTTCATGTGAAAAGCCCTGGAGTTTCTTGTTATATGAAAGTTGTACATGGTCTAACAGTATAATTTGGATGTTCTAATAGGCAGAATTTTTCCATAGGAGAGTTGGGTAGGCAGATCAGAGTATCATACACAAAGGACAAGACTGGAGTAATAAATTGCTTAGAGGAGGGAGCTGGGCATAATAGATTTGTAAATCACAGAAACAGCTGAGGAAATTAGGGATCTTTAACATGGGGAATTAAAGAATAACTAGCATATCTGGTAGTTATGCTCAAGTATTTAAGGACTATCATAGTTATGTATAGGTAGATTTTTCTCCCCTCTTATTTGATAGGTGCAGCCTGGGAGAAAATACACTTTGGAAGATTTACTTTGCTTCACTACAGAGAACCTTATCTTAATTAGGACTGTCCAGCGGTAGAATGGAAGTTTTTTGTAAATAACATCATTGTCTTTCAAGGACGCGGTAGACAGGATCCCGTTATTTGGAGGAAAGCCAGGCTAGATATCTTCTAAGATTCCTTCCAACACAATCATTTAACCACTAGGATGTATTGTATACATGCTCTGTAAATTTTGTGCCTTGTGGTAAATTGTAGATTTTCTGGAAAAGAAGGAAGTCCATTCTACTGGAGAAATAAAAGTGTTTATTAATTTTAAAAAAAAAAAGGGTAATCATTTTTCCTCTGGCTTAGAACAAACTGCTTCTTTGCGCTGTATTATCTAATTTTGCCATAAATCTATGGAACTGCCAGTCCCCTGCCTCAGTGTAGACTGTAGATTGGTTTTCATAAACTAGAATCCAAACACTGAACACACTGTAATATCATCACAAGCACTATGATCAAACCAGAACAAAACACTCCAAAGATGAATGGAGGAGCATTTTTATGGTGTGTATTTTCTCCACGATACTTGCTGTAAAACATCCAAAATTCCACTGAAAGCTTCTAAGCCCTGTGGAATAGAAATAGATTGATATCATCTTCAGCCTTTTGATAAAAGAAGGGCAACCTAAATGTAATTATTATTTTCTAAGTCTCTAGAGAACAGAGAGATGTGTCTCAAATGGCACATTATCTAAAATAAAGTCAGAAATATCTTGGGGAAAGCAATAGTGGTTCCTTTTACTATTACAGTAATATTAACTTATTCTGTTGGTTTTTTTGTCTCCAGCTGTGTGTCTTAATGTTTCTCTTTCTTTACTTGTTTATATATATTTTTTAGTTTGTAAAAAAAAAAAAAAAATAGAGACAGACAAAGGAGAAACCAGAGGACTAATGGTTAATTTCTGATTTCATAATAATGTCTCCTACTTTAAGGAGAGGTCCCGTTCTGTTATACTGAACTATTTTATATATTATAAAATAAATATATATTTATTTTCAATAAGAATCATTATGGTGTGTATTTAGAGTTCTTATATATGCTCAACATAAATATATTTTTCATGATTTTACATATGAAACTAAATATGGAATAAATATTTCATCATTTAAGTATGATTACAAATAAAGCAAACCAATGATAATTTAGAATTTGCTGCAAATTTATACTCCATTTTATTTTTAAAAATATTTTAAAGATGGGATCTTGCTGTGCTGCCCAGCCTGGAGTGCCATGGCTATTCACAGATGTGATCGTGATGCACTGTGGACTTGAACTCCTGGACATGAGCAATCCTCTTGCCTCAGCCTCCTGAGTAGCTGGGGCTACAGGCAAACACCACCACGACTAGCTTCCATTTTATTTTTAATAGAACCTCTTTATTGATACTTAACATTCAAAAGAAACATTTCTTGGACATTTTCCCCAATATTTTGATTAGTGTGCTGTGGCAAATACCTTGTCTTACAAAGTTAATAATGTTTTATGCTGAAATAGTTACTTGTTTATAAAGGTTTATTCTAGAGTTGTACCAAAATAGTAATATTTAGTACTAGTATTTGAAATTGAAATATACTTTCATAGATGTGCATTATTGCTTCAAAGAAGGCATGACTCACTAAAAATTCCCTCTGATTCACACTTTGCACATTCAGTAAATGATTGGATGTTCTATGTGACTTTAAGTTCTATCTCCTATATTAGAAAAAAATCCTTGTTTTTTTGACGTTCACCGAACTTATTTACTAGAATTGGTAAAAGACATCACCTATCACCCAGCAAATACTCGAAGTCATCTTGACATCTCCTTCTCTCTCATCATGTAGAAAACATTTTTGAGGAACAAATATTGATGCTATCCACTCAAAAATCTTTCAACTCTATTCTCTTCTTTCCCCCACACTGTATAGCTTAGACCTGACCTTCAACACTTCTTGCTAAGATTATAAACCTATCTTCCTAACTGGTTTTCTTGCTTCCAGGTATTTCTACTCCATCAAATTGCTTATGGATTCATAGAACTGTTAACGTGATGTTCTTTAAAGAGAAAAACAAAACAAAACAAAAAAAAAAACCCCTCTGCTTACAAATCCTCCATAAAGTTTTACAATCTTCTGGACAAAATTTAAACTTTGTAATATGTTATTAAATCCATTTCATAATCCAATTTCTGTGGACTTCCTCAACCTCCTGTTCTGTCACTTTGCCACACAGATGTTATGTGCCCAGCATATAAAGCTGCCATTAGTGTCGTCCTCTCTCACCCTTCTTGGGCAGTGATGCTTTGTCTTCTTGAAGTGCCATCCCATTTTGTCAGCCTTATTATACCTTCAGTGGGGAGTGAAGGATGGGATTGTGGAGGAATGAGTCTTGGAAAAGACCTTCAGATTGAACGTGGAAGGAAGGACAAAATTAAAATAAGGTATGGAGGATGAGCATTTGCCAATCTCTTTAGCCTCATGTTTTGCCATACACTCTTGGCCCATTTTTTGCTCACCCACTCCTAAGCCCCTTACATCCAGACCAGTGGTTCTCAACTAGGATGGTTTGGACAATCACTTTGTTGATTGTTTTCTTTGCTGTGTAGAAGATTTTTAACTTTGTGTGATCCCATTCATCTATTTTTGCTTTGCTTTCCTGTGCTTGTGGGGTATTATTCAAGAAATCGTTGCCCAGACCAACATCCTGGAGAGTTTTCCCAATGTGTTTTTTTAGAAGTTGTATAGTTTGAGATTTTAAATTTAAGTCTTTAATTAATTTTGATTTTATTTTCTTATATGGTGAGTCATAGGGTCTTATTTCTTCTGCATATGGATATCCAGTCTTTCCAGCACCTTGTATTTTTTAAATTTTGATAGTATTTGGGATACAGGTAGTTTTTGGCGATTAGTGCACCCATCAACTTAGCAGTGTACACTGTATCCAATATGCAGTCTTTTTTCCCTCACCTCCTCCCAACCCTCCCCCAAGTCTCCAAGTCCCCTGTATCATTCTTATGACTTGCATTCTCATAGCTTAGCTTCCCCTTATAAGTGAGAACATACAGTAATTGATTTTTCGTTTCTTAGCTATCAGTAATACTACTTCACTTAGAAAAATGGCCTCCAGCTCCATCGAAGTTTACAGCACCATTTACTGAAGAGACTGTTCTTTCCCCAGTGTATGTTCTTGGCACCTTTGTTGAAAATGAGTTCACTGTAGGTGTGTGGACTTGTTTCTGGGTTCTCTATTCTGTTTCATTTGTCCATATGTCTGTTTTTATATCAGTTCCATGCTGTTTTGGTTACTAGACCTTTGTAGTATAATTTGAAGTTAGGTAGTGTGATTACTCCAGTTTTGTTTTTTTACTTAGGACAGGTTTGGCTATTCTTGGTCTTTTATGGTTTCATATAAATTACGGGATTGCTTTTCCCTTCAATTTCTTTCATCGGTGTTTTATAATTTTCATTGTAGAGTTCTTTCACTTATTTTATTAAGTTAATCCATAGGTATTTAATTTTCTTTGCCATTATTGTAAATGGAATTGCTCTTTGATTTTTTTTTCAGATTGCTCACTGTTGGCATATAGAAATGCTAGTGATTGTTTAAGTTCATTTTGCATCCTGCAACTTTACTGAATTTGTTTATTAGCTTGGATAGGTTTTTGGTGAAATCTTTGGGATTTTCCCCAATATAAGATCCTATCATCTGAAAGCAAATATAGTTTGAGTTTTGCCTTTACAATTTGGCTGCCCTTTATTTCTTTCTCTTCTCTGATTGCTTTAGCTAGGACTTCCAATACTATGTTGAATAAGAGTGTTGAAAGTGGACATCCTTGTCTTTTTCCAGATCTTGAAGAAAAGTTTTAATTTATTTCTCATTCAGTATGATACTAGCTGTGGGTCTGTCACATGTGGTTTTTATTGTATTGACGTATGCTCCTTGTATACCCAGATTTTTTAGGGCTTTGAAATTAGGGCTTAGAGATGTTGAATTTTATATAATGCTTTTCAGCATCAATTGAAATGATTCTGGGGTTTTGTCTTTCCTTCTGTTTATATGACATATCCATATCACATTGATTGATTTGTGTATGTTAAGCCATCCTTGCATCCCAGGAATAAATCCCACCTGGTCATGATGAAAAAATTTTTTAACGTGTTGTTAAATTCGGTTTAATAGTATTTGGTTGAGGGTTTTTGCATCAATATTCATCAGGGATATTGGTCTATAGTTTCACTGATGTGTCTTTGTCTGGTTTTGGTATCAAGATAATACTAGCCTTGTACTGGTAATGTTACAGGATTCCTCTGGTGCCGCTTCACCAGCCAGAAAGCTCTGCAGCTGCTTCTACCTCTGCCCAGGCCTCACTCGGGGCCCCCTAGGTTCGCTCAGCCCCCTCAGCCATGCAGGCCTCTCTTGGCTCACGTCCGCTGCCCAGATCCTGCACCCTCAGCAGCTCCGTGCTCAGCCCGCAGCTGGACCGGCGTGGGGCGAGCAGCTTCCACCTTGGGCGCCAGCGTCTAGTTGAGGGGAACGCAGTGGCTCCCTAAAACCTGGCGATGCCAGCAATTGTGGGGCCCCAAGGGGTGTTATAGCTCTTGCTCAGAGAGTCCCAAGGTCTGAGCCCCCAAGAGATGTTGCAGCTCTTCACTCCCATAGCTTGGCGAGTGGGAGCATGTTCGGCTCTCCTTCTCCTGTGGTCCAGCGGGCAGGAGCCCGTCACAGCTCTTTTATCCTCACTGCGCGTCCTGTGGTCCAGCGGGCAGGAGCCCGTCACAGCTCTTTTATCCTCACTGCGCGTCCTGTGGTCCAGCGGGCAGGAGCCCGTCACAGCTCTTTTATTCTCGTGCGCGCCACTGGGCAGGTTCCAAGTTCATGTCCTGAGACCAAGAGGAATAAGGTGCGTGGACACTGGAGAGTGAGTAAGGCAGATAATAATTTTATTGAGTGACAGAAGGAAAGCTCTCAGCTGTGAGAGGGGACCCGAGAGTGGGTAGCCCTTCATGTGGCAGAGTCTGGGGTTATGCTGGACTTAGAATGGGGGGCTGTGGGCTCATTGGTTCATGGGTGGGCATGGAAAAACCACCATTCGATTGATTAAAAGGCATCATCCGCAAGGAACCAATTGAGAGACAGAGGGCAGGACGGGGTTAGAAGTTGTCACTTGGATCGTGCACTCCATCTGGAACTGGCAGATCGGTTTTCAGGCTGTAAACTGTCTTTTGCTTGAAGGTCAGATTTCACTGAGGACCCATCCCTGTCTGCCTAGGAATTTGTCTGTCTCCTGTCGCTATCAGTAATGCTGGCCTCATACATACTGAATAGCTTTAGTAGGATTTGTATTTTTTTCTTTAAATATTTGGTAAAATTTAGCAGGAAAACCATTGGGTCCTGGACTTTTCTTTGCTGGGAGGCTTTTTATTATAGCTTCAATCTCATTACCTGTTATTGGTCTGTTCAGGTTTTGGATTTCTTTATGGTTCAATCTAGGTAGGATGAATGTGTCTAGGAACTTATCAATTTCTTCTAGGTTTTCCAATTTATTGGCATATAGCTGCTCATAGTGGCCTCTAAGGATCCTTTGAATTTCTGTAGTATCAGTTGTAATGTTTCAGTTTTCATCTCTGATTTTATTTATTTAGATCTTCTCTCTTTATGTCTTAGTCTGGCTAAAGTTTTGTCGATTTTATTTATCTTTTTGAAAAAACAACTTTTTGTTTCATTGATCATTTGTATTGTTTTCTTTATTTCAAGTTCATTTGTTTCTGCTTTAATCTTTATTATTTCTTTTCTGCTACTAATTTTTGATTTGGATTGCTCTTGCTTTTCTAGTTCTTTAAGATATACCATTAGGTGGTTTATTTAAAGTTTATCTACTTTATTTGAGGCATTTATCGCTATAAACTTTCCTCTTCGTACTACTTTTGCAGTATCCCATAGTTGTTGGTATATTGTGTTTCCATTTTCACTTGCTTCAAAACATTTTCTAATTTCCTTCTTCGTTTCTCATTGACCCATTGGTCATTCAGAAGCATTGTTTAATTTCCATGTTTCTGTAGTTTACAAACACAAAGTTTCTCTAGTCACTGATTTCTAGTTTTATTCCATTGTGGTCAAAGAAGATACTTGATATGATTTCAGTAGTTTTGAATTTTGCAAGACATGTTTTGTGGCCTATCAAACGATCTATCCTTGAGAATGTTCCCTGTGCTGAAGAGAAGAATGTGTATTCTGTAGCTGTTGGATGAAGTGTTCTGTAAATATCCATTGGGTCCATTTGCTCTATAGCACAGATTAAATCTGATGCTTCTTTGTTGATTTTCCATCTGGATAATCTGTCGAATGCTGAGAGTGGGGTGTTGAAGTCTCCAGCTGTTACTGTATTGGGGTCTATCTCTCTCTTTAGCTGTATAATATTATTGGCTTTACAACATTCTCAGCAAACTAACACAGGAACAGAAAACCAAACACCGCATGTTCTCACTCATAAGTGGGAGTTGAACAATGAGAACACATGGACACAGGAAGGGGAACATCACATACCGGGCCCTGTTGGGGTTGGGGGACAAGGGGAGGGAGAGCATTAGGACAAATACCCAATGCACGCGGGCTTAAAACCTAGATGATGGGTTGATGGGTGCAGCAAACCACCATGGCACATGTATACCTATGTAACAACCCGGCACATTCTACACATGTATCCCAGAACTTAAAGTAAAATTTAAAAAATAATAATAATATTGGCTTTATATATCTGGGTGCTTCTGTGTTGGATGAATATATATTCACAACTGTTATATCCTCTTGCCTAATTGACCTCTTTATGATTATATAATAATCTCCTTTGTCTCTTTTTGTAGTTTTTGTTTTGAAGTCTTTTTTTTTCTGACATAAGTATAGCTACTCCTGCTCTTTTCTGATTTCCATTCGTATAGAATACCCTTTGCTATCCCTTTATTTTCAGTCTATATGTGTCTTTATAGGTGAAGTGCGTTTCTTGTAGGCAACAGATGTTTCAGTCTTGTTTTTTTGTTCACTTTGTTTTCATTTTTGTTTTAATTCATTCAGCCACTCTGTGTCTTTTGATTCCAGAATTTAGTCCATAGATATTCAATGTCATTATTGATAAGTAAGGACTTATTCCTGCCATTTTTAATTGGTTTACTGGTTATTTTGTGATGTTCTCTGTCTTCTTGTTTTCATTCCTGTCTTCCTTTCAGTGAAGATGATTTTCTCTGTTGGTGTGTTTTATTTTCTTGCTTTTTATTTTTGGTGTCCACTGTTATATGCTTTTTGAGTTAAGATTACTATGCATGCAAATGCTTTTTGTGTGTCTGAATCTCTATCTCTTTTATTTCTCTCTCTCAAGGTTTATTTAGCTAAATACTACTAATTCTGATTATCTCAGTTTAAATAAAACTCTCATAAGGAAGCCTATTCTGATCTTTTTCTGCTCAGCATTAAATGTCTTTTGTAATGTGCACCGATAGCCCATAGCACGCTCCTCCTCCTTTAGTTGTGTACATTATCAATATTCATTTAATTGTAAATACCTGTTTTCATAGCCAGAGAGCAAGCTCCCTAAGTGCAGAGAGAAGACGGTAATGTTCATCATGTTATCTCATATGCCTAGAGTACTGCCTATCTCCCAGTTAGAGTACAATATGTATTTGTAGAAAGGAGAGGGGCATGAGTTAAAGATAAAGTGACTAATTTATGCCACCTATCAATAAAGTTCATCTTTAAAGGATTTTCTCAGCTTAAGAAGTAGATGTGCTTTATACAAATTGAAAGGTGAAAATAAGCATCTTAAGTCTCACTTTCAACCATTAGTCACATTAAGAACTTGGATTCATGACTGTACCAAAAATACATCTAATCAATTAATTTTTTTGGAAAAATGAGAGGATAATAAAGGTTTATTGGTTTATTTCCAGTACCCTTATACATTGTTTTCATGGGTGTATGCATGTGTATGCATGCATGCAATGACTAAGCATATAGAATTGTTTGTGAAAATTCTGGCCATTTCTCCAATACTGAATTTATTTCACCTTATACTATGGTGCAGGCAGGTGATCATAGATTGTCTTAAAGACAACACAACAAATTCTTCTTACTATAATGTAGAGGCAAAGACAAATTCAGAAGCATGAAATATGCGTATCAGCCTGAGTTCAAGAAGTTTACATATAACAAATACATTTTTAAATCATAAGTGACAAAATCATAAGCTTTCTCTCCCTTCATGTCATAATGGATCTAAATCCCTGTATCTCAGACTACCCACCTTGTCCTTAAAAATGTAAGCAATAGAAATAATATCAAATCGAGCACTGGAAAGGGCTTTTCACATGATTTACGATGCTAATAAAAGTGTTTTTAGATAAGAAACATAACGAGAGAACTTGTTAGTACCTCTCGTAATACTTGTTATCATTAACATTTACTCATACCAGCTCCTGCCTTGCACTACGTGGAAGACAAACCATTGTTCTCTGTGAGAGATTTTTTTTTTTAATTTTTATGAAATACAGGCACAGAAATCAAATTATCGTGTTTGCCCACTCTTTCTGCACTGGAAGTCAGGCATATTTATTAGCTACAACACAGCATTTCAAGCTGGCATTTAGATCATTTCAATAACTAATGTTTGTTTTATCAACAATGGTTTAATTTGACATGCTGCATAATGCATGTGCAATAACAGTGCCATGTTTGATGGATAAATGCCTAGGAAAAAAATTCAAATTGGCTAATAAATAAAATTGAATTTCGAGACTCCATTTATTTTAAGGAAACTTGTCATGGGTTATTAACTGTACTGAATAATATCTTGTTTATCTCGGTGCATAAATAATTTGAAACAAATCGGGGTGAATAGGAACTGTCATACTTCGCCTCCTGGTAACTGTAAGTGAAAGCAAGATTCCTTAACTCCTAATCACCAGAGCTGGTACTTTTCAGAAATGATTTCTACTTGTTGACAAGATTAAGATCAAAACTTACCCAAGATTTGATACTTTTAATATAAATCTATTCTTTAGACATTCAGAATTTCTACCAATAGGGAATTAAACTGAAATTCTGAATCTAGATCAATGATTTTTTGATTTCACTACATACTAAAATTAAGTGGGATAGTTTTTTATGTTATTATAATGCTGATGTTTTGGTTCTCATTCTGGAGATTCTAAATCAATTGGTGTAGATGGTTTATTTATTGCTGTTCTTTTTTATTATTTTGCTTTTGAAAATCAGTTGTATTGTTTGCTTGATTTTTTAACCCACAAGCAATTATAAATGCAAAGCCAGGATTGAGAATTTATGCTCTAACACAGTGTTCTGGTCACTACTGCACATTAATTCATGGAATTCACTTGGGTAATTGAGATCAAATTGTTTAATGATAATAATCATCCCCTTCAATAAAGAGTTTTCTGAGCAAGCCTTTTTAGTACCATGAAATTCTGGTTCTAAGGGGATTACCAAGATAGTATTTGTTCTAAATAAGTTTATATATAGAAACACAAGTGATAATATTGAAAGACAAAATAACATAATTGCCCCAAGTGAAATGCAAACAGTTTATGAGAGCATATCTAGACATAAGGAAGGGCCAAAACATAATTTTTCGAGTATGTGGAATTCAATCAGCCTTGTCAATAAATACGGTTACATAGTTTAACCTTGTTAATGCGTTTATACTTCATAGTCTCACAATAATTCAGTTAAACAAACCAAGTATTTTTACTTTATTAGTGATAAAAACAATAATTCTATGTGTGCATTCTGTTTTACAGTGTGCAAACAGGTTTAGATATGTCATCACTTTTGAGCCTGACTACATACGGGTATGCAATTCAGTATTACTATTTTGGGATGAGGAGTCAGAAGCTCAGAATGTAAATGAATGATCCAGTTTACAAAGCCAGCAAGCGCCAGAGTTGAGTATAAGATGAATCCTCCTGCGTCCTACGTAGTTCAGACCTTTTTTAGATCCCGATTTGAAGTTGAGAAGTTGCTGAGCTTGGGCTAGATTCCAGGTCTCTTAAAACTGAACTGCTCTCTTAGGATATGCTCTGCCACACAAACACTTAATGTTACATATTTCCAGTAACTATAGCTCAATGCTGTTTTAGAAAAATAACTTTTCAAAAGGTAATTGGAAATTGATACTGTAGTGTATTTTTTAAAGCACAATACCAGCAAATTCACTACCTTACTGCTTTTATCCAAATCTAACTTTCCGTGTTCTTTGTATAAACTATGAAATCATACTTAATACCTAGATCTTGGAAAATTTTAATAGCTGAGTTAATGTAGAAACTATAAAAGCTCAAGAGAGATAGAAGTCATTGAGTATTAGCTTTGGATATCTGCCTTCTGATAGTTCAGTTCTGTCTAACAGGAAGGAACACCCTGTGTGATTCATCAGGGGCCACGTGTGGTTGCTCTGTAGCTCTTCATTCTGTGGTTTCCGTGATGTGTTATTAGCATCTTTTTCTGAGATTTCCACTCAGATTTCCACTCTCCAGTTTGAAGATTTCCTAGAAGGACTCCCAGAACTCAGAAAAGCTGTTATACTAACAGTTATGGCTTATTTCTGCTAAAAGATGCAGGTTAGAAAGCAAAGGCAACTAATTAGAGTGGAGTTCAGAGCTTCCTGTTGTCCTCTCCCAGAGGAGTCACATGAACTGTGCTTACTCCTCCAGACAAAGATATGTAATAACATGTAAGACGTATTGCCAACCAAGGAAGCTCTCCTAAGCCTTGAATTTAGAGAGGTTTGTGTTTGTTTAAGAGACAGGCCCTTGCTATGTTGCCTGGCCTCGAGGGCAATGAATAGTGGCTATTCAGAGGTGCAATCATAGTGCACTACAGCTCAAACTCCTGGGCCCAAGTGATCCTCCTGCCTTAGTCTCTCAAGTAGCTGTGACTACAGGCATGTGCCACTCTGCCTAAGTCTAAAGTTCTTATTGTGGCTCAGTCACATAGGCATGGATGGCCTAGGTCACCGACCTTAGCTATTCAGTCTGCAGTCTCCAACCCTATTCCCAAGAATCAAACCTACATGGTGTGGCCCGGGGCAGTGGATATACAGATATCCAACATTTAGTCTTCAGATATATTCACTATAAGTCACACAGTTAGGATGAACTAACTAGCATGGTCCAAAGCCCCAAGTATGAAAAGATACTCTTATCAAGCAGCATATTCTAAGGGCTTAGAGATCATCTCCCCAAAACCTGAAAAGGGCCCATCCTTTCTTTGAATGTGCAGGGTTTGACTAACCCAAGCCTAGTAAGTTAACCCTTTATCGTATATATATAAGGATTATGACTTGTGATTTGTCTTGAATGGGGAACCCCTGGATTAAAGTTTACTTTCCATTTGCAACTCATTTTTTATCGTATGAAACTTTATAATCTAAACAAAGAAACTTCCTGAAACTTAGTAAGGATTATATCTGTTTGGATTTTGTATTTTTCTATAGATTGGTTTTACTGTTGTTACTGTTAAAATGGTATTAAGAGATAGTTCAGTATATCTTATATGATATCATTAATCTTCATTTATTTTTCATTCAATAATTAGTAGAATTTGGCAATGGAAAAGGATAACTATGAAATCAGCTACTTCATGGACTAGTCGAGGAGGCTAGAGAGTTTTTTTTGGTGTGTTCAGCCCTTCTTCTATTCCATTTGGTGAATGATTAAAGACCCATAGACCACCTGTATTCGTCTGTTTTCACGCTGCTATGAAGAAATACCCAAGACTGTGCAATTTATAAAGAAAAGAGATGTAATTGATTTACAGTTCTGCATGGCTGGGGAAGCCTCGGGAAACTTTTAGTCGTGGTGGAAGGCACTTCACAGGGAGGCAAGAGAGAGAATGAGAGCTTAGCAAAGGAGGAACTGCCCCTTATAAAACCATCACCCCATGATTCAATTACCTCCCACCGGGTCACTCCCACAACATGTGGGAATTATGGGAACTACAATTCAAGGTGAGATTTGGGTGGGGACACAGCCACAGCATATCACCACCTAACTTCCAAGAAGTGTGGCAAAATGAGCCTCAAAGACAATCTTTAAAGGCTTCCTAGAAGGATAATTATACTTTGTCTCCAGTCACAGCAAGGACTCACAAACCAGAGCCAGGGAGGACTAGCTTCTTTCAACCCCATCTGACTTCCAATCAGCTTGACCTAGCAATAATATCTGTCCCTAGAATTTTTTGGAAGAATTAGTGAGGTCATAAATGTAAAAGTATTACCCCATGCTTGGCATGTTGTAAATGCTCATTACATAGAGATTGCTGTTATTTTTGCCATTACTATTGACTATAATAAAGCCTAGTAATTTATAGGTGGTTTTCACAAATACTGTTCCATTAATTGAAGTATTATGACACTTTTCCACACAAAGGAAATTAAAACTAAAAAATTCAGGACATAGGAACTTGGAGATCTCTCTCTCTCTCTATATATATATATATAAAATCTCATACATATATCGTCAATTAGATATATAATTTTCTCATCTCTCCTTATGCTATAAAATATAAGCAGCTGCTGACATTTTTGACAACTTTGAACACTTTAGTCTGTGACTCTTCAAACTGCCTGATAATTCCTTGAACATAATGCTCCAATGGGGGAAAAATAATGTTTAGCTTTCTCATATGTGTATTCCTTTAAAATATTAGAGCATTTCTCTTGTGTGTTAGTTCCTGGCACCTAATATACCTAATACACAAATGTACAATATTACATTTGATCACAATGACGGATCCTGATAAAAAGTGAATACATGGATGCTTTCACTAGATAGCTTTTCCAGTGTAAATAATGTTTCAAAATAGCATTCGTTTTTAATTTTACTATGTTACTATATTATTTGAATAGATCGACAGGAGAGCCTACAAGAAAAACCAAAGTGTGTTCACCCCCAGGAGTAATTCAGCACAGAGATTCCCTTAACATCTGTTCCACTAAAAAGAAATAATTTTTAAGGGCCACTTGGAGAGTAAGTAATCATAAACCTCTGAGCATTTAAGTTAAAAGAGAGAGTGAGAGAAAAAGGAAAGAAAAAAATAGCCTCTAGTCTTTCAAATTATCTCTGTGTCTCCTAATGAATTGCCATGGAGCAATTTCTTTTCTTATGGTGAATTTTTAAAAAGATATCGAGTTTATGTTTCTTCTTCATTTTATTCACATTCTGTTCTCCAGTTTGATAGAGCCACTATTTGAGGCCATTCATGAGCACTGCAATATTTGGAGTATTCTTCTCCATAGACTAAGGATATTAAAGTTATTGTCTAACTCCAGCATATTATCATTATAAAGTAGCACACACCATTAGAGAGAGACTCAGTGAAGGACGTTATCATTATGTATTAGCACACATCATTAGACAGGAGTTTCAACTGCAAAACCTACTGAGGAGGATAGAGTCAAAACATCACAGTCCTCCTGGGTAATATAACTCCAAATTGCTAAATCATTCAGCTGAGGTGAGCTTGGAACCCATGATTGGCACCTAACATCACTTTGAGCTTTCGGCGGCTATTTACTTTGCGAGAAACAGTTCTTTTTACTGATTTGGAAGAAAGTCTTAAGGAAGCACCCAAGGAATTTTATCTTAATTCAACCCAGGTAAAACTCATTACAAATTAAATAATAATAAAAATAATTATAATAATTAACAGTGGTGCTTGGCTTAAGGCTTGGAAATATAAAACATATGCCCGGTTGGGAAACTGAACATTTAAATATTTTTGTACCAGTAGGTAGAGGGAATTACAAATGATGCTCAGTGAACTTATCTAGATGAAACAAAAGAAATAACCCCATGTTTTCTTTTAAAATCTTAGCATTAAGTAATGTCAAAGTGATGTTTCTTTGTCCCACCAAATGTCAAGGTTATTTGTATATGATATGACTAAATGCCATTTCTCCATGAGGATTTTCTTAATATGCTGTTTATTCTCATGAAACATTAATGTACTCTATGAATATTTGCCTATGAAAAGGAAAAGCTACAAATTTTACAGTTCTCAGATGAAGATTAATCTTGAATGAGTTTAACTTGCATCATTTGCATTTTCTATGGATAACGAAAAATCATTCGTAAATAAAAGGTTTGTCGTGGAGCAAAAAAAAGTATGTTCGAGGATGTAACTTTCATCTAAACCACATTCTAGGCATTAGTGGTTGCTGTGTTTTACATGACTGAGAATATTTTAGCTCCTAATTCAGCATAGAAACATAAAATTAAGGGTAAACCTGATAAATACATCAATTAATTACCCAATACTAATTTTTGTGTGTTTAATATTTGTCTTTTTAAAACTGCTCAGCCACCAATAGATACAAAGTTATGAAGTAATACATATAGTTTATATATACATATTTGTATAGCTATTTCTATACATTATGACCAGTGGCAAAAGTTTACACGTTCTTAACTAGCTTATAAATACTAGAGCTTAGGGACCTGTTCCAATTCTATATTATAAGTAAGAAATAAAACTTTGGTCTTGGGTACATACTAACAGTCAAAAGAAAATACTCTCTCACTATTGGAGTAGTATGCATGTGCTACTGAGGCAACTGCTAAACCTAAATGGTTTCATATTTTGTCTTTAATTTTAGATGTATAAAGAAATATCCGGATCATCAGAAACATCATGTATAAGAGTGAACAGGAGAAAGTCACTTACATGCACAGCTGACTGTTGCGATTTTCAGTCCTTGAAAGGTCACTGAGAGGGGAAGGGGACATACAAAAGGTTTTAATACTCATTTCACCAGAAGGAGACCTCCTAAACACGTACACATATCTTTTTTAGTTTATGGTTTTTTAGGCAAGGGAATAATTTCAGCTGATCTTTAATTCTTTATTAAATGGTTGTATGTGTTACAGATTTGTATGGCATGTCATTTTATTGCTTTACTTATAGTGCATTGTGGGATTTTACTGTTTGTAAATAAGTATTGCTGTGTGTACTCGTATCCTTTTCAGCAGATAGAAGATTCTTACACGCTTTGGTCTGTTAAGATCTCAGAAGGCTATACATTCCGTGCATAATTGCATTCTGCTTTGCATTATGGGCTGAAAATGGTTTTACCCAAATATCTGCAAATACCACATCTTAAAAGGCTGGTAAAGCCAAGAATGGTGAATCCCTCTGATGATTCCAAGTCCTTTGAATATCTTTATGACCTATTGAGAACTACTGGATATTGAATTCAAATCCTAACTTCACCATCTACCAAGTGTGAAAACTTGGACAAATTCTTAACTTTTCTGAGCCCTAAGTTCCTCATCTGTAAATGAAAATAATAACAGCACCCACTTCGTATGTGTTACTGTGAGGTTTAAATGAGTTAATATTTGTAAACCACTTAGAAAATAGTTCCTGAAAAATAAGTACCACGTAAGTACTTGTTACTGCTATTAGTTTTAATTCGGGGAGATTTTAAAAATAAAATTATTTTAAATCTAGTTTATGAAATTAAACTATACATAAATACAGATTCCACAGTATGGCAGTAATGCATAATAAAATGCCAAACAAAAATGCTAATTATGATGAAATGCTTGTCAAATGATTAACTATACACCATTGTAAGCCGTGTGGTTCATACATGCTTTCTTGTTTGGGCTTGACCTCTCCCATTCCTTCTTTACTATACCACTTATTCAAACCATCCCTTAGTCTCCTTAAGACCCTATACTGACCTTTTATCCTTCTTTGTGAATAAGATCTATTCTTGTGGCTCATGTGTGTAATCCCAGTAACTTGGGAGGCTGAGACAGGAGGATTGATTGGGTTCTGGAGTTTGTGACTAGCCTGGACAACATAGTGAGACCTCATATCTACTAAAAAAAAAAAAAAATAGCATACCTGTAGTCCCAGCTACTTGGGAGGCTAAGGTGGGAGGACTGCTTGAGCCCAGGAGTTCAAGGAGAGCATGAGCCATGATCATGCCACTGCCCTGCAGCTGGAGCAAAAGAGCAAGACCCTGTCTCAAAAATGAAAAATTTATTCTATTTTATTGTTCTGTTTAACAGTCCCATCCCCTATCACCTATCACTTTATGTACAACAGGAATCATTCAAAAAACTAAAGAGCCAAATAGTTCAAAATGCAAGATTCTTCATTGTCTGGTCCAAATCTGTCTTTCCAGTTTCAATCCCTATCATTTCCTTAATGCTCGCTCTGCCCCAGTCATTGACCACCAGGATCTCCCCAAATGTGCTGTTCTCTTTTCAAACCTCTGAGAACTTGCACATATTGCTTCTTTGCCCACAGTCTCCTATCCACTTGTCAAGCTTCTATGTATACTTTATTTATACTTCTATGTATACTTTATTACTTGGCTTACACTATGGTTTCTATTCCCAAAAGAGTGCCAAGAAACTGCATATGTTCCAGGCACCTGTCAATAAAGCAAGTCCTACCACTGAATGCAAGTCAGGCGCTGAGGTGCTGATACCCAGTGACAGGCTTCTCTGATGTGAGAGCCTTCCTCCACTGTGTATTTCTGCCATGCTCCACAGATCTTGCAGTCTTACCCTTTCTCTCTCACTCCTCTGGTGCTATCTACTCTCTTCACTCAAGAGCCAGTGAAGCATCAGTGCATGTACTGTCTGAAATCCTTCAGGCATAAAAGTGAGTCATGGCTTTTTCTACTGTGCTCCCATACACTTGCAACTGAATAATAAAATTTTAGGCTTAAATACTTTTTCAATATGTGCATTGACTAGAGCATTTTTATGCACATTTGGAGTGTACTGAGGGGCACAAAATGCTGGAGAAACACTACAGAAACGACTTTTTTCCAGGTAGCTGAGAACAGAAGAGATATCTCGCCAATGTGCTCGGGTTTATTTTTGTCTGCTGAGGCACTGGTGCACTAGATGGGTTTTTGAGGTTTAATGAGTCTCACTGGTTCTAATTAGAGTAACCTTGGTAGAAATAGACATTATTACTCTGCAAATCATGGCTAAATTGCTGTTAAATAATTTGCATTCTATTACATGCTTTATGTGCTAATACAGACAGAAGCATCCAGGACCAAGTCCTTAAGTATTTACTAATGCATACCAGCAATTTTAGCCTCATGTAATAAGGATTTAAAATGTGTCTGACACATTTTATCCAACCTACACTCTAAAGTATCTTTGCAAGTAATTAGATATGTCATGCACTGCGGCCTTAAACAGGCACAATTTTGTCTATACTTCCAGAACCTAGATTATTCTGAAATCTTGAACAATATAAGGTTTAGATACCATTTGCATTGAGTACCCACTAGGTGCCAACTCCTTTAAAGTGCATTTTTAGTTTCATTTTCTCAACTTTGTAATGTAGGCATCATTATTCCCATTTTACAGAAGATAAAATTGAAGCAAAGGCAAGTTTAGGGGATTTTCAAGGTTGTACAGTAGAACTGGGTGACAAAATTTTTGCTCTTTCAATGATAATGAGGCCTCTGATATCTTCCTTTCTCATAAGACTACATTTAGTATAACTTATATGTTTTATCAGTCAACAACTATCTTTTGATCACTTGCACACCCAGCACTGTGTAATGGGCTGTTGGTTTTCTACAGGATTATAAGAATACTCTCTTTCCTTTCTCCATTAAAAAAAAAAGGCGATTATATTCTCCCTGAAAAAGATTATATGTGAACATAATTGTGTAAGAATTAACTGCTAATGTATTAATTTCAACCATTACACCCTTTTATAAGTTTTTATTTCACATGTCATAAATTGTAACAAAGAATTTAGGATATAAGGATTGCTTACCTTTACCACAAGTGTTTAAACGTAGTCTTAGGGTCGAGAACAGACAGAACCTGGTAAGTGGTGCTTGTTTTCTCAGCTGAGTCCCTTCCAGGTCACAGTTATGTTTGGGTGAATCTGATTGGTAGCCTCAAGTCACACGAGTATGTTTGCCTCTTCAAGGTGCTTATAGAGCCAGGCTTTGTCTTGTATATTAATTCATAACTTTCGAAATTTCCCACCAAGAAATGGTATTTCTCATTGCCCAGAAAGCATCACAAATGTACATTAGAATGTCTTTATAGAGGCCGGGCGTGGTGGCTCACACCTGTAATCCCAGAACTTTGGAAAGCCGAGGCGGGCGGATCGCCTGAGGTTAGGAGTTCGCCACCAGCCTGGCCAACGTGGTGAAACCCCGCCTCTACTAAAAATACAAAAAATTAGCCGGGCGTGGTGGCACCCCTGTAATTCCAGCTACTCAGAAGGCTGAGGCAGGAGAATCGCTTGAACCTGGGAGGTGGAGCGTGCAGTGAACCCAGATTGTGCCATTGCTCTCCAGCCTGAGTGACAGAGTGAGACTCCGTCTCAAAAAAAAACAAAAAAAAGGAATGTCCTTATAGAAAACTATGATATCTGGAAAATGAATTTTGAAAAATACTTGTCTTCTAGTCCAGCCACCAAGATGAATAAATAAATAGTATTATAAATTGTAATATTTGGGGGTTTAGCCATGCAGTTCTAAATCATTTCTAATACGGTAGCTTCTAATGACAAGTTTGCATTTCTCTTTTCCCATCATAATCCATGTAGTGCAGTTGCCCTAATCCATCTCCTTGCCTCATTTTTTTCTAGTAAAATAACAGAACTTAGATCTATCAATTTTATATACTGATTTGTCCCCAAGATGCCAAAAAGGTGGATGTAAAATACTAATTTAATAAAATTCCCTGTTATATAGCGGAATTTAATCTTTATCCAAAGAAATTACAAAGCTCTCAAGCCAGCTTGTGTGTGGAAACCACGGTTTTTTTCATTTTCTACTCACCGTGTTTATATTAGCTTCCTCTTGAGAAACCTGTATTGTAACATATAACTAAAGACTACATGAAATGTACTAAACAACTTACTGTTGTGTGAGTTTCTATTCTAGGCACCAGAGTTACTGCAGCAAACAACACAGCCAGATGTCACTTTTTTTGAAGCATACATGTACTATGGGGGCCAAAAAAATAAGCAAATAATCAAGGAAAATATGTTTTGAATCAGATGGTATTATGTGCAACAGGAAAAAGAAATGTCAAGAAGTTTGGAAAATGCAGGAAGAGGGAGCTTTAAGTAGGGTGGTTAGAGAAGGCTAACAAGAGAAGTAAAGGAGGAAGTTACCTGGATCTATGAGAAAAAGGTATTCCTGGCAGAGTGAAAGCTCCAAAATTTCAATATGCTTGACATGTTTGAGGGACAGCAAGGGAATCAGTACAGCTGGCAAACAAATAAAAGGCATATTAGCAGGAAGTGCGGTGCTGTGGGGGAAAAGGGAGTCGGATCATACAGGACTTTGAAAGCCAATATACAACCTTTGGTTCTTACTCAGGGAAATGGGAATCCACTGCAAGATTTTGAACAGATAAAAATGTGATTTTTTTTTTTCAAAGGATTCTATTGCCTTTGGTGTGTTCAAAAGAGTGAGGGGGAAGGGCAAAGGTCAAAGCAGGCAACTGACCCAGTGGAGTGATCCAGGTGAAAGTTAGATTATTGCAATGACCCAGTGTGGGAGTAGCAGAGATAGTGAGAAGTACTTTGCATCAGCTTGTATTTTCAGAGCGTGTCAACAAAGTTTGGATGATAGATCTAATAGATCCAGAAGCAGACGACTTTAAGAATAAGATAATTCCAAAGTTTCTGTTTCAGCAACTGAAAGGATGGGGTCACCGTGTACTGAAATGGAAAAAACTGTCATAAAACGGTTTTCAGGGAGAAGATCAGGAGTCAGGGTTTTAGGTGTTAAGACTGATGTTTCCACTATGTGAAGGTGTGAGCAGAAAGTTGTATATATAAATCTGGACTTCTGGGGAGTGGTCTGCGGTAGAGATATAAACTGGGAAGTTTCCAGTATAGCGAACATATCTAGAGGCTGAGCCTGGAGAAGACAATACACAGAGAGGATACACAGCAAAACAGAGATGAGTTCAGGTTGATGGAAAATAAAGTAGCGCCCGCCCAAATGAGATTGCTGAGAAGGGATCCAAAAAGTACCAAGAAAAGGAGGAGAGCTAAGGAAGTATTTTGTGGAAGGAGTGATCAAACGTGTCTCATGTTGCTGCCAGGTCAGTGACTACATGGCATGTATAGTTTAAATAATAACAGTGATAACAACAATAAAGCCAACATCTCCATCCGTTATCAGCTTAGGAAATAGTGTATTCTTTCTTTTTTTCTTTCTTTTTTTTTTTTGGGGGGACGGAGTCCCGCTCTGTCAGCCAGGCTGGAGTGCAGGGGCGCGATCTCGGCTCACTGCAAGCTCCGCCTCCCGGGTTCACGCCATTCTCCTGCCTCAGCCTCCCGAGTAGCTGGAACTACAGGCGCCGCCACCACGCCCGGCTAATTTTTTGTATTTTCAGTAGAGACGGGGTTTCACCGTTTTCGCCAGGATGGTCTCGATCTCCTGACCTCGTGATCCGCCGGCCTCGGCCTCCCAAAGTGCTGGGATTACAGGTGTGAGCCAGGGCGCCCAGCCCTGTCATTTAGATTCTTAAGGGACAATCTAATATGCCTCTATTCAAAGAGATGAAAGGGCTAAAATAACTTGTAGAGGTAGTGGATGTATTTCTTGATGTGACAGTTACCCATTATATCAGTGCAAAATATTTCTCATGTTTTCCAAGTTTAACATGCATAGATAAGCACAATTTGGTTGTTACTTCCTTCACCTTACTTAGTTTGCATTCTTCTTTCAAATTAATGGACTCTTTTATGGGGCTTAATTTTACTCTCTACACTGTAACCTCACCCTCTACGTTGGAGCTTCAGTCACTGAAGTATGAAATCTTCATTTGAGCTTTGTAGTTCACCTCAAAGAGCAAATCTAAATGGATTGTGTCTAACAGTTCCAGAGAGAGCCAGAGCATCCCACATATTCGTGATGTAAGGGATAAAGATAACTGTTCAGCTGTGCCCCCAGATAGGCATATTATTCATGTATGGAAGCAACTGGCTTTAGCATGCAGATGATGGCTGCTAAGGAATGTCTCCCATCGACTGTCATATCCCAGCAGTGCAAATTTATAAGAAGATGAAACAGCTCTCTAATCCCTTAAACTGTTAATACATAGCTAAGAATCCTTGTGCATAACTAATACAATTTACATTTACTAAGCTTCAATTTCTTTGAAAGTCTGTTTTATTTGATTTTTCAGAAAGCGATAAGGAAAATGTTAAAGTGTAATAAACACTGCGAGGATGTGTTTGGAGGGGAAGAGGAATGTAGTAGGAGTTCAATGTATACATGAAGTGCATCTCGGGAAATCTCGCTTGTTTGCCTGTATTAATTATTTCTGCAGTGGGAGTGTAGCAAATGATGTCTCTGAACGTGAAATTAATGCTTGTGTGGTTTAAGGGATATTTTTTTCATGTTTAATATTTTCCTGTGTATGTGAATTTTGGCCATAATCCTCAAACTAAGTCTAGAAACAAATGAATACTCAAAAATGGCAGGAATGGTTGATGACTATAAATTAGTTACTTTGAATATATTATAACAAGAGTAGTTTTAAGTCCTTCGGCTGAGGAAAACAGGTACTGTATATTAGGTGACTTAAGTCATAAAAAAATAAGGCTTTTGTTTTGAGTTCTCGAGCCACAGTGATTTCTAAACTTTAAATAAATCTAAGTAGAATAAGTGTGCCTGCTACTTGATTTTTATTCACTAGAGATATCTTTTGTCCTTTTCCAGTTCCCACTTAATACTTGTCTACTGCTAAGATAAAAACAACATGTTTTTTTCTTTCTTTTCTTTTTTTTATGGAGACAGGATCTCACTGTGCCACCCAGGCTGGAGTACAGTGGCATGATCACAGCTTACCATGACCCCAAACTCCTAGGCTCAAGTGACCCTCACACTACAGCCTCCAGGGTACCTAGGATTACAGTCACTCGCTATCCACTAATTTTTAGGGGTTTTTTTTTGAGATGGGGTCTTGCTATGTTGTCCAGGCTTGTCCTAAACTCCAGGCCTCAGAGAATCACCTTGAGCTCCCAAGGTGCTGAGATTAAAGGTGTGAAAATTCAAATTTCAAGAAGCAAATCCAGTCTTACCTACTATCTCATTTAATGCCTTTCTGAAAAGGAAACTTTTTTTTCCTCACTGGTCTAAAAAGTTGTATCTAATTTTATCTGATATGCTTCTCTTTAAACAACTGTGCAAATCTAGTCAAAAGTGATTCTTTTCTTCCAGATGAAATGTATTTATTTTGTGACTCACATCTATCAATTCTACTAGTTTTGCTTTTGCCATTGTTTGTCTGTTTCAGTTTTCCAATTTGTAATCTCACAGAATTTCCTCTATAAATAAAAGACAGGGCAATGTACAGTTTAAGAGTTTTTGAAATTCAGTCAATTATGTATCTAACAAACATAATGTAAGTTGTTTGAGTAGAAGTCTATATTCTAGAAGTTGTACCTTGGTACTCATCGTTCCAAATATGTTGAAGGTATACAAAGTCAGGATAAAGTAGAGTCACGTTTGTAGAACTGGTGATGTTACAATTTAGCAATTGCACTGACTATGCCATCTCTCATCCAGGTTCCCTTGAAACCAACATCACACATTTGGAAAAAGGCTGAACTGAGAGAAAGTAACTAGATTCTCAAAACTAGCATATCTGGTTGTGCTCAATGACACAAATGGGTCAAAAAAATCACTTGGATGTAAGGAGGGTGAGAGTAAATCCAGCTAAAATCCACACTGTTCTTCTTCAAAGCAACCAAAATATAGTAACGATTTTCTTTATTATGTACAACTAATGTTTTTTCCGGTTGCATTAGTCAGGGTTCTCTAGAGGGACAGAACTAATAGATGTCTACATAAAGGGGACTTTATTAAGGAGTGTTGATTCACATGATCACAAGATGGGGTCCCACAACAGGCCCTCTGCAAGCTGAGGAGCAAAGAAGCCAGTCCAAGTCCCAAAGCTGAAGAACTGGGAGTCCAATATTGGAGGGCAGGAAGCATCCTGCAAGCAGAAAGATGCAGGCCAAAAGACTAAACCCGTCTAGTCTTTCCATGTTCTTCTGTCTGCTTTTATTCTGGCCATGCTGGCAGTTGATTCGATGATGCCCACCTAGATTGAGGGTGAGTCTGCCTTTCCCATCCACTGACTTCAATGTTAATCCCCTTTGACAACATCCTCACAGACACACCCAGAGACAATACTTTGCACCCTTCATTCAAATTGACACTCAATATTAACCATCACACCAGCCTTTAGTAAATTTTGAATAAGTACATCTTTAGAGAATAAATGTACTATCAGCAAACTTGTTTAGTAATATAATCTAAGTGAAAACAGCACATGTGCTATCTATGCAAGTACATCTTCAACACCCCTTTCCAAACAACTTACCATGCTCTTCTGAGAATTCTGGGGGTTGCCAATGCCGTGATAACATGCTTGCTGTGCCTCCATTCTGTGGTTCCTCACCTTTCTCCATCTCTTTTGACATAGAATCAGGTGGCACCCGTTCCCTGAGTGGTTGTTTTTTGCTGTTGCCTCCCCGCTTGGCTGACTTTGGTTTGCATACTTCTTCTAGTACAGCAGCTCCTCAAATAATGTCATTTTGTTATAATGTTGCTGAGAGAAAACATTGATTACTGGCTAGGGCCGTAGTCTGTGTAGAGTTTGCACGTTCTCCGTATGTCTGCTGTGTTTCCTTCCACATCACAAAGATGTGCATGTTAGGTTTACTGGCGTATCTACATCATTCAGGTCTGCATGAGTGTGGGTGTGTGTGAGCGTGCCCTGCAGTGGGGTGGTGTCCTGAGGTCTGCGTGAGTGTGGGTCTGTGTGGGCGTGCCCTGCAGTGGGGTGGTGTCCTGCGGTCTGCGTGAGTGTGGGTGTGTGTGGGCGTGCCCTGCAGTGGGGTGGTGTCCTGCGGTCTGCGTGAGTGTGGGTGTGTGTGGGCGTGCCCTGCAGTGGGGTGGTGTCCTGCGGTCTGCGTGAGTGTGGGTGTGTGTGGGCGTGCCCTGCAGTGGGGTGGTGTCCTGCGGTCTGCGTGAGTGTGGGTGTGTGTGGGCGTGCCCTGCAGTGGGGTGGTGTCCTGTCCAGGGTTGGTTCCTGCCCTGAGCTTGTGCCCTGAGATGGCTCTGACCACTCAGGAACTTGAACTGAAATAAGCAAGTAAATAATTGTGCTACTTGTATTTGTTAATCTCTCTTAAATGTATGTATAGCTCACATTTACTTTAATGTTTAATATTAGACATGTTTTGGTCTTTATTTAGAAGTTTGTGAAATTTATGTGACCAGAAATATGCTGCAGGAACCTAACTCCTATTTATATCAATTACCATATGGTAAAAATTGGTTTCATTAGACATTGTTTCACTTAAGGTAGAAGTTTCTAAGAACCTATGGATGATGTTAGGTGAAAACTTACTGTATCATGTAGAGATTTTAAGCTAAGCCACCTGAGTGGTGAATGGAGAAATTGACAAAGATTAAAAAGCTTGAAGTGCTGGTTAAAAATGACTCCAGGTGTGTAAGATCAATATCTTTTAAAAAATAAATGTTTTTTTAAAAACACAGATAATCTGAAGATAGAATATCTGCAGCTAAATCTACCTCTCTATTATGTATTTCTTAAACCGTGGTTATCCTAAAACTGAATCCTAAAATTAAATTCAGGAACTTTGTACAACAAGAGGTGCAAAGAAGGGACAAATGGGACAAATCTAGAACATATTTCTCTTCAATGTCTAAATTCACATACTGAATTTAAAGTCAGAAAGTAACCATCCAGAGTGTATGTGTGTTGGGGTGAATGTGCGAGAATTTAGCTATATCTTTCAGCAAAGAGTTAGTGGTATCCATTATGACTTTAAAATCTAAACTTCTTTTATTTCCAGAATTATTGGAAAATAAGGTAAAATAGTAAATATAATTGAGAAAAATGCTGGCTATAGTACATTTTATGATATTTAAAGGAAATATTAAATCTAATTTTAATTTTATTCAATGGAAAAATGCTAATATTAAAATGAATATCTTTCAGAATCCAAGTTATAGAACAGTAGTTTATGTAACAATGCTCAGTTTAGGTTAGAAACAGTCTTGCTATATTTTAGGAAAAAAATCTTGTCATCTTTTTTTGGCATTAAAATGCAGGAGCCTCTGGTAAAGATTCCCTTGCTTGGACAATAATGAAAAGGTTCCCATTCTCTAGTTTATGGGTAGAAAAAAAGACTAAGTATTTTGCAGCCCAAGGGCATAGGGCATGGCACAATAAGCACATAGCATTTGAGATGGATCAAAGAGGGTATTATTCAAGTTCTGAATCTGGGAAAAAAAGAAAAAGAAAAGCATAAAATATGCCTCCATTGTAAACACAAGATCATAAGCCTGGATCCCTATGAAATCAGGACTGGTTTGGAAAGGCACTTTTTAAAAAGAAAATGGAAAAATCCTTTTGCATAGAGTTAGAGCATGGTCAGGGTGTCAGATGTCTCTTCTTAATGGCAACTGGCTATAGGGCATTGGAAAAACTACAATTATTGTTAAACCTGGCTTCTTGGTCAGTTGATTAGCAATCCCGCCTCCCTAGAACAAAGAGGAGAAGTAAAGAAGTAACTTTAAGTACTAGCAGATGACCACTTTATGTTCTTTCTACTTCTGCGCTTGTGTTTGCTGTGTGAAGATGATGAGAAGTAACTGTTAGCCAGCCAGCCAGGAAAGAAAGAATGTTCACTCTCTCTGCACTAACAAGGAGGTTAAGATTAAAATAATAAGGCATTACTTGAGCAAATACCAACTTATATCATTATCTGGAAATAGTTTAGCAAAATACTGAATAAAAGTCTGTTTCTTCATATATTCATTCATTTATTTGACACATCCTAATAGTGAGTTGATGTGAGACTCTGATATTGTACCCCCTTTCTCTGCCCTAGGAGTTGAAATCATTCAGCAGGCTTAGCAAAGAAATGTAAAGTGGGACTGTGAGTTATAAACATGAATTGTCACTAGCTTGCAGGCTAACACTGGAGAAGTCACTTAACTTCAGTAGAATCCTATAATGTCCTCATCTGTAAATGAGACTACCCATAAGTTTTCATTGAGCACTTGGCAAATAGACCTTGGGAAGGAAATGATAGATTTAGTTCCTTTGTCACAGCTGAGCTGTCACACATCCTTGCTTGCTTCTGTGCATGAGCCTGTTTAAGTACATCAAGGAAGTGCCTCAAGCCTTACCTGTTAATGCATTTATCAGCATTAGGGGCTACCTGAGTGTAACGAATGGTGTCTAAAGAAGGTTGCTTCATTGTAAGATAAGTTAGAGCACAATTCTTACCAAATGTCATAGTATTAAAGTCATAAAATTTGTAAAACAATAGAAAATCGTCAAAGAAAGGAAAAGTAGGAGCTGGAAATGATAAACCAAGAAAAGATTCATACTGTCACATTAAGAATATCATTATCAATATGGGATCTAGGTCATTTAAATCATTTTAATTTACATAGTATACTAACTAGAAATAAAATCACAAGGGTAGATTTCTCATTTAACGAATTTCAAAAACATAAGTAATATGTACTAAAAACTCATCCTATAAGTCCTATACATTTGGATGTCTAATTTTTTGTAAGGAAAACATAACCAACACGTTTGAATGATCCATCTCCTCATATATTATGCTAAATTGCTAGAGGAGCCATTGCTGTCACGATAACAATACAATGAAAAATGTGTTAATCAAATATCTAGTTAAATAGATTGTGGAAAATACATTTTTTATTCCGCTTGCTGAAAGGACAAAGAAAAATGCATTATAGCATTGTGCCTTCCAGATGAATATTACTTGTTTAGCCCACAGGGAAAGATGTCACAACATGTTTACAGGATTATTGTAATTCTAATTAAACCCATACTTCCAAAGTAAGAATTGCAATGGGAATATATAGCTTGAAATTAGTAAGAAGAGAATTTTTAAATGTGTCAATACCAGGTACTACTTTTAATAGTGTTTATTACATCAAAATTTAAAAGAAAGATGATTTATAAAACAGGCTGTTTTGAGCTCTAAGAATCAAAGCAATAAAAACAAATATTTTCTTATTTATTTATCACCCCCCACCCCGCACATGACATCAGGCAAGCAAGTACTTGAGAGCCATAACTGGTAGCTGCAGAAGATCCCCTGATTTTTGCAAATGTATTGTGAGTCAAGGCCAAAAGAGTCACTTTTATTTTGGGGTAAAAAGTGGAGAGGAAATGAATGGAAAATGAATGAAAGCAAAATGTCCATTGGAAAGATCTCATCCACAATCTCATCATTCACAAAAAGAAAAGACACGAAGGAGAAGGAAGATGAGAAAGGTAAGCTCTCCTAGAGTTTTAAAAGTCTTTTGTTGAAAACACCAACCAAATAAGCAAATTGTGACCTGGGAACACGACCTCCTTGAATTCACTACACCGAGAAATGGTTTCCCAAGCACTTTCTCCCTATCTCCCATGGAATGTAAGGAAATAGTCTAGGCCAAGCATGTCCTAAAGGCTTTATGTGGATTAATCTGCACAACAATTCTATGAGGTAGATACAATTATTATCCTCACTTTACAGATGAGGAATTAAGTCAGAGAATGCTTATGTAATTTAATCAAGGACAACCAGCTAATAAGTAACAGAGCTGGGATTTGCACTGGGTGCCCACAGCCTCAGCTTCTATCTACTATGCTACACTGATCCCCCAACAAGCATTACTGACTGAGAGTCAACTCATCACTGGTTGCCTACAATTGATGCATTTGTGTGCAACATTGGCCTTGCAAAATCATTTTTAAATGAGTCATTAATTTAAAAGATAATGTAATGGAAAGAATACTGTATTCATTTGCTAACACCACAATTATGCTAATCACAAAATCCCACAGATTGGATGGCTTAAACAACAGAAATTTATTTTCTCACAGTTCTGCAAGCTAGAGGAGCAAGAAATCAAAGTTGCATTTCTTTTGCGGCTTTTCTCCTTGGCTTGCAGATAGCTGCCTTTCATTTTGTCCTCACATGGTCTTCCTTCTGTGCTCCTGAATCCCTGGTTTCACTTTTGTGGGTCTGAATTTCCTTTTCTTAAAAGGACATCAGGCCGGGCACAGTGGCTCATGCCTATAATCCCAGCACTTTGGGAAGCTGAAGCAGGCAGATCACTTGAGGTCAGGAGTTCCAGACCAGCCTGGCCAACATGGTGAAACCCCATCTCTACTAAAAATACAAAAATTAGCCAGGTGTGGTGGCATGTGCCTGTAATCCCAGCTACTCAGGAGGCTGAGGCAGGAGAATCGCTTGAACCTAGGAGGCAGGGGTTGCAGTGAGCCAAGATCGTGCCACTACACTCCAGCCTGGGCAACAAAGTGAGACTTCATCTCAAAAAAAAAAAAAAAAAGGACATCAGTCAGATTGAATTAAGGCCCACTCTAATGGCCTCATTTTTGATTAATCACCTCTTCAAAGGCTCTGTGTTCAAATACAGTCACATTTAGAAGCGCTAGGAGTTAGGGCTTCAACAAAAGAATTTGCAAGGCACACACTTCATCCTATAACATAGGAGTCCCCGACCCCAGAGCACCAGACTGATACCAGTCAGTGGCCTGTTAGAACCTGGCCACACAGCGGGAGGTGAGCAGCAGGCCCACAAGCATTACCTCCAGAGCTCTGCCCCCTGTCAGATCAGTGGCGGCATTGGATTCTCGTAGGAGCGTGAACCCTATTGTGAACTGCGCATGCAAGGGATCTAGGTTGCACGCTCCTTATGAGAATATAATGCCTGATGATCTGATGATCTGAGGTGCGACAGTTTCATCCTGAAACCATCTACTCCCAACCCACTGTGGAAAAACCGTCTTCATGAAATCAGTCCCTAGCGCCAAAATGTCGGGGACTGCTGCTATAACAAATACGAATATAGGTGTTGTTACTGGAGTTCTTACTCAGGTGTTGCTGCTGTATGACTTAGACTAAGTCATTTCCTTTCTTTTGAAGGGCACCTGCTGCCTAAACACCGATGCCGTCTGGCTCTTGACTGAGTTTACATCTTCAGCTTCCCTAATTCTGTGAATCATGCTATCATCTTCGTATGTACATACACACAGATAAGGCTTTTTTGCCTAAGGTAGCTAGAGATTTTGTTGCATAAAACTCACAACTTCTAATTAGAACACTGACTTTTCTCATAGCTTTGCTGGGGTTTTGATATACTCTGGTCTATCCAGTCTGTCAAATGGAGTAAATAATGCCTATGTCAGAGGAATGCCGGGAGGACTAAATGACATATTGTACATAAATGGCTGAGTGCAATGTCTGAAAAGCGGGAGGAACTTTGCACATGTTCATTTTCTGTTTCTTACTCACCAGCTCTACCAGCTTTCATGCTTACTCTTTCATTACCTTCGAACTTCCCCTCTATTTCAGCATTTATCTCACATACTCTTGGCCGAGCATCATAAAAGCTACTTTTCGTCTTCTCTATGATAGAGATTTTCAAAACCTCCAATGCAAGTGCAGACTTTTCCTCACAAGCTCGAAAACAAGGGGATTCATGATTCAACTTGGCTTTCAAAAATGTTCAAGTTTTAGAATTTAACAGAATTGTTTGTTGTAGCCAGTGTTTTCCTAGAACACTGACTTTGGCTTAGAAAACTTCTTCAGAACTGAGCAGGAGAGGCAAGGCCCTGGGGGTGCTCTGGACCACACAAAGTTGGACAATTAGCAGAGCATCAGCCCAGCCTGTTAGCCTGACTGCTGACAACCAACAGCAATTGTGAGCATTATGTTTTTATGTTGATGATTTATGTTGATTCAGGTTACATTTGAGACTTAATTATCTACTTAATCATTTGGACATATTTCATAAAATAATAGTCACATGATACTATTTTATCATAAAAATAATGATTATACACAGTTTTATGTATTTATTTCCATCACTTATCCTCATTCTCTCCTACTAAAAGTTAGAAATATTGCATAAATCCCAAAGGAGTAATGACATTGAGACAAGAAAAATTGATGGGTGTTATTTTCAGATATAGAGGAGGCAATGTAGATTGAATCTCTTTGGTTTAAAAGCAAGTGATAAGAATCTGTTGTTTATGTCATGTGCTGGTGAATAATATTGACCTCTGCCTGCCATCTTTAGTCTGTAAACTACCTTTAGATGAAGTTGCAGTTAGTGATAATTGGACAATGTCATGGGTTCCCCAAGCCCCCCAACTTAAAGGGCATTTACTCAAGAGAAGCTCATGGAAACATAGCTGAGGCAGAAGTTTTCAAGAAAGACGGTTTCCAGCATCACTCAGGAGTAGCATCATCATGAGTTGTGAGTCCCCAGTCCTGACTCCCAGCAATGGTCCAAATTCACTTGATTCCAGAAACCCAGATTCAAAGACACACAGGGTGCAGGCCTTTGGAAGCAACACTTAGGCAGAATTTTGAACAGAACTCTAGATCTAAAGTCTCTTATCAAAGTTGGAATGGATTCCTATAGGCGGCTCGTCAAAAGCCACAGTAGGACCCAACCATAGCTCCGAGGACATTAGAGGTGACTTCAGAGTGGCGCTCCTAATGTGTTGTTTACAGATCGTAGGAACTGTAACAAAGGCAAGAGACTCACGTTGCTTCTAGGTAGGGTGACAATAGGTGATTTAAGATCTTCAGATGTCCTGTAAAGCAGTAGTATTGATATCAGCCAGGGTGAGGGGAAGGAAGACAAAGTGGGTAGAATAGGGTGATGGCAGAGGCCAACAATAGGGGAAAACTGTGGTGGTGAATTCAAGGACAGTGAGCTCTGGTGATTTCCAGGGGAGCTTTGGGACTGAGTGAGCAGCAAGGAATAGATAAGATGCCTTCACAGGAGTGTGAAATAAATGGGGGCCTTAGGGTGTGCATGGTTATTTCAACATCTCCAGCCCAACTTTGGAACCAGTTAGGAGGACTATACAGCAGTGTTCACAACGTTCACAACAGCAGCAGTGACACAGGGAGGAGCCCTGTGTGTCTGCAACCTAAGAGGCAGCCAGCAGGAGAAAGTCTTTAGCAAGAGACAAACCTGGAGATGTTGAGGTTCACCAGGAGCTTCCAATTTGAGCTGACCTGGACTTAGGAAGGAGGCTAGATGGAAACTTAGGTACTCATATTTTCTGAAAATGGAACTTTTTCAAAGACTTCAAGGACCTGCATTTCTTTCTTTCTTTATAGAGTTCTAGAAATAAAAAAAAAATGAAAACAAAAAATACTTGGGGGAAAACACCTACTTACACCCCACCAAGGGCCTGGGACAGGAGGGTTGTGTGTGTACATGGCGAGAGAGCCGACTGAGTGCGGAGGCTGGTTTTTTACATTAAACTTCACAATTTCAGTATCGTTATTCCCACATGCATGATTTTTAATTTGAAAATATAACAGATTGTTCTTCCAGGCACATACACTGTTTTGTATAACTCAGTGAAAGGTGAGCTTTTGAAAGGCTAGAGAAGAGCTGTTAAGTAATAGAAGATATTTGGTTATTACAGAAACTATATTATGCATTAGCAAGTTTTCAAAAAGCTTTTTATATTATACCATAAGACTAATCTAGGAAAGCCTAAGCTTTTGTCCTCATAAAAGCAGTGCTGCCAAAATTCATATAATACATGATTTGAGATCCAGCAGATTTACATAGAACCTAAAATAACAGGGTTTCTTGAAATACTATTGAGTCTCTGTATAGTATTATGGAGATATGCATATTAATTGTGAAAAATTTAATTCAGATAAATAGAACTGACTTAATTTGCATTTTCTTATAGTATTAAGTGGCATAAAATCATAAGGTTCCTTTTTGCTTAAAAAATTGCAGTTTATTTTTTAAAGTGTTTGGAAGCATGAAGATACTATCATGTACTTGATCCAGTCTTAAATTTTCAACTTTGTTCAAATGAATCCTGCCTAAATAACCGTCTGACATTTTTATCCAGTTATAGGAAGCCCTCACATGAATGCGTTTGAATGCTTTTGTGACTGTGTGAAATGAATCACTGATGATTCATGAAAGAGACAGTCCTATCATTAGCCTTGATAAGATGGTAATTTGATTATCTGATAGTCCTGTTGCTCATTCCATTTTTTGAACATGAATATTTAAAATATTGGAAGGGCAAAATAATTCCAAAGAAAGAATTGGTCAATAATTCAAAATAATATATTACTCACAATTCCTGTTAACTCTAGCTCCAGAATATCAAATTAGGCTTTTTTAAAACTTTTTAACACAGAAAGAAAAATAACAAAAATGTTTTTTCAATAAAAATATTTAGATTTGTGTCAACTTTATCTTCAACTATCAGCTCAGGTATGTGAATTCAGAATGTGTATCTTTTGAAAATTTTAAATTGTTGGGTAAAAGTGGTTTCAATCTATGTTTCCAGAAATAGCATAGCATGTTTAGAATCATCCATAATAGGTACAATGTTGCTATTTTTTAAAAATTCAAAATTATAACGATGAAGTTCTTTAGCTTATCAGTAGCATTTTCTGTCTGCTATCATCTTTTAACAGATATTAGGCTGGTTTTTACTCTGAGTATGTAAGAAAATAATAGAATAAATTATGATTGGTTCAGATCATTTCTGCATTTCAGCTTTTGGATATGGCAAACATACTGGTCTCTTTTCTTTAGACTTGAAAGTAGACGATAATTCACAGTTTTAGCGCTCACAGTCACTCCCTGCCTGTCAAGCACTGCGGTGACATCAGTGATGTACTACATTAGGTCCCTCCAGTGTTTTTGCCTTCATTTTGAAGCTTTTGGCACTTCTATCCCAAAGACTCCAACTACATAGATACTCGGCTTGAATTGACACAAAGCTTGAAGCACTAGTTTATCTCACATTGAATTTGTCAAACAAAGGTGTTTCACTTTAAATAAAAGTAATATATATTTATCTATACACATGTGTATAGATATATACACATATGTATCTATACATGTGTCTAGATATATACACATATGTATATATGTATACATGTGTATATGTATCTGTATACATGTATGCATACATATTTACATATACAGACATGCATATGTGTATGTATGTGTGTTTATATGTACATATTCATATAGGTATATATGTATGTGTGTATATGTATCTATATGGACATGTATATATGTGTGTATATGTGTGTATGTGTATGTATATGTACATGCATATACACCTGTATATGTTTGTATGTGTATGTATGTAAATGTATGTATGTATATACACACATATACATGCATACACAAATACATATGTAAACATATATGTGTATATATAGGTGTACATACACTCACACACACGCACACATATCCCCAAACTGGGAAAACAAATTAGTACTATGAAATGAGGAGCAGTTTCTCATCAAATAGCTATTGTTCACAAAATGTCTATACCATCATTTCTACTTTCCCTAACAGATCTTTAAAAAGTACGTACTATTTGTTCAATTTTAAGGGGGAAACAAGGCTCAAGAAGAATCATGCAGAGGTTGGTAGAGGGAGAGAATGAATAGTGAAGACAGGATTCATCTCACACGAATACATGATGCTCTTCTGCTGACACTCCAACAGAAACCATAGGGCTAAAGGTAACTTTTTG
Organism: Nomascus leucogenys; assembly: GCF_006542625.1. Classification (NCBI taxonomy): domain Eukaryota; kingdom Metazoa; phylum Chordata; class Mammalia; order Primates; family Hylobatidae; genus Nomascus; species Nomascus leucogenys. The sequence goes on along the minus strand of NC_044401.1, from coordinate 41,236,495 downwards.
TCCACTAGCACACCACATAAATTAGACAAAAGGGAAAATTTCCCCACACATTTAAAAGCTTCTAGTAGGTCAATTCATAAGAAAAATAACACCAACTAACACATATATAGTGAAGAGCTAATCTAACTTTGAATAAGTGTGTGTTGACTGGATACTATAAAGCTAAAGGCTAAAATAACTATGCATAAATACCGTACTCTAGAAAGGAAATCTATTTTTACAGGTTTATGATTTAGCAAGTCTGTAGCTACTTTATGTTTAGCATTTTTTAACTGCGTTGTGCTTTCTGTACTGGACTTGAACAAGTAAGTGACTATATACTATATGATGAGAGCCATATTTTTCACTCAGAGATGTCACATACAGAAGGAAAAGGAGACAGTTAGGGTGAACTTTGTGGTGCTGGATTAGAATCAGAGCTATCAGTTTAATTTTTAATATGTAAACAGATAGACATCAAAATAAATATCAGGGCCGGGCGCGGTGGCTCACGCCTGTAATCCCAACACTTTGGGAGGCCTAGGGGAGCAGATTGCCTGAGGTCAGGAGTTTGAGACCAGTCTGACCGACATGGTGAAACCTCGTCTCTACTAAAAATACAAAAATTAGCCAGGCGTGGTGGCAGACGCCTGTAATCCCAGCTACTTGGGAGGCTGAGGCAGCAGAATCGCTTGAACCTAGGAGGTGGAGGTTGCAGTGAGCCAAGACGGGGCCTTGACACTCCAACCAGCCTGGGCAACAAGAGCGAAGCTCCGTCTCAAAAATAAATAAATAAATAAATAAATAAATAAATAAATAAATCTGTGTGTGTGTGTGTGTGTGTGGCTGGGGGATGTGTTGGCTGAGAGAACACAAAAGCAGCTAGACCCGGTAGTAGTGAACATATCCAATACCCAGATCTTGGTGTCTACACATTATTCTTTAATAAAAGGAACCGGGGTTTCTTCGAGAAGTGGTTAATTCCGGAGTTAGAGCAGGCAAATACAGTAAGGCTGCAACAGAACGGCAGAAAATCAGGACGTTCCCAAAAAAGAATCAAGATAACTAAAATGGACAGAGGAGCCAACCTGAGGGAGTGCACAGTGGCCAAAGCCAAGATAATGTGAGCGGCAAAATGAATACTACTACTGGATTATGCCCACAGAATAAAATGCCCATGAGTCTAACATACATTAAAAGCTGAATAAATATGTAAATGCAGAATAATTAACTCTTCCTTATAAAAATATTCTAATCAATACATATAGAAGAACTGAAGAAAATTCAAAATCACCATTGGACAGAAACCACAGTAACTACTGCAGGCAAAATACACTGATCAATGATAAAATCAGTAGCCTACAGTCTGAAGAGAAACAGGATACAGGCATAGTTTTGACACACCACCCCAAGATAAGTATCCATTACAAAGTGAATAGCATTAGCATGACGGGGATGAAATCTAGCTGGCATCACCTTAGCCACGCAATCAAAGTTAAGATCGCCAGTTAACCCTGAAATAGCAATATCATGTACCCTTTGATAGGATGCATACAGAAGGACACAGTATCACCTCTGTGATATTGTTACCAACAATACACAAACTCAATATAATCATCAGAAAATATCATGTAAATCCAACTTAAGATAAACCCAGATTAAGAGTTCATCCTTGGAATAACTGACCACCTTTCTTCAAAAGTACATAGATCATGAAGGACAAGGAAGGACTGAGGAATTGTCTTAAGTTGGAGGGAGACTGAAGGGGCACAAGAACAGAAGCAGTATACGATCCTCAATTCATTCCTGGAACAGAAAAGAGACGTTTGGGAAAACAAAAAACAAAAAAAAACACAAAGCTCGTGAACTTCTAATAAGGCCTGTAGCTTACACAAAAGTGATATGGTAATTTTAACTTCTTGGTTTGGATAATTATAGTATGGCATGTAGGTTTTTATTTATTCATTTAATAGAGACAGAGTCCTCTCTATCACCCAGGCTGCAGCTTAGTGGCATGATTATAGCTCGCTGCAGCTTTAAACTCCTGGCCTTAGGCCAACCTCCCACCTCAGCCTCCTGAGCAGCCAGGACTGTAGGCCTGTATCACCACGCCTGGCTGATTTTTTATTTAATTTTATTTTGTAGAGATGAGGGCATCCAGGCTGGTCTCGAGCTCTTGGGCTCAAGTTATCCTCCTGCCTCAGCCTCCCAAAGTGTTGGGAATACAGGCATGAGCCACTGCACTAGCCTGGTTAGTTAAGTTTTTAAAAGCTGACATAGGGTTAGGTGAACTCCATGTACTATTTTTGCAATTTTTCTTTAAGTTTAAAATTATTTCCAAGCTAAACATTAAAACAAATTGTTTTAGTCCTGTGACAACACCATGAAATACACAGCATCACTCTCTTTCACCAGAGGAGAAAACTGGAGAATAGAGAGGTTAACAAACTTACCCAAGATCATCAAGTTAGAACATTCCAGAGCCAGACAGTCTGGCTTCAGAGCTCAAGATCTTGACCACTGTGACTTGATGTGGTCTGAAGCTCAGCTAATTCAGAAATATTTATACGGGCTTTTTTTTTTTTTTTTTTTTTTTTTTTGACGGAGACTCGCTCTGTCGCCCAGGCTGGAGTGTAATGGCGTGATCTCAATTCACTGCAAATTCCACCTCCCGGGTTCAAGCCATCCTCCTGCCTCAGCCTCCTGAGTACCTGGGATTACAGGCATGCGCCACCACGCCCTGCTGATTTTGTATTTTTAGTAGAGACGGGGTTTCTGCACGTTGGTCAGCCTAGTCTCAAACTCCTGACCTCAGGTGATCCGCCCCGCTTGGCTTCCCAAAGTGCTGGGGTTACAGGCATGAGCCACCGCGCCTGGCCTATACCTGCTCTTAATTCTGTTTTGACATGCTGGGTACCACAACATTACATAAAACATAACCATGGAAAAAGAAGTGAGTATTTTACAATCTTCAATGATATGTGATAGAAGAAAACTTCATTCTCCTGCAGCAATTGTCCACCAAATACGTAAAACCATGAGATATTAAGCGAGCTCTTACAAAATAACTGAATGAAAGTATTTGCATTCAAAAATGAAAGTGCGTCCATCAGACTTTTAAGCTTCATTACTAAAAAAACATTAATAATAAAATATATAATGACAGACAGGTACTAATGCAATAAAGTTGCTAAAATGCGATGGAAAATTGCTAATAATGTATTTTATTACATGCAAAGAAGGCTTCAGGTGGCTGTGGTCTGGCTCTGAATTTGTTACAGATAATTAGTAGCTTAGGTCTCCCTGTATTAAAAGAGGTCCTTTTTATCGTCGAAAATTGTTTTTAAAACTGGTAATTCTTTTCAGGAATGCAAGAAACTTAAAGCCTTCCCTCATATATAATCAGCAATCAGAAATAACTTAGTAAAAAATATGTAATTGTTGTCTTCTGCTCAATGTATGTAATTATAAGGTTAAGTAGGTTGTGTATAGCAATTCAGCCAAAAGAAGCAATCTCTTAATAAATTAAAAACTAGATAAATGTGAATTATGTGAATATACATTATGATAGTTACAAAATATGATTGAGATTTAAGTTAAATGAAAGAAGAATATCTCTGAGGTTAGTTTTTTAAACCGGAAAGAAATACTGTTTTTGATGAAGATATGACATCCAAACAAGTAAAATTAGTGCTGATTAAAGAGCATGTATTTAGTAAGTATAGACTCTCCTGCAATAAATGCAAACCTAAGACTGTTGAAAGTGTTAAAACACCATCCTGGCTAACAGGGTGAAACCCCGTCTCTACTAAAAATACAAAAAATTAGCCGGGCATGGTGGCGGGCGCCTGTAGTCCCAGCTACTCGGAGAGGCTGAGGCAGGAGAATGGCGTGAACCCGGGAGGCGGAGCTTGCAGTGAGCCGAGATTGCACCACTGCACTCCAGCCTGGGCGACAGAGCGAGACTCCATCTCAAAAAAAAAAGACTGTTAAAACATAAAAGCTTCATCTTTCTTAATGTACATTGAAGTCTAACCAGGAAAAAGTTAGGAGGGTGTGCAAAAATACGTTTGTGTTATTATTTTGTGCTTTGTTATAGCTTAATACATAATTTATGTCTACCCCTGTTTCTGCTCTGAAAATACACTATAGGAAAATGGTATCTGGACATTCTTTAAGGCTTCCTGAAAAGTACTTCTAACAGAAGCCTTTCCATTTAATGGTTAAAAAAAAAAGTGAATAGAATTTATGTCTGTCCTGGGCCCAATTAAACTTGCATTCAAACTTGTCCTGACGGGAAAATAAATTGCCTATGGATTCTGAATAAGGGGTTTGCACACTTGGAGAAAAAAAAAGTACATCTGTGGAGAACTATGATTTATGAAAGTATTGATTTCTTTGTTAAATAATGAATTAGATGTCCTACCACAATATTATTTATCAAACTTTTTTGTCATATAATTAAATTGTCACATAATGGATTGTACCCATATAGATTCATTAAATATTAAAAACTACATGTGACACTACTCACCTTATCTTTGGCTAACAACACATTTCCTCTATTCTTTTCTATTAAGGTCAATAAGGGCAGGCACTGTCTTCACTATCAATGCTTATAGCCCTTGCTTACCAAGGCTGCAGTAGCCCTGAGCACATTCCCTTAGCTTCTGCAGGAAAACCCTGCCATGACTGAAACTATCCACATTTCAAAAGCAAATGGCATTTAAAAAAAACATCCATTCAATTCAAGACAACTCAACAAATGAGCATAAGGGGGTAAAAAAAAGCCTATAAACAAACAAACAAAAATATGCTTAGATATATTAAAATGAGGTTTGCATTTGACCAGTCTCACCTACGTCAATCACTCCTGATTTTTCCCTGGAACCTCTGCCACAGCTCTGTCTTGCGCTGGGCCCCCTGGGTTCTTTTTTCAGTGTACCTCGCCCTCCATATATTATAGCTACAGCCACTCACAGAGCATCACCAGCTACATAAATGTATTTCTGCCTTCTCCGGATCATGAATGCATATTCCCACTTGCACTGACCTTCCCGTAGGACTAACTTGAAGTCTTCACCATAATTAATACTTTTGGTGGTCACATAATCCATCTTCACTCCCTCCCACCTTACAAATGTAATAGATGCTTATTTCTCTGCATTTGACATTCAAGAGCTGACATTGTTTTGGAACTGAATTCCTGTATCCCATTAACCACATCCACAGCTGTATAGGGTAGTTTTGTGTGGACTGGGAGATGCTGAGGCAGTTAATAATAATAAAAGCTTACATAAATTGTATGCTTACTATATGTCAGGCATTATGCTAAACTTTTTACATACATTATCTTACTCAATCATTATGACAACCCTACGAAATGGGCAATCAGAATTTTCTTGTTCCATTTATGAGCAAACTGCCGATTAAAGAGGATTAGTCATATTTTAAGGGCACAATGCCAGGAAATTATAGCAAGAAATCAAAAATCAAATATGTCAGTTTTGGGAATCAATGTGTACAGGCTCTGTGCTCCATTGCTTCTCCATGAATAGGTGAAAAGAAAAAGCAAGGACCACAGGTAATTCTTATTCTGCAATCTTTGTAATGGGTTGGTAATTTATTTTAAAATCCAATAATTCTGTGGTCATGAATTATCTCTGCTGCTATTTTAAGATCTAAAATGTTTCTCTTTTATTAAAGAATGAGGGGATTTCAGAAAGCTTGTACTTCCCATAGTGCTTCTCTGTAGAATCCTATTCTAACCTATTTTATTACAGATGAATTGGAAACAGAAATAAAAATGTTTATCTCTGTAGGCTGTAGAATACATGAACTTAAGTTCTTAGGCCCAGCTGAACTTGTTCTACCTAAAGAGCAGTACTTTTTTTTCAGAGAACTGAGAGGATATTGAAAATCAGCAAAGCATTTTGGGAAGTTAAACTAGAGCGAAACACAGTCCTTCCCTTTCAGAATTTTTCCAGTCTATATGAATGTAAGTGTTATAAGGAAAGTAATATAGTGAACTCTTAGTCTAGACAGAGAGAGAGACAATAAGAGAGTGGGCAGGGAGGGAGAGGACTGTTTTCTGAGGATTTCAGGACAGACTTCATGGAAGAAGTGGTTTTAGAGAATTTGAAAACGATGTTGGCGAATGAGACCAACTAAAGGCATTCAAAAATTTTTGGAGTAAATGAATGGGTAAAAGAATGAGAAAATTTGACTTTATAGATAAGGAAAGAGAGAAATTCAGGAGAGAAAAGAACTTAAAGTCAGAAACAATAAAAGGCTTAGAATTACTTTCAACAATTACTACAGTATTTATTTTTTATTCCTTCCTGCATTTATTCACAAGTCATGTATTGTGTACAAGGAGCTGTCCATTGTATAGAGAAGAAAAGCAAGAAAAGACACTGTGTCTTGTTTGTATTTACAGTGGTTTGATTTGAAGAGTATTCAAGGCTTGGGCATAAAAAAGGAGAGTTGGGCTTGGGTCAGAGAGTCTGAAATGCTGGGCTAAGTGTTCGAGACGTGACTCCTAAGGTAACTGAGATTCTTTCACAACTTTAGGAAGAAGAATGAGATGATCAGTTTAGAGTCAGTTAACTGGTGCTAAGTTTTATATCAGGTTAAAGAGGAGTTACAAGACCGGAGTTTTCATGGCTGTGGAGATACCCTGTAGTCCTGGGAAAGCCTGAGTCTCTGAGCTAGGAAGAAAGAGGCTCAGCAGAAAGGATTTCCTGTCTGTGGAAGAGCGATGGGAAAGAAAGCCAACGCTGATGCCGAAAGAAGATGCCGACAAGAAGGTTACTGAGAGTTTGCTTGTAGAAGTTTCAGATTTTCTGAGGGTATGGAATAGATGGGCCATTGGTTGGTACAGCTTGTGGCTGAAGCACAGTTGTGAAGTCTAACAATCCAGATAAGAATCTCAACACCTTCCACTCACAAGCTCCAGGCCATAGAGCTACTTAATTTCTGTAAGCCTTGTTGTCTCATTCATGAAATGTGATAATAAATATTATTAACCTCTTGGTAACAGTGCAGAGATTAAATATGAATATGCAATTAAAGCATTTAGCACGATTCCTAACACAGAGTAAATGCTGAAAAAATATTGAAAGTTTCCATGATATACATGTAGACACAGCACTAAGAATTCAGCTGCTTTGTTGACTTCTTTACCTCTGCCGGGAAGTCACTCTGAAAGTTACGGATGGGCCATAATGATGGTTTGTCCAAGTCAGGCGCCAAACAGGATGCAATAGTCACAGCAATTATTTAAACAGAGGTATTTTAATATTTAAAAAACTGTTAACTAGATAAAAAGTTGTTGACTAGGTAACTGAAAAGACATGATAGTAGGAGTACTACAGTTACTATCAGAATTAGCAATTCGGTAAGTCATCACCACCCCTATGGCTGGGGGAACAAAGGGAAGAGGCCGGATTAGGACTTAGAAGGCTGGAAACGTTAGAACTCAGACCTCAGAAAAGGGCGCACGCTTGGCTAGGACTAGAGACTCTGACCTTGAAAAAGGCGAGGGCCCTGTGAGGCAGAGAGCTCAGAGGAGGCGGCGTTGCCTGTCTGGTTCCGGCGTTTCTTAGGTCAGAGTAGGGGTCGCATGGGGTGGGACCCAGATCTCTGTGGTGGGTGAGCTACGAGTCTGGCTGGTGTCTCTGAGGGGGGCTATGACGCTGCTAGCTCTGCAAGTGCAGGGGGGAAATGCAAACTGGATTCCACTGCTGCTGCAACAGGAAATTTCCGTGGTTCAAATGAAGTTCCCCAGAATTGTACAGACAAAGCCCTTCCCGCTCTGTCCTTTCCGTCTCCCACGAGTGCCCCCTATCGGCGGAGCCTAAGAGACAGGAGAGGACAAAGCAGAAACGGGGCGAGCCCAGCTGCAGTTCAGAGGTCACAAAGCCGGATGTGGAGAGGTGTGCCTGGGCTGAGAAACCATGGCTTAGTAACTGGACAAAAGTAAAACAAAAAATTGAAAATGATTAAAACCTTTTAAAAATCCCAAAATACCTTCTCAACGAAACACAGGAATTAGGGTGAATTTTAATATAACCTTGAGGCAAAAATGGTGAAGCTGTGTATGATTGTGGACTTAATGGCTGTATTTTTTTTTATTAATGCACTATGCAAGTGCACAGGATTTTGGTAATCAAGGTTGTGGGAGGTGAAGAGAATGGCCTGTCTGGGGAGGACATGAGGCAGACTAAAAAGGGAAGAATACAGTAATTGTCAGAGGAAAAAAAAAATGGGGGAAGAAGATCCAGGTAAAAATTATGTTGAAATATTTTTTCTGTGGGCTGTAAAGTAAATGTGGGGGAAAAACAAAAATCATAAATATTTTCAGAATGAGATTGTGGATGTGTATATTTATGAATTTATTTCCTCATGACATTAGCACCAAAGACAGCCTTGGGTTATAGCAAGGCCAGCCATAAAACATACAGTTAAAGTTGGGATAGAAATATTAAAACCCTAAGTTTTTTAAAATTCTCATATTATTTTTTTAATTCTCATATTCTTTTTTTTTAATTCTCATTTTATTGTGATAGCATATTTTTGGGATATTAGTGTACATTGTTGCTTATTTCTATAACACATACTAATCTATTAAAGTAAATGACCCATTCTCCTAAAAATAGTGGAAAACAAAATAAACATGCAGTTCAATTAGATGAGGAAAATTTTCAACCATTTGAAGCGTTAAAAATAAATCTTTTGATGCTGTGAAAAATTATAAATTTTCCTATGAGTCTATAAGCACATAAAAACTTTAAAAATTTGAAGATGTTAGAAAGTAGGTATATGGAATACTTAAAAGTAAATGACACACAGAAAATTATTTTAAAGTTAAGAAGCCCAAAGAAAAACAAGAACAAAACGCAATGCATGATCTTTGATTCAATCTTGGATCAAAGAACATTGAAGGCTACTACAATGATTATTTAGGGTGGCCTGAATGTGGGCTGTCTATTCAATAATAGCATTATATCAATTCTAAATATTCTGAGTATGATAACTGTATTGTGATTATTTAGGAAAATGCTGCCATATTTAGAGTAAACTGACATGATGTTTTCAACATACTATCAAAACTTCCAGAGAATAAGTAAATCATAAATAAATATATATATGAGGTCAGGTGTTAATGATTGATGAAGGGTATATGAGTATCCATTGTACTATTCTTACAATTTCACTTTGGGTTTGAATTATTTCAAAATTTAAAAATTAAAGAATAAATATCTTATAATAAGACTAGTTGACGGCTTTTTAAAAAACTTAAGTGCAACAATTCTCATAATTTAATTTGTTTATAAAATTCAAATGTTATGACATTTAAAATTTTTTCTTTGCAAAATTAAAGTTTATATTGTCACTAATCTCATCTTAGTCACAAAATAAGGATGTTGGTGTACAAATATTTTATGCTGCCTCTAACTCAAATATTTTGTCATCATATGTGAGTTTAAAGATGCAGTACATCAGGAAATGGAATCTCTTTCAGATTTTGACTTGATTTCAAATCCAGTATAGTAGGAAGATGATGTGAATGATTAGTATTTTCAGAGGTGTTTTTTTTTTAATCAGAAAATAACTTTGGAAGCAGAAAAATGTGGCTCAATTTCTAGAAAATATTTTGGGGGTCTTTGTGTCTTAGTTTTGTTCTGTTACAACTCAAACAGTTCTAGTTTTTTAAATTATTCTATTATATCATGAATTAGCCATGTTCAGAAACTGCGTTTCTTTGGGCCAGCAGAGTGCTATGTTGTCCTACAGATTAGTACTTCACACACTGCTACTCCAGTGATTTCAGAATAAACTTAATTTATTTAATCACCAAGAGAATTATGCTATGGGAGAATACAGCTCCAGACATAACACAAGAGAATGTGTCGATTCAGGTGTTGTTGCTGTTTTTTTTTAAGAATCTGAGTGTCAATATTTCACATTCCTAAAACAATTAACTGGTTTATAACTCAATTGAAAACTCACTCAATCTTTTCTAAAATAATAAGTTAAAAATTGATTAGGTTTAAAAGGAGGTGAGAATTGTATCCAGTGATCTTCACTGGTTATTCAAAAAAATTTTTATATGGAGAGATGTTTAGAAATACAAGTTTAAAATATAAGTTACTTGAGAAATACTATTGTGTTGACTAATATTGAATCTATGAACTATGCTTGAAAACTATTTTTGAAACATTTACATTAAAAAAAACAGTTGGATGTGAATAGGTATCAGGGTTAGAAGTCACATTTGTTCTATGGAAGAAAGAATAAATAAGAAGAGAAAAGGCATGACTCTTATAAAACCATGTTAACAAACTGTTTAAAAATCCGTGAATAGTAATATTATAGCATTGATGATTAAAACTAGTTGTCAGATCATATATTGTTATTATTACCTTTTGAAGAGTTATTTAAACCATGAATATTCCTCTGAAAGAATAAAAAGTCTTTTAGGTAGCTATCTTATATTTAATCTAACATGCCAACAAACGTATTATCCACAATATTTCAACCTTCTTACCCATTCATCCCTTTCCAACACAACCTCATTCCCAGAGAAAGAAACATTCAAAAAGAAGTTGAGGTAAAACAAAAACTAAAACAAAATAAACAAGCTAGGAATAAGGAGAAAAAAGGAACACAAAAAACAAAAAACTGAAACCAAAAAAAACTCACTAAAAATAAGTGTTAGGTACACGGTATACTAATACAATGACCGCCTGTTTGTACCTCACCTTGTCTAAAGGTAGAACTTGCATAACTTTGGGAGGAGACAGCGTGCCTTCCTTCTTTCCCTTCCTTTCCCTTCCCTTTTCTCAGAGCTAATTACTAGGCTATTTTCTGTGTAGCATTCTCTGGCTTTGCTTTACAGTTTTACCAAATAAGTTTCTTAATACTGAGTGCTAACCAGGGAGTTTGTTCCTTCTTTCTCTTTTTTTTTTATTGTTTTATTTTTTCTTTCTTTTCTGTTGTGAAGGAAAATGTTTCTATTCTTAGTGAAGTGATTCTAAGCTCTGTTTGCTGATAATTAACAGGTTGAAGTTCTTGACAGTTTTGCAGCATGAAGGTACAAGCAGGTAGCAGTTATTTCCAAGTCATCACATTTTCCTCACATAAATTCTATTTTTACCGCAAACATTCTAAGCATGGGGCTGAGTGTGGTGGCTTCAAACTGTGTCTAAGCAGAATTCTGGAATAGAAATAATGCCTGAAATGCGAGCATTTTTCAATCTCTAAAGATGCTCACATATCACGTAGGAAATAGCATAGCATGATCAACTGAAATACTGCTGTTCAGGGAGTACTGAGATTATTTTGAATTTCAAGAAAATACAGGAAAGGATTAAACCTTAAGACGTTAATAGCACCTAAAGTGTAGTAAAAACATGCACATTAACTTGATCATAAATTTAACTGTTAAAAGACCTTTGTTAAACAAAGTTAATTTGCGGTCATCTGTATATTTCCACCATTACAAAGTCTAAATCAATTTTATTAGTCAGAAGCCTTACTTTACTTGCAAAGAGTGAAAAACCCACCTCAAATGGCTTAAGTGGTCAAGGAAGAGGAGGGGTTGAAGTTTCCCATAATTGCTAGTTGAAAAGCATGATGATTTTCAGGCATGTATGCATTCAGGCACTCAAAACCTCAGGGGTCTGTATCTGTCCATCTCTCAACTCAACTTCTCTGTCATCTTTAGGGAGAATTCTTCCTCACAGTGTCCAGGATGACTCCCAGAAGTTCCAGGGTTCTAGCTCTAAGCGTCCGAAGGACAAGAGCTCTACTTTCTTGATAATTCTGTAAACGGTCATAAAAAAGATCTCCACGGGTGGATCACCCACCCTTGAACCATCGTTGTCCCTGCGAGGTATTCTAAGCTTGGCCAGGCCAGGCTCATGCCCTCCTCCTAGGAAACTGCAAATCTCACGAGTGCAAGGACTCTGTCTTATATATTTTTGTGAACTCAAAGTGTAGCATACATAAAAGTCACTTCATTTATATTTGTTGAGTGAATTATCTTAATTTTATTATCTTAATTTATACATGCATTAAATGAGAGAGATGACTAGTAGCTCAATGTATATGTAAAGAGTGGCCCTCCAGCCCTACTGATGCACTATTATTGCTTGCATTTGACATTGAAAAAAAAGAAAAATTATGGGGAGCAAGTGAAAAACTACTTGAATAATTAAATGTGAATATGCCTTTAAAAAATTATTTTATTCCTTCCATCTCCCCCTTTTAACTACTTTGCTATTCACATATGCAAGGGCTTGCCTTTCTTTCTGTGTGGCTTCTAGCTACCCTTGGACCTCATGGAAGTGTATTGGTCCTTGTTCTTAGTTCTCAGCTTTTGCCCCTCTCTGCTCGCAAGTGTACCTCACTCTCACAAACTATTGTTTGATCTCAAACAAGTACCTCCCCTTCCTTGCGAGGTCCAGCCTTTTCTGGAAGAGATGGTTCTGCTACCTTTGTCTTACCAAATGGAGGATGTCACTCACTGCAGGATATCTTACAGAGCAGCAGCAAGAAAATTAACTGCAGCCGTGAAGAAATATGACTGTAGATGGGACTTCAAAGCAGCTTAATTTCCAACAAATTAGCCATTAGTAAAAGACTATGCTCTCATTAGGAGACCAAAGGCTAACTCAGAATTACTAGTCAGCCATGATTTTATCTTCCTCTGACCAATTTTAATCACTTCTATCAGAGGTAGTAGCTGTACCCACAAATGAGGTGGATAATTAAAATTACAGTATGTACCATTATGTGAGGATTATTATGTACTAGGCATCTTGCTAAGTACTTTATGTGCATTGTTAAATTTCTGTGACAAGATGGCTAGTTGGTATTAACAATCCCGCTTTATAGATGCAAAAGCTGCATTAGAATGTTGCACAACTTACTTTTGCTCACTCATTTTATAAGGGAAAAGCTGAGATTTGAATCCAGCTCTGTGGACACCACATCCTATCCTCTTTACCTTTGTGCTATACTCTGTACCTTAAATTCAGATGACTTGTTCATCTTGATTACATTTTTAATATTTAATACATACAAAAGAATATCTTTCATGCAATTTAGCAGTTTAAGATATATATGACTAAATTTATATCTTTAAGTCTTTATAGTTCATGACGTTTTTTGCTTTTTGTAACCCAACTTTTCTGCAAACATTGAAACACAGTAATGAAATCTCAGATAATTAGCTGTGTCAGCATCCTGGAAAACACAGCTGAAAGTCATGGTTTTGGTGGGAAAAAATAAATAAATAAATAAAAAGCCCTTGGCATGAAGTTCTGCTAGAAAGTTCAATGATGCTTGAAAAATAAAGAAGAGTACCGTTAGAAAAGCAATGAAGGGTTATGGCCTTTTTTTTAAATTCTAGCATTCTAGCATTGTGATTTCTATTCTTCAATATTTTTCTACATATGGGACCTATAAGTAGTTGCTTTTTAACTATCATGTTGACTAAAATACATTCATGATATTTGCCATTTATTACAAATTTTCTGAGGTTCCTTGAGAGAATTAATTTCAGTATTCAATAGCCCTATAAATTGATTCTAATGACACCACCTTGCTTTTTTTTTTTTTTTTTTGAGATGGAGTCTCGCTCTGTCGCCCAGGCTGGAGTGCAGTGGCGCCATCTCGGCTCACTGCAAGCTCCGCCTCCCGGGTTCACGCCATTCTCCCGCCTCAGCCTCTCCGAGTAGCTGGGACTACAGGCGCCCGCCACCACGCCCGGCTAATTTTTTGTATTTTTAGTAGAGACATGGTTTCACCGTGGTCTCGATCTCCTGACCTCGTGATCCGCCCGCCTTGGCCTCCCAAAGTGCTGGGATTACAGGCGTGAGCCACCGCGCCCAGCTTTGTTTTGTTTTACATATACCAAATTACACCAAACTTACTAACACACACATCCTACCCTCTTCCCTTAGGTCAACATTATTGTAGAAATATTGCTTATCTGTATTGTGTATCAATTAATTCATTCATAAAATCCATATATTGTCTTCTTTTTCAGTAATACTGTCATAGGAATTCTCACATGCTTGTAATTAGATAGTAAACTTATATTCTCATTGCGAATGTGAAGTAACTACCTTATTTTACTTTTGATATTTGCTGAATTTTCTAAAGCATGCTCTGTTTGTATATATGGTAAAATATATATTATATATATAAATATTATATATTCATGAGAATGATGCAGGTTTTGAAATGCCTAGTGAATTTTGCCATCTACTAAGTTTCTCAAATTATTCAACAAAGCCAAAGTAATGATTTACTATTTCAAAAATTGTATTTCCTAAAATGAAATGGAGGAAAATGCTGATTCTTATATCTTACTATACTACTTTTTTTTCTATTATACACACAGAGTTCAGTGAAACTGCAGGTTTTATAATTAAATATAAAAATTGAGGCGTTCACACAGATATGCTAATAACTCCATTAAACTTCTCCCTTTATATGTAAATTCGAGCCCAGATGTTGCATCATTTGCAAGTCTTGCAATTAAAGCATTTTATAACTTCAGTTATGCAAAGGGGCAGCAGACTGGAAAATGGGTAAAATTGCTTGGCTAGGACATTACCATGGCAACACACTGACCTCCATTCAATTAGTTACCACTGAAGATTCAGCTATTAATTATAGTGGTCAAAAGTGGATATCATCTGGATCTCCTCTTACCTTTTTAATATGGACATTTTTCACTCACCATAAATCTTTGACTTTTAGAGGCAAGGCTCCCAAACTGAAGTGTTAAAAAGTGGTACTGCTTAAGTACTGATGGAAGTGAGGGTCAGAAAGGGAATCCCATTTATCAGCCATATTCAGGATAGTTCTTCAACTTTCTGTAATCGAAGCACTTTGTCATGCAGGCTTCGAAGTGAATATTCATTACTGCTCACATTCCTCATTGAACTCCTTGCATTATGTGTGTCAGCAATTACCTCTCACTTTAGAAAGCCATCATTAATTAGGGCCACAACAATCACCAGGGGGCTTCTGAAATAGACAGATGCCCCATTTTGGGTTGAGTTTTACATTTTCCAGCAAAAAAGTTATTATTTTCTTGGCAGAGTATAAAAGAATTGTTGGCAGTTAATTACAGAGGTACTTTATAAATGAGGAAAAAAACCTTTTGCATTTTTATTGCACACTTGAAGATAAGAATCTTGTATTCAGTGAAGGTAAAACATACTGTTATTACAGAACATGTTTTAATCAGTGCTTCCGTAGTCCAAAATAATAAATGCTCTCAGACACACCAAAGCATGGTCGCCAGACACCATAATACATCAACACCACACAGATCATGGCTTCTTCCTTCAACAGAGATTAACTGACCACCTACTGTGTACAAGGCACCATTCAGCATGCTGGGGTAATAGGGATGTTCAAGGGTGACAAGATCTCTGCTCACTTGGAAGGAGATAGAAAAATAATCAAATGAAAAGAAAATTAGATCATAAGAAGTGCTATGCCAAGAATTAAAACTAAGCTAGAGAATTACCAGATATCTATTTTGGGTAGTCTTAGTTCTCGTGCTAGTAGTATAAATGAAAATAAAGAAACAAATTCAGAAAAATTTTCCTTGATTATGATTTTTATATATATACAAACACGTACATATATGTGTACATACATATGTATGTATATATACATATGTATGTGTGTACGTGTGTGTGTGTATATATATATATAAAAATTTAAAGTGCAAATTTAAAGTTCAAATCAAAAATAAAGATACCTTAATATTCACTTGATTTCACAACAGGCCCATGCATGAGAATGTTGGTCCCTTCTAATAAAGAAATTTGTTTGGTTAAAGTCGAAAAAGGGGGGTTACAATTTTTTTAATTTTATGAATAGTACAGCTGTGAACATTCCTGATGCATATGTGCAGGAATTTCTCCTATTAATATTCACAGGGGTGGAATTGCTGATTTTTATCATAAGAGAATAGTCAAAATTCTATCAACAGCAAACTGAAGAAATAAATTGTCATCTGTTCTACCACAGAATATTATATAGCCTTGAAAATGCATGAATTATGGCTAAACACAAACAAGATATAATATTAATACAAAGTTTAATGAAAAATAAGAACCTATAAAATTACATGCTAATATTTAAAAAACAAATTTCAAAAAAAAAACAACTATTTGAAATATCCAAAAGGGTGTTTCTGTGTATGGACTTTTTTCCATATATATAAATATATGGATTCTTTTTTCCTTCAGGTAAAGAAATGATAGTGATAACATTCAAGATATTAGTTATCTTTGCTGGAGGAAGGAAACAAAGGGATGGGGTACAGAGAGAGAGCACAGAGGTTCATTTAAGCTTTTGGTACTCTAGTTTTTGAGTTAGGGTATGGATTCATTGTTATTCATTATATTATTAAAAATTGATGAAAAAAGAGAAGAAAAGAAGAAAGAAAGAGAGGGGCAGGTAGGCAGGCAGACAAGCAGGAAAGGAGGGAAGCAAGAAAGGGAGGGAGGAAGGGAGGGAGGGAGAGAGGAAGGGAGGGAGGGAGGGAGAGAGGAAGGAAGGGAGGAAGGGAGGGAGGGAGGGAGAGAGGAAGGAAGGAAGGAAGGAAGGAAGGAAGGAAGGAAGGAAGCAAGCAAGGAAGGGAGGGAGGGATGAAGGGGGTCCAATCATTCCAAATGATTGGAATGCATCATAAACTAGAGATTATGATTGATGGAATGTATTTCAACACAAAGTTGTTAAAAATAAAAATACATTTTTAATGTATGACATTATTACATATATACAACAGACTTATTTTAATAACAGAATAATTTCCTATAAATGTTTGGTTTAATGGTGGCATGTTATTCTTGCTTAGAATATTATAGATTCTGATGCAGATGTTTTAAATCACATAGATGTAATTATTAAACGACTCTTCCAATTCTTAGCTCAATTTTAAGTGTGCTAAGCAAAAGCAACCAAGAGCAAACAATAAAATCTAGAAAAATGTATACAATAAGTTGATCATGATGGAGTTTTATGAAGAAGTTCTTGTGACTAAAAGCTTGTTGCTTTGTGACCTCAGTGGCACATCACTGATGGTAGCCAAAACTCCACAGTAGCTGTCAGTAACTGAAAGTTCAGTGTTTACTTTTCAATGTCCAAGTTAGTTAAAATTGGCATGAAAATTGTTGATATTTTGTGTTCCCATCAAAACATTAGTATATCCTTCGTTCCCTGTAATGCCATCAGTACCACTAGCATTTACACTGCTAAATAACCATAATCATCTCATGAAAACACTACACATAGCACTATTAATCTTTTCTCTCAGCAAGCACATTACCTGCACTTCTTTTGAAGGCACTGCTCATAAAGGTCAGTTAAAACTGGCCAGAAAAGAAAGCCGTCTCTCCAAAATTGACAAGTAGAAGCATGGGCAGGAGAAAAATGCTCAGAATCGAAAAACTGTCTACTTTATGGGCACTTGTAAGGCTCATTAGCTTTGTTTTGTTTTGTTTTGTTTTGTTTTACATTTTTAGAGACCTCAAGAAACTGACTAAAGCTACATCATCAGTAATTTTTCCCACTGTAAACCTCAGACCTCCCAGACACTAAGGCAGCCTCGAACTTGCAGTGACTGTTGTGTTGCCTCAGGGCGTTAGAAAATCAGTAAAGTCTGTAGTGGAAAGGGTTATCATCTAAACTCCTTTTTACTTTATCATTTTGTAGTGGAAAGGATTATCATCTAACCCCCTTTTTACTTCATCATTTTAACCAGTTGCTTGACTCTCACTTTATGCAAAGTTAAAAGTTAGCAGCGTTAAGCTTGCAACCCTTAGTCTTTAACTGGCTGTTTTGGAGAGAGACAATTCAAATGCTAATCAACTCTCTAAGCACCTTTGCTTGGTTTTCCTTTTTCTCTTTAGATTTCTTGGATTCCTCTTTTTTTCCCCTATACTTTTCTGCTGGCCACTTATTTATGTCTTTTTTCGATTTTTTTCATGATTTTAAAAATGCATTGGCCGGGCGCGGTGGCTCACGCCTGTAATCCCAGCACTTTGGGAGGCCGAGGCGGGCGGATCACGAGGTCAGGAGATCGAGACCATCCTGGCTAACACGGTGAAACCCCGTCTCTACTAAAAATACAAAAAATTAGCCGGGCGTGGTGGCGGGCGCCTGTAGTCCCAGCTACTCCGAGGCTGAGGCGGGAGAATGGCGTGAACCCGGGAGGCGGAGCTTGCAGTGAGCCGAGATGGCGCCACTGCACTCCAGCCTGGGCGACAGAGCGAGACCCCGTCTCAAAAAAAAAACAAAAAAAAATACATTAAAAAAATAATTGGCCAGCTGCGGTTGCTCACGCCTGTAGTCCTAACACTTTGGGAGGACAAGACAGGATAATCCCTCGAGCCCAAGAGTTCCAGGCCAGCCTGGGAAACATGGTGAAACCCTGCCTCTACAAAAAAGAAAAAAAAAAAAAAAATATATATATATATATATATATGTCCATATATATATGTGTGTATATATAGATGTGTGTGTATGTATATGTATATATATGTGTGTATATATATGTATATGTATATATATGAACATTATATATATGTGTGTGTGTATATATATATGAACATTAGCTGGGCATGGTGGCACGCACCTCAGTCCTACCCACTCCAGAGGCTGAGGTCGGAGGATCACTTGAGCCCAGGAAGTCGAGGCTGTGGTGAGCCATTATTACGCCACGGCGCTCCAGCTTGGGTGACAGACCGAGATCCTGTCTGAATAAATAAATAAGTGAATAAATGAATAAAATATATTAAAATAATAAAACTATATTTTAAAGTTATATATTATAGAATTACTTTTAAAAGTGCACATTTTCTGTAATTCCAATACCCAGACGTAGTCACTATTATCTCTTTTTTTGGCATGTGTTCTTCCAAATGATTTTTTCTATGTACATATTAACAGGTTACATTAGTCTTATATAAAATATGATTATACTTTACACTTCCTATGTTGAAACTTGCCTTTTTTTTTTTTAATTATACTTTAAGTTCTGGGACACATGTGCAGAACGTGCAGGTTTTGTTACATAAGTATACACGTGCTTTGGTGGTTTGCTGCACCCATCACCTCGTCGTCTACATTAGGTATTTGTCCTAATGCTCTCCCTCCCCTAGCCCCTCACCCCCCGACAGTCCCCAGTGTGTGATGTTCCCCTCCCTGTGTCCATGTGTTCTCATTGTTCAACTCCCTCTTATCAGTGAGAACATGCAGTATTTGGTTTTCTGTCTCTGTCTTAGTTTGCTGAGAATGATGGTTTCCAGCTTCATCCATGTCCCTGCAAAGGACATGCACTCATCCTTTCTATGGCTGCATAGTATTCCAAGGTGTATATGTGCCACATTTTCCTCATCCAGTCTATCATTGATGGACATTTGGGTTGGTTCCAAGTCTTTGTTATTGTGAATAGTGCCACAATTGCCTTTTTAACTTAATAGTGTTTCTTGAGTCATATCTTTTCTTTTTTTTTTTTTTTTTTTTTTGTTTTTGAGACGGAGTCTCTCTCTGTCACCCAGGCTGGAGTGCAGTGGCACAATCTCGGCTCACTGCAAGCTCCGCCTCCCGGGTTCACGCCTTTCTCCTGCCTCAGCCTCTCCGAGTAGCTGGGACTACAGGCGCCCGCCACCACGCCCGGCTAATTTTTTGTATTTTTAGTAGAGACAGGGTTTCACCGTGGTCTCGATCTCCTGACCTTTTGATCCGCCCGCCTCGGCCTCCCAAAGTGCTGGGATTACAAGCATGAGCCACCGCGCCTGGCCGAGTCATATCTTTTCATGCTAGGATATATTATAAAAACTTGTCTCATTCATTTAGCTGAATAATATTCCATTGAATAGCTATTTAGTTTATTTTATTTAAGTTATCCTTTATTAATAGTTATTATGCTTTTATAAAGAGAGATAACAATGATGGTATGAATTTCCCTAAGATAAATTTCTACAGTGAGGCCTTCGTTCAAAGGATACGTTTTTTAAAAACTTAGATTGAGGAGCCAGTTCAGATTATTTTGGACATACTGATGTTTCAGCTCCCTTAAAAACATTTAAGGGAGGCATTAAGTACAGACTTGCACGTGAATATTCAATTCTGAAGTGCAGAGGAATAATCTAGGTTTGAGGTATACATTTCAGATGATCCATGCCATGATGATTTATTGTAATGCAATTATATTTATTGTATTATTACTATTTATGTTTGATATATTTTCCAGGGGGTGGGGGAAAGTGAGGAATGTGTGTGAAAAATGTGTGTGCATATTTATACATATACATATATAATGCATATAAATATATACATATGTATATAATTCCTATGTAATATATATAATATTATATTGCATATATACTCCATTACAGAGCTCCACATCTGTATTTATTCATCTACATGTAATATGACTTAGGGAAGTATATAGCTGTTTATACTGTTGGCCTGTGAGAACTGGCTCACCCTGTACTATAATTTCTCTCAACTAATGGGCTGTGCCTTCTCTTTCTTCCATTTCCTGTGTTCTGGTACCCATAATGGCTGACCAAGACAAAACCTAATAGATATTTTAAAAGGAAGCCTACGATTTAGATGTTAAAATGCAAGTTTAAGGAAAAATAGGAAATTAATATTTTAAAGAATTGGCTGATGAAACAAAGAGCTTGCTGGATTAACAGAAATACTCTGCCATTAAGGAGGCAAAGTAAATACATAAATAAACAACTTTACCACCACTGAGGGTTATTCCACAGTTGTATGAGTAACAGCTGGGAAAAACCGTGACCAGGGTGTGTCCTGCCTTAGATGATTTGAAGGGGATGAAGAAGCCACTGTCAATATACAGTGCTAAGAAAATGTTCCCCAGTAATTACGCTTTAAAGACCCTTTAGAAAACTGAGTAGCAAATAGTTCCATTTCCAGACCTCCTTTGGTGAATTGAAGATTTAAGTGTCTTCCAGTATGGACTGTAGACAAATGCTGGATGGAGAAATTTGTTACTTGCCATGAATAAAATGAAGACAGAAATTGAGCATAATCATTCATAAGAAAGGTTTATGGCCATTAGACAGAGTGATTTTGTGTTTGTGAAATCAATAATAATTTTAAAATTCGATGTGCATTTTTTTATTTGGATTCACAATTTTGTTTTCTAGCAGTGTATTTTCAGCGTACTTTACTAAATATCAGTAAAATAACGTTTGTAAGAGATTAGAAATGTTAAATGTGAAATTGACTGGACTTTTCCACAGATAGTTTGAGAGGCACTGGAGGTGACCCAGACGAAGAGTATAATAGCAACAGTGAATTGAAAGATTAGTATTAAATCTATAGTTCCCAAGTGAACACTTGGATTTCTCAAGACTGAAGACCACAAATCAGGCTCACTCTTGATCCCTATATATATGAAAGGATGTTACTGGTTATATAACTGAGGAATGCCACATGTAGAGCCCCAATGGTTTTCATGGGCATGCTTATAATTGCTGCACCGAATGAAAACATTAATTGGATGATTTAAAAAGCAAGATGTATAGAAGCTGTTATCCACTCAAATGTATTGTCAATAAATCATCTTTATTTAGGTCTTTCTAGTGATTATGTAGAAATCATTTCTAGAGTTGTAGTTCATTTTAGAACATTAAAATCTTAGTTGTTGCATTCCCCTGAATAATACCAAGAGCCAACATTTTATGAGCTAATGATTTGGTTAATTTATTTATGTACATCAAAGCAATTTTGACATTTTGGCACTCAAAAAGAATTTACAGCTATTGAATGTTTATGGACTTATTCACTTGAAGTACTTAGTTTTTTTCATCAACTAAAGTTTTCCCTAATGTACGTAGCCTATATATCTATAGGTAGATAAATGAGGATATATTTTTTCTTAAAAATATTAAAATATGAGGAGGGTAATGGAGAATTTTACAAGATATTAGATACAGAATATTTCTCAATGAAAGTAATGAGAAACGAATAAATAGCCAGAGAAACAACCACTTTGAAGTGAGTAGCTAGACTTTTTTAAACCATAAAAACCACATTATCCATATTATCAATTTTATTTACATGTTAATTGAATCTGTTTGGTCAGTGTCAACTGACTAAGATAAAAGTCTCTAAAGCAGATGCAGTGTTTTATGCATTTCCTGGAAGTTCCTAGCTCTATGTAGGCCAAACCAGAAAGATTGAACAAGAAATTTTAAGTGACCCGAACACTCTAAAGTAGGAAAATACAAGAATGAGTAGGCCACACTTACTAGATTGCTGACAACAGAGTATATAATGTTATAAACCAAAAAGTATCTGAGATAAGTCTCTTGATCAGTTTAGAAGTTTATTTTTTCAAGGTTAAGGACATACCCATGACACAACCTCAGGAGGTCCTGAGAATATGTACTCAAGATGGTCAGGTCACAGCTTGATTTTAATACATTTTAGAGGGTCAGAGATTACAGGCAGACATCAGTCAACACATGTAAGGTGTACTTTGGTTCAGTCTGGAAAGGTGGGGTATCTTGAGGGGTTTGGGAATACAAGTCATAGGTGGACTCAGATATTTCCTAACTGGTAATTGGTTGAAAGAGTTGTTTTGCCCAAAGAGTTGAAGTCCGCAGAAAGAAATGCTTAGGGTTAAGATAAGGGGGATTGTGGAAGCCAAGGTTCTTGTTATGCAGATGAAGCCTCCAGGAAGCAGGCTTCAGAGACAATAGATGGTAAAGGTCTTCTTATCACCTTAAAAGGTGTTAGACTCTCCTGAAAAGACCTAATAAAGGAAGGAGATTGTCTACAGAATGTAAATTTTCCTCACAAGAGACAGCTTTGCAGGGTCATTTAAAAACATATCAAAAAATATATTTTGGTATCAAATACTTCAATTTCTTTCAGGGCCTGTTATCTGTCATGTGATGCTATACTACAGTCAGCTTGGAATTTGGTATCTTGTTGCTACAAAGAGTCTGTTTTGTTAGTCTTAAGAAGTTCATTTTAATGTTAACGCTGGTCAATTATGCCTGAATTCCAAAGAGAGGACGGTATAAGGAGACATATTCAATGCCCCATTTCCCATCATGGCCTGAACTAGTTTTTAAGTTAATGGAGGCTCTTGGTCAAAAGAAGGGTTCAGTTGGTTGGAGGTGGGGGCCTTGGAATTGTATTTTTGGTCTTCCATGTCCATGAAATGACATTTGGAAGCTCTATTCTGAGGCCAGAGTGGTTCTTGCAAGTCAACTGACCATGTTACCATAGGGCAACTTATTACTTCTTTAAAAATTTTTTTTTCATTGTTGTGGGTACATAGTAGGTGTATATATTTATGGGGTACATAAGATATTTTGATACATAATGACATTTTTTCTTCCCTTATTTTCCTCTAGTAAACCTTTATGAAACACCTAACTCTGGAGGCACTATGGATTCAAAAGTAGCTAAGATATGTTTCTCACTCTTGAGGAACTCAGATTTTTTTTTTTTTTTTTTTTTTTAGATAATAAAGATAAACATTACAGTCAAAGTGGAAGAATAAGGTAGTACTAATGGGAGTCAGGTGAGGAGTACCTAACTCAATTTCATAAGTTGAAGAATATTTTTTCAGTGAATGTAATATCTCATCTAGACTTAAGGTACATATTAGCAACATGGAAGGGTCAGGAGAGAGAAGGAAATGCAGTGGATAGAAGAAGAGCTATATCAGGAACAGGGGACAGTTTGAGCAGAGTTGAGGAGTCAGGAAGGGAAACAGTATGTCCACTGTATTTAGCTGAATGGTGACATGTGAGGCAAGGAGTAAACTGATAGGAGCACAGACAGGTCAGTGAGAAAGGACATGGAGTGTCCTTCACCAGATGTTGAAGAAATTGAACTCAGGTCCACAGATGAACAGGGAAATGCAGAAAAATCTGAGACAGATGAGTCAGGGTCAGACATGGATTTTATATATAGCATCCTAACACCCACGGAGGTCTTAGAGGAAGTGGATCACAGAAAACAAGTGTGGGTAGTAGTTTAGGTATAAAATAATGAAGATTTGAACCAAGAAAGTATATCAGTGCCAAACTGGAAGAGACCTGCTTGAGAAATATTAGAAAGAGATGAAATATGCTGGACATGAGAGATAAGGGAAAAGAAGAGATCAGGGATGTCTCCAAGTTTTTCTCTTGGGAAACCAATTGAGTATTTGTACCACCAACAGACAAGAGAAATTCAGTTAGAGAAATCAGGTTTAGGGTTGAAGAAGATGAGCTCATATTTAGGCAGGCTAAGTTTGTAGAGCCTGTGTAATGTCCACATGAACCGCACGGCTCAGAAAAGATCTCTGGGCTGCAGAATACATTGTGCTGTCCTTATTGAAGGGGGAGCAGTAAAAGACAGAGATGAGTGTGTATCACAGTCTTCAGCAGATCTTTCCAAGGATTGTTTAGTGCTTCTATAGTCTTTCCTTCCCAGTTTAATTCTAACCAACAAATGTCTGTTGTGCTCCTGCCTTCACCTGGAGTAGCTAGAAATAATGACAGACAAGTGACTGATCATAACATATGGCCGAATAAATAAAGATAGAACAAATCTCCAGAGATGCAGAGAGAAATTAGTCATTCATTATGATGCTAATTGGAAGAAAGAATGAGGCCAGACTCCAAGGGGAAGTGAAATTTGCGCTCAGACTTGATGAATAGCTAGGACCTAATATCGTGTAAAGCAAAGACATTGCAGTTTGAGTTAAGAGATAAGAGATAGTCTAATCCCAGCTACTCGGGAGGCTGAGGCAGGAGAATCCCTTGAACCCGGGAGGCGGAGGTTGCAGTGAGTCGAGATTGCCTGGGCAACAAGAGCAAAACTCCATCTCAGGAAAAAAAAAAAAGAAAAGGCATTTAGCTGAGACAGGCCTGGAATTGACAATTGTTGATGGGATAGTGAATATGTGGAGAAAGGGGGCAAAAGGGTATAAAAAGGGAGAGTTGGGCCAAATGATGGAGAAAGCATTTTAGTTCCGGGCCAAAGGGACCAGATTTTAGTTTATAGGCTATTTCCCTGTGAGGAAGTTTGTCAACACTGAGGACACAGCTAGAATTAGGCTTTGTGAAAATTAAACAGGCAACATTGTGTAAAAGGGGTTGATAAAGATCACAGAAGCTGTTATGTCTATTCTAATTGTCTAATTAGAGAAAAGATTAAGGTCTGATGTTGGGCAGTGACCAGCGGAAATAGAATGGAGAGTAAAGGTGAGAGACTTGTTGAAAGAAGCTGTCTTAAGTGCTTAGACTAATTCAAGGTGAGGGAAGAAAAACTGAAGGCTACTAGCATTGATACCAGGAAGAATCATGTGCCTACTTACCAACTGAGTTTGAGAAAAGAGGAAATATCATTTAGAATGAAGTATACCAAGATCACATTTAAACACAGTGAATTTGAAAATCTAAAGGGTCATACATAGGAAATGTCCAGAGGGCTTTGGAATTTGAGTATGGAGCTTGGGACAGAGGTTTAAAGTAGAGATAAATATGCAAAACTTACGCCTTTGTTATGTGTTTGGAAAACGCTTCAGGTCATTCAGGTTAAGAATTTTAAAAAACTGTGTGGGTTTCTACTGTAACTTCCACTGAAATAAAACTTTCTTAAGGGTGAAGAATGAGTCTTGTTTTTCTTTAAACGTACCATTGTCAACTTCCCATGCATTGCTGGATGCTGGACATCAGTAAACTCAATAAATATTTAGGTAGTTGAGTTGAATGGAATAAAGTGAAATATAATTAAAAGTGGTCAAAGCAAAATATTCAGGAAATTAAGTCATAATGTTTAAGGGACGATTAAAGAAGTCAGAGCTGATATTGGAGTGAGGTGGAGTCAGTCAAGGAGAACCAGGAGACAGTACTGGAAAGAATGGTGGTCAACAGAGTCAAACGCTACAGAGATGAATTGTGTGAGGACCAGTAAGAAGCAACGTGTGAGATTTGTGTTTGAGTTTGTCACAGATGACATTTGATAGCACCATTTTTTTTCCAATATTTTGAGATCTGCCAAAGCTAGATCATGGCTGAGGAACGTAGGGAAGTTATATATAACTCTCTTTCCCTCAATGTTTTCCTTTTCTATTCTCAGCTTCCTGATTCTTCCTTTTCAGATTCTATATTCATACCTCCATTTCTTCTTGTAGTCTCTGGCCTGCCTAAGTTGTAAGTCCTGATAACATCCAACTAACAAAAAATATTTCATATCTGTTATTGGAATCCTCACACAGCAAAGGAGATATTATCATTCCATTTGAATAATTAATATTTCAAATGAAGTTTAAATAAGTTAAATAACTTGCCCAAGTTATGAATCATATCTGATGTCAAATGTTACACCCACAGCTTCTGATAACTGTTTCCCTCTTGTCAATGCACTAAGCTAAAATTCCAAAGTCCTAGGCCACAAGCACCTCCTAGATCCGTCCTCACTATACCCAGATTTCAACAGCACAGACGTTTAAGGCCAATGATGGAACAATACCAATAAATACATTCAGCATACAAGATTTTCAAGGTTTGATGTTAGGAATTCTTAAATTCATATCTCAGCCTCTCCTAAGGAAGTTGCTCACTTCCTTTGGTTCTTGACACTACGAATGACCAAGACTCTGAGCTTAAAACATAAAATTATTCTTTTTCATATTATATCAGCTTGTCATTTTAAATTCATCTTTATCCCTTTCTAAACTTTCCAAAACATTTAATATAGTGCTTTTTAAATCTAACTATATTTCATTTATTAAAAACATTGTGTGATTGTATGTGTATGTATATATATATATTACATATATATATATATATGCCTCTAAACATGTTCTCCACATAAGCAAACTATCCATTTTGTTTCCCTTTCCTGTAGCTGTAAATATTGCTATTGTAGATGTTTTTTAAACTGCTAGGAAAATGAATAACTGTAATGATTGTTACTCTACAAATCAGGATGTATAATATAATTTGAAGCTCTCTGGAATTAATTTTTCTTATGCTTAGCATATAACAGCTAAGATTTTTCAGTATACCAACTTTATGTATTTCTTTAATTAGATTGTGAGCTGAAGTTCTCAATGATGACCAACTTTTAAGCAGGCAATTTAACCACGTTAGGAGACATCAGTTCACCATGACCCAAATGCTCTGCCTGGTGACATTTATTTCAAATATAACTTGGTAAACATTATCAGCATGACATAGTTTCATTTTTAATTTATATTGAACAGTAAAACATTAGTGAATTTGGGTTATCTGAGCAGAACTATGGTGTTTTTAAAATGTAGCTGGAGGTCTTGCATTCAAGTCAAATGAAAACGCCAACAATGGAATACTGTTAACAGATTCTGACCCTATATTTCTCAGGACTCAGTCTATTGGAAAGTGGAAAAAAAATACAGTCAAATTGATTATTTCACATCTATATCTCATCCCACCATCAAAACCTTCCTGGTTCTTAGGCTTATTTCAATTATTTTTCACTGAAAAAAATAATCAAACCAGTTTACGTCTGATTTACTTTATTATCAGCACATAAGCACCCTTTGGAAAAATTAATTCTGTTATTGATTACATCTATTTTTAAATCTTGTTGATGTGTTAAAAAAATAACTAATAATGATTTAGAAAACAGTTATCCTCAGCAGTGACAGCATTTCATCAAGGGTTTACTGATTTCTTCTCTAATAATATTTCTGTCATATATATATATATTCTATGACATATATATGACGTATATAACATTTCAGAATGCATTTAACTCAGAGGAACACGCTCATATTCATTTGCATATGTTGGACGGGGGACCATTCACGAGGATGTTTTATGGTGGCAACATACTTGGATTGAGAAACTGACAAAGGCAGTGGAAAGTATGTTTCTTAATAGCATAAAAACGTCCCGGGGAGAAGTTACGGGTGAGGGCAGTTAGACTTTAGAATTATACAAAGAAGATAGCTCTACCTCAAAGTGACTTTGGGCTTGGTTATTGATAGATAACTGTGGAAACCCTAAGAACTGATAACAACTTGCCAATCTATTTAGAATACAATTTAACTAAAATATTCCATACACCCAAAATCAACAAGATTCCCAAATACAGTCACCTGCTTTTTCCTGTTATTGTAAAAGCAGCTGTTGAAAGCGAAAGGCAAATCAAATAATGTTTGCAAAAAATGTAGAGACGGTTTAGGCTGTTTTGTTGGTTTCTGTACTCTTGCTTTCTATTCTTTTGCTTACTCTATACGCAGTAGTGGTCAGAAAGACCAGTATGTTACTTAATAACAGACCTCAAACTAAAATTTAAAATAAGCAGATTAATGATCAAATCAGAAATAACAACGTTAATTTGACATATTGTAATTGAACATTAATGATTTGTGTAATCAGGCATACTTTCCTTTTTTTTTTTGAGACGGAGTCTCGCTCTGTCGCCCAGGCTGGAGTGCAGTGGCGCGATCTCGGCTCACTGCAAGCTCCGCCTCCCAGGTTCACGCCATTCTCCTGCCTCAGCCTCTCCGAGTAGCTGGGACTACAGGCGCCGCCACCACGCCCGGCTAATTTTTTTTTTTGTATTTTTAGTAGAGACGGGGTTTCACCGTGGTCTCGATCTCCTGACCTCATGATCCACCCGCCTCGGCCTCCCAAAGTGCTGGGGTTACAAGGGTGAGCCACCACGCCCGGCCCTAATCAGGCATATTTTCTTTGGTAAATATAATTGTTCTTATTGTTTAGGGCTATTTTTAGCAGTGATCAGACTTTTTGGCTCATAAGTGCTCTAAACAATTTTAAACTATATATTCCCCATTCTTTGATATCTCAAATAATTTTTCTTATTATATAATAAAAGATAGAAAATGTTAAATATTTGATAAGATTACATAAAAATGACTATAATTATAACAAATATTCTACAGCATGATTTAATAAAAATAGGTTTTTATGCACTACTGAATAAAGCACAGTAAGTTTGAAAAAAAAACTATGTAAAATTTTTATCCAGATAGATTTTGTCCAACATATCTCAAAAATGTGTAGGCCCCTGAAGCATTTTATTTAAATTTTAAAAAATGAGTTATCAGGAACTATACTGCTGTGGCTGTTATGAATTTGAAAAATCCCCATAGACAGCAAAATATTTCTCTTTCTTTGCTCAGGACCAAACGATATTACCAGTCCATATGGAAATTACAAATTCAGACTGGAGTGTAGCGGCGCCATCACGGCTCACTGCAGCCTCGACCTCCTAGACTCAGGTGATCCTCCCACCTCAGCTTCTGGAGTAGCTGGGACTGTAGGAATGTGCTACCACGCCCAGCTATTTAAAAAAAAAAAATTGTAGAGAGAGAGAGAGAGAGAGAGAGAGAGGGACTTGCTATATTACCAGAGCTTGTCTCAAACTCCTGGGCTCAAGTGATCCTCCCACCTCGGCCTCCCAAAGTACTGGCTGCATCCGACCCTTAAATACCACTAGAGGCCAATCAGGTATCTTATATAGGTGAAGTGCCTGGTGGAAGATGGCTTGGTCAATAAAACTCGTTAGATCTGGATAATTTATGTCCTACCCAAAGGCATCTAACTTAAAAATAAAAAACCCAGAGATCGGCCAAGCAAAACCGCTGTACAATTTGGGTTGAAGTAACTACTTTATTCACACCCAAAGTGTGAAATAAGATTAATTTGATTTACCAAGGAAAATTTCCTAGGAAGACAGGGCATAAATTTCAGAATTTTCCCACAATTAGGATGTGTTTTGCCTGTTAAAACATAGTAAATTCAGACTAGGTTGGAGCTTCCAAACTCAGAGAAAAAAACACAAATCAGCTGGCAGCTAATACTGCCATGGTGGTAAGAATGAGGCTTGTTTGGTCAGCTATAGTTTATTTCTGAGGAATTGAAAGTGTAATTTGAGAAATAGGAAAATAGAAAAGCTGACTGCAGCGGTTGGGGTGGTTTCACCTTTCTTAGGAGGAAGAGGATGGCTAAGAGGGCAACTGGAAAATGTGCCATGAAAAATAGAATGTGAGGCATTTTAGGAGGCAAACATGACATGAGATGCCTTTTTCCTAGGACAGCGAGAGGGGCACGCTTCTCTCAAGAAGATATTGTACTCTTAAGTTCAGGATTCCAGATCATGATGTTTAAACGTATGAAAACAGGCTCCTCTGACCGTACGGAATGGGAAGTACCCTCTTTTCATCCCATATTATTATTATCATTATTATTATTATTATTATTTTTTTTTGAGACGGAGTCTCTCTCTGTCGCCCAGGCTGGAGTGCAGTGGCGCGATCTCGGCTCACTGCAAGCTCCGCCTCCCGGGTTCCCGCCATTCTCCTGCCTCAGCCTCCCGAGTAGCTGGGACTACAGGTGCCGCCATCACGCCCAGGTAATTTTTGTGTTTTTAGTAGAGGCGGGGTTTCGCCATGTTGGCCAGAATACTGTAGATTTCTTGACCTCGTCATCCCCCTGCCTCGGCCTCCCAAAGTGCTGGGATTACAAGCGTGAGCCACCGCGCCCGGCTCATCCCGTATTATTGTCGTTTCTGTGTCTGAGGGGAATCCCACTCAGTTCTGTCAAAACTGCTAAGAAGTGGGGTGAAAACTGATGAGAAGTCATTGCAGCTGTTTCAGGGAAAATAAAATGCTTCTCGTAACGCTGCTTCTACGCAAATGCATCTATGAAACATTTTTATGGGGAAAGGAATTCCATAACAAAGGTAAAAACAACATCTTTCTTTCTCTTAGCTTTGTAAAATAGTCTCCATTTTGGCAAAGAGACCGTACAACAGGAAGTCCTAGGTCAGGGTAGTCTGTGTTTGGAGGCCGAGAAAAAGGGAATATAAAAGGAATGTGCAACCAGGAAACCAGTGTAAAGGTTCTGTCAGTCATGAGTATGGCCAGTTTTATTCTACTGCTGTCTCACCTGCTCTGCCACCCTGCCTGCCCCCTTCCTTTATAAGAGAAGCAATAAAAAGATAGATAAGGAAGTAAAATGTTAGCATATTCTTTGGCTTCAGTAAATGGATGGACCTCCATCAGCCGGGGACCATAGTTCTCTCTGGGACACAGATAAAAGCAATGTGGTGCCTGCGTAATGCTGTTACATCGTAACTACTCTTAAGAGCTGAATTATCATTACTATTGCTGCTCGCAATATTTATGAATTTAATTAGAACTTTGTTTTCATCAATACATTAACACTCAAGTGTTCTTCTCAGCACACATTTTTATTATTATATCCTGTGGATTCTAATTTGAAGCAGAGCATTTAATTAAGGGAGACTTGCTTTCTTATACTACTCAATATGTAATAATGATTTCTCAAATGTGCTTCTTACAATCATATTTTTCCTATGATAAGGCATATACTAATTTGTATCTGTGCAATTAAAGCTGAATATAATAAGTGTCTTATATGACAATATTGAAGCTACATGGTTTATGAATTTTATGTTGATTCAATAACTCTCATTTGTTTGCATTTATGCAAAATACCTTGTATAATTTTTAGATAGGTACAGAAACCTTAGGAAATGGTTATAAATTCTTTATAAAACTTGCATGCAAGTTAGTTTTAATTAATCTTTTCCTTTAAGGGTTCTATGTATTTTAGCTTTTATAAATTTTATAAATTTCCCTGGTTTTAATAAGTTTTATTTAAGAAAGAATGACATGAATCCTGTAGTAGTCTTTTTTTTTTTCATAGTAGTTTCTTTCAGATGTGTTTCTAGGCTAGTTTTGCCAGAAAAGGGTCAAATTATTTGGCTTTCATCATCCTATGGGTTTGTAAAGAATGAGGGATCAAATAGCCTCAGTATGGCTGCCAGAAATGTCACCTATATTTAATATACTACATAGAAGTCAGTCAGCAAGTGTCAAAGCAGGGAGTTAAACCTAAAGTCATCTGGCTCTATCCGCTGTGCTTTCTACCTTCTGGGCAAATCTGCATTCTTAATTCATACTGATATATTACATGCTGTAAGGAGGATGAAAGGGTGACTATCTCTGTCTTGCTCACCATTGTATAACTAGAGCCTTCTGTGGTGTCACAATGAGTAAATATATTTTATAATAGAGAGTACACGTATTTATAGTATTTAGAAAAATGGTTGTTTTACCCTTATATTAATTATAAATTATTAATTATAACTTATAAATTTATTAATTAATATCATCCTACAACTATTGTATTCAGCCTCTAGAGATGATTTTATTATTGTTATTTTTATGCTATTATTGTTTTTAAAAATTGATCATTTTGTTTGCTTGACTTAGGAACCCTTGAATGATTTATTTTAGATGAACTTACTTTTTTTTTAATGCACTGCTTGGCTCTATTCTATATGCTATGAATAACTCACAGGACGTATCTCTTTCTCATGTTCAGACAGTTTACAATCCTGTTGGAGAAATTAGCAACAAATAAATGGAAACTTAACCGTACTTTTAAACAAAATGCCATAAGGCATTATGTGCTTAACTAACTGACACGTCTTTTCTAAATAGTCAGGTAAAGCAGAAATAATTAATGGATACATCTAATTGAGGTAAAATTTACATAATATTACTCTTTTACAAAGGTAACCTGAAAAATCAATGGAAGACATTATATTAGACATATATTCACTTTGGGCTTTTTTTCCCCCTCATGCCATTCAGGACATCTAAATAGCAGGTACAGTACTCATGTGTACTTGGAGAATAATGCTGGCCTTCTCCCCCGTAGAATGTAAAACCTAAACTGAAACTTACCTCTTTTTTAATATTGTTGCATTAACCAAAATACACCCTGATTTGAAAAGCTATTAACTCTTGAGTGCGTTTTAACATTTACGTTGTCATTTGAACAGCATGGCTCACACAATACTTCTCAGGAAATATAATTTCAAAGCATAAATGTGAAAATTCCAGTCATTTATTCTCATAGGTTGCTATTTTGTAATTTTAAAATCACATATAAAATTTCCTTGCTTAGCAACCCAACATTGAGATATGGGAGTGGAGATTCTAAAGTAATGCAAACAGTCATACAAGATTTATAAGAATATTAAAACATAAGTATATAAGTATTTCATTTAGAAAATAGATATTTTTGAAAAATATTTAATATATAATCAGTACATAAACTTTTGTGTAGATATTTAAAGGCCTACCCATACATATTTGTATTTTTTAAATAATTTAAATTACTGCTATAATTTAAATAGTATAGTAAATGCTATACTATTTTTTAATCTGGAAGGCTTAATTTAAGAACACTTCAGAAGTCTGTTATGGTTTATTCAGAAACTGATTTTACACAGTATTTTTTATGTAGCATGTACTGAAAACAAGTGAATAAACTATGGTTTCTGCCCTCAAGGAGTTCACAAAGATAGAGTTTATATAATTTGTGATTAAGATGGTCTGTGAATAAGTGACCCTTAAAACATTACTTCAAGAAAAAGAAGTTTATTTTTATTTTTTTCGAATAAATATCCACAGGTAGAAATCGTAGTGTGGGCCAGCCAGCTTCTGGCTTTCTGCTTTGCCATCACTACGCTGTGGACTTCTTTGTGGGCTAAGATAATTCAGAACCCACATTTACATATCAAGCAGAAAAATGAAGAGCAAGGACAAAGGGAGGATGCCAGCCATATTTTAAGAAAGAGTCCCCAGAGCTACCACATAAAACTTCTATTTATGAACTTACCAGAACTTCATGTCCTAGTGACACTTAGCTGTAAGTCATACTAGTCAATATCTGTATTTTGGAAGAAAGTGTGCCTATTTGAATGAAAACAAAGTTCTATTTACTTTGGAAGAAAGGGAAAACAGATTTTAAGGGATCTTACCATAGACAAGTAAACAAATACTAACAATACAACATGAGAAGCGCTATAATGTTGTACATATAAAGTATATGAGAAACGTAAGTAAAAATAATCAGAGTGTTTGTACATTTGAGGGAGGAAGACAGCATTCAATATCAATAAATTTTATACTTAGATGCTCTAGGTTAGAGGTGTGTAGGTGGAATTACTGACTGAAGCACAGTGTCCAGCTTTGACTTTTCATATATTTTATCCTTCAGTCGTCAAAAGAGTATGCCCATCTCCATGGCCATGAACGGTAAGCAGGTTATGCTAATTTCCTTACGACTTCACAGACATGGGGTGTTATATTTGATTGTTTAAAGCCAGCTACTTTTATGTATAAAATGAAAAGTATTGCAAATTTATTGATACACGTATCTTTGATTTTCAGAAGTTTTAAGCTTTTCTAATGTGTTATATTTTCATTTAATGTTAATATTGATTATATTCTCCATGTGAGAATTTTAGCCATTATCTTGGATTCCAGTGTCTGTGCTCTTTTTACTCCACAAGTGCCTTAAGTGACAAAAATTATAGTAAACGTATGTGAAGCAGCAATGTTGGGGAAATAGCAGCTAATGCTTTCCAGGTTTTCCTAAATCCACTTCTCCTGGTAATCTCGTCTGTGTCTTTCTCAAGGCCATTTACTAAAGCAGTAGTGCTTTAGTAACACTAAAACAGTAAACGGTTCATCTCTAGTGTTCTCTTCTTTTATTATTTAACCCTGTACAAAATGATTACAGTCCTCATCTCACCAATGTAGGTTTTCTTCAAGATCTGCAATGACAAGGTCTTATGGACTCTGCTTATAACAGGGATTCTCATACTTCACTGAGATCGGAAACATCAGGAGAGTTTGTTAAACCACAGAGGGCTGAGCCCCACCCTCAGAGTTTCTGGCTGGGTAGAGGTGGGATGGGTGGACTCTGAGAGTTCGCGTTTTTAACTGGTTAGCAGTACACGAACAAGTCCATTTTCACAGGAGTCTTGTGGACATTTTACTGGCAAGGAAAGGCAGGTTCAGAATTTAAATACGCTTCTATGCTTCAAGTTTCAGAACCACTCATATGTTGTAAAATGTTGTAAACAATCTCTTATTCATAGTAAATAGAAATCAAGAAATGTTAACTTTAAAAAACGCTCAGAACAATTATGTGTCAGCTATCACTGGCCTCATTTTCAGATTTAAAAAAGTTCAGATTGCGGAGAAGAAGGATTTTCTTTCATCATTGTAAGTTTCTAGGATCAATAGAATCATTTTTTTTAGCAATGTGAAAATGAAAATAGCCCCAAAATTCAAAGATTTGTTTGTGCAAGTCAAGAATAAATAATAAGCTTCACACAATAATTTATTAGAAGTAATTCCTTTGGTTTAATTTAATTTTTTCATTGATAATGCATTCCCTTAATCACCAGAAAATCAATATAACGTATTTATTAGACTTATAGTCTTATAATGTGATCTATGTAATAGAATAGAATGGATGGGTTGAAAATGTTTTAAATCTAATACAAAAAATTAGCTGGTTTTAGTGCTGTCTTTCATGCATTCAGAGTTGGAACTCCCCCACTGAACGTGGCTTTGAATGTTAAATTATATATATTCCAATCAATCACAAATTTCAATCAGTGATAACTCTTAAGTAATACTTAGTATTTTCTAGAAATCTACATTCCAATTGATACTCTGTAAACAAAAGGGGAAGGAGGGAGCCGGAGGGATACATCCAAAACTAAATCCATTCCATTATCTTTCAAAAATCAAAATGAAAAAATTAAAATCCCAATAAACAAAATATAGAGATATTTTGCCTTTCTTAAAATTGCAGAGCAACTGGTCAGATGCTGATAATCTTGGAAGGGCACTACACATGGCAGCATCCCCCTGGTGGGAAAATGTGTAGTGCTGGGCACCAGGTCACTGCCAGCGCTCCCCACCCCAGGATCAAGCAGGGACCTCACAAGTCTTCATCGTTGGCTGTCATCCTTTACCTAAGGGAACCCAGCTGGACCCTGAGTTCCAGTTGACAGCAGTCACTCAAGTCCTTTCCAAAAGATTTCACAAAGATAAAAAGTGAGAAATTCTAATACAGACTATGTTTTCTAACCCTAGTCCACCTCCTAGTGCACACACACAGAAACCTGTAGAAAATGCAAATTAAATAGCACAAACAAACAGTGCTTCTCAAACTTTAATGTGTTTAAAAACCAGATTCTGACTTGGTGGCACTGGGGTGGGCCTGAGATTCTGCTTGCGTTTCTAACGTGCTTCCAGGGCCTTCTCCAAGGTGGGCAGCCACACACTCACTAGCAAGGCCTTCACACCTAGGCTTTGTTTTTGAGAAAGTCTAGCTATTTCTTTTAAATCAAACTCCACTGTGTGGCGAAGGTTAAGTTTCTGGTATACAATGAGTAGGGAAAAACAGCAAAAAAAAAAAAAAAAAAAAAAAAAACCCACAAAAAAACAAACAAACCAAAAGAAACCTTTGTATTGTTTAAAGCAAAGCACAGTAGCTCCTTTGGAGATTGTCATAAAATATTAATTGTGTTTAATTTATGGAGAATGGAAGTAGGAGAGGGCTGAAAAGCAGCGCATAGCCATAGACTATTCTTCAAAACATAAGGGCACAGCATTGGCTGTCTTCAGTAAAAATCTCTGAATTAGTTGCAAGTCTCTCTGACCAGAAAGTTCCAACATGCCTCTGCAGATGTCCCTGAGGTTCCTCCAGGGGACAATTTTCCTGAAGAACATGAGGAATTAGTAAAACTCCTTCCACTGGATCTGGCAAGGACTAGCTGAGTAAACAAAGTCTCTAAAGCAAGCGACATCCTTGCCATATTCCCAGGTAGAAATCAGAGAGTTCTCGAAGCAATTTACATGCTGCAGAACAAATCTTACATTTCTCGAGTTTTTGCTCCCTTTGAGAACAGTGATTTTTCTCCCCAGGGGGGAAAAAAACAAAAACGAAAACACATTTACAAACCCATATGGCATTTTATATATATATATAGAGAGAGAGAGAGAGTTAGTTTCGTTATCTATAAAACAGGGATAATAAGATGCATGAAATGGAATAATTTATGAGTTTTTAACGGGATTATTCATGAGAGCCCTTAAAATGTAGACATATAGGATGTCCTCCTTATTTATTTATATCACAATTATGATTATTGTTGTCATATTTAGGCTAGCTCTAGTCACATGTTCTGGAATTTATCATAACACCTCTACTCATTAAGTTACATTTACTCTATTTGACAGATGGGACAAGTATGGCAATGGCCACCAGTGTTGTAAATGGTGATTCAGAACTTTAACAGAGCTTTTTGTGACTTCAAAAATTTTGGCTTTTCCTCCACATAATACTTTTATCTTAATTTATTCTTTGCTTCCTTAAATAACACCCTCATTTTTTAATCACTTGAATGTTTCTATTTTGTTTCTTGGAACTATTTTGGTCAATTAACTTAAGAAATAAAGAAAAACTCAAATTACCTGTGGCAGATAAAACCTTGTTAACATTTTATAGGTATTTATTTTATCTTATAAGACCTTATCTATTAATTAATGTTTATATTTTGGGTTTAGGAGTCGACTCTCCTTTAAAAAATTTCTAATCTGAGTTACACTGAACATTTTGTATACTAAAATTGTAAGCTGCAGAGAAAGTTGTATGTTTACGTATCTTTCTATGTAGTTATATAAATGTAAAATGATGTAGGCATGCTTTATGCTGCCTGCTAAGCAATTCAGTGCTAAAATCTGTAAACCTAAATTTGGAACCTAAATTTGGAAGGAAACAGCTTTTTTCCTTAGGAAACTTACCTTCTTCAGCCTGCTATTTGGATACCTTATTCTAGAAGCTGTTAACAAAAATAACACTATTAGTCCACTTGGTGGGGTAGGAGTCTTTCAAATAAGTTAGAGATTTTGCTGCGTTAGGTAACATATAATTATGTAGTGAAATTCTTTGTGTCTTTTTATTTTATTCTAACTTGTGCCTTACAAAATTAGCTATTCCACATAAGAAAGTTGCAGTAATTATTTTCTTAAAAATCTCTGAATGTGTACTAATCTGGGGACAGTTGTCTTTATTCATTCTTTGGCTTATTACAGATTTAAATTAAGCTGAGATTTCTTTAGTGTTATTTTTCCAGAGCCATTGGGATTAGAGATGATGGATTTTGTGGTGCTCTGAGTGTAGTTAAGCTCTTGTCAACATAAGTATAAAATTATTGCTGTGTGCAGTTGGTATATTGCTGTGTGCAGGTAATTAAAGCTAAACATTGTGCAAAGAAAGATGATTAGAAATCTTAAATTCACAAAGAAATCTAACTTTGGCACCTAAAACCTCAAATTCTTTACATGAAACAAATCTATTGGACTTGAAATTTTATAGGAAACTTGGTGATACTTTCAATATCAACCAAAATGCTGACATTTATTTAGTTCTATAAAATGTA
Source organism: Nomascus leucogenys (assembly GCF_006542625.1). Taxonomy (NCBI): domain Eukaryota; kingdom Metazoa; phylum Chordata; class Mammalia; order Primates; family Hylobatidae; genus Nomascus; species Nomascus leucogenys. The sequence goes on along the minus strand of NC_044401.1, from coordinate 41,198,131 downwards.
TAATCCTTACCTCCTACACCCCAAGCACTGCCTGAATATTTTAGAACATTTTTTGTTTGTTTGTTTGTTTTCCTTTTAGTATTGAATGCTCTATATACTTCCTGACATGGACATATTAAAAAAAAAACGAACAGGGAACAAAACCATATTTAATATGTTACCTCTTTCCTTTCTTTTCTTCTTAAACTGTCCATGTAAAATGTATTTTTTTAACTCCTAACATTGCTGATTTCATAATTTTAGAGTGATTAGGAATGTAGATGTAGAGAAATGCAGGAGAAGGTAGGCCGGTGCCAAAAGCTAGCATGTTTGGTATCAACAGGTAATTTGAGTTGCTCCTAGCTTCTCCTTTCCATATTCCCAGATAAAATAGTCTCAATATTTTGTGTGATATGGATTTTTTTCTATTCACCCCTTTAGTTTTAAAATTCTAAGGAGAAGATTAGAAATATTGTTGTCAAATATCACAAATTAAAAAAATTATGATTACCTTATCACCATTCAGTACAGTAGAATTTATATTTTATTTTTATTTTTATTTTATATTTTTGAGACCGAGTCTCACTCTTGTCGCCCAGGCTGGAGTGCAGTGGCGCAATCTCGGCTCACTGCAGCCTCTGCTTCCCCAGGTTCAAGTGATTGTTGTGCCTCAGCCTCCCCAGTAGCTGAGACTACAGGGATGCATCATCACGCCCAGCTGAGTTTTGTACTTTTAGTAGAGACAGGGTTTCCCTATGTTGCTGAGGCTGGTCTCAAACTCCTGACCTCACGTGATCCGCCCACCTCAGCCTCCCAAAGCACTGGGATTACAGGCATGAGCCACCACCCCCAGCAGATTTTATATTTTAAGTAAACAGTTCTATTATTATCTAAAACTCTGCCAGTGAGTATATGAATACCAGCAAAGAAAATTAATCTAAAATCAAACTTTAGTAAGAGGTTTTTATGATGTTGGAGCACAATGCAATGAAATGATTAGAGAAAGAGAACCCAACACTATAAAGTATCAAGTCTGTTGGTTGAGTACATGTGAGGGGAAAGCATAATCTGACCATGTTGATGAGTGAAGAGAAAAAGAGGCACGGAAATAATAATTTTTGCAGGCTTACCATACAGCAGCTATTGCATTCTAAGCACTTTGCATTCAACCACTTCAATCCTTTTAACAACCTTATAAAGTCCATAGTGTTATTATTTTACTCATTTTACAGATTTAAAAAAATGAGGCTCAGAGAAGTTTCCAAAGTTACCCAAAGTTAATTAGCAAGTGATTGATTCTGGCTCATAAGACTATTTTGGGTAAGGTGATCAATGGAAGCTTTTTCCTCCAGAGTAAGCATTTAAACTGCAACCTAAAGATGAAAGGGAACTAGCCATGTGAAGGGGTATGGTGTGGAACCGCATCAAGGAGAGAAACTGACTTGTGCAAATACCCTGGAGCAGACAGGAGAGTATAGAGATTGGAATGTAAGAAAGAGGGTCAGTGTGGCTGGAAAGGCATGAGCTTGCCAGTGAGAGGTATTAGGCTGGTGCAAAATAATTGCAGGTGAGATTTTGGCCATTACTTTTAATGGCAAAAACAGCAATTACTGTTGCACCAACCTAATACAAGGAGATGTTAGAGAGATAGGCAAAGGCTAGATTATTTGAAGGCTTGTATTCCATGGAAAGACCCTGGATTTCATTTGAAATAAAGTCAGAAGCCATCAGGCTAGGAGTAAACTGACTTGCCTGGAATTTAAAGAATACATTTACTGGAGATCATATGTGTGCCTGCATTAGTGAAGATGCGAAGGCATTTTAGGAGGCTGCTATTTTGTTCCAGATGTGAAGTAAGAGCCAGTAACAAAGAAAAAGGACACATTCAGGAAATATTTTTGTAGGTGGTATTCACGTGAGTTGCAGATGAATTTGAATTAGGGATGGCAGGGGCTGGAGGTGGGGAAGGGGAGAGAAAAAGGGAGAAATCAAGAATGACAATTTTGAACCCTAATATCAACTATGGACTCAGGGATTATGATTCACCAATTTAGCTTAATCTTTGCAACGAATGTACCTCTCTGGTGCAGGATGTCAATAGTGGAGGAGGCTGTACATATTGGTGTGGAAGAGAATTAGTGGAAAGTCTATACTTTCCACTAATTTTGCTGTGAGCTTAAAACTGTTCTAAAAATAGTCTATTAAAAATTACTTTTTTTTTGAGACAAAGTCTTGCTCTGTCGACCCGGCTGGAGTGCAGAAGCGCGATCTCAGCTCACTGTGACCTCCACCTCCCGGGTTCAAGCAGTTCTCTGCCTCAGCCTCCTGAGTAGCTGGGATTACAGGCGCCCGCCACCATGCCCAGCTAATTTTTGCATTTTTAGTAGAGACGGGAGTTCATCATCTTGGCCAGGCTGGTCTTGAACTCCTGACCTCGTGATCCACCTGCCTCGGCCTCCCAAAGTGCTGGGATTGAAGGCGTGAGCCACGGTGCCCGGCCCAAAAATTTCTTTAAAATTGAAAAAGAATGACATATGTAAGCTTGAGTATCTTGCCAAAGGTGCTACCATTTGCTGAAATGTGGAAGGCTGGAGAATTATAACAGTAAAAATCAAGCACTCCATTATTAACATGTTACGTTGAAGATATCTGCAGAACATTCAGGGGTACACGTCAACTAAGCAATTGTATAAGAGAACTGGCGCTCAGAAGAAAGGGCTGGATTGAGGGTCTGCGTTTGAGAACTGTTAGTATAAAAAAGAGATTTAAATGATACTTTATGAGATTAGCCAGACAAAACAATCAGGGAATCGGGGAAGGATCAGATGTGAGCCTTACAGAACCCCTACATCATTAGATAAATGATCTAAACAAATATTTCATAAGAAATAGGTTAGGTCTCATGTATTTTACAAGGAAAAGGAGCAACAGAGTAATTGTGGCATCCAGGGGCATATTTATGAATTTTAAACCAGAAAACATAATTACCAAGGACAATGAAATTAAGGTAAAATAATATTTCTATAATTTAATTACTTTGAAAATAACCTAAGACACTTACTGAGAAATTGAAACCAACCCATACTTGGTCAAAAACCATTTCAGTTTAATATTACAAATGACTGCTTGGATTTTACAGCTGCTGATTTTTTTTTATAGATGGTAATCTGTTTAAAATTCCAGTTGCTTCAGTATAATATGATTCAGCGCAATATAGATTTGGATGATAAAGTTCTTTTTATAAGTAACCCCCACCGAAAAAAAAAAAACAAACCTGGAAAACACATGCATCTGTCATCTGGTGTCTATCAAGCATTAGGTTACAAACTGTTTCTTCAAATTCATTACCTTGTGGTTCTCCAGTTGATTACAAATGTTTCATTTATGTTACGTCTTCTATAATCTCATGTAACTAGGATTTCTGAGACATATATTTGAAATAGTTTTAAAGCTCTTATATGCATTTGTTTAGACTTGAAATAAGAAAAATAGTTTCAATTTAAGTGAACATTTCTAATGGTTGTGAAAGCCTTTTCACAAACTAGCCCAGGATTTTATCTATTTCTTTAGCTACTTTGACTAAACGGAGAAGTTATAAAACAACAACCAAACAAGGGCAATGCTGAATCGAGTTTTATTCCCGTTTGAAATTTAAATTGAAGTTTAAAACTTCTCATTTCTAAGTTTAAAAAAGAAATAAAATGTTTATATTTTTTCTCTTTAAAAATAAATAAATTTTATTAAATTTCACTTGTTTCAAGCAGTTAGATTCTAAAAAGACTTTGCAAATTTGGATTCCCTTTCAAGAGGCTGTTTGTAACTGAGAGGCCAACTGGAGATGATTGAGAAGGAAAGTATATTAGGACATCATTAGAAAGAGAAGAGGTATGCATTGTTAGGAGAAGGAAAAATGAGTCTATTGTTTAAAAAAACAAACAAGCAACAAACAAAAAACCCATCATGTCGTGGAATTTCATGCTGTGAAATTGTCCAAACCATTTTCTCCCTTTCTTCTCTCTTGTTCTTTTGCTTCTCTGCATCCCCTCAATTGGAAGCTACATGGCCTCCTTGGGTTCTAGAAAAGCTGTAGGTGAAAAAAGTGTCTGCAAGGGCTTTTGACAAGAAAACGGTTTGAGCGTCTCAAGCTGTGAGTGATCTATAGTAGAGATTTGTTAAGTTCCATGTATATGGTGAGTTAATTCTACTTCAATCCCACAGGGAAAGAGTAGGGGATATTAAAAGGAGAAAAAGGGCAATACTAAATTGATTTTAGTAATTAGTAAATTTTAGTGCCGAGAATAATTTGTCCATTACTTAGTTCCTTATTTTCTTTGCAATTTGCTTTATTTCTATATTAATTTCACATTATAGTAAGAGTTTACATCAATGCATAAAAATTCTGTCATAAAGCATAGAACTGTATTCTACTTCCAAGAATATCATTGACTAAAACTGTACATACTTTGTTATACTACTGTGTAAAAATAAACAAAATAAAAACATGTTTTCTTAAAGCTGTGCCCGCACACTAGCAAAACTGATGGCATCAACTGAAAAGATTTTATCTTTCTGAACTTCTGTCACTTTTAATCAGTGTTACATAAAGTTATCTTTCTTTATTCTTAGCCATGGTTTCAGGTAAAGAAAATTATTGTATGTGTATTTATTTTAAATGGCACTTGATTAGAAGAGAATTAAAAACCCCAGGCAAAATTTTTGTATAGCATATGAAATAAATTGTAACATTTGCACTACAAATGCAAAGTCTTTCCACCACCCATGGAAAGGAAAAAAAAAATTCCCCCACCCCCAGAAGGAAAAGTCTCTACATAGGACATTTTTTCAATAAAACTTGCACAGAACAATCACAAGAGTTAATTGGTATAACCACAACTAATTCTTGAAATCATAGACCACCCAGCCCTTTGTCCAGCCACCAAACTATTCATGGGTTGTTATGGGTTTGTTTTTTTTTTGCCAGTAATTTCAGCTTAATGAGTAGCAAAAAATATCTGGGACAAAGAAAGACAGTTGAGGTTTTGAAGCACAATGGGGACTCAAGAAAAATAAAATGCTATGGTATATCCTGTTCTTTAATTTTGACATTGTGCTTCAAATTATCATAAAATCATATTTTAAAGGTTTAAAGGTTAAACTATTTTTATTAAAGCACAAGAGTTTTAAATTATTGAAAAATTTCTTTCTGATAAAATAGTAGAAATGGTCAAACACAAACATATTAGTGATTCATATTTCTAGTTTTCAAATGGAGTTTCAACTCATTGTTGACTTCTGATCACTTAATTATATTTTCCCCTTCTGCAGTTTTATTTTATGAATTCTGGGTTTTTCCAATTCTTTAAAAACACTTTCTAACTAAAGTTTTGCTATCCGTTTGACAACAAAATTTGGGTAAATAAAACTAGTCCTTTTTTAAAAAACAAAGTCACTTGACTTTATCTTCAAAATAGAAGGTTCATACTAAGTTGGAACTTGTAATTGGAGCCTGAATATTTTCTTTGCAATTAATCCTTAGACAAAGTAAATTAATATTAATGTGCATTGACAATGAACAATAATGGAGGTATTGTTTTATTTAAATGATTTAGATATGCCTGACTTTAATTCATCTTCAAGTTTTAGCAGAGAATATGCATCCTTTCTATGCATCCTTTCTTGGCTTTGCTTAACTTTGGAAGGTAGAAAACACGGCCTTTAGAGCGTAAGCAAAAGGTTAATGAGAAGCTAGAGCGACAGTGAATCGCCCCCTTCACTTCCCCCTGGGGTCTGTGTTTCCCTTTCCTTATCTCTGAAAGCATGCGTTGGCGATCCAAGTGGAGGGGAAGGGCCATCCCTTTGATCTTCAGTTTAGTGGGAAGACACAGTCATAACCTATTTGCCATAATCAAAGGTTTTCTGTTAGTTTTCTGGTTGAATCAGTCAGTGTAGAGAGGAAGAGGAGTTAGGTGCTTACAATGACTTTAAAACTCATTACTAGTGTGTACTTTTCCCATAAAATAATTTTTGATTGTATCATTTAGAGGTTTCAGTGTTAGTCTTCAAATTTCTAGTCTGTTCTATCCATAAAGAAAAGTAATCTTCCTACCAAATCAATTTATTCAGATAAATTACTTAACAAGAATCCATAAAAGAGTAAAATGTAACAGCTAAATTCTCACACACCAACACTCCTAATATTTTCCCGCTCATGGGTCCTGCTAAGAATCTGATATAAGCCATATATTCTCTCCTTCTAAACAGCAAATAAATATACCAGTTTTTAAAAATAGTTTGAGCGTCTGTGTAATCCCCGTAAAGTCCATAAGGAGACTTGCAAAACCACAGTTGTTCTCGAAATCATATTTTTTGAGAGAGAAACAGAAACATTCCCATGCCAAAAAATATTTTACAGCCAGGTACACTGGCTCATGCCTATAATTCCAGCTACTTGGGAGACTGAGCCTGGAGGATGGCTTGACTTTTGGAGTTCAAGACCAGCCTTGGCAAACAAGGCAAGAGACCCCCATCTCAAAAAAGAAAAAGAAAAAAAAAAGTATTTTACAAAAAATACTATAATATAAAAGCTACAGCTATGTCATATCAACAAGTTTTTTCAGGAATCAGATAAACTCCCCAAGTGATCTTTCAGCAGAACACTATCATTAATAAGTACATAAAAATGTATAATTTTGAGCAGTATATTTTCAATTAATTTTGGACTCAACTTTGTCTTTCATCTGGGTGTCCCTAAGATCTATAGCTTAGTATAACAGTCCTGTTCCCAAAATTTTAGGGATAGCCTGAAACTGACCCAAAAAGCTTCCTAGTTATTCATATTAATCTGAAACCTTTTTTGTTTCCATTTTAGTTTCGTACTCTTTGTAGATGTAACTAAAGAGTAACTTCAATATATGTAGTTTGTGAAATTTGTAATTAGTCATAGATTTTACATGAAAATTTCACTTCCTAAAGTATAATACCATCTTTGAAAAGAGAATATAAAATATTACTTCTTATGAAGACAGTGAGAAATGTTAAACTTAATAAGCCAAAATGTTAGGAGTGGTTATTGCTGGAATAGCATAGCTTCCTCCTGCCATAGACCCTGTGGTTTCCTTCCCTTTCCCTTTTCTGACATTCATTGCATTCTAATACCTGACCCATTTCTGTTTGCCCATTAGACTGTATATTTCATGAGAAACATTGTGTTATTTATTCTGTATTCAAAGCTTCCTGCTACATACTAGGCACTTTAATATGTGTTAAATGTATGCATATTGGATTTGTCTCTTGTTTTCTATGTATCCTTTGACTTCTAAAATTTTCATATATCTATTATTTATCATGCACCTATTCATGTATAGGTTTAAATGTTGTGATACCTATTTACAGCTATATAGGTAAATAGGTATTGCAGCATTTAAACTGCTGCATGAGGCCGGGTGTGGTGGCTCACGCTTGTAATCCCAGCACTTTGGGAGGCCGAGGCGGGTGGATCACGAGGTCAGGAGATCAAGACCATGATGAAACCCCATCTCTACTAAAAATACAAAAAAAAATTAGCCGGGCGTGGTGGCGGGCGCCTGTAGTCCCAGCTACTCGGAGAGGCTGAGGCAGGAGAATGGCGTGAACCCGGGAGGCGGAGCTTGCAGTGAGCCGAGATCGTGTCACTGCACTCCAGCCTGGGCGACAGAGCAAGACTCCGTCTCAAAAAAAAAAACCAAATAAATAAATAAATAAACTGCTGCATGAATAAGTGCAATATTTCAGAGCCTGTATTATTGATCATAGCACAGAGATCAATAATACAGGCTCTGAAGCCAGGCTACCTGGGGTCAAATTCCTACTGGCCATGTGACATTGGACAAATACTTTAATTTCTCTGTGTCTACCTTTCTCATATGTAAAATGGACAAAACATCATGTGAGAATTAAATAAGTTAATATATATATAGAGAATATAAAGGAATATCTTGTATATAGTTCATATTCAATAAATATGTGTCATTATTTTCATTTGGCAGCTTCAGCATTAAAATAAGTATTAACATTCCCAGGGCCTTAAAGATGACAGTCACATTATCAAAAAGAAAGATTTTAAAAAATACCAAAGTATACACTTAAAATAAAACTCGAGAAACAGGCTCAGGAAAACAGTCCTCTAGGCTTCAACAGCCCCTGGAGATATCTTTATGTAACAGAACAGAACAACAATATGTTCATAATAAAACTGAGGCATTAAGAACACATTGAATTTTATTCATTGTGATCAGCTTCAAAAAGCAGGAAATGGTTAACACAAGTTTTGGCAACACAACCAACCTTTTTTTCAAATTAGGGATTAGAAAAAAGTTTTATTTTCTGAAAAAAATTACCATGAAATACCAAAAATGTCAAATCAATACCAGATAAATGAAGTGTCTCCATATTCTATAGCCAATATCAAGGGCAAAGGAGAGCCACATGTTCTTTAAACACTAAATCTCCTTAAATACCACAATTTTGAAAAGGGCATATTTAACTATGGGTTTGTATATATTGGCTTATGCCACTTTGTATGAAGACATTTTTAAATCTCTACTGAAAATATGAAATGTTAAAGTATTAAAATTATATTTTTTCTCCTTATTAGCTTTTAAATACTTCATAAAGAAATTATAGGAGAATCATATCAATGACTGAATATTAAATAGCTACACTGAAAAGTATTAAACATATTAAGAGGACATATTATGTAATATTGTATGGTGTATCTGCATTTTCATATTTATTATGCTAGTTGGCAAATAATCTATCATAGCATTTATTAAGGAAAAGGCAAGGCACGCTTCAGAAAACCGCAAAATGATCATTATGATAATTGTTCAATTGTGATCAATTGTTGGTGAGAATTTATTACGAATACAAATATGGTTAGGTGATTTTTTAAGATACGGGTTTGATAAGTTACACAAGCCATGCAAAGTAATTCAGATTTAAATCAGGAGATGGTAAGAAATTAATAGACTATTTTTTAAAAAAGCAAATTGTGATACTTTGTGTTTCAGAAAGTTCTGGATTATTTCCTCACTGAGAAAATTTAAACGTTGAATATTTAGTAACTAAACATTAAAGTATGAAATAACTAAGCACTAGTAAGAAAAAGGAAGGTAATGAAAGTCTTTTGTTGTAGACTAGGGAGAGAAATTTTAGTGGTGTGTGTGTGTGTGTGTGTGTGTGCAAGAAACCAAGAACAGCGCAGTCCTAGTCCTTTGAAGTTATGTGTTAAATATTTATGAAAATAAAGCTGTCATTATTTTCCTATGAATGAGCTGTTTCACTCCTTGTAATCATCTTTCTCATTGATTATTTAAAACTCCACAGCTTTATACCCAATTTGTAATTGTAACTCATTTCATATTCTCTCTTTTCAGTCTCTCCCTCTCTTGGTCTTATCTTTCTCCTCCTTTTTTAAAAACATGGTATAAAAAAATGAGTCTGTCTGTGAACTATGTCTTTTTTGCCTGTTACATGAACATATAATCTCATAGGCATAAAAAAATAACAAATCATTGCTTACCTTGGTTTTAAATTGATAGGATATTACAATGATGTATTTCTAAAACAAATTTTTAAAAAATCAAATGATTGAAAAATAATACATAATGTTAAATGTGTATATTTATTTCTAAAAGATTATTAAAATTGATTGTAATTGCCATCTCTTTCATTAATAATTATACAGCTTTGAATTGCTAGCCTCTGGTATCTTATTGACAAATTCAATTATGTTTCAAAAATATATAACATCATGTATATTCATGCATTTTTTATATATTTTTAGATTCATTTACTAAACATTTACTTATTACTTATTCTGCAACTGGCACTGGGCTAGCAAAGTTAATAAATCTTGTACTAGTGAAGCTTAATATGTATCAGAGAAATCATACAGTTAAACAGACAATTACAATATAATGCATGGAGCACCAAGTAATTAAAATACAGCTCAGACTTCTCCAGTCCACTTTATTAATTCATTTGTATATTTTTCCATCATCTCAACATTTATCTTGTCTTTGTGTTGGGAAAATTACAATTATTCTTTTCTAGCTATTTTGAAATACACAATAAATTATTGTTAATTATAATTTCCTGTCTCCTACTTCTGCACACAAACTTTTCCACCTCTCCCATCCCCCAAAAAAGAAAATGTAGGAAACCCAGCTTAACTACTAGAAACCTTAATAAACAATGCTCATCTCTATTGCAGTGTTCCTTGAAGAAGAGCATGAGAGAGATTATGTAGACATCATACGGAAAGCTTTCCAGTAGTTCTGCACAGGCATGTCTCCTTTGCTCCACATTTTCCTCTTTCTAGCACATATTACAATTCTTTTTTCCTCTTTGCCCATCCAGTCTCCCATTCTCTCTGTGTGTAGTCAGTTCTGTCTACCAAATTCTTTTTCCAATTTCTGACCTTTCTTTACTCTTTGCTTACGTTTCCCAACATGTAACATAACCTTCCCTCGGAAGTGTATTCCATCTTCCATTTTACTCCCTCCTCCTTGAGAATTAACCTGGTCATTGAAATTGATAACTCCTACAATAGGTGAAATATAAGGTGCCACAAGAATACATTGCATGGCACCTACATTTACCTAGACATTGAAATAAACCAAAATAATAAGTAGGAGTTGTCCAGAATCAGAAATGTCTGACAACAAGGGGAGTATGGAAACATTTTCTAATCAGAGGAAGCATCTTATAGAAATAACAGGAAAAGAGACTATAATTCCCTATGGCCCAAGACTGCTAAGTAGATGCTCAATCATGGAGTATCTGTGGAGCCATATTAAGAACTTGGTCCTTGCTGTGACCTGAATGTGTCCACCCATATTTGTTTTAGAAACTTAATCACCAATGTTATCGTATTAAGACATGGGGCCTGGAAGAGGTGCATTAGTCATGAGAGCAGAACCCTCATGGTTGGGATTAGCAGCCACTTATGAAAGGGATTGGGAAAGTGGCTTTATCCCCTTTCATCATCTTGGAGGATACAACATCAAGGCACCATCTTGGAATCAGAGATCAGCCTTCACCAGACACCAAACCTGCCTCCATATTGATCTCGAACTTCCCAGCCCCAGAACCGTAAGAAATAAATTTCTGTTATTTATAAATTATCCAGTCTTAAGTATTTTGTTACAGCAACACAGACTAAGACAGTCCTTATCACATTTATATTTTATATTTATTTATTATTGTATGAATTTTTATATTCCCCTCTAGATGAAAGGAGCTATACAGCAGAGCCCATGTCTGGCTTCTCACTCTTCTATCCCTAGTACCTTACTGTTTCCTGGAACCTAGAAGATATCATTAGATATTATTTTACCAAATGATGAATAAATAAGTGTATCTGTGAAGACAGGAAATTTATCCAATGTTGAGATTTTTCCAGGTAGGCATGTGCTTTGCATGTGCCTTCTAAAACTCATGTTGAAATTTAATTGACACTGTAACAGTATTAACAGGTGGGTCCTCTGAAGCCTGGCATGCTGGCATGTACCTGCAGTCCTAGCTTCTCAAGAGGCTAAGGGGAGGATCACTTGAGCCCAGGCTGGACAACATAGAAAAGAGTTCTGTCTAAAAAAAAGAACAATAATTAACAAAAAACATAAAGTGAGACCTTTAACAGGTGATTAGATCATGAGGGGTCTGCCCTCATGAATGGATTCATTCATTATCTTAGGAGAGGGTAAGTTATCAAGGGAATGGGCTCCTAATAAAGGAATAAGTTCGGCCCAATTTATCTCTCTGTTTCATAAGTGCTCACTTGCCCTTCCACCATGTTACATCACAGCAAGAAGGCCCTCACAAGATGCAGTCCAGCAATCTTGGACTTGCCACCCTCCAGAACCATAAGCCAAGTTAACTTCTAATGTTTGTAATTTACCCAGTCTGTGCTATCTTGAGTAAGACAGTGTGAGATTAGGAAATGGGAGTTGTGATGAAATAATTAATAATGAACTTTACATTGGAAAGGGGTCAAAAATAGGTGGAAGCTAAAAAAAATTAAATGGGCAAAGGAATTGAAGTTATTAATGAGCTGGAAAAAATGATAATCCGGAATGGAAGTATGATAGAACTAGAGGAAAAAGAGTCTTCGATGAGAGAATGAATGTGAAAATAATAATTCAGATGTGAAGTAGTTCTGGACAATGTTTATACAATCCAAGGCGTGGACATAGGAGAGGATGGTTTAAAGTGAATGTTTTTGGAGATCATGAGATCAATGAACAGAGAGAACAGAGTGACTTGCAGGTTGATAGCAGGATCTAGAGTGGAGGAGGCTGTGAGTCTTATACCAAAGAGATGACGTGAAAATGATGAGGCAACTAGAGAGAAGCATAGCAGAAAAATATGTGGAATAAGAAGGAAACTGACCAACTTCCAAACCCGAGGTGTATGAATTCTAGTGATGAACAATCATGAGTGGAGAAGATTTAGGAGAACTGATCATTTCAGAAAAGAGCCAAGTTACATCTTACCCAAGAATAGGGTGAAGAACTTCAGAGAAGTAGTTGTGTGTATAGGAGTTCATTAAACCTTGTCCCAGGAGAAATAATTTGAAAGTCGGGAGAGATGAAGGAGGAGGAATTGGGAGAAGAATGGAGATGTAGGAGAATAGATGAAAAGAGAGACTAGATGACTTTGGCACTCACCAAAAATAACAAGGTTGGGGGAATTAGCTGACCACTCCCACTGAATGATCAGGGGAGAGGGGGCAGCAGGTGCTTTAGGTCACTCAGAATGCTGCCACACTCTGGCCATAGTCATTTCCAAGGAAATTCTTCGGATTAGTATATGAGAATTCTCTGGTTCCTTTGCAAGGAAACAAATGTGGTTAGATTGGATTAACCCCAAAACTTAAAACCCAAGTATGAAACTTCCCCAGTGCTGGTTACACGCCTGGTACATTTGTGCCAAGGATGGTGGGCAAAATCGCTGACTCTCAAGGCTTAGTCTGTAAATCCCAAGGACAGGATATAAGCAATTCACCTTCTAAAGAGCATGTTTTCTATTTGTCACGAGCACCATTTCTAGCATTTGAGGCAGTTTTTTGGAACAACGAGATTTACACTATTTACAGGTCTTCTGAAGTGATCAATTGACTGACTTTCAGTTATAAATTTACCTGTCAGGCAGATCTGACATCTGAGTAAGTTTGGCAATACCCTTTTCTTCTTATATGCAAGATACTTGGGAAGCCATGTTTTCCAAGGGGAAGCTTTTTTTTTTTTTTTTTTTTTTTTTGGAGACGGAGTCTTGCTCTGTCGCCCAGGCTAGAGTGCAGTGGCGCGATCTCGGCTTACTGCAAGCTCCGCCTCCCGGGTTCACGCCATTCTCCTGCCTCAGCCTCCCGAGTAGCTGGGACTACAGGCGCCCGCCAACACGCCCGGCTAATTTTTTTGTATTTTTAGTAGAGACGGGGTTTCACCGTGTTAGCCAGGATGGTCTCGATCTCCTGACCTCGTGATCCGCCTGCCTCGGCCTCCCAAAGTGCTGGGATTACAGGCTTGAGCCACCGTGCCCGGCCCCAAGGGGAAGCTTTAAAAATTTTCCCAAAGCTCCAAATTTTGAGTATAAACAGAGAGAATTTCTAGAATGCATAATCCAAGTCACTTTTGGGGGTATTTATATATTTTATATGCATAATTCTCTTTGATAGAGAAATGTATTATTCAGGGCTCTCCAGAGAAACAGAATACGCTCACAAGCACACTCTATAACTCTCTCTCTCTCTATATATATATATAGTGTGTGTATCTATATATAGTGTGTATATATAGTATACATACACATATCTCTATGTATGTGTATATACATATATATATACACATACATAAGTCTCTATATATAGTGTGTATCTATATATAGTGTGTATACATAGTGTATATACACATATCTCTATATATGTATGTGTATATACATATATATATGTGCTCTGCAAACTGGAGTACCAGGGAAGCCATGACATAGCTCAGTCCAAGTCTGAAGGCCTGAGAACAAGAGGAGTTGATTGTGTATCTCTCAATCTCTCAGCCTGAGGCCGAAGCCTGGAGAAACTTAGGGCCATTGGTGCAAGTTACACAGTCTGAAGGCCAAAGAACCTGTAGTTCTAGATGTCCAAGGGCAGGAGAAGATGAGTGTCCCAGCTCCAAAAGAGAGAGAATTTATCTTACCTTTTAAAATCTATCCAGGCCTTCAATCCACTGGATGGTGCCCACCCACATTGGATGAGCTTCAGTCTCCTTACTCAGTTCATTGATTCAAGTGTCAGTCTCTCCTGGACACATCCTCACAGACATACTTAAAAAAATGCCTTACCAGCTATCTGGCTAACACCTAAAACTAACCATCACAAGGAGGATTATGGAGAGCACTCCACGTGCCTACATTTTCATAACCTAATGCCATTTGTCTGGATATAAAGCTTTCCAAAATATTTGTCTGGAGAGAAAGGCTTACTGCATCAGTGACAGCATGAGGTGGCTTGCCCTAATGCCTCACTTACATCAATCGTGCACTGCTGCCTTCTTGCTATGCTTGCATACTACTGAATGTTAACATGATAAATTAAATGGGCGTTTTTCTTTTTTCCAAATCAGTGCCAGAGATCAAAAAGCTGCTAAAAGTCCTTTCCACAAGAACGCTTCTCAGAAAATGATGAGTTATAGTTATTCTCGCCAAGAGATGCCTTCTGTTGTACTCTATCACTTCCTACGATCCAATAGCTTGAAACTGTGCCAAGCTAATTAGCTAGCTCAGTGACTGTTATATTAAGAGCCCAAATAAGCCAAAAGAGGTCATCCTCTTACTACTCAAGTGCAGCTTTATTATTTTTCTTACCAATCAGAAAGCCACACAAAGTCTTTCGACTAAACCCAATCTAATATTTTCATGTAGACACTTTATAATTTTTTTTTTCAAGAACTGTTGCCATTTGTTTAAGTCAGGCACTTCATAGGAAAGTGTTCCTATCTTGTAAAAAAAGGATATCTTTTAACTGTTTAATTTTGAAATGTACTTTTATCAACTCAGTAAACGTAAACTTCTAATATATGCAAAGTATATGGTACTATGGGAAATAACGCTTTTATGAAGCAGAGGAAATTGTTTTCCTTCTTTCTTAATATGAACATTGACTGTGTTATCCTTTCATAATTAGCATTATGCTACCTTAGTTTTATCTTCTTTTATTAAAACTTACTTTTCCCTTTGGGAGGCCAAGGCAGGTGGATCACCTGAGGTCAGGAGTTCAAGACCAGCATGGCCAACATGGTGAAACCCCATTTCTACTAAAAATACAAAAATTAGCCAGGCGTGGTGGCACATGCTTCTAATCCCAGCTGCTCAGGAGGCTGAGTCAGGAGAATCTCTTGAACTCGGGAGGTAGAGGTTGCAGTGACCCGAGATGGTGCCATTGCACTCCAGCCTGTGCGATGGAGTGAGGCTCTGTCTCCAAAAACAAACAAACAAACAAACAAAAACTTATTTTTTTAAATATGAGCAAGTCAAATATCATAGCAAGATCCTTAGCCTTGAGTTTTTGTTTGGGCACAGATAAAGAATCCCTGAACCTCTAGAATAATGTTATTCATCACTTCGGAGATCCCAGTGTTTTGGCATCAGTGGGAAGATAGTGTACAGAGGTCAGTGATGTTCAGCCTGGAGTTGAGAGAACCAGAGACTCAGAGCTATTTTTCTATGCCTGTCGGGCAGATCTGTCAGATAAACACACTAAAATTGTTTATTTCTCAGTAGGCCATCTTCATAAGTAATTATTACTACCTTTGAAATTCTCAGGCTTGTTTTTTTTAAGTTGAAAAATATTTTCACTCCCTCTTGACAATGGGTGTACTGTTAATATTTACTGATAAAGAAGGTTTATAATGAGAAAAGGCTACTGTAAATATAACAATGCCTTTGGAATAGTTTTTGTTTTATTATTGGTTTGTATTATTAATTAATATTATATGGCATTTTATAGCTACACATTAATTGTCCTGTAAATGTACTGATGGCAAACACTTGTGGTACTATTTACTATGTACCAAGTCCTATTCCAAAAACTTTAGATGTTTTAACTCACCTCTCATAACCATTCAGAGGGAGGTACCACTCATTCTCCCGTTTTATAGACAAGGGAACAGAGGCTCAGAGAGATTGTATAACTTGGGCAAGTCACATGGCTAGGAAATAGGATTTGAATCCAGGTAGTCTGGCTTCCTTCCATATACCTAATCACTATAATACACTGCCTCTGTTAATAAGTTATGGATATCCAGGCAGTAGTACACTGATTTGATGAGTTTTTAAAATACCTTCATGCTTTCCATGAACTTACAGCTTCCCACTGCTTAGGTGGTCCACAGCCCAGTTTGGGAACTGTAGTTACATAATTTACTAATGGGTAAACTGTAGTTTTTAAAATTTCTTCATCAAAGTGTTCTTAGCCAGTTTCAAACATACTTAATTCTGATCCAATTCCTGCCGCACAGCTCAGCTATTAATGACTTGAGGCAGGAAAGTTGTTGCGAGTCTAGCCTCCCCAAAATTGTAATGGAGACGTTTTATCTAGATTCTTCCTTATCATATGAATTTTTAAATAGCAATCAATAAAGAGGCAATACTGCTGCCTTTTCCTTTATTTATCCCAGTTACCCCTAGACACTTATTTTTAAATAAATACAATTTTAAATGGATCTCTATCTTTTTTTTTTCATTTCCAAGATTAATAGAGTGAAAACAGAGCTCCCATACAAAGGGAGGGAACCCAAAGGGGGTTGACGTTGCTGGCTAGAATGCCTGGGTTTATATCCCGATCATTTAATGAACCATTAGAAATCATTAACACCTGCCCTTAACTGAGTCATTGTAGCTACCCACCTTCTAGGAAAACTGAAATAAAAGCGAGCTATTATATTCTATTTTTCTTGGTTGAACTTGTCACTCTGTAGCTCTACTATGATACGAAGTGACAGAATAACTTCTTGTTTGTGCATTTCTTTTTTTTTTTTTTGAGACGGAGTCTCGCTCTGTCGCCCAGGCTGGAGTGCAGTGGTGCGATCTCGGCTCACTGCAAGCTCTGCCTCCCGGGTTCATGCCATTCTCCTGCCTCAGCCTCTCCAAGTAGCTGGGACTACAGGCGCCCGCCACCACGCCCGGCTAATTTTTTGTATTTTTAGTAGAGACGGGGTTTCACTGTGGTCTCGATCTCCTGACCTCGTGATCCGCCCGCCTCGGCCTCCCAAAGTGCTGGGATTACAAGCATGAGCCACCGCGCCCGGCCTGTTTGTGCCATTTCAAGGGTACAGAGCTACGATATGGGTCTTCCAATTAAAGTCAACATTGCCTATTGCAATTTATACCTGTTGATATGTTAGCAGCTAATTCAAAAGCATAACTTGCCGATTTCCACTTTGCACCACAGTTTCAATTGTCACAAGGGAGAAAGCACAATTCTTATTGCCTTTCTTCTGTTTTATATTTTTCTACAGGGCTGCTACTCATATTATATTTGGATGCGTTAAATAATTGTCTCTGTTTGCATCTCAAAATCTCATTCTGCTTGTTCTTTACTTTTGTACAACAGTGGTGCTGGATTGGGATATTGAGATAAAGTATTTTTATGTATACTTTGAGGTATAGCTGGAATGTCATGAAGTCTGTAAAGGACTACATGTTTATCAGACAGAATAAGTACAATGTAAATCCACATTTGCCCATATGAATGTCATTGACACATGGTATTGATAGCATTGTCATAGCCAGATCTATCAAATGTGTTCAAATTCATAAGAGAGCAATATAACCATAGAAGAGAGTTATTAACATTTACTTTCATTGAAATATGTGGGCTCGTGAATACTGTTTTTTCTTTAATGTATTTTTCCTGATACTCAGTCATTTAATCAAGACGAAATGTGGACTGTTTTTCCAGGTCAAAAGATGAATAAACATGTTTGAAACCCTCAAAACATTTACATTATAGTTGGGCACAGTGGCTCACACCTGTAGTTACAGCCCTTTGAGAGTCCAAGGCAGGAGGATCGCTTGAGTCCAGGAATTCAAGACCAGCCTGGGAAACATGGCAAAACCCTTTCTGTAGAAAAATAAAATAAAGAATTAGCCAGACACGGTTCTGCATGCCTGTGGTCCTGGCTACTCAGGAGGTGGAGGTGGGAGAATTGCTTGCACCTGCGATTTCTAGCTGCAGTGAACCATAATTGCAACACTGCACTCCAGCCTGGGCAACAGAGTGAAACCCTGTCTCAAAAAAGAATAAAAATTTACCTTATAGTAGAAAATGAAAATATTAGACAATTGTATTAAATTGATCTGTATAAAATTGGTAAAATTCCACTTTTTTTGCCTACGAAATGTCATTTTCTATGATTCAGTCTGATATTGTGAGCCAAAATGAAATAACCATCACAATAGAAATACAAACCACCTCAAAAGAGTGAAAGAAAAAAAAATTGAGGGAACTGTGAAAGTCTACAGAGAGCAGGTGGCATTTGAATAGTATCTCAAAAAATTTGGAAGAATTGGACTTTATTCATTGGTTGGATGAATTGGATGTAGAATGCCTGTAGAAGCTCCTCTATTTTATTCATTAGTTGGATGAATTGGATGTAGAATGCCTGTAGAAGCTCTTCTATTCCATTCATTGGTTGGAAGAATCGGATGTAGAATGCTTATAGAAGCTCCTCTATTTTATTCATTGGTTGGGTGAATTGGATTTAGAATCCCTGTAGTAGCTCTTCTATTTTATTCATTGGTTGGATGAATTGGATGTAGAATGCCTGTAGAAGCTCTTCTGTTTTACTCATTGGTTGGATGAATTGGATGTAGAATGCCTGTAGAAGCTCTTCTATTTTACTCATTGGTTGGATGAATTGGATGTAGAATGCCTGTAGAAGCTCTTCTATTCTATTCATTGGTTGGAAGAATTGGATGTAGAATGCCTGTAGATGCTCTTCTATTTTATTCATTGGTTGGATGAATTGGATGTAGAATATCTGTAGAAGCTCTTCTATTCTATTCATTGATTGGAAGAATTGGATGTAGAATGCCTGTAGAAGCTCCTCTATTCTATTCATTGATTGGAAGTATTGGATGTAGAATGCCTGTAGAAGCTCCTCTATTTTATTCATTGGTTGGAAGAATTGGATGTAGAATGCCTGTAGAAGTTCGTCTGTTTTATTCATTGGTTGGATGAATTGGATGTAGAATGCCTGTAGAAGTTCCTCTATTCTATTCATTGATTGGAAGTATTGGATGTAGAATGCCTGTGGAAGCTCCTCTATTTTATTCATTGGTTGGAAGAATTGGATGTAGAATGCCCGTAGAAGCTCCTCTGTTCTATTCATTGATTGGAAGTATTGGATGTAGAATGCCTGTAGAAGCTCCTCTATTTTATTCATTGGTTGGAAGAATTGGATGTAGAATGCCTGTAGAAGTTCTTCTGTTTTATTCATTGGTTGGATGAATTGGATGTAGAATGCCTGTAGAAGCTCTTCTTTTATTCATTGGTTGGATGAATTGGATGTAGAATGCCTGTAGAAGTCTTCTATTTTATTCATTGGTTGGATGAATTGGATGTAGATGCTGTAAGCTCTTTTTTCTTGATTGATATTGGATGTAGAGTGCCTGTAGAAGCTCTTCTATTTTATTCACTGGTTAGGCTTTTTCCATCTGTACTGTGTTAGCCTGTGGTTTGGCATCGCAATATGGAGTCAGTTCTATGAGCAGCCAGTGAGAATGGAGGCAGGAAAGCCCTGAAGCATTCCTGGGCGATGGGCTGAAAATGAAAATAAGCATTGACCATTGACACAGTGTTTTATCGACAGGTTCCCTGGCAAAGTGTTAATGACTTACTGTGGCTCTGTTCAGAGAAACGATAAAAAGCAGAGTGAGGATAGTGACAGCGGTGTGTTGGTAAATGTTTAATAGCTGGTCTCTGGAAGGCGGTGGGGGAGCCCTCATGTGTAGCTTTTGACAATTTTCAAGACCAATTTCAAGCTACCGACCTGATGGCATGGGAGGCAGTGCTGGAAAGAGATGTGCACGTTTGGCTCTCTGGAGCCGAGCCAGCGTGGGCAGACTCCAGCACACTTGGAGTAACAGGAATTTTTCTTCAAAACAAAGTAACCACTTGAACCCTGGTTGAAAGTGCTGTGTTCAAGTACACAGTGTCATTACATCTGTATTAGAAACCTGGTCAGATTTATAACACTTTCAAGATCTATCTGGAATACTTGTGCGGAGACCACTCCAAATTATTTTTAATGGGGGTAGAAAACTATTTGTTTATCTTTCAGTATGCTACAGATTTTACATCCCCTTCCCACCAGAAATACTACGGGGTAGGGAGAGGTTATCAACCAATGCATTTTTTAAATAAACTGTTTATATTTTGTACTTGTAATAGAAATACAATTTACTCTAGGTTTTCATAATTATTTTGATGCCCAGTGCTTATCCATTTTAGAAAGTAAAAGTTATTTTTTAAAAGTATGTAACATTTTTCTCTTTAGTAAAAATTAAAGAAATAAGGCCCTCATGGACATCTTTCTGATTTCTTACCTGACACAAATGACAGAAATTTAAATACAAATATAATTGTAATTTAAATTCTCTAGGCATTTATTTTCTAGTCTGTCAATTTGAGCCACACTGAAAAGTATAAGGACTTTAACAATTGTCAGTATCAGATGTCAGCTTCATCTCAGTGAGTATATTGAGATCTTTTCCGACCTCTAAGCAGCAGCCATGGGACTTCTTTTATCTGGCTCCTAATCAGATCTGCTGTTTATCCAGGTCTTGTTGAATAAACAAAATTTGCATGAGAGGCTTTCGCCATCTGAGAAAAGTGCTTTACACTTCAGTTATCTTTTCTAGCAACTGAGTTTAAGGGAAGGGAATTTTCCACCATATCAGACTTCTCCTGGCAGGCCTTCATCTCATTAAGACTTTTTTCTCTTTTATTTGGACTTTCCGATATCCGGATTCCTTTCGGGTCCTATCAACACAGATGTGTGTGTGTCTGTACAAAAGATCCCCATGTTGATATTAAATCTCCTTCTAACCCGCGCCTTTGTTTTAAATTGCTGCCCAGCCTTGGAGGCAATGTAATCTGAAGAACGTAGTTTCCTTTTTTGGTCCCATCTGCTCCATCTGCAAATGTTTAAATACATTTCCAGGTTTCTTTTAAAAGCACATATCCTTCGACACAATGCACAACATTTTATAGCCCTGAACCATCGATGTCTTTTAAAAGCGAGGCTTTGCACTGTTATGTTTATCATTTCCTAATGTGCTGCTCGTTCTCTGTAACTTTGCAGCTAACGCCGGCCTTCCTCTCCATTTCCTCTTTAGTTGGTTTATATCTAACTGTATGCTTGAAGATGTGCTGAGACCTGCCATGGGTTTCTCTGTAACACTATGGATATTGCTGCTAAACTAATGTCTCCTGTTGAGGCACAGAGCATGGTAAATGCAACTTACGGCCTCATGTCCCTTTTGGGTAAATCCTATCTGGGGTGAATAAGAGAAACGAAAATAGCCAAAAAACATCCATGGACCTCAGGCACCACCTAGTTCTCGGGGTGGGTGCTGTATCAAGGCTTTCAACAACAAAAAACTATGCTTGGCAAACAGATGCCACAATCCTCACACTCCTCTGCAACATCACTGTTCTTTTCCCAAAGTTTTTCCTCCCTTCTCTTCTCATTCTTTCTGTCATTTTTTGTCCATTATGCAATTGTCCCCTTTTCTTCTATTCTTTAGCATCGTTTTCCTGGTTTTAATTTACAATTGTGACTCTCTTCATCATTTCATAATCTTACTTTATATTACTCAAACATACTTCCCAAAGCTATCTTCTCAGAGCGATGTTTCATAACTCATCTTTTCCCCCCTTTCTTCCTTCACTCTTACTCTTTGACCACAAATATTTTTCTTTTGTTTAAACTTCATTTAAATCACCCGCTGAAAAACTTTCCAAAGAGACATCAGTATACATTTGTTGGGAAATAGAATTTTTAACTCTGTACTCATCTGTTTTTTCTTCTAACGCCAGGAAACTTCTCTGAAGGCAAAGCTGGGCTCCAGCAGTCTTGATGAGCTCATTTTGAAAATATGACTATATACAGGGTGTCACTCATTTAGACTCTCATCTTTGCCTAATATCCAAATTGGAAACTGCTTCCTTTGAAGACATTCTTGACCATCTTCTTCAATGAAGTTTGCCTTTGGAAATTGTCATGTAGTGAAGCCCCAAATCTGTGTGTATAGCCCTTCTAATAGTGCAAAAGGAAACTTTCTCTCCTTAAGGAGGACTTTAAAAATAATTTTCTTTGTTCTTAGAGTCCAATCTTTTCTCTACCCAGTCAGTCTCACAATTTTAGACTGTGTTATGTCTGTACTAACACATTTTCATAGTCATTCATTCACTTATTTACTCATTAAATACTGCTGTGTTGGACATTTACATTTTAAAGAATATTTAGTCATGATTCCTCTTAATTAGTATACACCAGAAATTATCAGACAGTGTATTAAAGCTGTGTTACAAATTCCTAATGGGGCCCATAAGAGAGATAAAGCGGCCAGGTGGAAAAGCATGTGATCTAGTTCAATGAATAGTATATTTAGGTCTTCCATAGCACCAAAGAATAAAAAATGCCCGCTTTTTGCAAAAGGAATACCATCAAAATGGCTAAAAAACCATATTAATTTGCTGATGCTTGCAAAGTTCTTTAGGTTTGAGATATTTGTTGAATAGATGAAGGAAACCTGTTATTTTAATTGTTCCATTTAGTTTAAGAGCATAATCAAAAGTAATTTTGTCCTCTGCCTCATCCTGAGTATGCAACAAGCATTTAATTCTAGTATATGTCAGTATGTTAGTGGCTTTTCAAAGTTAAGTATATAAAATATGACAGTCAGATGTGTGTTTTGACTCCAGGTAAAAGGAGTCAAATGCAATTTAATTTGATTATTAGCATTGTGCTTTAGGTGATTGGATGCTACTTGATCAGAAGAGAGGAATTAAGTTGATTTGACAGCCCTCCAATTTTGCTTTTACTGTTATTGATTCATTGAATCCAGCCTCTTCTGTTCAAGGCTTGCTCTTGAAAAAGGCAATGATGGGCACATGTAGTCTAATCACATTGCATTGTCCATTTTCTGTGTGTAATGATAAATTTCACTACCCAAATCAATTCTGGCCCAATTTCCTTTAATAGAATACAACCTAAAGAAGGCTGTTAGATTAAAAGCGATTTCTTTTATAAGATATATTATTATAAAAGGAGAAAATGAATTGCAGGCATTTTCTTTATAATTTTGGTTTAGATTTTATTTGAGGTATACCACCAATATATAATTACCTTGAGTAGTGTGTAGCAGTCTAAGAAAAAAAAAAGGTCACTTTTATGTTTAAAGAAGTTGTTCGGAGAACTATATGTATTTAGAAATGCCACTCTTCATTTATTCAGACTTAGGCTCAGAGTCATATGAATCAGAGTATGAAATGAAACTTCTTCTGTACCAATATCTATATATTTTGTCAATTTATCATACATGTTGCCCCCTAAAATTTCACTAGCAAATACATGAATATTTTTTCCAGAGTATATGCACATGTATTATATTTTATATATTTAAATGGAACTTATAATTAGCTCTTTAATTTTTTTATATCTTTATCCCTTTCCATTATCAAATTAGAAACATAATTGCTTACCAAAATGCACAGCGAATTGTTTTAGAGGGTTAATATTGTACATGTTCCCAGAAGCCAATTATGTTTGTAGGATTTGGGGGTTGTGATGAACTGTACCTAGATTGATGTATGCAATTAAAATCTTTCTAACCTATGTATCAAGAGAATTGTTTAAGCATTGAAGAGTTAATACTGGGAAATGAGTTTCATTTAATGCACATAATTCCAGTGCTGTGAAAACATAGGGGGAAAAATCAATTGAGGTTCATATACAAAAAAAAAAACAAAAAAAACACACACACATTCAGAGAAGTTATTTATTTTGTGTGTGTGTGTGTGTGTGTGTGTGTGTGTGTGTGTGTGAAAGACAGAGAGATAGAGAGAAATAGAGAGAGAAAGAGAGCGAATTAGAAATGATTGAGTTAAAGTGATTTAAAAATCCTGAATCCAGTGTATGGTGTGTTGTGATGATAGATATTGAATCGAAGTTTTGTCAAAAACAAAATGAATATTGTATAATAATAATAAAGATTTAAATCTATTCTAAGATGAGTTAGATGAAAAGAGTCAAGGGAAGCAATAAAGGAAGAAAGAGAAAGAAAAAGTGAGAAAAGGGAGGAAGGAGGTAAAACAAAAAAGTCAGACTCCAAGAAATGCTAGATTAGAGAAGGTAAGATGAAAGTTTACATACCTGAGCCTCAGCGTGTTACTAGTATTGAAATGCTAATTAGCTAATTCAGTTCTTTAGAGCTTTTACTTTTAAACCTTCCTATGCTGCTAGAAAATACACTTAATCTTTTAGGCAGTTAACAGAACACAGAGATGTTGAAGATCATATGAAAATCAGCAGAAGGGTCAAGCCTAGTCAGAAGTTCTCCTCAACCATATCTGCCCTGCAAATAATATGCAATGGACCACTACTAGTGTTTGTGTTAAAAATTCCTTCAGTATATATCCAGACAAATTCAGTAAAACAAATACAGGTAGTTGTTGCTTTACATGGCAGTGCAATACTATAAAAAGACCATGAAAGTTGAAATTGTGCAAAGAGATCTTAATAATCAATGGAGGAAATTATGACTGCTCTATGACCTTTAAAGACTTTGGTCAAAACATTACAGTTTCTTACACTCTCTATTATAAATGTAGAGGGATTTTTAAAAAAGCACTAAACACCAATATTTACTTAGTACCCTGTCATTTATTTTGTTTTGTTTTGTTTAATATGCTTTAAGTTCTGGGACACATGTGCAGAACATGCAGGTTTGTTACATAGGTATACACGTGCCATGGTGGATAGCTGCACCCATCAACCCGTCACCTACATTAGGTATTTCTCCTAATGCTATCCCTCCCCTTACCCCCACCCCTGACAGGCCCCAGTGTGTGATGTTCCCCTCCCTGTGTCCATGTGTTCTCATTGTTTAACTCCCACTTATGAGTGAGAACATGTGGTGTTTGGTTTTCTGTTCCTGTGTTAGTTTGCTGAGAATTATGGTTTCCAGCTTCATCCATGTCTCTGAAAAGGAGACGAATTCATTCTTTTTTATGGTTGCATAGTATTCTATGGTGTATATTTGCCACATTTTCTTTGTCTAGTCTATCATTGATGGGCGTTTGGATTGGTTCCAAGTCTTTGCTATTGTGAATACTGCTGCAGTAAACATGTGTTCATGTGTCTTTATAGTAGAATGATTTATAATCCTTTGGGTATAAACCCAGTAATGGGATTGCTGGGTCAAATGGTATTTCTGGCTAGAAATGTTGAGAATTAAAATGTTATTTCGTATAAGAAAATTAATCAACCGTAGTTCAAATGGTACTTCCTTTTTTTTCCTTTTTGTTATAGTTTCTGATATGGAATGGGCATCTTTTCTATGTCTTTGTACATCATTATACTCTTTTCTGAGTTTGGATCAACTTCTAACAACTTATTCTTTTGTAAAGACATGTCTCTGAGTTTTCCTGCCAAGTTTCAGAGCATCATTTCTTCTGGGATGTCTTCATCATTTTTGACACAACCTCTTCCCTCATTTATGTCAACAAGTTCATCTTCACAAAGTTCCTCTGGCTGTGTATCAGAGTCTCGCGGAAAAGTCGGAGTGTGAACATTCACACAGCAATTGCTTCCAAAACTCCATCTTTGTTTGATTTGAATTTCACTTTCAATATCATCACTTTTTGTTTCTTTACTGCATTTTGACTTTTGTTGATCAATTTCTTCTATCGATTTTCCATTTGTGCAAAATGGCACGTGGATTATCACTGGGGGACAAGACGTCAACGTAAATATCCAACTGCTGTCTGTGTATGAACTGAGTGATAGATGTACAGTAACCAATCACAGACAGACTTTGAAAGGGGTAACATGATGAATCATAGATCAATTTATTGGGACACAATAGTTACGGCAGAAAGTACCATATATCATTATGCCTTCCTTTACTTCCTTTCTATGCTTGGATCCTAGGGATAAGGAACCCACTACTGCAGATTGAGCTCTGCACACTTGAAACCGGAATTGTGAAGGAGATAGCATGAGGTTTTCTTGAATCTTTTTAGATGACCACTTACACTGGGTATACACACTTATTCTTGCAGAAAGGTGCCTAAAATTAAGGTCATAGCTAAGTAGGGCTCTCTAGAAGACTGGAGACAACAACTAGCTCAGCACTACCCTCCTATCTTGGCATAAAGCCTTATGATGAGAGTGTTTTTCATTAATTAATTAATTAATCAATTAATTTTGCATCTAAAAAGAGGAATGGTTCTCTTCTAAGGTCAGTAAATCGGCACTCTAACCAGGGGCCTGTGGACTTCTTCTGGGTAAAGTTAGAGAGTAAATATTTTAGCTTTGTACAGCATATAACCTCTATGACAACTGTTCAACTCTCCCTTGCAGTGCAAAGCAGCCACAGACAATAGGTAAGTGAATGACATTTTAGTTACACAAATACAGGAGACTCGATTTAAGTCACAGGTATGGTCTGCCCACCTCTGATCTCACTCATTATCTCTGTGTATGTTCTACTTTTAGCTCTGTGATAAATGCCTTATAATTCTTCATGTTGAAAAACAGATATCCCAGTTGCCTGAGTAATACAATATATCCCAGTTGCCTATAGTAATACAATGTATGGTAATACAATATAGTTGATAAAATTAACTTTTCATAAACCCTAGTAGTCTATCATTAACAAGATTTTAAAAGGACAAAAATCATACACACAGTGATAAATACGTAAAGGGGTATGTGTGTCTTTAAAATGACTTTATTCTCCGATAGAGAGTATACATTCAAAAAGAAGAGGGCATGAGCAGTATTCAGTGATGCAACACTGTCCAGAAGATGACAAGTTAAAAAGGCCATTGGATTTGGCAATTAGCGAGTGATTGAGAACCTTCAAGAAAGCAGTTTCAGTAGAATCATTGAGGCAGAAACTAAAATGCAAAATATTTCAGGCTGATAATAGTGAGCTATACAAGCTCTTCTCATAAGAAACACAGGTTAATTTTAAATGCATTCAACCAAAGTATTGTCTTTACTTAAACACACTTCCAGAATCACTTTAAAATACCTTAAATAAATGTATCACTAAAGTAGGTCTGTTTGCAGCATGTTTTTTTTCTATGTGCATAAAGTTATTGATTAAATTTCCTATGCCACAGTTGCATTTAAAGCTGTGACCTGTGATCTCAAAATGATTTCCTGACAATAATGATTAGAATGGCGGGTGAACAGCACAAATTTACTGAAATCTGTCTATAGTAAAGTAGATGATTCTTTTTCCCAAACAGAGAATACAGTTATACATTTTTTTAAAGACTTTCATTAACATATTTCCTTAATCTATTTCATTTTCTAGTCACAGTGTAAACATATGTTAAGCTTTTATAGTAATCCATAGAAGAAAGTAATAATAGTATTCATATTTAGTTATTTTGTCATAACAATTGGCATTTTAACTTGTAGTATTAAAAAAGCACCTCAATAGAAGAGAAAATAGTTACAAACTTTGATTTATACTGTGCATAAACACAAAACAGAATTTTCAACTTGAATATGAGAGTACCAACAATTATAAGGAAACATTAAAACATTGTTCATATTTTTATCTTGCTTACAGTTCCCTTGTTCCAGTGAATATTTGCATTTTAAAAGTATTTGGTGTTATTGAAGTCAATTTGATTACCTCATATGGAAGGTACAGGCTTCCCATTTCTGCCACCCAAAATTCAAAAGTGAAAATGTTATCCTATTTTGACTTTTGAGGTGGGAAAGGAATTATTATTTCTCTGTCTCTTTCTGCTCCTCCTCATCCCTCCCCCAGCCTCCTAACTCTCCATTTTCACTCAGTACTATAGAATGTCACATGGTTGATTGAGTCCTGTTTTCTGAGTCTTCTAAATAAATTTAGTAAAAATTTAATATAAACTTCAGTTATAAACAAATTGAATGTGAACTTTGCCTTTCTATGTGGAAAGACATAATAGACTATAAAGATATATGATGGCAATTTTATTCTTATCTGGAAACATTGTAGAATATTTCCAAGGAATTAAATTACACCTAAATATTTGTTCTTTGTGTCCTTTTATTCTTTAATGATTTAGTTAAGTGTTTGCAACATATTGGAATTGTGTAAGTAACTTGTGACTCAAAAATAAATAGATGACAGCTTCTATTTTCTTTTAACACACATTTAGAGGGTGACAATTTTTTTCTAAAACATGGTAAACCAATGTGATAAGTTAATTATTAGAGTTAGGAACAGGTGTCTATGGGAGAATAGAGGATGAAGCCTAAATTTGTTTAGACGACAGATTTCTAAAGTGTCTTTGTGTGTATGTGTATACACACATATATATATTCTAATGTGTGTATGCATGTATATATATATATTCTAATGTGTGTATGCATGTATATATATATATTCTAATGTGTGTATGCAGGTATATATACATATTTTCTGTGTATATATATAGTGTATCTGTATGTATATGTATACATAGATTATATATTAATTTTAACTCCATTCAAATGTATTTATTTGTTTTAAAGCCAGAAGAGCGTTAATCTTGCAGGATCCAACTTTTCCCCTCTGATTCCCTGGCATAACATCAGTACCTAAAGAAACACCGCACTAATCTACAAAAATAATGTGCACTGTTTCCCTATTGCTAACAGACTAAAAAGTTTGTAGCTGAAAATAATACCTGATTCTTTTGGCCATTACTGGTTAAGTCCACTCTCTTCAGCTTGCCAATGACAAGTGATGCTTTACATTACAACCAATTAATACTCTAAGATTCTTAGAAATGGACAAACCACTTGTTTCCTATTTTGGTTGTTTCTGAATAGTTCCTACCTGTGTGGAAAAATTCAAAGTGCTAAACAGCGGTATCACTTTATTGCCTCATACTACACTGGAGCATGCCACAGGTTCCCAAGTACGGTGACTCCTCCCTCTACTGACGGGTACGACGAGAGATCTTCACACACTACAGACCTCGGTTACCAACACCTAGATACTAAGACCCATGGGATTTTCATTCTCTGTGTTCATGCCTAGTACTTTGGTAAGATCCACACCAGGCACACATACACACACACATTAGAGTATATCTATGTATATACACACACACATATATATATATGAATCTTAAAAGCAAAGCTGAGGTTCCTGTATCAAGACAATTTCTCCAGACCACCTACCTCCAATCTGAGTCAGAGTGATGACAGCCAATTGGCTAAGCCTGTGTATAGAAAAAGATTTGTGTACCACAGGAAAGGAACTCCAAAATTATGAATCTTGAAGTATATATGGGAGCTGCTATACAGCTGCTATCATCCCCTCTTGAGAGAAAACGAGAAGCTTTCTCTCAAATGTATCACCACTTGGAAATGTAATGTAAACTAGAATTTGGAATGTATGTGCAAGTAAGTCTACAAGGTTTCGTTCCCCTTTGAAGCAAAAGCACATAGCTCTGGGGAGATATATCTTTATATCACTGAAATTGCTATCTAGTCAATTATGTTTTAACTTTCAAAGCATATCCTTTAACCCACTTTCCAGTTTTCTTTGCCTAGAATACCCTAGCATAGGGAAATATGAAAATATTTTCTCTATACTTCTACATGATTGAGGAAACACTTTCTTGTAGAGATGGCATTTGAGCCTAGAAGGTTGGATACCTATGAATTTACCAAACAAAAGGTAAACCCATTCCTGGCAGAGGGAACAGAAGCATAATGGTTTGGCAGTAGGAAAGAACATGGCAGAATTCACATCAAGTGTTTAATAGCTGTTATTTCTGGGAAATGGAATGTTAGGATGGAGTGGAAGTTTAAGGATATCTTTTCAATTTTGCTGTACTTGAATAATCTGAATTATTTGCATAATAAACTTCAAGTAAAAACAACAACAAAAACCACACATAAAACAGTACACTGTCATCCACAACACGTATGTCACTGCATCAGGTATTAACTGAAGATATAGCAGAAAAACAAAAAGCCAATCATAGATCATCAGAGTTTATATGCCTTGCCCAGCACTTTGGACTTTATTCTATGGGTAGACAGATCTCCTGAAAGTTTTCCAGAAAGGAATAATAAAATTGTGTTCACGTTTTAGAACCATTGCTCTGGCAGAACCAGAATGAATGGATGAAGATGAGGGGATTGGAAGCCAGGGGAGAAATTTAGAGCTTCAGTGCCAGACTGACATCTTCAAACAATAGTAGTAGGAATAGAGGGAAGGGCAAGCACCCAAGAGATACTAGGTAAAGCAAATCAACGAGCAGACCTCAGTGAGTGATGGGACATGCGTATCACTGGGACAGTGGGCGTCAGGACAACTCCTTGGTTTCTCTTTTGGACAACTGGGTAGATGAGGGTGCCATTTACTCAAAAGGTGAATATAGATATTTTGTTTTTGGTTTTGAGTTGGAGAAGATTATGGATTCATTTTTTATATCCTAAATCTGAGCTCTCTATGAAGTATCTTGATGAAGATATCCAATAGTACCATGAAAAGGTGGGCATTAGAAGTCATTGAAAATTAGATATGCATTCTCCAAGGGAGAATCTAGAGAAGAAGAGGGAATACATATACACAAAAACACAACCACCATTCACACAACCTTTTAGATCTGAAGTTTCATGGCTATTGGCATTGGTTCAGCAGCTGAACAGTGTCAGATTTAGTATCTCCATGTTTTTTTAGGCTATGCCTTCATACTTGCCACCTCATTGTTCTTATAGATATCACAGCCACTTTCACCACAGGAAGAAAGGGTAGGGATTTGTATCAGTCTTGTCCATCTCCTTTCATCAGGGAAGCAAAAGCTTCTTCAGAATCTCCAGATTTCACTTGTATCTCACTGGCTAGAACTGTGTCACATATCAACACATACCTCTGAATGGAGCTGGAAAAGCAAGTATTACTTGGACATATTATTGTCAGAACACAGTAAGGATTATGATGGCATAAAAAAGGGGTTAGTGGACAGGAGATTTTAAGCAGGAAAATGAGTTCAGCAATGTTATATGCCATAGTGTTCATTACATCATCTGGATTTTCCAGAGCCAGGGTAATTAGTTTTCAGATTAAAATTAGTTTTCAGATTATTTCTTTAAAATGAAGTATATTTGCAAAAATAAAATTATTGAATAGTGAAAAATGTCAATACTGAAAGAGACCTGCTATTAGAGGCCACACTTTCTACTGCGATGTGGGGCTGCCTCTCAGCCAAAGAGAAGTATAACCAGACCACTTCCTTCTGCCAACAGCTCTTCTGAGGACATGGGATAGTGAAGGCTGCAGATCTCAACACAGCTTTAGAGGCAGGATTTTGAGGATAAAGAAAACAAGTAAAGAAAGCGGAGGGAGAGAGACACATGGAGAGAGAGAGAGATGGAGAGAGAGGACTAAGGAAAGTGACTGAGGCCTGCCCCTCTTCCAAACATTTGTCCTTTTCTTTTTATTTTTCTTTCTTTTTCTTTTTCTTTTTTTTTTTTTGAGATGGAGTCTCACTCTGTTGTGCCAGGCTGGAGTGCAGTGGCACGATCTCAGCTCACTGCAACCTCTGCCTCCTTGGTTCAAGCAATTCTCCTACCTCAGCCTCCCGAGTAGCTGGGACTACAGGTCTGCACCACCCTTCCAAGCTTATTTTTGTATTTTTATTAGAGACGGGGTTTCACCATGTTGGCCAGGATGGTCTCGATCTCTTGACCTTGTGATCCTCCTGCCTCAGCCTCCCAAAGTGGTGGGATTACAGGTGTGAGCCACTGCGCCGGGCATGTCCTATTCTTATATTCAGGAAAAGGCTAGGCTCAGCTAAGAAAAAAATAAGAAGACATTATTTAAAGTAGTAGTAATTTGTTTGGCTAATTTCCAAGTTAATTACTACTTGACCCTACTGAAAACTGCCTTTTGGATTTGGTTATAGAATGCCTTGGAGTTATGGAGACAGAAGTCAGAATACAGCAGGTTGAGAAGTAACTTGTCAAGGTAGGGAACTGAGACTACTCTTTCTGATCTGGGCTTGGTGGGAAAAGAAAGGTAGATAGAGAATAATGAACTATTGAAGGATTACTTTTTTGTTTATTTCTTTTCAAAATGTGCGTAATTTGATCATATTTATAGACTTAGGGGAGCTTAGAGAAATGAGCTAAAGATACAACACAAAAGATGAGAGGAGAGCTGAACCCATCCTCAGACAGGACGATGTGACAGAAAATGAGAAAAACCAGGCAAAATAAAGTAGTTCACTGCTAGCACTTTTCCTTCATTTATCTGTCATTTATCAATAATCTTTTACATTCTGTTTCTTGATATTGGGCTTTCAAAATTATAGAAAATACGATGGTATTGTAGATTTTGATTTTCAAATGGTTGACTGGTCCATAGAAAATTTAAGATTTATATTATTGCTATCGCTGCTTTTCCAAGTTTGACTATTATATTAGTCCATTCTCACACGCTATATAAAACTACCCAAGACTGAGAAATTTATAAAGAAAAGAGGTTTAATTGACTCACACTTCTGCAGGATTAACAGGGAACATGACTGGGAAGCCTCAGGAAACTTATAACCATGGTGGAAGGCAAAGCGGAAGCAAGCATTTTCTTCATACGGCAGCAACAGAGAGAAAGAGTGAAGGGGAAGTGTCGCACACTTTTAAACCATCAGATCTCATGTCAGGAGAAGAGCAAGAGAGAAATCTGCCCCCATGAACAAACTACCTCCTACCAGGCCCCTCCCCTGACACATGTGGATTACAACGAAACGTGAGATTTGGGTGGGCGCACAGAGCCAAACCATACCAACTACGTTCATTGTATTTCACAATTATCTGTAATTCAGATTCCTGTCTTTAGGTGGATAGACAAAGGAAAAGGTGATTAGGCTCACTAGCTGGAAATAGAAATTTTAAGATAACGAAATCCATCCACACATCTACATTAAGCACCTGTCAAATGGCAGGCACTGTGCAAGAACGCCTAATGTTCAACAGAGTGGGGAAGCCTGCTAAGTCGACCATCTAGAGCAGTGCACACTTAGATAGCCACACGGTGCTGGGCAAGAGTCAGTTTTCATCATGCACCGTGCTGCTTCTCACTTACCTGTCATGAAACCACTCTTTCTGGAATCTTTTTCTGCTTCACGCTTTGATCCCTTCGAAACTCCTATTGATTTTAACAGATTCAGTTTAAATGTCACTTCTTCCTGGGAGCCACATTTCATGACTCCAAGCAATGCCAAGAGCTTCTTCCTTTCTCCAGCTGAGTGCCTTGTTCGTATCTCTAACATGGCATTAATTCATTTGTCCTGATTATTTGTTAATGTCTATGTTACCTCCAAGTAATGGCAGCTTCTAGAGTATAGGAAGTTTCCTCAATTTACTTTTATAATAAGGGGTTACCAAACTTTTTGGGAAAAAAAGTAGGCTTGCATTAATACTTACTGATTGGCTATAAACATGAATAAGAAAAACTTCTGTTTTTGCCTCTCATACCCTGAAAAATCTAACACATTTAAAATTAGGTTTATGTATTAGTTCTGAAAAGATTTATTTGCACCGTTGCAGAAAGCAAATCAATAGATAGAATCCTTACTTGAGCTAGACCACGTGGGTCCTTGTGATTTCTGTGTGCTCTTTTTACCAGGTGTGTTTTAGTGAAGAAAATTCATTTTATCTTTATCTTCTATAGTGTTATGGCCCAGGACCTGATCCTGTATTTAAATAATGACATCAATATCTCTGCTTTTAGGCCAGGTGTGGTGGCTCACACCTGTAATCTCAGCATTTTAGGAGGCCAAGGTGGGTGGATTCCTGAGGTCAGGAATTCAAAACCAGCCTGGCCAACATGGTGAAACCTCATCTCTACTAAAAATACAAAAATTAGCTGGGTGTGGTGGTGTGTGCCTGTGATCCCAGGGTGTGGTGGTGTGTGCCTGTGATCCCAGGGTGTGGTGGTGTGTGCCTATAATTCCAGGGTGTGATGGTGTGTGCCTGTTAGCCCAGGGTGTGGTGGTGTGTGCCTGGAATCCCAGGTACTCGGAAGGCTGAGGCCAGAGAATCACTTGAACCTGGGAGGCAGAGGTTGCAGTGAGCTGAGATCATGCTGCTGCACTCCAGCCTGGGCGGCACAGTGAGACTCCATCTCAAATAATAATAACAATAATAATAATACTTTTAAAATGTTTTTAAATGAAAAAATGCTCTATATTTAAATGAGGATATACATTTGTAGGAGCAGCTATAAAATCATTTTCACCAGCAAACTCTTGCTTTGTTCCTTTCTTTTCCAATTTTCTCTTCATTTCTTATATTGGAATGATTTTAGTAATCTTTTCCAATTTTTAAAGTAACTTTTTCACATTAAACTTCTGTAATGGCAACTTTTTAAAAGAAATGATCATTGGATTCTTATTCACAATGTTTCTAAAACTTATTTTCTGAGTTTCACAAGGAGTAAGGACATATCCAAAGCTCTGATATCTAAAATAATAAAATCAAATAAACTGTTCAATAAAGGCACTTAGTAAGTTAATTGTCTTTTAAAAACTGACATTTTTCCAAAATTGCCTGATTTGGAGCTACTTTCTAACGTCATATTTGTAAACACCGTATGGGATGAGTGTTCCAGCTAACAAGTTTTAGAAAGGTGTTTTATTGTAATGCGAGAAGAAAATCTTCCAGGCAATTTTGACTTCTTAATTGAGAATTTAAAAATCTTTATGCCATTTTAAACTTGTTTATTTTAATGTTGCTTTGGATAATCAGATAAATTATTTAATTATGCTTCTTTGAATTAAGTCAAATAATTTCTTTCTAGTTTTAATCAGTGATTCCCATACAATGATTCCTTTATGCATTTTTAAAAGGTTTTTGTTGTTATCCTAAGATTTTTTCTCAGTCACTTAGCTGTGTCTTCCCCCACTAATGAATTTTCTATGTTCATGTTAATAAAATATTTCCAAGGAACTGTATTGGATATAGTTTAATATTCAAATGAGTGTCAAATGTGGTTTGGTCAGAAATGAATAATTCATTTTTTAAAAACTTACTTTTGACCAACTAGCTCTCTCGGGATTAAGTACAGTGAGTATTAAATATAGCCTTAAGCAAAGCTGGTAAGTTTTTCTTGCATTAACTTGTTTGAACAAGAAAATTACCTCTTTTTCTTTTCTTGTTTCTACTTCCAATCACTTGGTACGATTTAATGAGGCATCTTTATTCAACACTAACAACATTCTTTTAAGTGTACTTCTATTTTTAAGTAGGTTACTAATTTCTCAGTCACAACTATGAAGTACAGAGGAATTTCCATTCCATTGTAAGCCATTATTACTGGGAATACATGAAGAAAAAAAACATGCTGGACTGCATTTAATTGGATGAAATGAGGGTAGAAAATGAGGCTTCAGAAAATTATAGAAAACTGCATTTGAAAAAAACTGTACAGAAAACCATAGTTAGTATGTTCAGAAATAGGGTGGCCTGCTTAAAGGAATGAAGTATTTTAATACTTGTAGGTTTATTTTTGTTTTGTTTGATAGCATGAAACAATGATCTCGTGTAGAAATCTTCCATACACTCCAAAATGAGGAGGAGAATTTTGCCCATGTGCAGTGTATACCTTTTCCTCTTTAACAACTAGGTATGACCTTGACTATAATAAGCTCCTTCCAGAAGTGGTGCTGCTGGTGTTCACTGGGAGGGAAGGAGATGAGGTCTTTGCTCCAAGAGTTAATTTTTCTAAGGGTGTGGAAAAGTAGACAATGACAGCTCAGGCATGGAAGGATTGGTTCTGTGTTTAAAAGTATCATTATTTACAATTGGCTTGAACTCATTGAACAACAAGGAAACTTTTGATAATAGCCAGGACTAAAGAGGAAGTTTAAACAAATTTCATTTTGACAAAGGAAATTGTGAGATCGACACATAGCAAAAGGCGTCAATCAGAAAATACATTTGTGGAAAATGTTGTATATCCAGCTATGCTCCCCTTTCACAAGACAGAAATCTTAATGGAACAGAACATGACAGTGCTAGATAGTGACTGGGGGACCCCCATAACTCAGAATTTGGAGAGTAGTCTTTGCTGGACTCAACACATTTCAGTTTTACAAAATTAACACCAGACTTAAGTAGGATAAAGATATACATTAAAATAGTATACAAATCTATTGCCAATAGCGCTGACTCTGGGAACTTTTAAATAAATAATTCCATTGTAACAGATCAGTATCTGATATGAAATATAGAGACTTGTGGTTCTGCCAAAGGGTCTATTAACTGTTCAAGACAGTCTGTTTTTCTTTTTAGTGCCCACCAAGTGTGTATTGAGTAAAGAAATAAGAGGAGTCACATCTCATCCTGTAAACCTTAATTTGCAACAGGTGACCCCAAGCTCATAAACATTATTTCTTTCATTTTGATACCAGCCTAGAAACATTTTAAGCTTTTGATCTATTTGTTGTAAATTACGGGATGCAATGGCACTTTGTATTTGCACAATGATTAGGGATAAAATAGGTTTTCCAAACTATAATTAGACACAGAGAAAGAGGTCTTTTTCCTCTTCCATCTCATAAATAATTAGAGACCCAGACCCACATTAATAAATGATCCCACAGGATCTTATTTAAATCTCTGGCAAACAACTCACTCAAATTCTAAGGAAAAACGTTAATAATCTTCCAGGTATTAATACTTCATGATATGCTTTTGTTACAAAGAATACCACCACCACTACCATCAACAAAACAAAACAAAAACCCGGTATGACTATCATTAAAATACACATTCAACAAAGATGGACTCAGTTTTATACTTCAGAATTGTGGGAGATAGAAAAATGAGAATCTTAAAGGCCAGCCTTTGTCAGGTGCAGTCTAGCTCAGTAGCATAGACACAGTATAGGACTTAACAGTTCTCAAAGCATTTCCTTTGGTTCCTATTGTATCACTTACACCTAATAGCATTTGAACAAGAATCTTGGTCCATGGTCTGTAATGTGATGCAATGTGAGAATGCTAAATGTGTGTCATGTGGAAATCATCTGATGTTGTGTTGTGCATTGCAATAAACTACTAAAGGTCGGAGCCATGAGAACGAAAGAAACCAAAATCTATAATTATTGGCATTTATGGGAATTGTTCTAAGAACATTTAGCCATTTTAATCCAATTTTCTTTCTTTATGGTCCTTAACAAAGAGGGGAATATACACAGAGGCTTTCAATCCACAGCGACTCTTTTATTCTTATTGGAGAATAGAAACCAGATCTATGGCTTATCTCAAATATAAATCTTATTCAACACGCAACAAAGGGGACACATATATTCACAATGAATTTTTGTCAACTTGTGTCTTTAAAAGAGATTTTAGGTTGGCTTTGGCTGCAAAAAAATTATATGTTGACTTTTGGTTGGAAGCTTTGTTCTGAAAGATTTTATCAAAATGATATTCTTAGAGAGGGCTACTTTGTAAATAATACTAAAATGGCCAAATTTCTAAGACTTAAGTTGTGAATTTTTTGGTATTACTTTATTCAGCTTTAACATAGTTTTGCATATGAGAGATGACCATAAATATATGCAGTTGATTTATTTTATTGGCATCTGTGTATTGTCAAAGTAGATATGTTAATGATGCATTCATCCAGGCAACTTTCCATAGATACTGTTTTGGAGTCTCTATCAAATTGCCTTTAAAACTACTTAACTACAATAAAACTGGCATCATTACTTGAGTGAACATTTGAACTTAACCCCCCAAAAGAAGAAAAAATGTATATCTTATGTTTACTCACCAATCTTTTCCTTATCTTTTTTCTTTATTCTTCACAGGTAATAGATGTGGTTCTAAACACTATTTGGCTATTAAAAAATCTCTGCCCTTAGATATTCCATGCTGAGGTTATTTAAAAGAATATGCTGCAGATGCTGAAGAAAATTGCAGTTTAGATGAGTCTAGATTGTTATATATATCAGACAACAAATATCACCTAATGTGCTAGAGCAAGAAAGAAAATTAATGGATGAATAAATTATCTCTTATGTATGCTTCAAATAAGCAAATTGGTTGTTTACCTAGCTGCTTGAGCCTTCTCTATAGACCATTAATGATCATTAAAAATGGAACAGTTGGGCTATCATGTGAATCTGTTTTCATTTCTGACTTCTGTGACTGAGCTCAGATGTTGTGTACTTCAATCTGCCCGTAGGGTATCTTTGAATTGCTTCATGGGATGGCCAGTGGCAAGCTCTGCCCCACATTAACTGACTATAGCAAATCCTTTTGAAGAACTAACATCCTTCCGTTGTAAGTCATGTCTACTCTCATGAAAATGTGCTAACATCACCTTGTAGTTTATTGCAAGGATGTTAGAGTGAAATAACGGCCACATTTCTATTAGTATTCATCCATTCTCTGTGTGCATTTTTGCTTAGAAAGTGGGTTTGAAGCCACCAACCATGTTGATGTGAAGGTGATATCTGGCATAAGTTTTGTGGCCACAGAGAAGACTGGTTAGCAGATTGTTGCTGTATAATTACTCTGTTTTCATTCCTAACTCTATAAATCGTTTACAAAGAATCTGTTCATCATTTCTTCATGAAAGGTAGCTTGAAGAAAAGCCCCACTATGGCCGGGCACAGTGGCTCATGCCTGTAATCCCAGCACTTTGGGAGGCCGAGGTGGGTGGATCATGAGGTCAGGAGTTCAAGACCAGCCTGGCCAAGATGGTGAAACCTCGTCTCTACTAAAAATACAAAAATTAGCTGGGCATGGTGGCAGGCGCCTGTAATCCCAGCTACTCAGGTGGCTGAGACAGAGAATTGCTTGAACCAGGGAGGCGGAGGTTGCAGTGAGCCGAGAATGCGCCACTGCACTCCAGCCTGGGCGACAGAGTGAGACCCTGTCTCAAAAAAAAAAAAAAAAAAAAGAAAAGAAAAGAAAAAGACAAGCCCTACTATCAACCTAACAGAGTTGTGGAGAGTGTAAGTGTGAGTATTGTGTATTTGCACCACGGAGTATCAGCTGAGCTTGGTGCTTCAGGTAGGCGATCAAACTGAATATGTCAGTCTTATTTTTGAAAAGGAAGTATGAACAGTAGGTAAGAGTTTTGATATTCTTCTGAAGCCTGTGAACTCACTCTAAAGCCGATTTTAAAAAAGAATCTCTACAATTTGCCATCAAAGGAATCAAAAGCAAAACCTCCTGATGTAAAGAGCTTTACTGGCTGTGCAAGATTTCCTTGGCCATAACCAAGATTTGCAGGTAACACAGAGGATCACAAAACTATTTTTTAATCTCCCACCA
Source organism: Nomascus leucogenys (assembly GCF_006542625.1). Taxonomy (NCBI): domain Eukaryota; kingdom Metazoa; phylum Chordata; class Mammalia; order Primates; family Hylobatidae; genus Nomascus; species Nomascus leucogenys. The sequence continues at coordinate 41,158,533 of NC_044401.1, read as the reverse complement.
CAATGATTTCAAAATGGAAGCTCATTAGATATGATTTACTAATAAAAATATTTTGCAGCTCCTACATATATTTATTTCTGACCACCAAGGCTTAAATTTCAACTAATATAAGTATCACATTCATCAGATAAGATGCTTGTAATTCTGGCCTATTCATTTTACCAGCATTGCATAACCTGCCCAGACTGGATGGTAGTCCATCATTTCCTAAAGAAGTGAGTGGATAGAGGATGTGTATAAGTGTCTACCATAGACAGGATTATCTCTATAACAACTCTATATGGAAACATTAACCCACAACAGGTCTCTGCTAAAGGATTTTTTGTGACATCCATCTAATTGTCACAGAAGCACAGATGCAAGCTTAGGAGTCCTGTGAGAACAGCTATTGCTACCATCCTGTTTAGCATCAGAAAACACAGCAGATCGTGTAATGCTAACACAGATAATAAACCAGGATTCCTATCATTCCCACCGATGAATTTTACATTTAACATTATCTTCAACTTAAATCTAAGTGGTTAGGATAAACCATAGTTTCATCAAATTCTGTTTCCATTGCCACTGTTATTTTGACACATCCTCAAAATAACTGCCTTCACTCTTTCTTAGTTGAAAGATAGACAGTGTTTTTCTCAATGTTCATCTTGGAACAATTTACTAAAAGAAAACCTGTGATGAGTGAGCTTAAAACTCTTAGCAACTGAGGCCTGAATGTCATTAAATTAAGAAAGCCTCTCGGTGATTATAAATAGTCACAGAGCACTAGTGATGTAGGTCTGAAGAGCACTAATCTATTACAAAAACTTGCCCTCAGAGGCTTTGATTTGTGAGCAATGCTATTTTACAGGGAGAGGTACTGAGCCTTTGCATTTACTGTTAGAGAAATGTAGGTTGAAATAATGTACCTGCAGTACAAAGGTCACATATTAAGGACTTTATTCACTTGAAAACTGAAAACCATTGCCTAGAACATTTTACTTACTTTTATTGAAAACATTTTATTGGCTGTTTCTGTGGACATGTGTCCTTTCAAATGGCACAAAATACGGTATTCAACTCAATACAGACACATTCAACAAAGCACGGACAAATTTTTCCAGCTTTGGTTCTTTTGGCTTTATTATGTTACCCATCGTTCCTTTAGCTTTTTTAAAAATAAAATCACTTATGCATTCCCTACATGTAGCACCAAGAAATTCTACTGTGGCCCTATTTTGTTAATTTTAGAGATAGAAAATTGAAGAAGGTTTATTTTTATATAGGTTGCTAAGGTTTTGCTCAACCTAAATTATGTGTACATACAACAGAAACTGTGCACCTTACACATAATAGAAAATACTAATTTGCTGCTAACATAGATAAACTGACAAGAAACAATTTATTTGAATGTATAGATTCAGTCACTTTTTCAGTTATGTAGACATCCTAACAATATTTATGTTGCCACACACAAATGAGAATTTTAAAGTGTTAGTTAAATAGAGTGTCTGCTTTTTATTTATTTATTTATTTACTTATTTACTTATTTTTTAAGAGATAGAGTCTGGCTCTGTCACCCAGGCTGGCACGCAATGGTACAATCATCTTGCCACTGCTTCAAACTCCTGGGCCCAAGTGGTACTCCTGTCTCAGCCTCTCATGTAGCTAAGACCACACGCACATGCCACCGTACACTGCTCATCTTTTAACTTTTTTTTTTCTTTTGTTAGAAGCAAGGTACTACTATGTTGCCCAGGCTGGTCTTGAACTCCTGGGCTTAACTGATCCTCCTGTGTCAGCTTCCCAAAGTACTGGGATTAGAGGTGTGAGCCGCTGTGCCTGGCCCATATCTGTTTTAATTTTAGCTCATTTATTTATACAAATTTTAACTGACTTTACTGTATATTCTCCCTTTCTAAAAATTATTTTTTATTTTCTGTGAATTGATACTCACATATTTTATTAATTTAATTTAGAGACAGGTTTTCACTCTCACCCAGGCTGGTGTGCAGTTAGCACAACCACAGCTCACTACAGCCTTCAGTTCCAGGGCTCAAGTGGTCCTCCTGCCTCATCCTCTTGAGTAGCTGGCACTACAGGCTCACACCACCATGCTGGCTGACCCTATATAATTTAAAGTAAAAAATCCATATGAAATACTTATCATTAATTCATTCTGAATTTTGTTGTTAACAATTTTTTGTAAGAAATTTCCAATAAGGCCAGGTGTGGTGGCACACACCTGTAATCCCAGCACTTTGGGAGGCCAAGGCGGGTGGATCACCTGAGGTCAGGAGTTTGAGACCAGCCTGGCCAACATGGTGAAACCCTGTCTCTACTAAAAATACAAAAATTAGCTGGGCGTGGTGGTGAGCACCTGTAATCCCAGCTACTCAGGAGGCTGAGGCACGAGAATCGCTTGAACCCAGGAGGCAGAGGTTGCAGTGAGCCGAGATTGCGCCACTACACTCCAGCCTGGGTGACAGGGTGAGACTTTGTCTCAAAAAAAAAATAAAATTTAAAAAATGAGCATTTCTTTAGAAAAAAAGTGTTTGAAAATCACTTAACTTCTTAACTGAGAACTTATCAAATATGGGGCTACATAAGAAAGTGGGATACTGTTATGAACTAAATATTTGGGTCCTCCCAAATATTCTTATGTTGAAATTCTAACATCCAATGTGATGGAATTAGCAGATGGGGCTTTGACAGGAGATTCAGTAATAAGAGCAGATCCCTCATCAATGTTATTGGTGCCCTTTTAAAAGAGACATCAAAGAACTGCCTCACTCCTTCAGCCATGGGAGGATACAGCAAGAAGAGGGTTGTCCATGAACCAGGAAGCAGGCCCTCAGCAGACACTAAATTTGCTAGCATCTTGATCTTGAATTTCCCAGCCTCCTGAAATGTGAGGAAAAGAAAAAATTATATTGTGTACAAGCCACCCAGTCTGTGATATTGTATTAGAACAGCCTAAATGGGCTGAGACAGGACACTAGATTGGTTATGTGTGTTGGTAGCATTAATACAAAGAAATAATGTTTGCCATTCATTGGATATCCATGTAGAAAAAGTCTGGAAGCCTTCATCCTCAGGAATATGAGAAATCTGGACTTTCAGAGGCATTTACTCTCTGAAAGGAGCAACCACCACAAAAACAATAAAAAAAGAGACGGAGATAACTCTTACTCGGTACAGATTTACATACTTCGCAAGTTTGCCTTAGGCAGAAACAAAGTGAGGCAGCATACTTATTTTTAACTTCTGTTTGTTAAAGAAGCTATAGACTAGGGTATTATAAAATTAAAATTCATATTTAGAGTCAAGTTAGTCATTCAGGTAAAAGAATGAGGCTAAAAATAATTTTGCTTTCCAATTAAAATAGAGATGTGGGAGATTAGCAATTTGCCCACACTCTTGCAAAGCCTGCCGCTGAAGTTAGGAAAGGTCGAAAGTATTGCAATTTATAATTGCAGTCATCAAGAGCATTTTGTTTGGCAACTAGATTTCTTAGCACAGCAATCAAATTCTGATAATACGCAAATTAGTTGCTAATTTCTTTTTGTCCACTATGACATACAAAAATATCCCAAGTAGTGTATCAAAAAGCTTTTTTAAAGTGCATGTATATGATTAGACAAAACCCAAGATTTTTCAAAATCTGGCATAAATTCTTAAACAGTTTGAGTCCCTCAAGGTGAGTCAAGTGGCTTGTTTACAATTAGCCAGGAGACCTTACAGCTACCATTTACCTGTAGTACAAATTATCACCTTTAATAAAAAATCAATCTGGAATCTCAAGTTTATTGATGGATATCTAAAATCTAAAATCTCTCAAGTATTTCAACGGTAAAATTAAAAACTTTACAAAGTTTCCTAACTTCTACATAAAACATTTTTCTTTCTTTTTATATATATATATTTTATTAATTTTTTTTGCACACAAAACAATAAACATTTTCTAAAAATACATACAAACAAAAAGATGCATATCAAACATATTAGGAAGGTTGCACATGGGAAGACGGGGAATAGCAATGGGGGGTGGGAATTAAAGAAAATAAATGAGGGAGGGACTTTGTATGGATCGATGATAATAACTCAATCCTCTATTTGACAAAGGAGAAGGAGAAGGAAGAGGAAGAAAAAGAAAGTGGGATAAAGGATCAGAAAGGGAGGAAAATAGAAAAAATTAGAGTATGACTCCAGGGTAGACCTGTTTTCTTGTCACTGGGTTGGTTGGTTGGTTTGTCTGTTGTATTTTTCATGCTTTGCCATGTTGGCCAGGCTGGTCTCGAACTCCTAGCCTCAAGTGATCAACTCGCCTCGGCCTCCCAGAATGCTGGGACTACAGGCGCGAGCCACCACGTCCAGCCCCCACACTGCGTCTGGCCTCCGTGGTAGACCTCCCAGACGGGGCGGCCGGGCCCACCCCGGGGCGGCAGGCAGGGCGCCCCCCCAGCGGGCGGCGGGCAGAGGCGCTCCTCACTTCCCAGATAAAACATTTTTCTTAACTTTTGAAGTATTCAAATTTTGTACATTACCTGGGCTTCTGCGATAAGAGAAATAAACACATTTTAATATGCTTTTCATCTGTTCCTTCCTATTAGTTATAAAGTAGCATATTTCTGATGAGTCTTTTGGCTCTTACATTTCATTTCCTTCATAATATAATAGACGGAACTGTCGTGATATATTTGTAGTCAGAAATAGTTTTCAATTTATTAAGTTCCTTAACTATACTACGTTCCTCTCTGAATCTGATTACTTCCTGCATTATTTACTCATTTATTTCATCTTCTTTTGACCAACCTGATTCTGTTGTGTGGCTTTTCATCTTTCATCTTCAAAGCTCGATTCTGGATCATATGTGACTGTCTAAAGTTAGTTGCTGGTATAAACTTCAAATGCAAAACTTTTGTTTAAAAATTCCAGCTGAGGTTTATCATCCCTAAAAATGTACAGCTGTTTCTACCACACTATTCTTTTTATTGTCATGATCATAAGGCTGAATAGAGAAGCAGGCTGTTTTCATTTCAATCATGCTAACAATCCAGGAAAATTAGGCTTTGATCTTTGGGAAGAAGATTTGGGACACCCAGTGCGTTACAATTGGCTTTAGAGATTTATTTTACAAGAAACTTGCATGTATGTATCAGAATGTGTTTTATATTCATTGCCAAGGGGTAGAGTTGAGGTAGGAAGTCATTCTGCTGTCAGCCATGAAGAAATCAGGTTTAAGTGATTTGAAAAGACTTAGGTGGGACTTGTGTGACTGAATGAAATAGGTTTCCAGGTTAATAGTAATGCCTCTGGAAATGTTTCCTAAAAATCGAAGGCAGGAAAGAGTGAACCAGCTGTAAATTGGGAACAGAGGGAATGAAGTAGGAGGAAGTACTGACGGGGGCCTTGTCATAGGGTTGATCACAGGTTTATCCTGGAGGGAGATCTTAGATGGAAAACTGTGTGTGTGTGTTTTTTTTTTCTTTGTTTTGTTTTGTTTTGTTTTTGAGATGGAGTCTCACTCTGTGGCCAGGCTGGAATTCAGTAGCGTGATCTCAGCTCACTACAACTTCCGCCTCCCAAGTTCACGCCATTCTTCTGCCTCAGTATCCTGAGTAGCTGGGATTACAGGTGCCTGCCACCACGCCTGGCTAATTTTTGTATTTTTAGTAGAGACGGGGTTTCGCCATGTTGGCCAGGCTGATATCGAACTCCTGACCTCATGATCCGCCCTCCTGAGCCTCCCAAAGTGCTAGGATTACAGGCGTGAACCACCGCACCCGGCCAAAACTTTGTGTTTTTTAAACAGCTTGATTGAGAGACAGTTTACCTACCATAAAGTCCACCAGCTTAAAGTACACAGTGTAGTGGGTTTTCGCACATTTACAGAATTATGCAACCGTCATCATAACCTAATTTTAGAATATACCACCTAAGTGAAACCTGGTGTTTATTAGCACTCACTACCCATTCTCTGTCCCTACACCCTCAGGCTGGCCCCTGGCTCAGTCACTAATCTACATTCTGTCGCCACAGATGTGTGTCTTCTGGACATTTTGTGTAGGTGGAAGCACACCATGTGTGATCTTTTGTGAATGGCTTCTTTCACTTAGCATATTTTTGAGGTTTATCCGTATTGTAGCATGTATCAGTACTTCATTGCTTTTTGTTACTGAATAGTGTTTCATCACATTTTGCTTATCAATTTACCAGTTAATGGGCACTGGATTGCTTCCAACTTTTGTCTATGATTAATAATGCTGCTATGAACATTAGACAAAATGCTTTTCAAATTTAAGGTACATTTTTTGTTTATGTATGTAATTTATATTAATTTCTCACAATTGAAATATGGAAAATAAAACTATAGATATGTTTTGTCAGAAAATAACACCGCTTCTAATTTTACACACTAAAATTAGAATATGATTACTTTTAAAGGTGAAAATATATAAATGTGTGTGTCAGTACATTATTCCTTGTGTTATACAATTTTTCTATTTGGATGGAAAAGAAAAATTAACATTTTAGTTGTCAGAATTATTATTTTTAAAGTATTACAATAATATACATTCATATCGCATCATTTTTGAAATAAAATATGCTATTAGGGTAAGTTTCTATCAACTGATTAAATGCCAAGTTCATATATAAAGAAGAAGTAAATATTATTTTTAAAATGTATCGAGTTCCTTTTATATACACGGAAAATGTGGGAGGTAAAATATGAGTAGTGCACCATCTTTGGGGAAAAAATCCATAAACGTAAGTGACAAGACTATTTGCTCACTTTGTTTAAACTTTGGCTCTTCCTTGAAGAAAATAATGTCCTGGGAAGGTCCTTGTGCAGAGGCAACACAGTTTCCTTACTCTCTCCCCACCCAGGGATGGAACTGCCATTCTCCCAGCCTCCTATTATAAGCCTAGGCCCCACCCACTTTCATTCTCATACAAAATTCTTTATCTCCTTTTTGTCCTTGTCTTCCAATGCTAGTAAGCCCCATAGCTACATATTCTATTGTTTACTGACTATTTCCCCATTCATCTCCATTCATAAAAGACTTTGGTGACTGGTGGACACACTTTTCTCTTCCATCCGAAGTCTTGCTTTCATACTGCTATCAACAATATTTATACAGATTATAATTCTAACCTTCTATAGCAGTTTCTCTAAGTGTGAGTTGTCTACCACCTGTATCCAAATCATCTGGGTTAAGGGGGCAAATTCATGAATACCATACCAGACCTCTTAAATCAGAATCCCTAAAAGTAAAATCAGCAAGTTCTGCATTTTTCACAAGCTCTCCAAACTATGTTTCCACACATTAAAGTTTGAGAATGGCTGTCTAGATTCTCTTGCTTATTGTACTCAGCAATCACATTCAGCATCTACACTGTCTAGTCACCCACTGCCATGTAGACACTGTGGTCAGTTATTCTACCTCTGACATCATGAATTCCACTCTTGGCACATAAACTTTCATCTTTTAATTCCTATTAATTATACTTTCAGCTTTTGTTCTTAGATGTTTTAGCATTCTCCTGTCTTCATTTGCTTCTCCATCCAGCCCAAATCCCAATATCCAACGCTGCAGGAGCTCCTTACCAGCCCTCTGGATTCCCTTAGGCCGAGATCATGCCACCGCCCTCCAGCAGGGGCAGCAGAGTGAAACTCTGTCTCATATCTCCAATCAAATATGCTCAACAAACCACAATCTTACATTAATCCAACCACCATCTTGACTGCTATATCCAGCCATCTCAGAACAGCTGGCAACTATTTCCACAAGTCTTCAGATTATTGACACTACCATATTTGTTATTCTCCACCTACATCATTTAATACACTGCTTACCAGCTAGTCAGCTCTCTGCCCTTTTCTCCCCAACAGCTAATTCAGAAATTTATGATGCCAAGAATTCCATTTCCCCAGCACTGTTTTCTTTCAGCTTCCTGTTTCATACCTCCAGACCCCAATATCCATTTGTTTACCAGATACATCCTCTTGAATTTCCAGCAGCCACTTAAAATTAAATATGTCCGTAGTAGGCTGAGTAATGGCCCCAAAGATATCACATCCTAATCTCTGCAACCTGTAAATGTTACCTTATATGGAAAAATAGTCTTTGAAGATGTGATTATGTTAAGGACTTTGAGATAGGGAGATTATCTTTTATTATCCAGGTGGCCCTAAATTCAATCATGAGTGTCCTTATGAGAGAGGCGGGGGAGGATTCCATAGGCGCAGAAAAGAAGTCAGTGTGACCACAGAGGCAGAGGGTGGAGTAATTTGGCTGCAATTCAGGGAATTCCAGCCGCCATCAGAAGCTGTAATAGAAGTGGCAAGCAGCATGTTTTTCCCTAGAGTCTCTGCAGGAAGCATATCCCTGCTGACAACTTGATGTCAGCTCAGTAATACTTATTTCAGACTTCTGCCCTCCATAACTGTGAGAGAGTAAGTTTGTCATTTTAAGCCACCAAGTTTGTGGTAATTTATTATAGCACCCAGAAGGAACTAAGGTAATGCCCAAGAATATTTTTTTTCAAATTTTCTACTCTTTTTTAAGTAACAGGCACAAACTTCTCTAAACATTTTTTAATTTTTATCCCTAATATCTAACATGTCAAGTTCTGTTGATTCTATTTAATAAATCTCTCTCTAAATTATTCCTTCTTTTACAGACCCACTGCCATTGTCCTTGCACAAATGACTTTTGATCTAGCCTTCTAGAATAGGCTCTGTGGCAAACTGACCTAAGTTCTTGTTATTTCAGAAATTATTATGTTCCTTTTGTAAATACTGGTGGCTTTCAGTGACTAGGGGTAGGAAGTATCCTTGTTTCTAAAAATTTTCTCTGGTTTGCTATAATGAAACGTATGCCAGATCAAAATCTGCTATATGTATGGATGCTTATTAGTAAGCAATAACAAAGTTTCATTTCATACATGTTCCTAAAACTCAGCAAGCTTCTGTTTTCTTCTGTAAGAACTCTGTGGGAACCAGTCCTAGAGTCAATGCAGTGATATTTTGGCGTTTGGAGCAGCCAAAGTTCTAGTTGGATCAAAGGCAGGTATTCTCCGTTAGGTGGGGGAATGCAGGCCTCAGTGGAATTCTACACTGAGGGCACTACTCTGAAGGTAGCAAGCTCTTTAACTGTTCATTTCCCCTAGAGTACTCACAGAGGAGCAATGAGCCTTCGGAATCTTTCTAGCTAAACAAATACTTGGAGTGTTCCCCATTTCTCCAATGAATATTAATGTCTAACATCCTTTAACTAAGCTAATTAGTGAAACTTCTGCCATAGATTAGGTCATATGTGAATTACTTATAGAGCTATCTCTTGGATGTGTGTTCCAGACTGGGTCCCTTTAAATGCTAAGAAACCGTCCTTATAGTACCCATGAAAGCTAACATCACACTCGCATACATCAATCTGTTTTTTCTTAGTTAATTAAAGTAAATTACTTCAGAGAAAATTTGCACAGACTCACTTCTCTTTGCTTTTTCTGTCTCTCCCTGCATATCCATTTCTATACTGTTTCCAGGCTGATCTTTTAAACAGTGTACCTGTCACTCATCTTTAAAGGCTCTCATACCTCCAGGGCATGTGCTGATCTCTGTCTACCTGTTCAGTCTCATTTTGTTCTCTATACGCTTCATTTTTCGGAAATCGTTAATTATTAGCAGTTCTCAAAAAAATTAGGCTATTTTTTTAGGTATATTATTAACACTTTGCCCTCCCCCAACTTGATTACTGCAATTTTTCTCATTCTCTAGATTTGTGTTCAGAATATTGATCCTCTATGAAGTTTTCATGTTTTCCTGTGTACCTTGGGCTGCCCTTTCTCTTTGTCTTCACTTTTCTGAGTTTACAACCTTATAATTTACTGACACTTTTTTTCATGTCGAGTGAGTCCTCTCCACCTCCACCAACTCTGTAAGGTCCCAAGGTGTGGTTTCTGCGTCTGCTTCGTATCCAGGAGCCTCACTCCTACCATTTTTCTGAAAATTGACCTATTTCTTTTCTGAAATAATCCTTTCCCAAAGTTAACTCTTATGATACCAGATGTTATTGCAACGTGTATTTTCCCAAGCCTTGTTTATTTGTGCCTAATTAGTTCTTCATAAATATCTGACAAACATATAAAAGAAGGAAGGAATGAAGGAATGAATTCCGGAGGCAAAAAACATTTTTTGCTCATTCAGAGGAAAAAGCTATCTCGTACAGCTACAAAAAGGAGGCGTACACAGGTCTTAGGCCCTTTGTTTTCAGGAGTAGAAAAAGAGGTTCCGATGTGTTATTACAACGTGAATTATTTATGACTGACACATGTAAAGCTGGAACTGATGTTCCCAATGATTGAGTCATTTCATTCTTTGAGCATTTCTTTGGTCTGTGCTAATTCTTAATCCTGAATATTGATTTTCTTGACTGTTGCACATGTCATATTTTCATTGTCTCAAAGGATATAAAATGCCAGTATTTGTAGCACAGAAAAAGCTGATGAACACCTCTTTCTCTTTTCACGATGTTTTAGCTGCTAGACTCTAAGAATAAAGTTATTGAAGTCGGAAGATCTGGGTTCCCGTCTTGAGGACACCACTTAGTTCTAAAATGATCTTAAGTAAGGAAATATGACAAACACAAAATGAAGAAAATAGAAAGGAAGGCAGAAGCATCGAAATGGAAATATTTAAAAAGCCCTGATTCCTGATTTGTAGCCCTACTTGCTGCCCTAAATTCATTTTATTCATTTTTATTTGGCCAATTTCTTTTGAGTAATGTGCGTTTATTTTCATTCATTCAACAAATATTGAGCCCTACTATGTATTACACTCTAATGTGCTGTGAATAAAAACTAAAGAAAATGTGGTATAAACATACAATGGAATAGTCTTCAACCATAAAAAAGAATGAAATTCTGGTATTTCCAACAAGGTGGATGGAACTGGAAGTCATTATGATATGTGGAATAAGCTGGGCACGGAAACAAATATCGCATGTTCTCATTTATTTGTGGAAGCTAGAAAAGTTGATCTCAGGGAGGTAGAGAGTAGAATGACAGACACAGAGGTTAGGAAATGTCAGGAAGGGGGCAGGAAATGGACAGTAAAGAGAAAGTGGTTAATGGGCACAAATATACAGTTAGATAAAAGGAAAAAGTTCTTGTGTTTGATAGCATGGTAGGGTGACTATAGTTAACAGCAGTGTATGGTATATTTCAAAATAGCTGGAAGAGATGATTTGAAATGTCCTAACCCAAAGAAGTGACAAATGCTTGAGGGGATGGATAACCTAAGTAGCTGATTTGACTGTTACACATTGTCTGCATGTATCAAAATACCACATGTACTCTATAGATATGTACAAATATTATTAATATTTATAAATGAAAAACACCAAAAAATGAAGGACAAGTAACCTATTGCTGAAGACAGATGTTACAAAAAATAATCCTAGATATAGGCACGTGCTCTTGCTATAGAAGATATAAAATGTCATCATACAGGTCTTTGCTATACCACAAACAAACAATTTTAGAAACATATTCATTCTGTGTGTGTATGTGCCCCTTTGTTTTCCCCTACTACTGTAATTATTGGGTTGTGTTGTTACACCAAAATTAGCATTCATCAACTCATTTCATGTTTTGAAAAATAAGCAAGAGTTTGTTTTATGGTTAATTAAAAAACTATGAAATACGTTTATTATATTTTTTGAAAATTGACCTATTTCTTTTCCTAAATAATCCTTTTCTAAAATTAACTCTTATAATATCAGATGTTATTGCAAATTGTATTTTGCCAAGCTTTGCTTATTTGTTTTAAAACATTAGTAAATCATTAAATTGCTATCTTTGTGTGTGAAAGCATGTCTATTTTATTCAGTCCTGTCAGTTCTATAAAGCAGTTTTCACTGAGAACCATGATGCTAAAAATTCATATATTTCAATTATGTCCCCCTAGAGGCCAGTAATTATTGGAAAAACAGTTAACCGGTTTTATAGTCAACCATTGTCTAGAAGTTCGTCCCTGCAACCTACAGTCCAGTCACCCTGGATCGCAGCTTACAATGTGAATACAAGTAGAAATGGTAATTCGATAGTAAAATATGCTTATACAAAAATCTATCATTTACTGCTAAAAATGTGCCAGAGGGCATCTTAATAAAAACATTTCCCCATTTATTTTTTAAAAAGTCATTTTAGTTTATAGAGTACCAGTAGTAAAAGTATTGACCGTAAGTTTTTTTTTATTCATTTATTCTTTTCTTCTACTCCTCCTTCCCTGTCTCTGTCTCTCTCTGTCTCTGCCTCTCTCTATTTTTGTTCTTTTTTGGTACTTAAAACATCTTATGCTCACAATAAATGTAGACTTTACTAGTGATCCAGTGATTATTTCTGTCTCAGTCATTTGAGACAGTTTCAACCCTGATATACTAAAATCATAACATTCCTTGTCAGAGATTTGCTTATTACTTTGTTCATTATCCAGAGTCATTTTCGGTTCCAGCTTAACAGACTGAGCTCTATAAATGAATTGTGACTATACTACCAGAGTAACTGTCTTTTTTTTTTTTTTTAACACAAATAAGTAAAACAATTACCAAGGTTTTCTAATTGTTTTCAAATGGAGCCAAATTCTAGGATATAGTAATAAAAATCATGCTAGAAATTGACTCTGAAAACAGTGTGGGAATACTCTCTCCCCTTTTGCAATAATTCACCACTCTAATAGTTACAGATTATTAAAACAAGATCATTTTGCAAACCTATGGCAGCTGAGGTTTGACCTACCCATACTTTTATGACTATCATGAGAATAAGCCATGAAAAAATAAAACAATGAGAGGAATTAGAAGGTTTGGTATGTTTTAAGGCTCATTTTCAGTGATTATATTTAAACATTCTGAATATGCCACTCTTTCCTGTTGAGTACACATGTATTTCTTTTCTCTCTCTTTTTTTCTTTTTTGAGACAGAGTCTCACTCTGTTGCCCAGGTTGGAGCACAATGGTTAAATCTCGGCTCCCTGCAACCTCTGCCTCCCACGTTCAAGCAATTCTTTTGCCTTAGCCTCCTGAGTAGCTGGGATTACAGCCACGTGCCAGCATGCCTGGCTAATTTTTGTTTTTTTAGTAGAGACAAGGTTTTGCCATCTTGGCCAGGCTGGTCTCGAGCTCCTGACCTCAGGTGATCCACCCACCTCAGCTTCCCAAAGTGTTGGGATTACAGGCGTGAGCCACTGCGCCCGGCCTACACATGTATCTCTAAGATACTTCCATCAGTATAGTCTTGAGAGGTTGATAGCCTGGTGTCTGATTTACTTTCTTAGTTTAGGAATATAAAACAAATATTTTGAAAAGCATCAACATTTGTCTTCACCATCTATTAGTATTATCCTTTCTGATCATTCCCATATCAGCATCCTCTATTTTTTACTGTCCTTCACTCCAACACCTCCTATTTCACCTCCTACTTCCTACCCGCCTTCCTCACCTCCTACTCCCTACCTGCTCTTCCTCACCTCCTACTCCCTACCCGCCTTTCCTCACCTCCTACTCCCTACCCGCCTTCCTCACCTCCTACTCCCTACCCGCCTTCCTCACCTCCTAGTCCCTACACACCTTCCTCACCTCCTACTCCCTACCCGCCTTTCCTCACCTCCTACTCCCTACCTGCCTTCCTCACCTCCTAGTCCCTACCCACCTTCCTCATCTCCTACTCCCTACCCGCCTTCCTCACCTCCTACTCCATACCCGCCTTCCTCACCTGCTACTCCCTACCCGTCTTTCCTCACCTCCTACACCCTACCCGCCTTTCCTCACCTCCATACCCACTTTTCCATGCCCAGGAGACACACCGTATTGTGTTCCTCAGTGATCCCTTAACTTTCATTAAAATAGCAAAGGAAATCTACTATGAAAATTCGAATTGTTTTATGAAATTATATGTATGCCTATTGTAACCAATATGACAACATTATAATTCACATTTAGATTTCTCCATTTTAAATTGCCTTTATTTTTATGATTACTACACATTTTGGGTTCAGTGTTTAGTTTAATGAAAGCTTTCCTGAATTCGTAAATGCCAAGGGAAGACACTGGGTAACACAGAACTTCTCATTGTTGTAGGATTTTAAGAATTCCTGGGAGGCTATTATGCATTTTCCCGGCAAATCCTATGAGCATATCATTGTGACCATATCCTGCTTTTCGACTTCGAATTCTCAATTCTGGGACACAAAACGTTTTTTTTTTTTTTTTTTTTTTTTTTTCAAATTCTTTCTCAATGGTAACTGAAAGGAATACAGCCTTAATTAATATTACTCCTTTCTGTTGCCTGGCATTGAATGATCAGGTTGAAATAATTTTCCTGTTGGCCAGAATAGTGACTCTGTTACTGTATTTGGATCCTGCTTTTTATGAGGCTTATAAATGCAAGAACATAGAAAGAACTCTGCAGTTAAGTTTCACCTTTCTATTAACAAATCAAAGAGCTTGAACAAGACACCACTTTCTGGTACTCATACAATTCTAACACTTTGTGAACATAATTGTAATGAGAGAAGAAAGGATGATGTCTTAGGAATTCATGGGGACTCTATTTTGAAAAGAGAAGATGGGATTATGTAAATACTTCAAGGAAATATCAAATATGCCTGAAGTGTGAGTCCAATTCATTAATTTGTTTAACAAATATTTATTGATTATCTATTATGAGCCAATATTGCAACAGAAATGAGGAAATGCAACAAATTTCCATGCAGCCAGGCATGATTTTTCATCTTTCAGAGCCCAGACTGCCAGTTATATCACCTGGGAATCATGTGATTTTAAATACCATAATGAAATTATGTGCCATCAGTAGAAACTGGAAGGAAGGAATGGCTTACTGTGACTTTGAAAATCAGAGAAAACTTTAACAAGAAAGCGACCCCCCAAAATCATTTTTGGAGCATGTGTAGTAGTTTTACGAGTAAAGGAGAGTGTTTGGTAGAAAAAAAAAAAGAGTATGGGGAAGTCTTAGAAGACTGAAGGAGACTGGTGCATATGTTGATGTGGCTGAAGTTGAAGCTGGAAAGATAAATTGAAGTACATTTTGAAATCTTCATATGATTTCATATGATGATGAGAACTTGAGATTTTATCCTGAAGTTTCTAGGAGAATTATTGGAGGTTTAACTAGGGAAGAATGGAGATTAATTTTAGAAAGATAACTGTTGCTGATGGGAGGTGGTAGGAGGCAGTGTGTGGGAAATGGGAACTGAAGCTGACCAATAGGCTGGGAAATTTATCAATTCTTGATGAACCTGATCTCCTCCAGTTGATTTTTAAAATTTTTCAGTGTAGCTACCCAGTTTTATTAAATTTTTTCGGCCCTTGAATAATGCTTGCTACACAAAGGCACTGACTCTTTGATGGCTGATAGAAGAAAGAAAGAAAGGAAGGAACACAGGCATGAGTAAGTGATGAAGTGGTCTGAGTGTGTAATGATGAGGACTGACATGAAATGATTGTCATGGGACGGCCAGAAAAGAGGGATTGGTGAAGGACCGGCAACATAATTTAGCAACCAGATTTTACTTCTGTACATATGGCCAATAAATATCATTTGCTTTTGTTCTAATACGCACTGGAGAATGTGAGGTTTATGATGAGTCCAATGCACTAAGCTGGTTGTGTATAGCAGATCTTAATAGTCATGTAGTCTTCCTTATAGCCCTGAATTGCTCACTTCTGAGCATACTGATGACATTGCAGTTGACTGGGAGGGGGAGGTGTTTCTCAGGTAACTAGAGGCATTTTTTTTTTTTTTTTTTGAGATGGAGTCTCGCTCTGTCGCCCAGGCTGGAGTGTAGTGGCGCGATCTCGGCTCACTGCAACCTCCGCCTCCCGGGTTCCCGCCATTCTCCTGCCTCAGCCTCTCCGAGTAGCTGGGACTACAGGCGCCGCCACCACGCCCGGCTGATTTTTTTTTTTATTTCTAGTAGAGACGGGGTTTCACCGTGGTCTCGATCTCCTGACCTCGTGATCCGCCCGCCTCGGCCTCCCAAAGTGCTGGGATTACAAGCGTGAGCCACCGCGCCCGGCCTTAGAGGCATATTTTGATTCTATCTTCTGAATTATAATTTATGAAGAAATGCACAAAAAGCAATTTTATGAGAAGAAGAGAGATAGTCGCTGGCTTGGGGTGATCAGATACAAATTACCCATTTGAACATGAAAAAAATGTTCTGTGAATATTGGTTCTTCAGGCTGTGTCCTTGCCCAGAAGGAAAAAAATAGAAAAATTCAAGTTTCCCCACGAATCAACAGACTGTGTATACAAACAAGGGAGGTTACATCAACTGAACAAATTCGAATGTGCTGGTTCACACAGTTACCATTTCCCTGCTGACTCTCAGGGATATTCCTGTGAAACCCTAGAAATATATTGTACATGCTTTATGACAAGTATTAGAAAACAAAATTGAGAAAGGACATTGTTCCCAGGCCAATTCACTAAAAGATTAATTCATTTATTTTGCTAAATTTACCAACTTATTGTTAGCAATGATGTCTACATCTTATATAGCACTAAGTGTGTGCCAAGCACATTAGAGCAGTTTACATAAACTAAATCATTGTATCTTCACACTATTTTTATCACCATTTTGCAGATAAGGAAATAGAAGTACAAAAAGCTTAAATTAACAGGCCCAAGTCCTTCAGCTAACAGGTAATTCCTGTTACAGTTTTTAAAATCTGTTCTCAGGAATTATCAATATCAGTAAATGAAAAAATAATGTTTCATGTGGAATTTTTTTTGGTTTATACTCATTTATGTTTGTCCACTGTCTTAGTCAATTCAGGCTTCTATAAACAATTACCGCCAGGCGCGGTGGCTCACGCTTGTAATCCCAGCACTTTGGGAGGCCGAGGCAGGCGGATCATGAGGTCAGGAGATTGAGACCACGGTGAAACCCTGTCTCTACTAAAAATACAAAAAATTAGCCAGGCGTGGTGGCGGGCACCTGTAGTCCCAGCTACTCAGAGAGGCTGAGGCAGGAGAATGGCGTGAACCCGGGAGGCGGAGCTTGCAGTGAGCCGAGATTGCGCCACTGCACTCCAGCCTGGGTGACAGAGCAAGACTCCATCTCAAAAATAAAAATAAAAAAAAAAAAATAAAAAAAAATTACCAATGGCTGGATGGCTTACACAACATGTATTTATTTCTTATAGTTCTGGAGGCTGGGAAGTCCAAGGTCAAGGTGCTGGCAGAGCCAGTGTCTGCTGAGGGCCTGCTTCATGGTTTGTAACTAGGCATCTTTTTGTTATATCTCTATGTGAAGGAAATCAGAAAGAACATCTATCATTGTCTTTTCACATGTACGAGACCACAGAGGGCATCTTTCCCATGTCTCTGCTTATGAGGGAACTAACCCCATTCATGAGGGCCTCATCCTCATAAGCTAACCAAAGCTCCATCTCCTAATACCATCAGATTTGGGGTTTGTATTTCAACATATGAACTTGGGGGCGGGGGATGAAAACGTTTAGCCCCTAATACCCACATTTTAGAATCGTTAGAATTCTACTAATTTATCAAGATATATGTTAATATTTGGAAAAATATTATCTCCTCTGTAACAAAAATATAATTTTTCTATTAAATAAGGTGGCCATATAATTCGTCTTCCAAGTTGAAACACATTTGAGAGTAAAAGGGTGCACTATTAATGATTGCCCAATGACAATGGGTATAAACTGAGATCCTCCCAGGCAAACTGGGATGTGTGGTCTGCATATTATTAAACTGTTCAACGTTTTTGGTTAGTACTTTTACACATCACTGTTACAGCTTTTAAATGTATAAACCCACAGCTCATAAATTTGGTAATTATCTTTTTGGAAAGCTGATTCTTTGGAGAAACGACTTTCAGCAAATTGATTTTTCTTCTATGTTTTCTCCTGGCTCTTAACCTGAGCCAGGGTTAGATCTCCTTGGCTCAGGTCTAGTTCACAGTGCCCCCAACACGCCATTCCAGCATGAACAACTCATGGAAAGTTGTACTACTTTGTCCCTCTTTCTCCCAGACTCTTCAATAACTAAAATTGCCATTAACTAGGGACTAGCATTTGACAGTTTTAAAAAGACACTGTAAAACTGCTGAATAAAGAGCCACATAAACTAAGATCAGCACCCCCAAAACTGTGAAAATGCTTAAACCTTAACACAAGGTTTAAAATAAACTCTTGATTGAATTCATCTACTCCATTTTCTCTCTTCAATAAATAAGATGGATTTCAAGCGGCCAAAGCTATTTGACATAAGTAGTAATGCAAATAAAAATTCCTCACTAGAATGCTTATGCATTGTTGGTCGGAATGTAAATAGTTCAACCACTGTAGGAAGCAGTTTGCAGATTTCTAGAAGAACTAAAAAGAGAGCTACCATTCCACTCAGCAATCCCATTACTATTAACTATATATCCAAAGGAAAATAAATTGTTCTACGAAAAAGATAGATGCACTCATATGTTCATCACAGTGCTATTCACAACAGCAAAGACGTGGAATCAACCTAGGTGCTCATCAGCAGTGGAATGGATTAAAAAGGATATGGTACATGTGCCCCATGGAACACCACCAAGCCATACAAAAGAATGAAATCATGTCCTTTGCAGAAACATGGGTGCAGCTGTAGGCCATAATATTAAGCAAATAAACTCAGAAATGGAAAATCGAATACTGCATATTCTTACTTGTAAGTGGGAGCAAAACATTGTGTATTCGTAGACATAAAGACAGGAACAATGGTCACTGAGGATTACTTAGAGGGGAGGAAGGCAGCGGGGCATGGGTTAAAAACGTGCTGGGGGCCAGGCACAGTGTCTTATGCCTGTAATCTCAGCATTTTGGGAGGCTGAGGCAGACAGATCACTTGAATCCAGGGGTTCCTGACCAGCCTGGGCAATATGGTGAAACCCCATCTCTACTAAAAATACAAAAATTATCTGGCCATAGTGGTGCACACCTGTAGTACCAGCTACTAGAGAAGCTGAGGTGAGGGGATTGCTTGGGTCCAGGAGGCAGAGAATGCAGTGAGCAGAGATTACGCACAACTTCAGCCCAGGGTGACAGAGGGAGACCCTGTCTCAAAAAAAAAAAAGGAAAGGGAAAAGAAAAAAGAAAAACTCCCTATAGTACCTTTGAGTACTATGCTCACTCTCTTGGTGACAGGAGCTGTGCCCCAAACCTCAGCATCATGCAATATGCCCATGTAACAAACCTGTGCATACCCCTATTTTATTTATCTTATGAATAAAAATAACTTTTATTTATTCTAAAATAAAAGTCAAAACTCTTTTTTAAAATAATCCCTACAAAGGCCGGGCGTGGTGGCTCACGCCTGTAATCCCAGCACTTTGGGAGGCCAAGGCGGGTGGATCACGAGGTCAGGAGATTGAGACCATCCTAACACGGTGAAACCCCGTCTCTGCTAAAAATTCAAAAAATGAGCCGGGCGTGGTGGTGGGTGCCTGTAGTCCCAGCTACTCGGGAGGCTGAGGCAGGAGAATGGTGGGAACCCGGGAGGTGGAGCTTGCAGTGAGCTGAGATCACGCCCCTGCACTCCAGCCTGAGCGAGACTCCGTCTAAAGAAAAAAAAAAATAAATAAAATAAAAAATAAATAAATAAAATAAAATAAAATAATCCCTGCAAACATATCAGTAGACACTGAATAAGTGGATACAATTTAGTGTTGTCCTAGTTTGTGTGGTTTGGGGGCGTTTTCACAGCGGCAGTGCTGAATGCCGTCAGTATTAAGGGAAGCTGTTTGACATTTTAAATGACTTCTTCAAGGAGGCAAATTCACACACACAAAAGTGATTATCCAACAATCAGTTATTTATTTCATCAATAAATGTTTTGTTTGGAACATGTGCTTTGGAGGATAAAAGTAGACAGACTTTTAGAATTTCTGGAAGAGGATCTGCAGTAACATTTATAAATAGATGTATAGATTTAAATGAAACCTGGCTCATCTTTTAATATAAACTGGACTTTGAAAACTCTTTTGAGGACATTGCTCTTTAGCTTCATTATCTAAAGGTGTGATCTAATCTATTTCATTCTGAACCTGAAGGACATAATTTGTGTACTGAATCCATGAAAATTTTGGATAAAGCCTAGCATAAAATCATCACTGCTTATTAATGTTCTCAGTAAGAGTTTAAAACTTACTGCTTAATAGAAGTACCTTTCTATATTTTCGACAATAAATGGTAATCTAAAATATGTGAGGCAGAAAAGAATGATAATATTTCATTGTTACGGCATACTCTATCCTGCTTTTATGTGCATTCCCAAGATGTGCATATATGAACTCTCTCTTAGGGGCAGGCTCTGCAAAGTTATTGAGAATGGCAGAGAATTGAGCTTAGTATAGGTTTAAAAATGTGTTGTAAGAATCACATGTTTTTACATGTGATAATTATAACCATCGCTTCCAGATTGGAAACTAATATAGCGTTTTTTTCTCTTTGAAATATAATCACTATTTCTAGATAAAACACGTACGAAGTTTTATAAAGTATTATTCATGTTTGCATTATTTTATAGTAAGAAAGAGAGTTCTGTTATTTTTATAATCTAGAATAGGGTTTATTATATTGGCCTTTTTATTATTCACAAGTTTTTTTTTCTGGTATTTTCTGTTGTGGTGTCTGCTATAAACATTCCTCCATGCTCAAAGGAAGTCTTTCCTCAATTTCGTTTGTAAATTATTTTCTGAGAATTGGAATCCAACAATAGGAAACAAACAATATGCAAACAAATAATTCAAAATTTTAAAGGGCAGATGAGATTCTTGACTAGCCGCAAAAGACCTATTTAAGCTTTTATAAATGCTGTAGTAACCTACAATGCTCATAAATATCAAGAGTAGCAGAACTGAATCCGAGCTACTCCAAGCTCTATTTTTCCTTAGCTATATAAAATTCTATCCTGCAATAAATCTTTGTATCTATAAGTTTCTCATCTCTCAGCATACAGATGGAGGGAAGAAGGGGAAACAACAGGAACTTCAACTGTAACTACTCTAGAGAAGTTGTACAGTGAAGGGTTGGCAGTCAGGTAAACCCTCCTGTAAAAGTAGAAACAATCTATTTGACGTTTAGTTGAAGGTTTAAGCAGATCACTAAAGCAATAATCCTGTGAGAAAAGTATTATTTAAGAAATGCAGACTGGGAACAGTGGCTCACACCTGTAATTCCAGCACTTTGGGAGGTACAGGCAGGCAGATCACTTGGGTTCAAGACCAGCCTGGGCAACACGGGGAGACCCCACCTCTACAAAAAAATACAAGAATTAGCTGGGTGGGAAGGCACATGCCTGTGGTCCTAGCTACCTGGGAGACTGCGGTGGGAGGATCACTTCAGCCCAGGAGATGGAGGCTGCAGTGAGCCGTGATCGCAACACTGCACTCCAGACTGGGTGACAGAGGGAGACCCTGACTCAAAAAAATTAAAAAAAAAAACAAAACAGAAGAAAGGCCTTTAACAAATATGTATTGCCTGCCTACTCTGGGACAAGCCACTTTTCTACACATAATAAAACAATGAAAAACAAGATAGGTAAGGCCTGATACTCATTAGGCTTATGCTTTGGGGCAGCCACATAGACAATAAATAGGTATTTAAAACAGTGGAATGTTGTTGAAAAGTTAAGATAGTTCAGGGCTTCTCAACATCAGCACTATTGACCTTTTGGGCCAAATAATATTATGTTGCGGGAGACTTTTCTGAGCACTGTAGGATGTTGACTAGATTCCTGACCTCAGTTTACTAGATGTCAATTGTAGCACAACTCCAGGTTTTGACAACCAAAAATGTCTCCAGACATTGCCACTTGTTCCCGGAGGAGGGAGACAAAGGTCTATGAGTAAAGAGATTCCATTTCTGCCCCCAGTGAGAACCACTGGGCTACATGAAGAGAGAAAATTGCTCTTCAAACACGGTAGGATGGAAGTCATTGATGACTTTGATAAACACAATCTAAACTGGAGTGCTGGGAGTATATATTAGAATGATATGGCTGAGTGAATGAGAAGCAAAGAAATGTAGACAAGTGTTTTCTGTGAAGGAAAAGAAATAGTGCAAAATCTCACGATAGATGTGGCACATGAAATGAGGCTGGTTTTATTATTTCTGTTTTCTCTTGATTTTTTTTCTTTTAAAAAGTGATACTACTACACATTTGTAAGTAGTTGGGTAAAATTTGATAGGGCAGGAAAAGTCGGTGTGGAACAGGGAAAATAAATGAACTAACTCAGCCAGCAAAAAGGTAGTTGGGTGTGATTCAGATGTTAAGTGGCAGAGTTGACATTTGGTTAGACACTTCTTGCATTATAACAGAGCATACAGAAATGGTGGGTACAGATTCAGGTCAAAGTGTAGTTTGGTTGATGTATTTTCTTATTGAGGTGGGTAGCAAGGGCATCATCTGGTAAAAGACAGTGTGGATTGAGAAATTAATAAAAGTAGAGTTTGACTTTCATGACTTGACTTGGAGTTTACTGTAAAAAAAAATGGATGGAATCCAGAAATTCCTTATGAAGCCCTCTCACATAGATCTTAAAATAATTGTTTAAATAAAGCATGCTCCTAATTCTAAGTTTTATTACTATGGAATAATACACTTTATGTAGAACTAAATAAAATTCCAATGTTTAAGTTTTTTCTAAAAAAGTTATTAGTTGTGGGCTTGTAGCACATAAAAATATTATGGGTCTTCCATTGCAAAACTAAGAAAAATGGCATTTTTGTATATATCTTTTTGCCTATATAACACTGTATCCCAAACAATAGCAGTACCATAAGGAAAATTATTTTTAAGGAAGAACTTTATCGTTAAATCAATATAGCCTCTGACTTGAAGTCAATTTACTTAGAGTTGTATATGGCTTTATTGATTTAAATCATAAAAGATACAAAGGAGGATACACTTGTAGAAGTTCACTAAGATAAAAAGGAGAAAAATGTCTTGTGAAAACCTCAGATCGTAATTCAGTGTGGTGATGAGTGCAGAAATTTTAGAACAAAGTAAATTGTTTCCTTTTCTATCACAAATCTGGAAGAAATCTGTAGTCTGTCTGTTATGTTGCGTTATACTGTCTTCTGACCTAGATACTCTGCGTGGAATGTATTGAGATGTTTACTATTGGCTCATTCTTTAGAAAGTAGTAAGTCACACCCCAGAGACCTGAACATAAATTGAGGAAATGTTCACTTTGACCTTTATTTTAAAAGCTTGACCAATGTGTTGAATTCTCCTGCCCAGATTCATCTTTTGTAGGTTTATTTTCTGACCTGGAAAAGTGAAGCATATTTACATGCATAAAAAGCTTTGACTTTGATGACTAATGGATGTTAATTACTATGACAGTGACATTTTATATCTTGCCTATATTTCTGTGTTACCTTTTATAGGAAAATCTTTGAGAACTAAATTACCAGGGCTTTTAGAAAAACTAAAATATATTGCTTTCTAAGAATACAAAATTATTGCTGACATAAAGCTTACTATAAATGATATGAGATTCCAAGATTTTTTCTTACATTTCTGTGACATTTTCTTGTTTTACATTAATAATTTTGAATTTTTTAAAAGCTAATTAAATAACTACATGGACAAAAATAATCATTCTGTTTTGGGTGTTTATAAAATCTTTGTTTAATCAGTTTACTTGCCTTATCTTATCCTGGTTATTTTAAGAAAGTACAGCCTTTTGAACTAGGAAACAGTTTTGAAAGACCAGTGGCTTACTACAGATAGTATTTTATAAAAGCTCTGACGTTTACTATAATCTTTTCTAGCTGGTTCTACTTAGTCTGTTATTCCCTGTAGGACATTTCTAATCTCATTGCTTTGGTGGGGACTCGGTTTATAGGCTAACACATTTACAGAAACATCTGAAACATACTTAGGTCTTCACCGGAAACACCTTGTTTATCTACTGTTTCCTGCTGTGTTTAGCTCAAATCCAGAGAAAAATTTCCAATTTTTAAAAATATAAAAAGAAATAATTAAACATGTTCAACTTGATGGTTAACTAATTAACAATAAATGAAAAGTAACTAATGGAACATCCAAAGTTGTAAGTTTTATGTACTCAGATTTTAAATATTTATGTGCCTAATCGTTATTAAAGTACCCAGATAAGCCCTAAAAGTCTTTTAACATAAGTGAAGATGCCCTTGCCTGGAAACGTGGCGCATATTTACTACAGGTGAAAGAGTAGTTTGGTTGATGTATTTTCTTATTGAAGTGGATTGCAAGGTTAACACCTTGAAAAAGATAGTTGATTGAGGAGGTAATAAAAACAGACTTTGACTTACATGACTTGACTTTGAGTTTACTGTATTAAAAATGAAAATAATCCAGATATTCTTGGTCAAGCTGAAGAATAATTACATTTTTACTTATTTATAAGAATATAAACTTTTTTCTATTTTTTCTCTAATTTTTTATCCATAGCATGACTTCATAGTCATCAAAGATTAAATAACTGTATAATGAAAAGTAATTTCTGAAAAAAAATTTGCAATTTAGGAATTCTGGGCTAGAATGGCATTGTGTTTCTCTTATTTATTTTTTTCTGAACGTCCAAGTTTTAGTCTTTAGGGCATTGAGAGGTAAATGGCCTTCTTTTTATGCCCTAATATAGTATAATGAGGCCTAGGTAAGAGTTATGTCTCTATTTATCTGTGAGTGGTGGATGATGCATCAGGATTTGACATCATCCCACATAAGTGATAGAGTTTTATTTGTATTATTTTATTCTCAGATCAGTCACCAGCTAATAAATGAGTGAACAATTTCATTATATGCGAAGATTTAAATACCTTCATGAGAGCAGATATAGTCTTATCTACTTAGATTTCCTTACAATGATCAAACAATTAATGCTAAAATATATCAACAGAGATGCTATATACAAAGGTAAAGATGTTCTACATATTTTACCTAAAGAAGACATTTTGTATAACTGCCTATACCCTCAATTTTTGTGTATTTCTAAACAATGAAGGGCTAGACAATGATTAAATCTCTGTCAGATATAAATCCTGCATTCTTATAATTTAGGCAAATAAATGTTTCGGAGGTAAAAGTTGTCCTTTTCCCACTGGATAAAAGGGTCATTTTTTAACTACTCCATTTGAAAATGCAGAGCGAGAAAAGTTGCAAGCATACACACAATGGAAAAACAGCACTGAAGGGAAGATGTGAAGAAATATACTTAGAGCATTTTTCATATTCCATTTAATTCATAAAAGAGTTAAGAGCATATTTCACCTCCTCACCCCAAATGAAGATTTTTTTAAAAATGTGAAAACCCATAGTATAACTTTAAGACTGATTTTTCACACAAGGCTTTGGAAATAGGTTAGCTTTCTACAAGAGCATCACATCACATTAGTGTTATCTTGGTTTCAGTATTGTGCTACTTTTTTTTTTTTTTTTTTTTTTTTTGGCTAAATAAGGACTTAACACCAGCATTTTTTTATTTGCTTTGGTTTACAAAAAATATGATTAGCAACACACACACCCACCCACCCACCCACACACACACACACACTCACACATACCAAAATCCTCATTCATTGCTTAATGAAATTATATTAACTCCTTAATTTAACCCTGTGACCAGGGGATAGATAGTAATTAAATAAAATCAGCTCTATGGCCAACAGTGTTATGATGAAACATTAGCAAATTACTATATACTTTCAATTGGCATGGTCTTTTAGAAAAATCCTCCTATTTTAGGTGACTATTTTGAGACAGGCTCTCTGACATCACAATATGGCGGCCTACAGCAACTGAGGCACCGTATCCCAGGTTGTGAACAAGGCCGAAAATGTATTTTCCCTCAAACTTAGAATACAAGTCTTGGGCTTCACTGTGATTGGATAACTTAAGTGTCAGTCTCTCAACCATTCACTTTGGCTAGGGCTAGGGATTTTGCTGATTGGCTTAGACCCAAATGGAGACTTGAGCCCTGCTAAGCCCAACCCTGGAACATAAAGACTCCCTAAGGTAATGGAGTCCTAGAGAAAATAATGGAATAAAAATGTAATGAAATCAAGACTGAGTTATCTATGTTCACTATTTTGGTGACGGGTTCACTAAAAGCCCAAACCTCAGCATGGCTCAATATTCCCATTAACGAACCTGTACATGTACATCCTGAATCTGACATTTTTTAAAAAAGAGTACTGTTACTCATAGATGGGAGAATCAACTGAATTGCTAAAATCTGAACAACTATAGACATACTTTTAAAAGTTATCCAGTAACAAAAGAAATTATATTTCTACTTTCTGCAGTGAATTATGTAAACATGAAATCAATAATTTAATGAAAAAAATATATGAGGTGGTAAATAGAGAAGAATTTGGTTATATATTTAAATAAATATTACTTTCATTTCTAAGACTTTCACTCCTTTTCATTCTTCATTTTTTTCTCTTATACTGTGCAAATTTAGCATTTATATTGCATGGAACATAACAGAAGCTCAATAAATTATAAATTATTTAATGTAATTAATTAAAATGAGGGAGAAGGAAAACCAGGAGGCAAACCTGAGTAGGCAAAAAAAGATAGAATGTTAGGAGGAAGAGCTCAGTCAATGTTGTCAAAACTCAGTAGTTCTAATGGAATGGGGACTGAAGAAAGATTGCTGGGTTTTGTAATTAGGAAAATACTAATGACTCAAGCAAGGGAAATGGAAAGGAAATTTATTGAATAACTACTGTGTGTACACTGACAGATAACTTCACATACAACAATATGAAAACAACATCAGCAGAGTAGGGGGGAAGAGCTCATACCAGAGTACCACTAGTTAAGGAGCAAATGAAGTTAGAAGATGAGAGTTCATTAGTTTTCTAGAGTTACCATAACAAAGTAGTACAAACTGGATGGCTTAAACAATAGGGTTTTATTTTTTCATAGCTTCAGAGGCCGAAAGTTCAAGACCAAGGTATCTTCAGGGTAGGTTTCTTCTCCTATTACTTCTTCCCCTCCTCTTCCTCTTCCTTCTTTTTCTTCTTCTTCTCTTTCTTTCCTCCTCCTCCTCCTCTTCCTCCTTCTTCTTCTTCTTTTTCTTTTTGAGGTAGGGTCTCCTTATGCCACCCAGGCTACAGTTCAGTGGCACAATCATAGCTCACTACAGTCTCCGTCTCCTGGGCCCCCATGATCCTCCCACCTCAGCCTCCTGAGTAGCTGGGACTACAGGCATGCACCACCATGACTGGCTAATTTTTTTCCATTTTTATTGGCGATAAGGTCTCGCTCTGTTGCCCAGGCTGGTCTCAAATTTCTGGCCTCAAGCAATCCTTCCACCTCGGCATCCTAAAGTGCTGGGATTACAGAGTTTAGCCACCACTCCTGGCAAGAATTGACCTCTTTTGAGGGCTCCATGGCTTGTAGATAGCCATCTCCTCCCAGTGTCTTCACAGGATCTGGAGTTTTAACATAAACTTTTAAAAATGCTACTAAAAACTCAAATTTAAATAAATATTTTAAAAGGAAATAATTGGCTGGCCTCTTTTAAAAGTATAATATTTTAGCTTGAAAAGAATTTGTGCTATGAACAAAATGCATAAGCTCAGTCTGTCCTAATCAAAGGGTGCTATTTTTTCCCCTGAAAGTATTCAACTTTAAACACGATTTATTGTATACTTACTTTTAGCTTTTCCTGCCAGAAGACAAAGGATTCAATTCAATCACCTTTTCTAATTCTACGAATGTTCTGTAAAATGGTCCCTTGCCTTTCAAATTACATTAAAAATAAAAAGTGCACATGACTTTCAAAAGATTTATCTTTCCTTAAGTATATTTGACGATTAATCTTTTTGCTATTAATTTTATTTGGGTATTAACAAGTTAAAGTGAAGCGGCATTTTGAGGGGAAATAGATATCTACCATACCAATATATTTCTGTATCTATCTCTATCAACTGATTGATGGATCAATAGATCAACATAGATATTAAAAAAGTATAAAATAGTTACTGAAAACTTGAGTTGCTATGTTTCTTCCTCTATCTCTACTCTGGTTTCAGTGACTAATTTTACTCCAGGTTCTTTGATTGCAACAGCTGGTGTGATTTTCAGCTCTATACCTCTTTAGCTATTATATATGAGCTGTAAAAGGCACATTGCAATAAGATGAAAGACTAGAATTTTATTCTAGATAATCCTAGAATGATATGGTTTTGAATCATTTCAGTTTTTTCTTCCCAGGTTGAAGGGGAGAGAATTATTTGTCTGTAGGCTTTTCCTTCTGAGGTGTTAGAAAATAATTTTGCAACAAAAATCCAAGTGATCCCACCCAGTTCCACTTAGAATCTTGTCACTGTTCCTGATGTGACCCTTTTGTGTGTGCCCGAGCATCTTGATAAAGTGTATCATTTTACACCTCTATGACAATTCTTTATATGTCGGAGGACAGCTATCAAATTTTCTTTGAATCTCCTCTGCATTTTCTGCAGACTTCCTCACTATCTCTGAGTAACTCTCTTCTAAAAATACTCAAATACTTTCTAAAAAAATCTTGTTTTTATTTTAAGTTCCGGGGTACATGTGCAGGATGTTCAGGTTTGTTACACAGGTAAACATGTGCCATGGTGGTTTGCTGCACAGAACAACCCATCACCTGGTATTAAGCCCAGCATGCGTTAGCTATTTTTCCTAACGCTCTCCCTCCCACCACTCCATCCTCCGACGAGCCCCAGTGTTTGTTGTTCCACTCCCTGTGTCCATGTGATCTTATTGTTCAGCTCCCACTTACAAATGAGAACATGCGGACTTTGGTTTTCTGATCCTGTGTTAGTTTGCTGAGGATAATGGCTTCCAGGTCCATCCATGTCCCTGCAAACAACGTGATCTTGTTCCTTTTTCTGGCTGCATAGTATTCCATGGTGTATATGTACCACATTTTCTTTATCCAATCTATCACTGATGGGCATTTGGGTTGATTCCATGTCTTTGCTATTGTGAATAGTGCTGCAATAACATATGCGTGCATGTATCTTTGGAATAAAAAATACTCAAACACATTATGTCAAGTCCTTCCATCTTAAAATGTCTGCTTGTTTTTACCCAGAAATATATGTAAAAGCAAACAATATCTGTTTAGTTTAGTTGAACAACAAAGTGATTTGCAGAGCAGTGTAGGCAAAATTTCATATAACTATTAATGATTGAGGAAATTTATGACAATTTTCTTGTAAGTCTATTTTTTCTTAACATTGTTTAAGTGTAAAGGTATTTTTACTGACATATATACTTATCTTTCATAGAATTTTAACTGTATGTTTTTAGTTTTATTTCTAAATAAACTGTATATTTTGTTTTAGACATAAAACTAAAAATATTTGACCAAAGAAAAAGGAGGAAATTAGCGTTAATATCATGACAGAGAAACTGACGTTTGCACCTTCTCATGAATATGTGAATATGTGAATGAAACTGCATTTGAGTGGCAGTTGAATCTATTCAAAAATTAAAATATAGTTAAGAATTTTAAATTTAAAAATCACATATTTTATTTCTTTTTTTTAATGATTGATCTCTGATATTATAATTTTCCTATTAGTGAGCTAAAACATGACTAAATCCTAGTGAATTTTTAAGTGTTACAGAAAACATACATTTGGTCCTTGTCAGTATTCTGTATAATAAACTTGTCTGTATGTATTTAAAAAATAGTTGAATTCAAATTATTGGAATACTCAGACATATTTATATCTAGTTTTAATAAATTAAGCATGTATTCTTCCTCTGGAATTGGTTTATGGGTTTAAATTTAACCTGTGTAAATTTCACTTAATATTTGAATTTTCAGGGGAAGAATGAAAAACATTCTGTAGATTTAGGGATTTGGTTTGGAAACTCCATCTCATATGATAACAGAAGAGAGTTAATGAACATAGTAAGATGAGCTAAACTCATCTACACAGGTTACTAAGGGGACTAGTCAAAAAACATCTTGATTCTCCTATTCATCCCATTCATTATTTTTGAAACCAGGCTATGTCTTTCAATCCAAATAAATTTAATGTGGCAGCATTTTTACTATACATTGCTGTTAGTAAATTAACAGAAGGTTCTATCATTGAAGGTGAGGATATTGGGTTTTGTCCCTCTCCTCATTTAGTGGTTGATTGCTAATTAATATATATTAAAGTATTATTTGTATAAAAAAAGAAATCAAAATAATAGACAAAAGTAATGATTAATATTATATGTATGATGTTGATACAGTTATTACTAAGCCTAAAACCAAGATAAAGATCACAAAAAATACGAATTGATTTGCCTTATATATAAAAATGCACATTGAAAGGTTAAAAACAACTGGTACTGTATATGTACGTGTAATTCATATAATATGGCTGATGTATAAAATTTTTAAGCATTGATCAATAAAAATGTAAATGAAACATTAAAACATGGAACAACAACATAATATATTTTGATTAATATAATTATTAATATGGAAGTAATTTAATTTAAATAGGACTTAAAGACAAATTAAAACAAGTGTGTGCATTTTTCACTTATCTAATTGGTGTTGTATTTTTAAGTAAATCACCCAACGTTAATAAGGGCGTGAGAAATCATGCTGGTAGGGTCATAAACTGTTACAACATTTTAAAGGACAATTTAAAAGTATCATAAACATGAGAAGTGTTTGAAATGTACATATTCTTTGACCCAGCTATTCAAATTTTATGAATTTGTTTTAAGGAGACAATCACATGTATGCAAATATAAAAGTATTAGGATATTCATTACATCGTGATTTGTAATATTAAAAAGAAAAACTAAAGCAAGCTAAAATTCAACCATATTATAGCTAAATATATTTTGACTTATCTTTCTCACAATAAAATATTTATGATACACTAAAAATAATTCTATTATGGTACAATATTTAATGACAAATATATTGGACTGTATTGGTAAATGAAAAGACAAGATACAAAATGTATAGTATGATATATTTTTTGTAAAAATTATATATAGAGAGATTCAAATACTGAAATAATTCTATGTTAATAAATATAATCTTTCAATGTTTAGATTATATATCATTCTATTTTTATTTTCTGAGTATTCAAAAATGATGATGCATTATTTTTGTAATAATTTTTTAGAAAAAAATAGAAATATTTTTCTCAAATACATATGTATACCACTACAATACAATTGTACCTTAAAGTCATCTCAACTCAAAATTTACTCAGATGAGATTCAAGGTAAGCATTCTTAAACTGTAGTTTGCACCCTGCTATGGGACATGAAATTATTTTTTATTGGTAGATAAAATAGAAAATTATTAAAAGATATCAGAGAGCTTTCCTTGCTGTTCCTGTTCTCAGCTGCTCATGATCTAGGGAGTGAGTCAGCTATACCATCACAAGTTCTTATTTGAGCAGAATTTATCAAGAAAGAAGACAGAGGTGGGCCTTCCAGGAAGAAGCTTCAATTTGAGCAAAGGCATGGAGTTCAAAATTTAAAAATGATAATGAAAGAATATATTTTATATTAATGGGTATACAAGTATCAATGGCAGGACATAGGCCAAAGTATGTGCCATGGAAAGATATTTGTATTTTCTACTATGGACAATGATGTAGCATCAAAAATGTATACTGAGACTGTGGGTGATTGGCAGTCACTTGATAAGGGATAGGTAGGGTCAGGTTTAAGATGGCACATCCCTAGTCCAGGACCAGACAGATTCACAGCTGAATTCTACCAGAGGTACAAAGAGGAGCTGGTACCAGTCCTTCTGAAACTATTCCAATCGATAGAAAAAGAGGGAATCCTCCCTAACTCATTTTACAAGGCCAGCATCATCCTGATACCAAAGCCTGGCAGAGACACAACAAAAAAAGAGAATTTTAGACCAATATCCCTGATGAACATTGATGCAAAAATACTCAATAATATACTGGCAAACCGAATCCAGCAGCACATCAAAAAGCTTATCCACCATGATCAAGTGGGCTTCATCCCTGGGATGCAAGGCTGGTTCAACATATGCAAATCATTAAATGTAATCCAGCATATAAACAGAACCAAAGAAAAAAACCACATGATTGTCTCAACAGATGCAGAAAAGGCCTTCGACAAAATTCAACAGCGCTTCATGCTAAAAACTCTTAATAAATTAGGTATTGATGGGACGTATCTCAAAATAATAAGAGCTATCTATGACAAACCCACAGCCAATATCATACTGAATGGGCAAAAACTGGAAGCGCTCCCTTTGAGAACTGGCACAAGACAGGGATGCCCTCTCTCACCACTCCTATTCAACATAGTAGTGTTGGAAGTTCTGGCCAGGGCAATCAGGCAGGAGAAGGAAATAAAGGGTATTCAGTTAGGAAAAGAGGAAGTCAAATTGTCCCTGTTTGCAGATGACATGATTGTATATTTAGAAAACGCCATCATCTCAGCCCAAAATCTCCTTAAGCTGATAAGCAACTTCAGCAAAGTCTCAGGATACAAAATCAATGTGCAAAAATCACAAGCGTTCCTATACACCAATAACAGACAGAGAGCCAAATCATGAGTGAACTCCCATTCACAATTGCTTCAGAGAATAAAATACCTAGGAATCCAACTTACAAGGGATGTGAAGGACCTCTTCAAGGAGAATTACAAACCACTGCTCAATGAAATAAAAGAGGACACACAAACAAATGGAAGAACATGCTCATGAGTAGGAAGAATCAATATCGTGAAAATGGCCATACTGCCCAAGGTAATTTATAGATTCAATGCCATCCCCATCAAGCTATCAATGACTTTCTTCACAGAATTGGAAAAAACTACTTTAAAGTTCATATGGAACCAAAAAAGAGCCCACATTGCCAAGACAATCCTAAGCCAAAAGAACAAAGCTGGAGGCATCACACTACCTGACTTCAAACTATACTACAAGGCTACAGTAACCAAAACAGCATGGTACTGGTATCAAAACAGAGATATAGACCAATGGAACAGAACAGAGCCCTCAGAAATAATACCACACATCTATAACCATCTGATCTTTGACAAACCTGACAAAAACAAGAAATGGGGAAAGGATTCCCTATTTAATAAATGGTGCTGGGAAAACTGGCTAGCCATATGTAGAAAGCTGAAACTGGATCCCTTCCTTACACCTTATACAAAAATTAATTCAAGATGGATTAAAGACTTAAATGTCAGACCTTAAACCATAAAAACCCTAGAAGAAAACCTAGGCAATACCATTCAGGACATAGGCATGGGCAAGGATTTCATGTCTAAAACACTAAAAGTAACAACAACAAAAGCCAAAATTGAGAAATGGGATCCATTTAAATTAAAGAACTTCTGCACAGCAAAAGAAACTACCATCAGAGTGAACAGGCAACCTATAGAATGGGAGAAAATGTTTGCAATCTACCCATCTGACAAAGGGCTAATATCTAGAATCTGCAAAGAACTTAAACAAATTTATAAGAAAAAATTAAACAACCCCATCAAAAAGTGGGCAAAGAATATGAATGGGCACTTCTCAAAATAAGACATTTATGCAGCCAACAGACACATGAAAAAATGCTCATCATCACTGGACATCGGAGAAATGCAAATCAAAACCACAATTAGATACCATCTCACACCAGTTAGAATGGTGATCATTAAAAAGTCAGGAAACAACAGGTGCTGGAGAGGATGTGGAGAAATAGGAACACTTTTAAACTGTTGGTGGGACTGTAAACTAGTTCAACCATTGTGGAAGACAGTGTGGCGATTCCTCAAGGGTCTAGAACTAGAAATACCATTTGACCCAGGAATCCCATTGCTGGGTATATACCGAAAGGTTTATAAATCATGCTGCCATAAAGACACATGCACACATATGTTTATTGCAGCACTATTCACAATAGCAAAGACTTGGAACCAACCCAAATGTCCATCAGTGATAGACTGGATTAAGAAAATGTGGCACATATACACCATGGAATACTATACAGCCGTAAAAAAGGATGAGTTCATGTCCTTTGTAGGGACATGGATGAAACCAGAAACCATCATTCTGAGCAAACTATCGCAAGGACAGAAAACCAAACACCACATGTTCTCACTCACAGGTGGGAATTAAACAATGAGAACACTTGGACACAAGGTGGGGAACATCACACACCGGGGCCTGTAGCGGGGTGGGGGGAGAGGGGAGTGATAGCATTAGGAGATATACCTAATGTAAATGACAAGTTAATGGGTGCAGCACACCAACATGGCACATGTATACATATATAACAGACCTCCACGTTGTGCACATGTACCCTAGAACTTAAAGTATAAAACAAAACAAAACAAAAAAGATGGCACATCCCTGTGGACATGGCCAAGACAGTCCTTTGTGACACATTTTTTCTCTAGATTAGTCCAGAAGTGTTTAAGGTTGAGGAGGTGTTAGGTAAGGACTAAGATTAAAGCAGTCTCAGTATTCTTCCTTAAAGAATTAGAATCTCATTACAGAAAATGTATTCCCCAAAGAGACCAGTCCCATAAGATCTTCATAGGTTTGCTATGAAAAAGAGGTTCTGTGTTACTGAAGTGTTTGAGGAAAACTGGATTAGAGAAAATTAAACATGTTTCTTTACTAAAGGATGCTTTAAAGAGTTGAATATGCTAATTTGCACTCAGAATCTTTAAGGGAATATAGTATGCAGCATTTTTTAAAAAAAACTTCTAAGGCTTTAGGGACTTTTTTGTATTTTTGTTTCTAAGTAGCATATGATAGGATTGTGATTACAGAGAACATATTTTGCAAAACACTTAAAGTGCAAAAATTAGAAAATTCAATATTGCTCAATGAAGAATTCATAATACGACCCAATTAAACAAATGTATTAATGTTTATCATTTGGATATTAATTCAAAGTGTTAAGTAAGACATTTCTGATGTTTTTAAAGGTATATGTAAAACATACGTACACAAAATCATTTCAGTTGTTCTTTGAATGTCTTGTCAAAGACTTAAATAGACAGAGATACACCGTGCTGAAGTTAGGTGTAAAGCCATGTGGGAAGACATGTCAGAAAAGGAGAAAAAATATAAGTACAGAATTATTTCCTTTGTTTTGAATTCCTTTGTTGTTATTCATCAATTACCTCCAACAAAATGATGATTAGAGCAAGAAAAAATAAAGTTTTAAAATATTTTAAGTCAATTTTTGTTGATTTCCTTATTTCATTTATGGGGCCATAATTTTAAACATATATAATGTTTTATTGTTTTTAATATGCCCTGACTATGCATTTAGAAAATAATGATTCAATAATGTATGAATCCAATAAAGTTATACTTTTATTTCAAACTACAAATATACATCCACAATATGCTTCCTTAGTTTTTCCTTGTTAACAGATGAATTTTGTCAAAGGCTGATTTTGGCAAGCTCTCTGTCAAGTGGAAGGTTGTTTGAGCATTTTCTAAAACAATTTCTTCAAAGGAAACAAAAAATGAGATTTAAGTATTTGATACTTCACATGCGATTTATAGCAAATATGGCAGGTCACATAGTGAAAAACAGTAAAAAAAGAGACCATTGCTATTTAAAAAGACAGAACTCTACAATATTTTCTGTTCTAATATTTTAACTTTTTTCATTAAAATTTCTCCTGTCATTGGTAGCTTGATGGGGATGGCATTGAATCTATAAATTACCTTGGGTAGTATGGCCATTTTCACGGTATTGATTCTTCCTACCCATGAGCATGGAACGTTCTTCCATTTGTTTGTGTGTCCTCTTTTATTTCATTGAGCAGTGGTTTGTAGTTCTCCTTGAAGAGGTCCTTCACATCCCTTGTAAGTTGGATTCCTAGGTATTTTATTCTCTTTGAAGCAATTGTGAATGGGAGTTCACTCATGATTTGGCTCTCTGTTTGTCTGTTATTGGTGTACAAGAATGCTTGTGATTTTTGCACATTGATTTTGTATCCTGAGACTTTGCTGAAGTTGCCTATCAGCTTAAGGAGATTTTGGGCTGAGACGATGGGGTTTTCTAAATATACAATCATGTCATCTGCAAACAGGGACAATTTGACTTCCTCTTTTCCTAATTGAATACCCTTTATTTCCTTCTCCTGCCTGATTGCCCTGGCCAGAACTTCCAGCACTATGTTGAATAGGAGTGGTGAGAGAGGGCATCCCTGTCTTGTGCCAGTTTTCAAAGGGAATGCTTCCAGTTTTTGCCCATTCAGTATCACAAGGACAAAAAACCAAACACTGCATGTTCTCACTCATAGGTGGGAATTGAACAATGAGAACACTTGGACACAGGAAGGGGAAAATCACACACTGGGGCCTGTTGTGGGGTGGGGGAAGGGGGGAGGGACAGCATTAGGAGATATACCTAATGTAAATGATGAGTTAATGGGTGCAGCACACCAGCGTGGCACATGTATACATATGTAACTAACCTGCACGTTGTGCACATGTACCCTAGAACTTAAAGTATAAAAAAAAAAAAAATTTCCCCTGTCTCAATTACATGACAGTAACCAGTAGGGGCTGCTCTTAGCATTACAGGCAAAGTAATTTCTCTGGAGTTGATATTTTCAGTCCTAGCTCTCAGTAGAACTGAAATAAATTTAGCTTGGTGAACATTTTATGGCAAAACTATTGCCCTTTTCTTTGTCTAGTTAAATATTATTTTTAATTCCTTGCCTTTATGCTTTGTTTTTAAGCATCCAATATATAAAACCTATATAAATCAGTGAAAATAATACTAACCTCCTACTAATCTTGTAAAATTTTTTATTGGTATTGATATAATAAAGGAAAGACAAATTAGAGGCTATAGATTCAAAAGATAAACTGCATTTCTAATAGAAATAGCAGGAAGGAGAAAGTATACTTTCATTAATAGTTGTGATTCAAAAGAGCTGACTTCTTTGGAGTTCAGAATAATATGACAAAATCAAAAAAAAATTTTTCTTAGTTAAAATTAAATTAATTTTGTAAATATTTTGAAGGTGTACTTTGAAAGACACGACATATTCTGTATATTAGTATCTGGACACAAGTGGCGTTATCTGTCAAAGGTTAACTGCACCATATACATTACGGCTGCAACACGGAAGTGGTGGGGCAGCATAACCCCTTCATAATTCCTAAACTGCACTGTGATTTCCCCAGTCTTGCTGCTCTTCTGTGTTTTATTTATGTTCTAGTGTGCCTGGAGAAGCTCCAAATAGTTGAATAAATCACATGCCTTACGATGTTTAAGTATCATAACTAAGAAAGTCTGATTACTTGTGATAATACTGCTTCTTTTATTATTTCCAATTAAGAAACATACTGCTAGCCAGATATTATTAGGACTATCCAAGTGCTTGAATCATGTTTTGGATAAGACATCCCTATCAATAACTCACGCGTAGACACCTCAAGGTTATTGCTAATAACGTACTTGAGATAGCTGAATTTGAGACTCATTATTAATTAGGAAGTTTGGTACTTTGTCATTACACATAGGGATTTAAGTATCAGCTTGTGGCACTATTGTGTGACAGGAGGGTTGGGAAATTGCAAAATAATGTAGGAATTTTAAAATCTAATGAAGAAAATATCAGGCCTAAATGTATTCAGTGTGAATTCTATACAACTAGAAACCTTTAAGTGAAAAAACACAATAGCTATTGAGGTATTCACATTAGATAAATTTTGTCTCTAGTGATCTACCTACACATTATAAACTTTTTCTATACTCTTGTTAAATTCATCCATGAGGTAATTAAATAAATTCTGTAATTAGTTAGCCCTCAATTTTATGTTTATTAGAAATAATTTGACTGTTCGTCTTTTTCTTTTGTACTCAGATTATTGATTTAATGAATTTTCCTATGAAATAAATTCTAATACATATTAAAATCTATTTATTTTTGTGTCCAGTGTATATTCTCTCATTTACTGAATATTTAGCAAACAGTTTTCATGAGACAAGTACTTTCTAGATTCTAGATGTGCTAGTTCAAATAACCTCATTCTATATCTTTGGATTATCAGACCTTGTATTATTATAAAACCAGTAAGTGCTAAGAGACATCTACCCCAGAGTAAGGACTAGTAACCATGGTAACTAGGGGAGTCATGTCATAAATTAATTTCCAAATTGTATCCTGGGAAAAGTCATATATGAAGATTTTTGCTAGCAAGATTAGGAGAAAGAAAGAGATACTTAAAGCGTAACTAGTTTTAAAACTAGCTAACCTTCAAGGCAATCCACCTGTTCCTGTCTTGATTCCATTCTCATCTTAACTTCTATAGCCCAAAGATTTTTGTTCTCATGGTGACACCTCCAATGAACTCAACTTCCTTGTTGTAATGGACAATATCTTTTTTCAATTTTGTACATAAAGCATTTATAATAATAATTGCTATAAAGTTGTCCTCAATCAGTAAATACATTAATCAGTGACTTTGATTTTTGTTTTGTCCATGGGGTTAATATTTGTACTTTAAGTTATGTTTAGGAAATCAGTTTTTCCTCTTTGAATTTGCCTTAATTGGCTCTGCGGTCTCAAGACTTGTAATATAAAAACTCCCTAATCCAACCATTGTATCCCTTCCTTTGGACACATGATCACCATCAGGAGATACTACCCTACTCACCTAATGGTATGAGAAGTAAAAAAGCTATTAAAAACCCTTGAGAATTTCTTTAATTTTTAATACCCTGTGTATGATATCAATTTTTAATTAGCTTTGAGTATGTGGCAATTTTAATTCTTGTAATAATGTGATATTCACCTAGTAGTCTTAGGCTTTATATTATAAAAATATAAGTTGGATTTTCATGGTCTATTAGCCAGGCTCAAGAAAAAACTCTTGACTCAATCAAATATGTTACAGGGTTATTTTTACTCTTCGAATATGTTTCTGGCTACAAAATGTAAGGACTCCCAATTACCAATATGAGAATTAAGAGAAATAATGGAAAAATAATTATAAAATTAATAAACCATTGTAGAATATTTGCAAAATATTTTTACAGGAGGTGAAATGTAGTAATGGATTGTTTTATAGTTTGGTCCATTTTTGAATTGGGAATTTTAAAAAGTAACCTAGAATAAAGTATGTCTATTCTTGTAATTCCAGACATTCCATTGCAGTGAGATTAGCATGAATTTGGGGTGAAAATGTAGTATATACTTTCAAATGACCAATGGAAATACAGTTTACCTTTCAATAGTCTTATGATTATGTTATTTAAAGATGTTTGGAAAAGAAAAGGAAAATATGCAGTAGACATAGTTATTACAATTTCCATATAGTTTCCATAAACCAGAGGATCCATCAGAGTTAACTTGGTTCTTTACTTTTAATTATCTATTTTTCTTAGTATGTTTTCTTACTGGATAGTGGCTGGGAATACTCCACCTAAGATCACATGCTACGTCAGTCTGTTACCAGGAAGCTTTAAAACCTGTTTTGATTATAAGCAAGTCTATCTACAGGAAGATATGGTCTGCCTTCCCAAGCCATAGGGCTTTGTTGAAGGAAGTAGGAATTTTTATGAAGTTCTTTAAATTGCAACAACAGCAGCATGCTATTTATAAACACCAAACCCATTGACATATGGAGAAAGACTGTGAAGGGATTATTAATCATAAATAGATAAGAGAGAGCTGGGCACATAAACTGTTTGGTCTGATTACATTGATGTCCAAAGGCCTTGGAGATTACAGTTGCTAAACTTTTGGTTGCAATTCTTTATATTTTTATAGTGCTTTGGATTTTGCAATCTATTTAAGGTATTTATTTACCAGATTTTATGCATACACCAGCTCAGTAAGCAAGATAGATTTTAATAATTGTCTCCATTTTGCAGAGAAGAAAATGGAGATAGAAGTTATATTTAATTTGGGTTTACATAAGAAGTAAATGGAACAGTCAGTCAGGACTATATCTTAGGTCTTACAGTTCTAATCTTAGTGTACGTGGCCTCTTGGTCTGTAAAAGGCAATTACATAATACCCAGAGATACCGAACTTTTAGGTTGTACATCCAAAATAAAGAGAGGAATGCCTTAGCTGGAAACAAAAAGAAGAGTATATGTAACTTAAGATCTTTCATTGTGCTATGCCTCTTCCATGTTTGAGTTACAGGGTTTTGTGTGGTCACTAAGGAAAGAAAACAGGGGGATGAGTTGATGCTTGAGAGGTGGGGTTGGTGGCCCTGACCTGACTTGGACTTCTCAGAAATATCGCAATGTTAAGAATAATCAATTTTGATCTTACAACTGCAGCATCCCTAATAGATGAAGAGTGATTTATTATTTTTTTAAAGTCTATGTTGTTTCAAGCCAGCTAGAACATGCTTTGTTAATCAAATAAACTATTATTTGTTTCTGAAACAGTGGGGGAGGAAAAATATAAACATAATAACTGATAATGTCATAATTACACAAATGAGTTTTTAATACTCCTCCAGAGAGATTGAGCCTTCTACACCACAGAGAGAGTTCACTCAGAAGAGG
Organism: Nomascus leucogenys; assembly: GCF_006542625.1. Taxonomy (NCBI): domain Eukaryota; kingdom Metazoa; phylum Chordata; class Mammalia; order Primates; family Hylobatidae; genus Nomascus; species Nomascus leucogenys. Next base: position 41,117,956 of record NC_044401.1, on the reverse strand, counting down.
TAAGAGGAAATGAGGACTAAAACTTGAGTTACCAGCATCCCTAGGGGAGTTTTCATCTCTTTATCTAGTAAGGATTCAGGAACAATATTTTTCCTAAAAGGCACAATTTGTAAAAGAAAACAATAAGGTGACTTCAAGGGAAAACCAGAGCCCCTAGTAAGTTCTGGGAGGCCACACTGTCTCCGGCATTTTGCATAATGCATGGCACAGGTTAAATGTTCAATAGTTAATTATTAAAATCAAAAGGTATACGCTAATATTTCATTAAAGGCAGTTTAGGAAAGACAACTTAAGACATAACTTGACACAAAAGCAAAAGATAGCTTAAATTATCTGTTGTGAAAGCATCTAAAACATGCATTGACAAGGAAAATGAAAAATAGGTAATTTTGTTCCGTGGAAAAAAAAATACTATCCATTCCTACAGCACTTTTTACGTTTAATACCTTCTTTTGAAAGTCATTATCCCTCCTGTTGAACAAAGACTATTGGGAAAAGATCTTAAAGACTAGATGAGACAAGCTTGCGTGTACTAAAAGAGAGAAATTTTCTTTGGGGTTGAGGAAGCCGACCAGTAGGGTGAGGGATCTGGTTCCACTGAGCTTCATGGACAGGGTGTGAGGTCTGTAAAAGTGTATTCTCAGGTTTTGTCCTTAACTAACTTAAGTCTCATTGATCTTTACAACTCTCTTCAAATAAGTGCCCTTGAAATCTCTGGTGCTTTAAAAGATCAGGCAATGTTCCTGATCCTTCAGAAATTTCCCAAGGAGCTGAAATTTTACTACCTGTTTTTTGAGGATTGCACCAACCCATCACCTTCTCATCAGCTGTAATGGTTATCCCACCTCTCTGTTGGGGAAATGAAACTTCTATGATCAAAGTTGATCTACAGACATATGGTTGATAGGAATCTTAATACAATAGACCATCATGTCTGCTGCTGGCAGACATTATTGTCCATTGGTGTTTATTTTCAATGTTAAAGAAATAAAGATCACACCAAGGAATTATAGTGGGAAGGGCTTTGGTTATATAAATACATGGTCTTTGTTTCTCATAAAAGAGAATGGTATGTATATGTATAAATGATAGATGTATATAACACTGCCCACCTCACATACACGGAATTTTGTCCTAAATTTTGCTATGTGTATGAAGGACAGAGTAGATTTATTGTTTTAAAATAGATGTCACGTCAACATAGTTTGGTATCTTTTGAGCTATCCTTTGTTTAAGGCAATTGTTGACTAAACGTATTGTAGCTTGAAAATATATTTACTTTTTCCAGTCTCCACCATGTTAGAACTGGAACGAAACTTAAAAGTCAAATTTTCTCATCTTGCAAATAAAGAAAGTGAGGCACAGATGGGTAGGCTGAGTGCTGAGGTCAAAGCTAATAAAAAGAAAAATTATGACTGGAAGTCATCTTTAATTTCTAGTCTTATGCTTTTCCCCTCCACCTATACCCAGTGTCTAAAATCGAATCAAGTATACAACTCTTAGGTTTGGTTGCATAATTTAATTAAATGTCAGAATTTAAACAATACAAAATCCAAATATTTTTTGACAACAATTTCAGTGTGTTCTTCCTTATAACACTACATCTCTTAAATCATTAATTATTACAATGATGTGGATTTTTTTAGTGTACCTAAAAATTTTGACGGTGCTAGACTTAAACATATATTAATATATACATAGAAGGTTGGCGATATGGCACAACGTCTAGCACATATTTGGATCTCCGTAAAAGTGAGTTAAATAAATATATTCATTAACTTGATGCAGAAACATGAAAGGGATCAAGTATTTGACCAAATCATAAAAAGTAAATGGAATTTCAGAAATGTCTGTCTCCTCAGATTAAGAGTTTCTATAGGACCTTTTGTATTTTGGTTTGTATGTGTTACAAAATATCAGGGGGTATTAGAAAGTGACTAACTTGCCTAGGGGTTAAGAAACACGGGTTCTGGTTGGTCTTTGTTGTAACTATCTAGCCATGAAGCTTCTCTTAATTGCTGTAACTTCCTAGGTCGTAAAATAAGAAATTTGGAGCCGGTGGGATTCCCTGGTGCTTTTCACAGCAGTGGCCCCGTGATTCTCTTTACTTAGGCCCTGGTACTAGTTTACTCAGGCTGTCATAACCAAGAATGTCATCCTAGTCTCAGAATTCTGGGTCTCAGAATTCTCATTCATAACATTGAACCAGACTGTCTCTTAAGTTCGTTCCAACTCTAACAAAAGGATGGAAGGAAATTAATGAATATGATTTCAATGAAGCGGTACGTGAAGCAAAAGAGTGGACAAGTCCCAAGGGAATAGAGACTAGCGGTAGCTGTTGTGGTGCTCATACCCAGATATCAGCTCCCTCAAAGGTTTGATGTAGGTAATATGATTCTAACAATAAAACATTATTGAAATCTGTAAGTTTCAGGTGGCCCTTTTAAAAATGTTTTCAACATTTATGAGAATACTAAAATAGACTCTTTCCAAATTACTGAAAGTAGTATCCTCTATTTTTCCTACTGTAAAATAGTTTCTGATTACCTGCTGGCAAACTTTAGCCTCTGATTTTTTTTAATGGGCACACCATGGCTGAAAATAAATATCTGGCTTTAAAAGAAGATGTGGTTTTAAAAAATGGGTATAGCAAAATGCCAAGAACACTTCTTCTATAGCCAACCTCCTGAGTTTCCGGCTTCAAGAAAAGGCTGGCAGAAAACAGGTGTCACTAATCACCGTGCAATCTGGGCTCTCCAGCTGGAGGTACAGCGATCCCCAACCAGCTGTTTTCTCCTCTGATTAAAAATTCCTTCATATTCAACTACTAACCTTTTGCTCTTACACACACACACATTTTATATTTTCTATGCGTACATTGCAGGGGCTTGGGGAAATGAATGGATTAGCGGTATCTTACCTCTGAGTTGGTAAGTTAATTAAAGAGTGTGTATATAAAATGGAATAATGAATTATTTAGCTGATAACAAACATGATATAAAATTCCATTTATTGGATAGTCAATTCAATTTTATTAGTTTTAGAGTTATATAAATTATTTTTAACAGAATGCAAAAAATATTTCATATTTGCAGATTTATTTTTAATATGGTACATTTATTGTTCTACAACCTTGTATCCTTTTTTTATACTTTGTGGAATGTTTTAAGTATTTGATTGGAAAATGATGCTGTTTGATTAAGAAGGAAATACTGCAGCTTCTACATCAGGAACACATGAAAGCCTGAATGACCCCTGTATTTTACCTCTTCTTTCTTTTCTAGCCTGGTACTGTCTCTAACCCTTTTAACAATGTGTCCTTTTTCAAAGGTAATTAATTACACCAGATCACTCTTAACTAGGGATCAATTTGTTAAACACAAATAGCAGTGGACAAACCCTTATTTGCATGCCTCTTCAAAAAGGAACAATTGTACAAACTATATACAATTACTTTAAAATCAAACCTTAGAGAAAAAAAATAAGCCTTTCTGAGTAAGAGAGTTCAGGTTAGGCTCAGCTCTGTTTGCCTCATTTCTCATTTCGATTTGATGAGCATTTCAACTCCTTGCATGCAGGGTGACCATACATTCCAGTTTGCCTACGAGAGTCCCAGTTTAAGTGAGCTGCCTCGCCATCCTGTTGCGTGATTATTCCTTTTCAGCCTCAAAAGTGTCCTGGCTTAGAAAATATATTATATGGTTCTTTACCATATGGCATATAACCATTCCACAAATTGGTTATCCCAGATAAGTGTAAAATAAGATGTTTTCTTGCATTACTTACCAATTTAAATATTATATACTGTCTTTTTTCTCTGATCTAGACTTTTGGTGTTATTTCTTCTCACCTAAATGAGTAATACTCAAGAGATCTGCAGAAAGGCAAAGTCCTGTGGTCTTCTGAAAATGCAGACGTTATTTGGTTAAAGTTGTGACTTTGTATAATGCAATAAATAGTCAACATGTCTTGATAGAACATCAAATTTAGAATATTGACTGGCTGAGTTTTGACCTTGGGAATATTTAACTTTTTAAGGCTCCATTTCCTCTTCTATCATGTGAGGATACAAAGGTTTTTTGAAAATTCGTAAGAATTGAGGTATTGTATTTCTGGTACCCAGGTCAGTGTTTGATAGATAGCCAGTATAGGAAATACAGTAGTGATCATAAACTTTTTTTTAATCTAATAAGATCATGAGACATTTATGGGAATCAATAGAGAAAAAACAGTTTTTTTTTTTTCATTTTCAGAAGACATTCTCCAAACCAAGTAGCGTTCAACCTAAGTTGAACTTCATAATGTGGAGGAGACCTTATTTGATTCTGAGATTAATATTCATTCAGGCATTTAAAAATATGGATTTTTTAAGCATTTAGACAATTAGAACTAATGATGGAACAGAAATTCTAAAACCTCTTTTAAAGCTATTTTATGCAATTGCCTTTGTTTATGATGAATTTGAACAATTTTAGGATGAACAATATGTTGCAAGAATAATAGTACATGACTTAAAGATTTTTGATTTGTCAAGCAACAAATTTGTATAAAAAATACAATACAATGTACCTTTGTATAAATCAAATATTTATCCAATAAAATTAAGCAATAATATGTTCTTTAATTACTTTTGTTCTCCACAATGAGAATCCAGCTATTTTTTTTTTAACATGAACTGTTTCTGAGAAGCAAGTAACATTGAAAATATAGTCAGTATTTACATGGACAATCAAAACTAACTGCAAACAAGCATCTTTTGGTCGGATTATAAGTTGTATCCTAAGTTTGGAATTAAAAATGAGGTTCATGACAGAGGAGCATTTTCTCAGTTTTTAATCAGAATATACACTTCATGTTCTGGTCTTACCTATGATTCGAAAAAGTTGTTTATTCTCGGAACTTGAACATTCACAACAACCTCTATTGATGGTTATTATTTTAAAGAACACACTTTATTACCGAGGCTATATGGTGCCTAAGTGTATCGCACTGAGGAAAAAGAGATGCAGCATATGCTTACTGGTTCCCAGGGTTACCGATATTATGTTATTTTCATTTATATTTCAACAATGACAAAGTGTAACATTTCCCTAACTTCTTTCATTCATATTGTAAGGAGCATTGTTCATGATGCCTGCTTGAAATCCTTTATGTTACAATTTACAATATAAATTGGTAAATTAATTAAGCTAATAAAATTCAGTTTAATTAAAAAGTTAACTCAAAAGTTAGTAGGCATTTCCATAGCAGCTTACTATCTTAGTCTTTGTTAAACAAAGGCAATAACATGTAAAAATTATCTTCCTTAGAAGACAATTGAAAATACTATCTTTAATGCATGAACATTCCTAACATCAATCATGCACTAAAAGGTTTTGTCATACCTGTTGATTTTAAGAGTTATTACAAAGTAGACAAGTTGAAAGCATTTGTCTAATGATGCCAACTACCCATTCCACCTACTTCTCTGGAATGTTGTGAGGCTCAAAGTGAAATAATGTATGCAAAATTAAATGATAAAATGATATATGTAAAGCTTATTTAGTCAATTAATATTGATATTGAATGGCTACCATGTGCCAGCCAATGTCTCAGGCACTTAGTAGCCGACTACAGCTACTTCTAGTTGTCCATTATTTATTTCAACTCTTCATATCAGGTAAATATCTATATTTACATCTATTCACCTATCTATATTTCAGACTGACTTGTTAACATTACTTATTCAATCCTCCTTTTAAAAAACATTTTTCATCTTTTTTTCACACGTTTCCTCCTCTTCAAGACTTGATTTATGTTCTTTCAACTAATTCATAAAAACCAATACAAAGGTCTCTACTACAGCTTTGAAAGCTAGCCGGAACCTCATTGTGCATTCATACTTTGCTGACTTTAGTGTTCATAGGGATCACCTGGGGATCTGGCTAAACTGTGGAATCTTATTCAGTGGGACCTCAGATTCTGCATTTCTAACAAGCTCCAAACTGCTGCCATTGCTGCTGCTTTGCCAACGCAGTTTGAATAGCAAGGCTCTATTGCATTGAGCCTGTGGATCAGAGCCGCATTTGCTCTTGTTACACTGTTGTCCTCCATCCCATTTATTTTTGACAGACATTCTTCTTATAAATAATTAAATTTTTGAGATATAAACAAAATCCTGCATATTTATTCCAACTTCAACATATCCCGTGGCCGGGAAATTTTAACAACAAAGAATCTTTGTTTTATACTTTATCTAGAAAACTCTCACATTAATTAGCCAACTCACACACAGTAAAATCAGAAGACCAATTGATGCAAGCTTTATGTGTTTTGTCCTTTGAGAATTAGAATATAGAATCTAATCTCCCTGTTGCTTTCTCTGTCTTGATTACTGTATGTAAATGCAAATACTGAACGACTGAAACATAACCCAAAACATGTCACGGCTAAGTTAAATTAAGTCAACACCTGATTTCCGTCCAATTTCATTTATGTTTCATGTAAGCATTGTATTGAGCATCCATAGTTTGTTTAAACCTGCTTCCTTTCTGCTCCATATTCTGTTGTAACTTTATGCAGTTTTGACTACTTTAAAATCTTTTAATTATACTGTATTTATTGTTTGAAAATACTTGCACAGATTTTTAATAATACTAATGTTTACTTTCCAATTGTTTCTTGAGTTACAGTATTAATATTAAATGATCATTTATAGAAACTCTTGACCATGATTAAAACATCATTCAATTGCCTAACTTAATTTTCCAGCTCATCTTTTACTACCACTTATATATCTTAGGCTATAGCTTTATCAAGTTTAATTCAGTATTTTTGTTCATGTTTCCTGCCTTCTCAAATGCTTTCAGGATGACATTGTCTTCTGTAAGGGAGAGGTCTGGCCATCTCTCTATCAAAACTCCCTCCCAGATGCCTCTCTAACCTCGAACTTTTTCAACCACCTCTTTAACCTCCTATGCAGTAAAGTTCTTCCACAGCCAGCCCTGTACATACTTCTGTTACAGCACACTTAGCAATACTATTTCCAACTCTATGCATATATATTTTGCATTTCTTGATAGATTTGCCGGCAAGTTTTTATTTTTTTTAATTTTCGTATTTATAGATTTATGGGAAACAAAAGTGCAGATTTATTACATGCATATATTGTGTGGTGGTGAAGCCTGGGCTGTTAGTGCACCCTTCACCCAAATAGTGAACGTTGTACCCAATAGGTAACTTTTCAACCCTCATCCCTCTCCGACCCTCCCACCCTCTGCAGTCTCTAATGTCTATTGTTCCACTCTGTATGTCCATTTTCTTTAATAGTTGCATTCTCAGTATCTTGATTCAGGGCTTTCATACATCAGTGCCCAATTATATCTTGTTGAATTTTTTTATTAAATAATAGGCAGCTAAATTTTAAATATGAGATACATAACATCTTTTTTATTTTTAAGTCAAGTATAGTTACAGCATGAGAACTACATACCTGGCTGTCAAGGAAAACATGGGATAAACTTTTCATTAAGTTTCTTAGTAGAAGGGTCAGAATTTAGTGGGGTACCCCAGACTGAACCCAGAGTGTGGTGGTTTTTGAAAAGAGTTGAAAATTCTTTGATACTCCTATCGCTGAGATGTGGGGTTGAGGTCTCCTCCCATTGAATCTGGGCAGGATCGTGAGTGCTTTGACCAATAAAGGATGATGGAAATGATGCTGAATGACTTGCAACGTTACTTCATAAAAGGTCCTATAGCTACCACCTGGTTCTCTTGGCACACTCACTCTGGAGGGAGCCATATACAATGAGACCTTCCTGTTGGAGAGGCCATCTGTAAGTGCTCCACTTGAAAGCTCAGCTGAGCTCCCACCCAAGAGCCAGTAAGCGCTGCCTGCCAGGTTAGTAAATTATTATGGATGTGCAGTTCAGCTAACATTTCAGCTGGGTGCAGCCAACATCAGCTGACGTCAGATTACTAGTGTGTGAGACACCCTAGATGCACAGTATTAAGCCAAGTTCTGCCCCAACTCCTGACCTACAAAATGAGAATCAAAATAAAAGGACTGTTTTGAGGCACACACTTTTGGGGTAATTTATTACTTATCAATCATAACTGGAATCAACCCAGCGTCAGGATTAGGACTCAGATCCCAACTGTATTTGCATGATTCTAGGAAACCTACTCTTCCTTTTTAGATCTCAATTAATCATTTGGTAATTATTAACAGCAATAACTTACATTTTCGAAATACTTTTATCTACCTAGTCACACGTCTAAATTCAAAAATCGTATAACTGTCATTGTTATTGTGTCTGAAACCGAGGCCTGAAGTCTCAGAATTAGGCTTCTGCAACACAAGTACTTGGACCCAAGACTTACTATGGGTTCTGTATAAGTCAACGAAACCTCCGACCTAAAAATTTGCATACACTCCTACCTCTGACCCACTTCACCTACAATGAGAATTATCTATTAAATTGATGATCTCTAAAATCTGATCTGGCTCTTTGATTCCAAGGCTATATAATCCTTTGATAATAATAATTCCTTTCCATTTCAATCTGTGGACGTAATGGAGGAAGTAATAATGTGAAGAAGGCCAGCTAGCAGCTTTTAAAAATGGAGCGTTGCTGTAAAGTGTGAATAAGAAAATGGCAGAAAGCAAAGTTAAGCAATGACTTGCTTGAGAAATGAAAAGACAAGCAATTATTCAGATGGGAACATCATATAAAATATGTGAGCAAGATAAAGCAGTAACATTTTTCTGAATTGTTATTTTTATAATGAGAAGCATAATGCTTAACACACGTTTTCCTACTGTGGACAATGTGCTGTCCCGAAGTCCTGAGTTGTGATGATTTTACTGGGACTCGATGGATCTTTTCCTTAACAACAAAGTTGGGGGTGGAGTACTAATTTCTAAATAGGCAAAGCTCTTATTGGGATAAATGGATAATGGAACAATAGCTAACGATTTACCATAAATCACTGTTAATATTTGCCATTGCTGTCTGCTGGGTAATTGAATACTCTGAGGACAGATACAGGACTATGGAACTGTAGACTGTGTATCTTTAATATTGACTTTCTGAATGACAATAGAAAAGCAAGTTAGCTTACATGGGTTGAGAAATGGAAGGATTTCTACAAGGTGAAAGAATAATTCACTTCACATTATTTATAAAGTTCATAAGGAGATTAATACATTAATACATAGACAAAAATAAATTACCTAAAAATGATAAATATAGGAAAATAGATTAACTTAATCTCAAGCAGAAGTGCTTAAAAACACCTAAAATAGTTGCATCACTAGATTTCTTTCAGCTAGCTTGTCTCCTTTGTATTAACCCTTCTCAATCAACAGCTACGACAAAAGCCTTTTAGTACATGATTGAAGTTCAGAATATACATGCATTAAGCATGATATTTTCAATTATCGTCTAAGAATGGATGACTTTTACAATTTATTGCCTTTGTTATTTAAAAGAACTGAAATATTTCACTTTTAGATAAATACTTATAAAAGTTTGTAGATGAGAGGGGTTAGCCTGTCAGGGTTCATAAAATAATTAATAAGCAATTAATTTGTCTACTTATATCTCTTCTTGTTCCAAGAATGATTTAAAGTAGGCATCATGTACATTGTAATTAACAATATATGAATGACGTAGATAAGTAAAATATTGAACATTGTATTTAAGGAAATAGAAATGGAAAGAAATTTTCTTTCAATGATAAAGAATAAATATATTCTGTATCTTTTTCTCTTCCATGTACTACTTTGGACCATTTTAGTGCAGAACAACCTCCATAAAGAAAAGTGCATACAAAAGTTGATTTTAAGAAGGACTTTGTAGAGTGTAATGCTGTAGTCTTTTTTATTAAACCTTTTTGCTTTATTTTTTGATTAATGCATCGTATTGACATATTGTATAGTGAGTACAGGAGAAACACATTGCTTAGGTGTTTTAGCTCTCACTTCAATATGTGTAAGAATCCATTTATATATACAGAAAGCCATTGACATGCTCACATCATCAAAAACATAAATTTTAATTCTAAATCACTATTTTGTGGACATTAACTTTTGATGAATGTGGGATCTACTTTTTTGAAGTTTCATTGAAAATAAGCAAAAAGGAACAGCATTTTTTGGTAGTAAGTAAAGAATCATCTACTTAACTGACACATTACTATAATATTACATTTGTTTTTAGCCGATTGGCATTGATACAATAGGCATCGATAAATTCTTATATAAACACAAAAAGTCCTTTACAAAATATCAGTGTATGTCCTATGATAAAATATAAAATAACATATTAATCAAATGTTTGAGAACATTTATGTGTTTTTTTAACTGCAGTAATTTAACCTTAGTAATTTAATATATTAATCTTCATTGTGACTCCCTCAGAGTTCCTCCAACTTGTTTTACACAGTGCACACTTCTTTACAGACCTTTATGAGGTCAGTTTTCTGCAGAACACAGTTTAGAATAATTTGCTCCAGGCAGCATTTTCTGATGTAAATAATCTCATCCTTCCATCCTGTTACTGACAAATGAATTCCACCGCCATTTCTCAAAGACTCTAGAGTTTCACCATCTTGATTTCCTCCCATGATGTATAATCAAGTTGAAACTAATTTTTAATCACTTCTTTGTTCTAGAAGTATTTATTAGATGAAAAGTAACCTGAAATTTTAGCATGTTTTGTTGGTAATTGGCAGAGAAATATATTAGAAAACTATATACTATATAGTAGATTGTAAAAATCACTTTCCACTTGAGATGAAAAGTGTTTTAAAGAATAAAGATTTAATATAATCAAAATATAATATATAAATATAATATGTAAAACTTTAGTTTAAATTAACAATTATGTTAAATTTTAGGCTAGTTAACAGAATCATATACTTCTAGGTAGTTTTTAAGTGTATTAACAGTTCATTGCTATTTTGAAAAAGGATTTCTTTGAAATGATTTCAGTGCATAGCAAAGCACACATATACATAGATATACATAATTATTTTTTCATTGGGTAAACAAATCTATGTATCTTGGTCAGATGAAGAAAATTGTGTATTTAGTGTCCCTTTATATACTTGAAGATTGTTGAACAAAAGTATAATCTTTTTGATTTAAATCTTAAGCTTATTCCTTTTTAAAATTTCTGTGGATTAAGTAGGAAAATACCAACAAAAACATATGTAGATTAGAAGCACATAATAGATTTTTTCTCCAACTAAATATGATTTTTCATCCCTGGCCGTGTAGACTGCTACATGGTGACACCTAGCAACCAACAAGTTTCCTTGACAGACCCAGTTGCTCTTTGTTTGGTAGATGTGATGATGCTCAAAGTGCAGTAGGATCTGGTGACACTTGTTAAAATGTAAATGAAAAACGAATACATGTAGAACAACAGTTATTAGTATTTAATACACATTCAGATTATGTGGGATCTTGTTAAAATTCATATTCTGATTAAGTAGATCTAGAGTGGGGTCAGAGAGTCTGTATTTGTAAATCCCAGATGATGATACCACTACTGCAAGGACCATGCTTTGAGTGGTAAAAACAGAGAAGTAGTTTGACTTATCTCGGTCGGTGTACAACTCAGGGCTCTAACAGTAATCTGCATTGACCTATTCTGTAAATAGTATGTAGATTGTTTATTTGTAAATCATAATTCAGAACAAAGGCCAAAATAACTATTGTCATAAGACAAAATATGAAACAAAAAGACAATGCTCATGTCATTTTAGTCAGCAATCATTTATGGTTATGCTTGTAATCTACTTTTAAATTTGCTTTGTATTCTTCAAAATGTGGACTTCACAACGAGCTATCCATCTATAATTACTTTATTGTCTCTTGCCGTGTAGTCCAGGCTCTGCTAAAATTCACCCCTGATGTTTCAGTGTACACACAGGTAGGTAAATTATTCTCCCCTACTGTCTATTGAAGGTACATGTTCTTTCGTTTAAAGTTGTCTGCCTTTAAAAAAGGCCTGCTTGATAACTTATTCTTGCTCATCTCTTCCATGGTTTAGTTCAGTGTCTTGATACCTGTCATTGTGTTCTGCATTCCTGCAGTCTCTCTTAAATGACTATTTTCCATTCTTGAATAATTACTGGAAGCTTCCAAGAAAAAATATTACCATTGCCAACATATATTTTTCACTTAGTGTCAACTATGTTTATCTCTTCACAATTAATTTTAATACAATGTTATTATCCAAGTATAGCAGGGCATTTTTAAATTACCGTCATGTAATGTTTTAATTCACTGCTTTAGACTGAACATTATTCTGAAAAATAAATGTCAGGCATAATTCGATAACAAAATATTTGCAGATTTTGTAAAGTTGATGGTTTTAAGTAGATATAAAATTTGATTGGCTTAGGATTGTAAACTATGGTTAAATTATAACTCAACTTGTCTAGCTGTGCTCATAGTCTCTCTTCTCTCTCCTTTTTTCATCCTAATTTCTCACTGAAAATACTCATTTATTAAATATACTGATGGAAAATACAACCACTCATCATGGTGGTGCCCTTTTTTTCTAGATGATCATAATTAATCAATTACAAATTTATGAGAAAGAAACACCTGGCACACTTCCATAAACAAATAGATTTCCTGTGGTTTTAAGAACAGCTGAGGGTATTACAAAGGGTCAGAGCGATCTGTGAGTAAAGCTCTTTTCACAGTTTGACTTCCCCCACATGCCTGTTTCTCATAAATATGCACCCTTACACCCAACATACATGTATGTATTTACTTATTCAGTAGGCACATGTTGCAAAGGCTACAGAGAAACAAAGAATGTAAAGGAGAGAGAGAATTAAACTTAAAAACATATGTGTATTTAAAATAGTGTTTTTAAAAATATATTTTTCAAAGGACCATTAAGTCTAAACCAAAGAACATGAAAAATGGAAGTTTTATGAGTAAGAAAGATACAGCTTAATGCCTCCAACTGAGGTGATTTTATCCTACAAGTTAGTGGCGGCCATCAGTGTTGGATCCAAGGCACTGATAAAAGAACGATGCTCCGATGCTTCCTTCAGCTGCTCTTCCAGACCTACTTTCTCACCCTTGACTACACTTTTGTGGAAGAATCTACCGGTATGTTTTCACATTTGAGAGGGAAATATACTAAATTTATGATACTGAGATGTTTTCTACCTTTGCACATCTATATATTTTTAACTGTCCTTCATTAAATGCAGTTTTCTTTTAAAAGACAGGGTTTGTGACAGTTGCTACCCAATATTCAAAAGACTGTGCTGTTAAGTATGGTGGCTACTACCCATATGTACAATTTGAGATGTGCTATTAGTTTGAAACATAACCAGATTTTCGGGACCGAGGACACATAAAAAGGGTACAAAACATGCCACCAATGATCTTCTTACATTGATTACATGCTGAAATGATACTCTGACTATACTGGGGTTAAGCAAGATCTGTTGTTAAAATTAATTTCACCTGTTCTTCTTTTGTCCTTTTAAATATGGCCACTAGCAAACTTAAAATTACATATGTGACTCATGTGATACTTATTTTGAACAGTACTACTATAAGGGATTGGTTTGGTTTTTCTTCCTATGTTTTAAATTCTGTAATGCATAATATTATTTTCTCATTTTGATGTCTTTATTCCTAATCAGTCAGAATCTTAAAACAACTCCTCAAAAATTTGACCTTAAAAACCTGAAAAGTATGTCCTTTTGCCCCAAACCATATATTTAAGTCAAACTTGAAGCTAATATCTATTCTTTTTAAGTATTTAAGTATCACAAACTGATAAATTTAAGTAATTGAATTTTCATCACTGGTGTTACACAGTAATCAACAATATTATGCAAAACAAAAATACAATTTTTATAAATATTTTAAAATTTGCTTTTAGTTTAAAATTCAGGGGAAAATACTATAAAAGTAAATCTAGACTAATGAGGAAAAATCTACTGTTTTTGAAATTAAGGAATTTAACTATGTATTTTATAGCTTATGCATTTTCAATTTTTTATAAAATGCTTGGTATAAACTACCGAGTACCAATTTTTACTTTCTCTTAAAAATTCTTAATTCTAATTTTAAAATTACAGTATGGAAATATTGAAGGTACAAATATTATCGTTGCTACGAACATAATAATGCACCTACTAATCAAAATAGCATTAAGGTTTTTCCCAACATGATTTAGTAAACAACAGCAATCAGAACACGGCAAGTCTGGGCTGATTCTTTTCAGGGCTGTTGAGTATTTGGGACAGCAAAAGAGCCCCGTGGCATGTGGGCTTTGTTTATAAAATAGTCCTGGTCTATGATTTTAGATTATATTTTTAGTCCATGATTTCAGATTATATTTTTAAAGGTTTCTTGTATTTAACTTACAACCTTGTTCTCCAGAATCATAGTGGTATCTAGGAGGTACTTTGCAGAAAAACAGAGTGCTTTCTCAATATGTTTAAAAAATTAGTCACTAAATCATGAACAGTAAGAAGAAAAAATATATATATACACATTTATATGTATCTATATGCATCTATATGTATTTATATGCATACACATATATATGTATCTTTTAAAAACACCTCCTAGGTAAACTTTTCCACGATTATTGCTTTTCTCTCCCCACCCCTGACATTATATCTTGGGTTTTTTATTCTTCTTATTATTTTTTTAATTTGAAAATCCATGTTAAGAAATGGAACTGGATTTTTCTATACACTTTAATTTTTATTCAGATTTATTTTAAGTTTACTTTGTTATTACTGGATCTGTTGAGCTAGAAAGCAGTGAGGTGAGCATACAGTGGCCACTGCACTACAATTCCCTCCCTGGTAAGTGGTGCTGTAATCATCATGTCGTGGTCATTTGCCAGAGTGGACTATTACTAAATCATGTGGACGATTTGTACCACTTCCAGAGGATTCAATTGTTTTCCATTTTCATTAGTGGGAATCCATGTCCTTCACAATCAATGATTTGTATTTAAGTCAACAACTGAAACAAGGAAATTTGAATTGGAGCAGTAATGGAATGAGGGTGAAATTTTTCTGTGTGCACCTTCTGTTTCATCACAGTGCATCAAAATCTTTGTCATCGATGGAAATTCTAAAGTACTACGATGACAGTCTTCAATTCTGATAAAAAGCATCTGAATACCATAACCAGTGTAAAGTTAAAGGCAAAACACGATTTCAAAGAAAACACAAATGTAAGAAGTCACACATGTCCTTGAGAGACGCTCATTGTTTCCATGTAAAGAGAAGTGCAATCTAATGAATGAATGGTCATGGTCAAAACCTCTTAATCAATAATAAAATGCAGCATTTAGTCATGACATGATTAAATCTGTCGTGAAGGTTTCTTTTGTTGTAAGGTGACTATTTTTTTCTTTAAAAAGTCTGATTATATTAATAAACTGTTATATTTATTCTGTTTTTTTAATGAGAAATTAAATTGTGACTTCATGAAGGATTTTTTTCTTGAAAACTTCTAAGAGTGGTCAATCAGCCATATTCTACAGATATGTTTTATTCTTTCCTCACGCACACTAGCCTTGATCTGTGACTGACAAGAGTTCCATATATATATACCTTACCTTTCTGCCTGGGTCTTTCCTGCATCTTCATTAACATACATCATTCTTGAGTCATTATTTGGATCTCATTATTTGTGAAGAGCTTCAAAATTAAGGGTCTTATTTTTTACAAGATTAATTTTTTTAAAATTTTGCAGCATAGTAAAACATCTGTAAAATAAACTTCAATACATTCTCAAAGAGAGAGACTAATATATCTAATAAAACATACCTTACCAGAGAAAGTGAGAAAGAATCTTATATTCCTATATCATATATAGTCATATTTTTAGGCCACTGAGATCAAATTTGGACCCTCTGATTAGATAGAGATATCTTATGAGCAACCAAAAGTAATGGGAAAAATCCTTGCAAAATGGCCCTGGGAAGAATAGAAAGGAACTGGATTTATTTTTTATCTAAAAAAGTCAGAGGTGGAGACCTTAATAACATGAGCTATAAATTACCATTTGAGGAACTGGAGCTGTGAAATTTGCTCCACTGGATATTTGTTATGGAAAGTATGGACAAATATTGATTTTTTTCCTAGACTGCTACAAATATGCTCCTTTTAAGAAGCAGGTGGATGATGATGATGTTATTTCTGTGGGGCTTCAAGTCATTGAATAATTGAGCAAGCAGTAAATATGTTCAGAAGCTAAATCATAAACACAATTAAGACGATCACTTCTTTGAAATGAATGTACCTTCATCCAATGAGTATGTTAAATGAATTATACTGTAATTCTGGAATTCATGAGTCAATTGTGTATTTCTAATGTATTTTGTGAATCATTAAAAATGCCAAGCTAACTCTGAAATTCTAATTTGCAAGGTATGATTCTCTGGTCCTGGCATAACAACAAATTTATTGTATTTTCTGCATTTACATGCAAAAATGATTTTAGAATCATAGGATATCAGAGTTGGGGAAAGATCCTATCTGGTAACTTTCTTCTTATTTGATTGAAAGAAAGGTCAGTCTTTATAGAAATAATTTCATAGCTTAGTCTAATTCATAGTATATCTTAGTTTAAATCTTCCTATTTTCTTGTGAATCATGTTTTTAAAAGGAAAAACCTGATAGAAAGCATGATTTGTGTTAATTCCCTTAAATTAGTGAATGTTGCTCCTTAAACAGGCAAGCTGTAAAACTGCCAGAGATCTTCAGTTGGTGGGGATAAGGACAATAAGATGGAAGGTCAAGACTAGAGACAGATAGGAAGCACCCTCTGTATAGTTTATGGGCTGTAATTTATTTTCATTTGAAAGAAATCTATGTTTTTAGAAGGCAGTATTTTCTGTGGCTGTTTGAATTTATTATTTTTTGCCTTCAGTTAGAAATGGGAAAAGCTTGGAACTTAGAATATCCTCTTTTTTTTTTCCTGAGAGGTAGTAATTGTAAACATTGTTTCATCTATTATGGGTCAAAGACTTTAAAAATAATGGAAAATAGTTTGGATGCAAAGCTGGCATGAAGGCTCAAAATACACCAGAGAATGTGATTCATCCAAAGGAGTTATGGGATTAATTGGATTTGCTTTGGTCTAGCGTCATGATCAAGATTAAATTTATGCAACAAATGTAATTGATATAAAAATATATACAGTAAAACTACAAAATGACCAAATATTTTCTAAAAACTTATTTTTCTAAAATGAAGGAAAATTTTAAGTCTTATGTCTATTTGATTAGAAAATATATTTATCCATGTCTTTATATAGCTACATATGTAGTCCTAATGGGTATCTAACTGCTTAACCCCTACATACAGGAAAACAGAAATGTTTTTGTTGTTTTGACAGGCTTATTGTCCTGCATCTTGAAGTTATATAATTACCTGCTTATAAAGTCTAAGAAAGAAATATTATTTATTTCAAAACTGTTCAAAAGTATTTCTTCTTAATTTGTAGAATATGACATGTAAATTATGAATAAACATTGAAGCTTTGAATTTTGAAGAAAATAATAGGTATTAAGTTTATTTATAAGATAGTTACATGATTGACAAAAAATTACTGGACAAAAGTAAACTTTAATTGAAATCTAAAAATTACTTTTATCTACTTCATTATTTTCCTGCTAAATCATGGAAACTTGCTGTATTAGCAATGAATAACTTGATTTGATCACAGTTGCACAAAAAATACCAAATATAAAACTTATTAATGTCATAAGTTTCTTTCTTTAGAATCAATTCAACTTAATTCTATCCATAGCATTAACATCTTTTCAGAAGCAAATATCAATGAAAATTATTGATCTTTTGACAAAATCCATTTCATGGAGTACATTGATGTTATTTAATTGTTCATTCTTATTAACTAAGCCTTCAAATTGTATTATGTAGCTTAGGAATTTAAACCTAAGTGATATCTAAAATTGGAATAAAATTTTTAGTTATCACTATAGCATATTAAGTGGGAAAAAAGTATGTAGCACCTAAACACCTAAAAACAAGGATGTATTGTGTATTGTCTATTTATGAATTTAAAAGGATGCAATATCCATGTCTGTAAAGCAACTCTTCCCTACTATCACAACCCACAATATCACTGTCTTTTCTGTACTTTTGACCTCAGTTTCTGTATCAATTCATGTAATTCAATTTAATACTTATGTAAACCCCTATGTAACTTCTTTCTCTATTCAGAAAAATATTATTATGCCTTAACAGAACATATATTTTGAGATTCTAACCAAAGAATGAATCATCTCCCCAGAAGAAAAGCATGCACATTCACACACACACAGTCAACATTTTGAACTCTATATAGTTAAAAACTATCTAAGCAACTTTTCATCATTAAAGCCATAATAATTCAAACAATACCTGGTGCTGAGAACTGATTTTAAAAAATTCAATGGCAGTAAAAACATATGTGTGAAGCATTTGTTTGATGTTTTTATTTTTTTAATTTCTTAAATGAGAACTATTGTATGTATGTATTACTGGTAAAAATTGTGTTTAGCTCATATAAATAAGATTATTGTTTTGATCATTAGGCCAACTAAAAGGAAGATTGGTACACATCACAAAAATTTAAAGTAGACAGAGGAAATATTCTTGATACCCACTAGAAAGAGTCCTGGGTGCTTCACACCCTTTAAGGGCAGATGCAGATATGCCATTACACTTTTGCATAGCTCATTCCCCATGTGAATAAATGATCCATTGCTCATCATAGTGATGGATGCTTTACACACAGTGAATACACAGTAAATATTATTTACTAACCAGAAGACACCATACAATAAATTATTAGTATGTGGTATCTTTAATGGAGCACATATAGCAGAGATACACATCTCAGAGAGGCAAATACTAAATTTGGCTACATTGCTGCTCCCAACATTTCCAATCACCCTAGTTAAACTTTCATTTTCAATGGCAAATTTTAATAGTATCATAAAGTTATAATATGACAGGCAGATTCCTAATGCCTTTTGCCAGCTGCCTTCTCCCTGTAGATTTAAATATCTTGTTGATATATTACAAGGTAACAATTTTGCAGTTAACTCATGTTCTGAGTATCTTGTTGAAAGTGAATAACTTACTCAGTGGTAGAGATCCACACTAGCATTCGTTTGGTTCTGCAATATAATCCTTAATGTGAAATGAGGTTTGATTGTTTTAACTACAAAACATAAAGGAGCCTGCACTACATCAAGACCTTTCATGGAAACTAATGGAATTTTTGGCATAAAATAGTAGAATTAATTAGATCTAGCAATGCACACTGTTTAACTGCTAGCCTGCCATTTTACACTGATTTGAAGTCATACATACTTAACAAAAGACATGGGTTGATTGCACAAAGGAGTTGAGCAATCTTTTCACATTCGCTGTGTAAGTTATTATCCACTGTGAAAAGATTATTGACTTTTTTTAAGGAGATATTATGGAGAGAAATGATTGCTACCAGGATGACTGGTAGAATTATGTATGAGATAAGTAATAACTCTAATTTCTCATCTGCTAAATAAATGGCTTTAATTTTAAAATACTAGTTAGTGGATATGAGATTTCTGCTGAATTGAGCAGAATTATCAAAGCTGGCTTGGAAATGTAATGGACGCTGAGAGCAAAGCATAAAACAAAACGTTTTTTCTATACCTTTGCCTTTCAATAGTTATTTGTCCTACATTGTTAGTGATGTTTCTTATATCTTATTTCTTCCTAAAGTTTGATCTAAAAATTGCATGTGCTTTACTCTGGATTTATACTAATAGGCTGTAGAAAACACCCATACCTCTGGCTCTTGTATAAGAGATGGAACGTACTTACTGAGAGTTGATGACAGTTTAGTTAGTCTGGAGAAAAGATCAACTACATCTAGGTAATACTCAGTTAAAAGCCTAAAGGCTTCTTGTGTATTTTTTCTATAATATATTCTTCCCATTATTGTGATTTTCTGTAACTGAGTACCTCAACTTTTCCTGATCACTATAAATATCTGAAAAGCTTGTTATAAAACAAGTTTCTATAGGTCCCTCTAATGGAGAATCAACATTCTAGGATGTGTGCATGTATTTCCCTACGTATACCTACCTCCCTTGCACCCAGGCAGGCTTAAGTTATGCAATGAGTTCTGGCCAATGGACCATGAGGAGAGGTGATGTGTAGTGTCAGGATGTGGCCACTAAGAAAGAAGTGGCGAGCCTCCCCTGCTTCATTCTTCTCTTGTTCTGTTGTAGAGACATTGGAGGCCATATGTCCCTGATTGTATGTGTATCAGATAGAGAAAAAGGCTCACTTCACATAAATGTGGTAGTCATTAATGCTATTTGCTGAGTACTTCCTATTCTTCCTTTTGAACACTTAGCCTACACCTGTGATGAATTTTACTTCTTGGGGCCATGGGTCTAGTTCTAGTGTGTATGAGCTGTGAGCAAAGGTTATGTGTTTTAGTTCTGGGTCAGGGCATTTAATTCTAAGTGTGAGATTCTTCAGCTCCTGTTCAATATGGTAGATATCTATTAGCTAGGGTTCTTGGGTAATTTGAAGAGCAGACCATGATGAACACATAACAGGAAAATAAATGAACATTGTTGTTTGAAGACTCTCAGATAGGACAAATTATAGGCCCATAAAAAATAATCCCAATCTTAATTGATATAAGAATGATAAATAAACCTTTATTTTATTAAGCTCATTGATATTTGGGGATTTTTCTGTTTTGGCTACTATTCTTAATTTTCCAAAATATTACAATGTATAGGCAATCTCTTTTTGCATGGTCTGATATGCAGATTTCAGTTACTACAGTTTAATTCAATAAATAGCACGAGTCCTCCAATATCAGAGTTCAATTCCCATCACCATTAGCTGTGAGTAATTGCATAAAGAACGAACTTCAATTCTAACTCTTTGGTCCACAAATCAGTAATTAAATAATAGATGTGCATCATGATCAGTGACCATTTACTTCTATGAAAGCCTATCAAATTGTCACTGCGTACATATTATTTAGTACTCACACAATCAGCAACAACATCACATGTGTTTGTGTTCACTCCTTATCTCCCAGTGGTAACCTGTGGCATTTGCAAAAATAGATAATCAAGAGAAGGAATTGACCAACAAGACGAAAGTACAGCAAATAAATGAAAACAGATAACACTGGAAGTGATAAATTAAATGTAAATAGATTTACAGAAGAAATAACCTACTCCCATAATGTTGACACTGCTGCCATTCAGGAGACCCCAGATATGCAGCTAGAGGAACTCACTAAAGGTGAACTTGTCAACATAAATTAGGAAACTGTTGTGACAAAAAGGATGAAGATGTTCAAGAGGAAGTGCTGTGGCAAAATATTTGATACTAAAGAAACTCTAGAAATACTAGAGATATTTCATGACATTGAAAATGTCAACGATAAAATATTGGGAGCTGATCCAAACTTAGAAAGGACTGTGACAATTTGCCAAGGCATAGCAAAGAGGCTTGCTCCATATCCTAAGTGATATGACAAGAAAACAAGCTCTATTCAAACTAATCAAGTTCTTTTGTTTTTTACAGAGAAATTCACCTCTTCAAATCTCAATGTTTCTAATATTTTAAATTACAGGTTTTAAAATGTAAATTATTTCATATTTCGTTTTACGTCTATAGCCAACAATAAAAGAATGTTTAATGTTTTGACTAAAATTTGTCAAGGTCACAGAGATATAATTTTTTCTATTGATATTAAGATTGCTTTTCACAGTTTCAATTTGCACAGTGATTTGTACATCCCTTACATTAACATGCAAAATGAAGATTGCCTGTATCTGGCTAAGAATGGTTTATTAACTGAATGAATAAGTGGTAAAGTATCTGGTAGATAATTTTGATGGTAGTATCTTTGTGTACTTCTCAAATCATGTTATAGTCACCATCTACTCCAAGTTGAAGTTACCATTTTATAAAAGATAAACATGACTCCACTTAACATTTTCCACTTTGTAATACTTCTCTGTTCTAGTTATAATGTCCTCCTTTCATGTCCTCATGGTTATCTTGTATCTTGTCACCTCATGTTCTTCCCTATGTTTTTGTTTCTCTGTCTCTCTCCATCTGCTTAATTCCTCCTCACCATCAGATTTCAACTGAGGTCTCTTCCTCAATGAGCCTTCTGGATGTTTCTATGTCAACCGTCTCTTTTACAGCTCATATAGAATTTATTTACCTTTCATTTACAACAGTTACTACAGTTACCATTTTTCACTTAGTAATTATTTTACTAATTTCTGTCTTAGCCACTCTAGGTTTCTTCATGGCAAGTTTCATGTCAAGTGCAAAGCATTTGCTCACCATACTCTTGTTAATTTTAGAAAGTGAATGAATATGGAGGCAATGTTGCCTT
The DNA here is from genome assembly GCF_006542625.1 of Nomascus leucogenys. NCBI lineage: Eukaryota > Metazoa > Chordata > Mammalia > Primates > Hylobatidae > Nomascus > Nomascus leucogenys. The sequence continues at coordinate 41,095,518 of NC_044401.1, read as the reverse complement.
CTTTTCAAAATATTTTGGTTTTCTTTATTCTAAGTAACTGGTAATTCTGAGTAATGTACTTTTAGCTTGCAAAGGAATCTTATAAGTCACATTGTCCAAATATCAGAATTATTTCTATCCAATTCATGATTTTTTTTTTTTGGTTAGAACTGAGGAGTGCTTGTATATAATCAATACTTTTCTTATTAGCTTTTGTGATGGCTGAATTTAGATTATTGACTTCTAATTGAATATAGGGGCACTTGAGGGATATAAAATAGAAATATTGGTACATAGGAGAGTACTAAAAAAATGCAGAAAGCACACAGAAAAGAGGTTGCACATAGAAAAGGCAAGAGATTAGTAATTATTTCTCTTAATTCTCAATACATTTGAAATTTTACACATTTCTTATAACATTCATCCTTTAGATAGAAATTTTCCCAATTTACTTTTGTAGAAAATAATCTTTTGAGAGTTTAACTAATTTGTTCAGGGTTATAGAGCTAGTAAGTGATTTATAAAGGATTTGAACTCAGGACTGTCTGACTTCATAATCTCTACCTCTCATCCAGGCTGAATCCTAAGAAAAGACACCAAAGTGTTCAGTGTTAATCTGTGGTACCATGGAGGCATTTTCTTCATTGGCACGTATTATTTTCTTCTATTCCTTTAAAAAATATTGAAGTAAGATTTACACATAAAAAGTTGTACATATTTAATGTATACAAAGTAAGGAGTTTGAGGATAAGCATATACTCATGAAACCATCAATATTGTCAATGCCAAAAATATGCCCATCACCTCCCAAAGTTTCCTCTAGCCTTCTTTATTATTATTACTGAAATTTTTGTGGGTGTGTTGTAAGAATGCAACATAAGATCTACCATCTTAGCAAATTTTAAGTTGGCAAAAAACTATTAGCTTTAGACACTGTGCTAGTAGTAGATCTCAATAACTTATTTATCTTGCATAACTGAAACTTTGCACCCCTTAAACATCAACTTTCATTTTTTCCTCCCCAAGCACCTGACAACCACTATTCTACTATCTGCTTCTATGGGTTTGGCTATTTTAGGTTCTACATATAAGTGAAATCATATAATATTTGTCTTTCTGTGTCTGGCTTATTTCACTTGGCATAATGTCCTCAGGGTTCATGAGATATGTTGTCACCAATGACAAAAATTTCTCTTTTTAAGGCTAGTCAAGTGAAGCAGTGGAAGTAAAAATTTTCCTTTTTAAAGGATGAGTAATGTTCTATTTTTATGTATTTACAACATTTTCTTTATCTCTTCATCTATCAATGGACATTTAGTTTGTTTCTATAGTTTGGCTATTTTAAATAATGCTACATGAAACTGGAACTGCAGATATCTCTTAGAAATCCTGATTTCATTTCCTTTTAATGTATATCTAGAAGTGAGATTGTTGGGTCATATTGTAGTTCTATTTTTTTCCTTGAAGAAACTCCATAGTATTTTCTATAATTGCTGTACCAATTTTTATTCCCACCAACAGTGTACAGAGGATTCCTTTTCTTCATATTCTCATCAACACTAATTATCTTTGGTTTTTAATAATAGCCATTTTAACAGGTATGAGGTGATATCTTATTGTTTTGATTTGCATTTCTCTGATGATTAGTAATGTGGAGCACCTTTACATATTGGGCATTTGTGTGGAGACAGTTCTTTTTTTTTTTTGGAGAGCTGTCTATTCATGTTCTTTGCCTATTTTTTAATTGAGTTTTGTTGGTTTTGTTTTATTTAGTTGTGATTCAGTTGTATCAATCCCTCGAATATTTCAGATGTTAACTCCTTATTAGATGCATGGTTTACAAATGTTTCCTCCCATGCTGTAGGTTGCTTTTTTATCTTGTTGATTGTTTTATTTTCTGTGTAGAAGCTTTTTAGTTTGATGTCATCTTGCTTGTTTAGTTTTGCTTTGGTTGTCTAAGCTTTTGGTGTCAGAACCAAAAAATAAAAATCATTGCCAAGACCCGTGTCGAGAAGGTTTTTCCCTGTTTTCCTCTAAGAATTGTATGGTTTCAGATGTTATATTTTGTCTTTTATCCATTTTGAGTTGATTTTTGTGTATGCTGCAGTTTAAGGGTTCAATTTTACTTTTGTGCCTGTGGATATCCAATTTTTCCAACACCATTTACTAAAGAGACTATCCTTTCCCCGCTGTGTATTCTTGTCAAAAATTAGCTGACTGTATATGCATGGCTTTATTTCTGGAATTTCTATTTTGTTCTATGTATCTGTTTCTATGCCAGTACCATATTGTTTTAATTACTATAGCTTTGTAATGTTATTTGAAATCAGAAAGTGTAATGTTTTCCGCTTTGTTCTTTTTTTTTCATGATTGCTTTGGTTATTCAGAGTCTTTTGTGATTCCATAGGAATTATAGGATGGTTTTTATATTTCTGAGAAAAAAATGCTATTGTAATTTTTAAAGGCATTGCTTTGAATCTATAAATCACTTTAGGTATTATGAACATTTCAACAATATTAATTCTTCCAATTCACAAATATGAAATATTTTTCTATTTATTTGTGTCTTCTTCAATTTCTTTCATCAGTGTTTTATAGTTTTTCAAGAATAGCTCTCTTCTGTTACTTCCTTGGTTAAATGTATTTGTAAGTATTTTATTCCTTTTGATGATATTATAAATGGGAATGTTTTCTTATTTGTTTTTTAGACAGTGTGTTGTTAGCATATAAAAATGCAACTGAAACTGTATGTTGCATTTGTTTCCCAAAACTTTACAAAATTTATTAATTCTCATTTATTTTTTATGGAGTCTTTAGGGTTTTCTATATATAAGATCAGGTTATATGCCAAAAGAGACAATTCTACTTCTTTCTTTCAAACTTGAATGTCTTCCTTGCCTTCCCTTGACTAACTGCTCTGGCTAAAACTTCCAGTACTATGTTGTTTAGAAATGACAAGAGTGGGCATTCTTATCTTGTACATAATGTTAGAGAAATAGCTTTTAGCTTTTTGACTTTTATTGTGTTGTGTTTACATTTGACCTTTATTATGTTGTACATTTCTTCTATACCTAATATGTCAAGAATTTTAATCATGAAAATGTGTTGAATTTTGCCAAATGCTTTGTCTCCGTTGGGATGATCACATGACTTTTATAATTTATTCTGTTCATGTGGTATATAACATTTACTGATTTGCATATGTTAAATTATCCTTATATTTCAAAGATAAATCCTACTTGATCATAGTGAATGATTCTTTTAATGTGCTGTTGAATTTGGTTTGCTAAGATTTGATTAAGGATTTTTGCATCTATGTACTTTTCTTGTAATGTTCTTGTCCGGCTTTGGTATCAGGGTAATTCTGGCTTTATAAAATGAGTTTATAATTGTTTCTTCCTCTTCAAGTTTTTGGAAAGAGTTTGAGAAGAACTGGCATTAATTCTTTAATGTTTCGTAGCATTCATCCATGAAGTCATCAGATCATGGCTTGTTGTTGCTGTTGGGAGGTTTTTGATTACTGATTCAATCTACTTATATGTTATTGGTCTGTTCAGATTTTTTATATTATCATGATTAAGTCTTAGTAAATTGTAAGTTTTTAGGAATTCATCCATTTCCCTTTTGATTTCTTCTTTAACCCATTGGTTGTTCAGAAGTATATTGCTTAATTTTCACATATTTGTGAATTATCTGATTTTCTTCTTAGTATTGTCTTCTAGTTTCATACCGTTATGGTAGAAAAGATGCTCGATATTTTAATCTTTTGAAATCAGTTAAGACTTCTTTTGTGACCTATCGTCTGATCTATTCTGGAGAATTCTGTGTGAACTTTCCATGTGATTAATGTGTTTCCTACTGCTGTTTGATAAAAAACTTTTATATATGTCTATTAGGTCCATTTGATTTTTAGTGTTGTTTAAGTCTGTTTCCTTATTGATTTTGTTTCTAGGTAATCTGTCCTTGTTAAATGTGGGATATTGAAATTCCCTACTATTATTTTATTGCTATTTCCCTCTTCAGTTCTGATAATATTTACTTTATATATCATGATGTTCTAATATTGAGTGCACATATATTTATAATGGTAATGTCCATTTGATAAACTCATGACTTTGTTCTTTTGTAATAACTTTCTTTGTCCCGTTTTACAGTTTTTGACTTAAAATCTACTTCATCTCATATATATATAACCAGCTCTGCTCTGTTTTGGTTACAACTTGTGTAGAATATCTTTTTTCATCCATTTACTTTCAGACTATGTATATTCTGAAAGCTAAAGTGAGTCTCTTGTAGAATCTTGGTTTTTTTTTAATCATTTAGTCACTATATATTTTGATTGAAAAATTTCATCCATTTGCATTTGAAGTAATTAGTAATTATTGATAGTTAAAGACTTACTATTGCCATTTTGTTAGTTTTGGGGTTTTTCTTTTTTACTATTTTGTAGCGGCTTTTATTCTCCCTCTCTTGCTCTCCTTCTTGTTGATTTAATAAAATTTTTACTTGTGTGCTTTGATTTATTTTTCTTTATCTTTTATGTATCTAACATATGTTTTACCTTTGTGATTTCCATGAGACTTATATAAAACTCGATCATTAAAACAATCTATTTAGCCTGATAACAACTTAATTTTTGTTACATATAAAAACTCTGTATTTTCATTCCTGAACATACATTTTATGATATTGATGTCACAATTTACAACTTTTTATATGGTGTATGCATTAATTACTGTAGCAATAACTATATTGAATACTTTGCCTTTTAACTTTTATAGTAGAGTTAAAAGTAATTTGTGCAACATCATTGCACTACTAGAGTATTCAGACTTTGACTATATTTTTCCCTTAACCTTCATATGTTTTCACGTTGCTAATTAGCAACTCTTCATTTCATTTCTTGAAAATCAGGTCTAGAAGTGATGAAATCTCACAGTGTTTGTTTGTCTGGGAATGTCCTTATCACTCTTTCATTTCTGAAGAATAGCCTTGCCATTTGTTTGGTAGTTTCTTTCTTTTTTTTTCCAGCACTTTCAATATGTCATCCAACACTGTCCTGCTCTGTAAGATTTCTGTTGAGAAATCCACTGATAGTCTTATGAAGATTCCCTTATACTTGATGAATTGCCTTTCTCTGGCTGCTTTCAAAATTCTCTTTGATTTTTGACAATGTTATTAGAATGTAGCCTGTATGTTCAACATATTGGGGTTATTTGTGCTTCAACTATCTGGATGTTCATTTCAATATCTAGATTTGGGGAGTTTTCTGTCATTATTTCTTAAAAGAAGTTTTCTGGCCCTTTCTCTTTCTCTGCTTCTTCTGGAACTTTTATTATGTGCACATTAGTTCACTTGATGGTGTTTCATACATATCATCAGCTTTCTTTACTCTTTTTCATTCTTTAATCTTTTTATTCTACTAATTGGATCATTTTAAATTATCTATCTTTGAGTTCACTTTTTTTTCTACAAATTAAATATGCTGTTGTAGCTCTCTTTTGAATTTTTCAGTTGGAACATTGTATTCTTCAGCTGAGCTTCTTTCAGATTATTATTTCAAATTTGTTGTCAGGAAATTCATAGATCTCCATTTCCATGAGCTCAGTCACTGGAGCTTTATTTTATTTTATGGCAATATTATATTACCTTGATGATTCATGTTCCTTGAATCCTTGCATTACTTTCTTCACAATTGAAAAACAACAATTACCTGCTCTAGTTGTTACTGACTGGCTAGAGGAGAGAAAGACTTTCAACAGTCAACCTGACTAGAGAGATTCTGGAGGGCTCGTAGATCTTTCCCATGAATACATCTGCTCCACTTCTCTTGTTTCTTCTTGGGGAGGATGTCTTGGGATTGTGTATCTTCTTTTGATCCTGCAAAGCCAGGCTTGGTGCTGAGAGCCTCTCATTTATTTTCCCTAGGACAGTACCCTAATGCATTTAAACTAGCATGCCTTTTTCCAATACAGCAGAGTTAAGCTGGTTGCTGAGATCCACATGTGTTATTAAGATCTGTTCAATGTCCAAGATAGCTCATATGTGTCATCTATGGAGATATATTGAGTACCATGCATGGAGACGCATAAGGTGCCAGCCACAGGACAGTATATAGGATGCTCGGGGCATTCCTTTATAGGTTAGGGAGGTACACAAAATAATCATCCTGCAGGTTCATGGGAAGACTTCTTGATGTAGTCCTCAAACTGGTTAGTAGGAATTGTGGCCAATTGTTGAGATTCGTGCTCTAGTTTCTGTTATTTTCTGACCTTTCTTTCTGTTCCTAGTTGTTACCAGATGATATAGCTGTGTTGATTCCCTCAGTGTCCTGGGTTGGGAGGGACAAACATGGGTCTTCTAGGTATTTCACTTTGTTCTCACTTTCCTCTGTGTGAGGAATCTCTGTGACACTGCTTATCTTACCTTCTTCAGTATGTCCACTCTTGAATTTTTTGGACCACCAAATGCTGAAATCACTCAGTTATACTTTGGGACCTCTTTAAAGTATTCTTATTTGTGGTTTGTTTCTATGGGGAAATGAGAGCCGGAAATTCCTATTCTGCCATTTTGCTGATGTCATTCCCACATATCTTTTTTCCTTTATCTTCTCTATCCTTGGTGATATGGGCCTTGATACATTGTAAAACTCTTTATTACTAACATTACAGATCTTCCATTACTAAGATTAAAGTACCTCCATTACTTTCATCTCAACAGGAAACTTAAAGACAATTTTGAGTTTGGTATGGTATGGTATAACAAGTCTACTGTATTTTAATTGTTTGTATTCTGGGAGTCATCAGGATCTGAAAATCAATCAGCTGGAGCATTCATTGAACTCTTATAGTACTCTCTTGTTAAGGTGCCAGGAAAGCTTGGCCCAAATTCATCTGTAAGCAGGTCTTCCTAAAAGTATAGTGGTATGCTAGTAACTCATCTAATAATATGTATTCACAGGGTAAGTATATTTTATTTATCACATCATATATGTTTGGTGATTTTGTTATAGTGCTATGGCAATGGACAGTTGGTGGCTTTTCTTTTTTAAAAAATTAACTTTAAATATTTATTTCCTACTGCATTTGTTCTAGAAGTTTAAACAACTTAGACTGAGAGTCACCTATCTGAGAGAGAAAGAATGATGTTTTCGTGGTCTGTTTACATATGACACTATCCATATTCATAATTTTCACTCCTCCCCCTTGCCACTGCCAGAAATGTCCAAGAGTGCCAACTAAGTCAGCCCTATTTACCTAGCTGCTTCATGTCAGCAAAAGTTAAATACAGATGTATCACACTTTATCTAAAAAGATTGTTGGTCTTAATATTCAGATTAATTTGGATCTGCTACAATTGTTTCACAAATACTTAATATTTGTTCTAAGTTTTTATATTTATTAGAGTAAAGTACAGTGGGGATGTAGAGAAGGGGAAAGCCATCCAATTGAAGGTCAAATCAGTAAGTCCTAATCAAGTTCCTGATATAATATTTACCTTTTTAACCTTGTGCATGTATATCAATATATATCAGAGTTGGAAAACCCGTATATCATATGGATGTAAGCTACTCTGTTTATCTATAATTTTCTAGAGAACAAAATTTTCAAGGTTTTAATCACCTGTATTCTCATACCTAATGTACATTTTCAGTTTGTATTTCTGATCCATTTAAACATAATGACTGAGAAATATTCTACCTTCATTTGATGTAGGAGAATACTGAATTGTCTTATTAATAAAATTTTAACTGAGACCTGTATTAGTCCGTTATCGCACTCCTATAAAGATGTACCTGAGACTGGGTAATTTATATAAAAAAACGCAGTTTAATTGGCTCATGGTTCTGTGGGCTGTACAGGCTTCTGCTTCTGCATAGGTCTTAGGAAACTTACAGTGATGGCAGAAGGTGAAAGGGAAGTAGGCACATCTTACAAGGCGGTAGCAGAAGGAAGAGAGAGAATGGGGAGGTGCTACACATTTTAAACGACCAGATCTTGTGAGAACTCTTTCATGAGACAGCATTAGGGGGATGGTGCTAAACAACTGGAAACCCCTCCCACGATTCAAATTACCTCCCACCAGGCTCCACCTCCAACATTGTGGATTACAATAAAACATGAGATTTTGGTTGGAACACGGAGCCAAACCATATCAATGCCTTAGGCAATGAGTAAGCAAATTTCTTTTGTCAAGGGCTGGATTGTAAAGATGTAGGTTTCATGAGCTATAGGGTCTCTGTCACAACTACTCAACTCTTCCATTGTAGCATCAAAAGAGCTATATAAACTATGTAAATAATGAGTTGTAGCAATATGCATTAGTCCATTCTCACACTGCTGTAAAGAGCTACCTGATAAATTTCTAAAGAAAAGAGGTTTAATTGACTCATAGTTCACAGGCTACACAGGATGCATAGCTGGGGAGGCCAGGAAACTTACAATCATGGCAGAAGATTGAATGAGAAGCAAGCACATCTTCATATGGTGGCAGGAGAGAAAGAGAGCTAAGAGGGAAGTGCTACATATGTTCAAACAACCAGATCTCATGAGAACTCACTAAATATCAAGAGAACAGCAAGAGGGAAGTCTGCTCTCATGATCCAGTCACCTCCCACCATGTCCCTCACTCAACCCTGGGAATTACAATTCAACATGAGATTTGGGTGGGGACACAGAGCCAAACCATATCACAATGCCCTTATAAAATTTTACTTATGGACACTAAAATCTGAATTTTTATAAACTTCACATGTCACAACATGTGAAATTTGAATTTTTTCCAGTCATTAAATGTAAACACACACACCATACACACACACACACACACACACACACACACAGTTTGTTAGCTTGTGGCCCAAAGACAAATGGCTGACTAGATTTGGTCCATGGGTCATAGTTGTTCCTACCTTAGTATTCTTCCTTATTTTCACTAGAGGGTAAGGTTTAAATTTGTTTCTGAAGCTACCAAAAATCTCATGCAGAAAGAGATACCACATAACCTACAAATGCTAAAGGGAATGTGACTTTCTGCAATATAATTGTAAAATTATCTTTTGTTACCTGTAAGTTCTCTATATGTATTTTATTCGATATATATTCAAAAATGACAAATGACATGCACATTTCACTCTCTTGGAAGTGACAAAGTTGTTAGCTCATCTACCAGCCGTTAGCGATTAAGCTAGAGATTTGTCTAATATGTAAAATAAATATATTTTAAAAAACCAAAATACCAACAATTATCAAGGTATTCGGATCTATAGCAAGTACTAGGTTATAAGAAAAATTAGTATATATTTGTTGTTTATGCTGTTAGAAAAATATTTTTACACATCATACATATCTTAATTGCTTTTACAACAACCCATCATGATATTAGTATTACGTATATAGAGCAGAAACAGTACCTAAGCACCTGGGCAGCAACTCTCAATTGCAATAAAAATAAATTTAATGTTGAGAACAACTTAGAATAAACTTGAGTCCAAATAGAAAACAGAATTAAACAACAAGACTTTTTTTTCTTATCAACCTTCCCATCATATTTCCAAAAGATTCCAAATCTATTGTTAATAGAGCAGAAGGGAAGGAATAAAAAAGAGAAGTGTTGGGGAGAAAGGAGATCATATTTGTTGACTGCCTAGAATGCACCAGGCAAATAATAATATAATAATAAAACATAGACTTTGGACAAAATGTGTGAGAAGAGGAAACAATATTTTTTAGCAGTCTACCTCTACTTGACACAGCACATACTCTAATAAACTCCACTCTCCCTTCCTACCTTAAATGGTATTAAGTGCCATCTGTGCCTTACCTTCTTAGCCCTTACTATGCCAATTATAGTGTTTACAGTTCTTTTTATCTCTCTAAACTAAACTATTGTAACTATTAACCAAGTAAGAAAAACTGGGCCTCAGGGAAGTTAATGTGTCTAAGTTTATAATCTAATAAAAAGAATCAAGGACAGGACTTGGGCTACATCAGACTCAACTGTCTTTTAAGGTAGATATTGCCAAATTTGTATGACTTTTATGAGAAGAAATTAGACTGTGAAATTACTTTTTAGCAGATTGACAGGCAAGTGATTACTTTAAATTATATCCATTTCAGGCATGGCTTTATAATAACCATAGAAATGATATGGAGTATCTATACAGTAGAAATTTTTTGTTACTCTTTATCTGAGCCTCTTAAGGAGAAGAATATCTATTGTTGTGGCTTCAAAGATGTCCGCTAATATTTCAGTAGTTGGGCCTTTGATATAGCACAGTTCAATAAGTCTTTTTCCTCTAGCAAGCTAGGGGATACTGAGAGAAAGTTTAACAGTGATAATCAAAAGAAACTTAGGGTTGAACACTGATCCTGTTAGAGCAAATGATTAGTACAGGTGGACCTTTCTTGATGTTCAGTGACTGTTGGTAATCCTTAAATAATCAGGCAGCTGCTATATAGCAAGAAAATGTCAAGTCGAACACCTGGGTGTTAAACATTTATACACGCTTGTAGGCCACTTTTGATCTATCTGCCCAACATGCCAAATGTCAGTGGCTTCACATAGGTTAGGAGGAAATCACCTCATTAGAGCATAGCTAGAGTTTGCTTAGAGTCAAAAGGCACAAAGAACACTGTATCCTTAGATGCAGGGTGGTTATTTTCCTGTGCACTGAGCTTGCTAGTATTTTTGAGTAGGTCCTCTATTGTCTATGTGTCTATAAACCACTCTTTTCTCTTTAAAAAAGAACACAGCGATGGCTTCGTTTTTCCAAGCAGAACAATACAAATTACTGTTTAATGGCCTAGGATGCCATTATACGAAGGAGCGGCCTGCACTGGCAACTCCAAATTACACTTGCAGTTCTTCAAGGAGTTAATGACTGGTGGCTACACACTGTATACAGGGGCAATCAGCACAAGATAAGGTGGCATCCTGGCTCACAGGATGTTGTGCAGACAGAAGCGTGTTGTCTGATTGCCTTCCTTAACCTTCAATTCGGTTCTTTTTCCCTTCCTATTGTACTGCAGATGCAGTAATTAGTTTGCAAAGAGCTTGAGGAAAATGGACTGACAAGCCAACTCATTTTCTTTTTTCAAAGAAGCTGCCCAAGTTCATAAACTGTAGTGAGAGCCTTACTCAAATCAATGTAGAGTTTATAAGTGAAAAAGGACAAAGAGCATAACACAAATTGAAACTTGATTTTTCCATCCAATTTAGAGGATAGCAAATTTGATTTAAGAAATAGAATGTCAAGAAAAAGGAATGTCATGTGTTAAGTCAAGGGCTCACACACAAAAATTAACAAGTCCATGAGGATCCTTTTGAGTCTACCATAGCTCCCTACATCATACAGCTCTCCCAATTCTATAATTTGGAAAGTAATTTTTAGAACACAGTCTATTTAGAATACAGTCTTAATTTGGCCACATATAAACCATTTGTCTGTATATTTTACATGATTATCATAAATAATGTGAAATAATTTTAAAGTTTAAACTATGATTGAATTTTTATTTTGGCAAGTAGTTGTAAATTTTGGTTAAGAAAATCATTGTCGTACATGTTTGACTAGAATCAAGATTAGTCTCATACTGCTGAATCAATCAAACTTTCCACCCAGTCTGAAGATTAATTTATTCAATCAAAATTGAAGGTGGCTCCTAAAGAGACAGTTTCCTCTGCATCTCCTCAGTAACGTGGGGATATTCTTGGTAACTCGGATTTCTGAGTGTGACAGAAACTTTTAGCCAAACTTGAGCTTTTAGGACAATTATAGGAACTTGCCACCAAGCCAAAGGAATTGATGATGGAGTTGCAGAGTACGTTTTCAGAAGCTTTAATGGTTTAGAACAATACAGTTTCAAACATGACTGCAATGGCATTGCCCTTCCACTAGTGCTAATTGAACTACAGATGCTTCTCCACTTAAAATGGATTTACAATCTGACAAACTCATTGTTAAGTTGAAAATGTAATAAATCAAAAATGTATTTAATACACCTAACCTGCCAAACATTTTAGTTTAGCCTAGCCTACCTTAAACATGCTCAGAACATTGTGTTACCCTACAGTTGGGCAAAATTATCTAACACAAAGCTTACTTTTTAATAAAGTATCAACTACATTGCATTTCCCAAATTAAACATATATCACTATTTTAAAAGAAAATAACAACATAGTAAAGAGTCACTCAAATAATGGAAAGAAAAACCAAAAATGTTTATTACTAAATTGGAGCTATGTCTTACCTATACCTTTAAAATAAATGAAGGTATATAACATTGGTTAAAAGCATGGGCCGTTGTGACAAATAGATCTGGGTTCTTTTCAGCCCTATCACTTACTACTTGTGTGATCTTACACAAGTTGTATAAATTTCTTTATTTTCTTCTTTAGTTAAATGAGAATGATGATAGTAGCTTCTATGTAATAACGTTGTTTTAGGATTACTTGAGATGAAGCAGGTAAAAGGCAAAGAAAAGGTTCAGCAAATGTTCTCTTCTGTTGCCATCGTCATAGTCTTCAATAATTATTAAAATTATCTGATGAACATAAGAGGAAAAGGCTGCATTTTCGCCGTGTGATGAAGAAATCTTCCCAGAAGTGTACCTTGCAGAATAGTTTGAATGACTTGAAGTGTCAGTTATAAGAAGGAATAAGTACAAGTAGAAAAGAACATGGAAAAAGTTGAGGAGAGCTCAAAATGCATAGATGGACAGATAAGCTGTCTTGATTTTACATGTGGTAGTGAGCCTCCAAGACGGTCCAAAACTATCCCTGCCTCTTGCTATCCCCAGCCCTGTGTAATACGCTCTCATGCTGTGCCAAAGTCTGTGTGATGAATAGGCTGTGGCAGAAGAGATGGGTTATCACTTCTGAAATTGGGTTTTATGAGATATTTCTGCTTTCATGTCTCTCTTTCACTCTGTCTTTCTCTTTCCTCTCTCTCTCTGTGTTTTTCTCTTTTCTCTCTCTCTGTTTCACACTCACACACACACACACACACACACTCACACCAACTAAAGTCTCCTGCCAATAGCCACAGGAGTGCTCTAATCAAGCTTCAGAGGCCGTAACCCTGGTCTACGGCTTCACTGCTATCTCATAAGAGACGCTTAGCTGAACCACGCAACTAAGCTGCTCCCAAATTCCAGATCTTCAGAAAGTGAGATAATATCTGGCTTTAAGCCACTAAATTTGGGGTGCAATCAGCTCTCTATAGCCATGGATTCTGTATCCACAGATTCAGGCAACCATGGGTTGGTTGAATAGTCACACACACAAAAAAAACAAATGATACAGCAATAAAAAATAGTACAAACTTTAAAAATACAGTATAACAGCTATTTACATAGGCTTTTACATTTTGTTAATTATTATAAGTAATCTAGGGGTAATTTAAAGTACATAGGAAGATGTGCAAAGATTATATGCAATTACTTAGGCATTTGCCAACATTTTGGCTGTCACATTACCTATTTGATTGTGTCTAAAATATAATTCAAGCATTTGCAACTAGGAGACAATGTTGGTTTATTTAAAGACAAAAAGAAAAAACACTCTGGTAAGGAATAAGTTTTTCAACCAAAAAAATTTTTTAAGTTGTAGGATATGAATAGCTGAATTAGAGCTAGGTTCTAAACTGTGGTTCAATAATAAAATTAATTTAAATGCACAGCATTCTCATATGTCATAAAATTTTTGAAAGTGTTGAGTTTGCAACATAGAAATATTTGAGAATGTATACTTAACTGTTTAAATTTTCTTAAATTATGCTATACTGAATGTTTCTATTTTGGGGACTTGAGCATCCCCAAATTTTGGTATCCTCGGGGGTCCTGGAACCCATCCCCTGCAGATACCAAGAGGCAACTGTAATTTGTTTTTTTAGTGTAGATAACTAATACTGTACAAGCTGTTATTTTAATGTGAAAATAGATCATTAGAATCTGCTTTCCTTTATCACCTCCATTATCATTTTCTGGGGGTTCCTTTTAATTATAAATGAAGGTAATTCTACTTCTTAAGAATAGAAAAAATTTCAGCAATATTATATATAAAGTTTGAATTTTTTTTTTGGAAAGTAGCTGTCACATTACCTATTTCATTATGTCTAAAATATAATTCAAGCATTTGGAACAAGGAGACAATGTTGGTTTACTTAAAGACAAAAAAACAAAAAACAAACAAACAAACAAAATCCTCTGGTAAGAAGTAAGTTTTTCAACCAAAACTTTTTTTTTAAGTTGTAGGATATGAATAGCTGAATTAGAGCTAGGTTCTAAAATGAAGCTCAATAATAAAATTAATTTAAATGCATGGCATCTCATATGTCATAAAGTTTTTGAGAGTGTTAAGAGTTTACAACACATATATTTGAGAATGTATACGTAACTGTTTAAATTTTCTTAAATTATGCTATATTGAATATTTCTATTTTCACAGCAAAATTTCAGAATTTTAAATGCATAAAGGCAATATAATAAGTATAAAAATAGAAACAAAAATGCAATTCCATCTTTCTGGTTCTCTAATTTCAGTTGTTTTTGTATTTGTATCCCAAATTTTCCCATATATAGAAAAATCACACTTCTGTAAGCCTGTATTTATAATATTGAGACTAGTTTTTTAAATTAAAAAAATTAAGATTTAAGTAGCACATAGAAGGCAATTTTTAAAACTCTTTGAAAATACGAACTTAACAAATATCTATTATTAATATTTTCTTCGTTATCCTAGAAGCCTCTTTATTATCTCACCCTGATCATTTATAAGTGGGAATACAACCTGTCAAAACCCAAGATTCACATTGCTAACAGGGGGAACCTGAACGGCATTGGCTTTGGTCACATGGTCACTCTTTAGGTATGAGGTTTGGTGAACAGGAAATGGAAAACAATTGAGAACTTCCTGACAAAATTCTCACCATGACTTCAGAGAGGGTAGAATGAGCTGATCTCAAGTGAAAGTATTCCAGGAAGTAAAAAACATAGCAGGTACCAAACACAGTAAGCACTGTGTAGGAGTAAAATCATAATACTGAATTCTTAATGAGTCCTCCTTTCTACCAGATCACTCTCCTTTTTCTGTATCACTTATTTTGACTCCATTCCCTCACCTCTTATTCTCTCCAATCTGCCTTTTACTCTTGCAAATCCACAGAAACATTGCAAGAAATACATAGTGTTCTAATTCTGTCCAGAGATTTTATAACACTGTAGCATTCTGGTTTCAAATCTTTATCCTATTTGATTTTTTTGAAGAGTTTGAGATCATTGTCCATCTATTTATTGCCTTCTTGAAAGTCTTTTTATTGGCTTCAAGGATACTCCTCTCTTGGGGTTCCACCTTTCCCTGGAATAGGACTCCTCTTTTGGTTCTAATGCCTTGAATCTTGAAATCTTGTAATGACGTTTAAACAGTGAAAAGTTTCAAATAAAAACGTCTTATAAAAATAAAATAAAATAAAATTTGAAATGTGCAGAATTATACCAGTACAGCTTGAAAAATTGAATAAATGAGGAAAAAATTATAGAAAAAATTAGTAGAACTGTAATGGGAACAAATTTTGCCTTATATATTTACATTCTGGAAATTTTCAGTGTCACATTTAACATTAATAACTGATCCTAGCAAGCTATTCAGGGTAGGCTAAAGACATTTTTTTAAAGTAAAGTTTATTCTAAATTTAGAAACACTTGCGTTTTTATCCTTTGTTAATAATGGTCTTCTAGCTGGCCTAACAAGTGGACATAATAAAGGTTATTAAACATTCATAGGATTCCTAATTTCAAGAAGAAGTTCTATAAATATAGTATATGTGAAGGTAATGTATCAAGGGTTTTGAAATTTGGGATAAAGCTGTATGGGTTATTTTCATTAAAATGGTTTTCTGTATCTGAACAATCTATGTTATTCATTTCTATATATCATGTTTTGATTGTGTTTTAAGCCATTTTTTGACCTTACAGCAATTGGACTCATTAAAACTTATTACAGCTTTATTAAATACAGGTAGCAATATAAAATATGCCCAGACTAAATCATTTGTGACAGTTCTGGTGTCAAAATCTATTTAAAATAAAGATAAAGCCCTCTTGCTAACTTAGTAGACCTTCATGAAAGTCTTTTCACAAGCATTTCTATTCTGGCTAATTAATCAATTTTGGTAAACCTCATCATTTGTGCTAAGACACAATTTTCTTATTTGTAAAATAGAAGTAATGACTACCTCACATAATTATTTGTATTTTTTTAGTAGTCTGATACAAATATGCAGACGTACCTCAGAGATATTGCAGGTTCAGGTCCAGACCACCACAAGAAGCAAGTTGCAATAAAGGAAGTGACAATAATTTGTTGCTTTCTCAGTGTGTATAAAAGTTATGTTTATATATACTGTAGACAATCAAGTGTGCAATACCATTATGTCTAAAAATGTTAATATCTTAATAAAAATAATTTGTAGCTGAAAAATGCTAATTATCATCTGAGACTTCAGCAAGTCATAGTCTTTTCACTGGTTGAAGGTCTTTCCTTGATATTGATAGCTGCTGGCATCAGGGTGGTGGTTGAAGGTTAGGGGAGCTGTGGCAATTTCTTAATATTCGTCCCAATGAAGCTTGCTGCATCAATTGACTCTTCCTTTCACAAAAGAATACTCTGTAGCATGCAATGCTGATTAGTAATAGCATTTTACCCACTGTAGAACTTCTTTAAGAATTAGTTAAGACTCTCAAACCCTGCCACTATTTTGTCAACTAATTTTATGTAGTATTCTAAATCCTTTGTTACCATTTTAACAATGTTCACAGCATCGTCACCAGAAGTAGTTTCCATCTCAAGAAACCACTCTCTTTGCTCATCCATAAGAAACAACTTCTCATTCATTAAAATTATGTAATAAGATTGCAGCAATTCAGTCACATTTTCAGGCTCCACTTCCAACTCTAGTTCTCTTGCTATTTCCATGATATATGCAGTTACTTCCTCCACTTCAGTCTTAAACTTCTCAAACTCATCCATGAGGATTGGAATCAACTTTTTTCAACATCCCATTAATGTTGGTATTTTGACTTCCACTCATGAGTCACAAATATTCTTAATGGCATCTAGAAAGGTGAATCCTTTTCAGAAGGTTTTCAATGTACTTTGTCCAAACACATCAGAAAAATCACTATCTATGGCAGCAGTAGCCTTACTGAATGTATATCTTAAATGGTAATACTTCCAAGTTGTATACACCTTGATCCATGGGTTGCAGAATGGATACTGTGTTAGCAGGCATGAAAACAACATTAATTTTTTTATAAATCTCCATCAGAACTCTTGGGTGACTAGGTGTACTATCACTGAGCAACAAAGTTTTGAAAGGAATCTTCTTTCTGAGCAGTAGGTCTCAAAAGTGAGCTTAAAATATTCAATAAACCACGCTGTTTGTAGAGCATAGGCAGAGTAGTTTTAGCATAATTCTCAAGAGCCCTAGGATTTTCAAAATTGTCGGTGAGTATTGGCTTCAACTTCAAATCACCAGAGCACCAGCTGCTAACAAGAGAGTCAACCTGTCCATCGAAGCCAGGCATTAACTTCTTTCTAGCTATGAGAGTCTTAGATGGTATCTTCTTCCAGTAGAAGGCTGCCTAATCTACACTGAAAAATATGTTGTTTAGTGTAGTCGCTTTCATCAATGATCTTAGCTAGATCTGAAATCAAAACATCTACAACATATATACAAAAATACAAAGCAAGAAATTAAAACATACCACCAGAGAAAATCACTTTCACGGGAAGGAAAAAAAGGAAGGAAGAAAAGAAGGAAGAAAGTAAAAAGACCCAAAGGAAGGAAGGAAGGAGGGAAGGAAGGGAGGAAAGAAGGAAGAAAGGAAGGAAGGAAGGAGTCACAAAAACAATCAGAAAACAAATAATAAAATGACAATAATAGGCTATTACTTATCAATAAAAACATTAACTATAAATGGACTACACTATCCAATCAAAAGACATACAGTGGATGAATGGTTAAAAAATAAGACCCAACAATCTGTTGCCTATAAAAACACACTTCACCTATAGAGACAAATGTAGACTCTAAATAAAGAGATTAAAAAAGATATTCCATGAAAATGGAAACCAAAGAAGAGCAGGTATATCTACGCTTGTATCATACAAAATAGATTTCAAGACAAAAACTATTAAAGGAATAAAGGCCCTTATATAGTTATAAGGGGATAAATTCAGGAAGAAGATATAACAAGTGTAAATATATATGAACCCAACATTGGAGCACCCAGATATATAAAGCAAATATCTTCAGAGGTAAAGAGAGAGACAGATGTCAATATAATAATAGCTAGAGACTTCAGCACTCTACTTTGAGAAGTGGACAGATCATCCAGCTACAAATTCAACAAAGAAACATTGGATCTAATCTGCACTATAGATTAAATGGACCTAATAGATATGTACAGAACATTTCATCCAATGGCTGCAGAAAACACATTCTTCTCCTCAGCACATGGATAAGTGTCAAGAACAGACCTTATGTTAGGCCAAAAAAGAAGTCTTACAAAATCAGAAAAACATGATATCATATCAAGATTCTTCTCTGACCACAATGGAATCAAATTGGAAATCAGTAACAAGGAGGAACTACAAATATGTGGAAATTAAACAATATCTTCTTGAATGACTAGTGGGCCAATGAAGAAATTAAGAAAAAAATTTACAAATTTCCTGACACAAATGAAATGGAAACACAACATACCAAAACCTATGGCATACAGCAAAAGCAGTACTAAGAGGAAAGTTTATAGCAATAAGCACCTACATAAAAAAGGATAAAACCTTCAAATAAACAAACTAACATCGTAAGGAACTAGAAAAGCAAGAAAAAATCATACCCAAATACTAGAAGAAAAGAAAAAAAAAAGATCAGAGTAAAAAAAATAAAATCAAAACAAAAAAGACAATACAAAGCTAAACAAGTGATTTTTGAAAAGGTAAAAGCAACAAGCTTTTAGCTAGACTAAATAAGAAAAAAGAAAGAAGACCCAAATAAATAAAAATCAGGGATGAAAAGGGAAACATTAACACTGATAATTCAGAAATTAAAAGGATCATTAGAGACTACTATGAGAAACTATATGGCAAAAAAAATTGAAACCTAGAAGAAATGGATAAATTCCTAGACACATACAATCTATCAAGATTCAACCATGAAGAAATGTAAAACCAAAACCTGAATCAACCAATAACAAATAACAATCAAAGCCATAATAAAAAGTCTCCCAGCAAAGAAAACCCAGGACTCTATGGTTTAAATGTTGAATTCTACCAAATATTTAAAGAAGTATTGATACCAATCCTACCCAAATTATTCCAAAAAGTAGAATAGTGGGAAATTTTTCCAAACTCATTCTACAAGGTCAGTATTACCTTGATACCAAAAACAGACAAAGACATATTAAAAAAAAGAAAGAAGAAAGAAAGAGAAAGAAGAAAGAAAGAAGAAAAGAGAAACAAAGAAAGAGAAAGAAAGAAAAAGAAAGAAGAAAGAAAAAGGAAGGAAGAAAAGAAAGGAAGAAAGAAAGAAAGAAAGAAAGAAAGAAAGAGAACTAAAGGCCAATATTTATGCTGAGCATTTATGCAAAAATCCTCAACAAAATACTAGCAAACTGAATTCAACAACACACTGAAAAGATCATTCAGCATGACCAATAGGGATTCATCATATAGTTCAACATATGCAAGTCAGACAACGTGATACATCATTTGAACTGAATGAAGAAAAAAACCATATGACCCTTTGAACTGATGCTGAAAAAGCTTTGATAAAATTCAGTATCACTTCATGATAAAAGCCCTCAAAAAACTGGATATAAGGTAGGCGCAGTGGCTCATGCCTGTAATCCCAACACTTTGGGATGCCAAGGTGGGTGGATCACTTGAGCCCAGGAGTTCACCACTAGCCTGGGCAGCATGGCAAACCCTGCCTCTATTTGAAAAATGCAAACAGTAGCTAGGCATGGT
Source organism: Nomascus leucogenys (assembly GCF_006542625.1). Lineage (NCBI taxonomy): Eukaryota > Metazoa > Chordata > Mammalia > Primates > Hylobatidae > Nomascus > Nomascus leucogenys. The sequence goes on along the minus strand of NC_044401.1, from coordinate 41,075,508 downwards.
GGTGCACATCTGTAGTCCCAGCTACTCAGCATGCTGATGTGGGAGAATTGGTTGAGACTGGGAAGTTGAGGCTTCAGTGAGTCATGATCATGCCACTACACTCCAGCCTGGGTGACAGAGTGAGACCTTTTCTAAACAACAACAACAGCAACAACAACAACAAAAAACCCTGGATATAGCAGGAACATATCTCAACACAATAAAAACCATATACAACTTTGGGAGGCCGAGGCGGGTGCATCACAAGGTCAGGAGATTGAGACCATCCTGGCTAACACGGTGAAACCCCATCTCTACTAAAAATACAAAAAATTAGCCGGGCGTGGTGGTGGGCGCCTGTAGTCCCAGCTACTCGGGAGGCGGAGACAGGAGAATCACTTGAACCCAGGAGACAGAGGCTGCAGTGAGCCAAGATGGCACCACTGCACTCCAGCCTGGGCGACAGAGTGAGACTCCATCTCAAAAAAAAAAAAAAAAAAAAAAAATACGTATATAACAGACTCATAGCTGGTATCCTGCTGAATGGGAAAAAATTGAAAGCCTTTCATCTAAGATCTTGAACAAGGGAAGGATGCCTACTCTCACCACTGTTATTCAAATAGTACTGGAACTTCTAGCTAAAGCAATTCAACAAGGGAAAGAAAATGCATCCAAACTGCAAAGGAAAATGTCTAATTATCTTTGCTTGCAGTTGATATGTTCTTATATTTAAAAAAACCTAAAGACTTCACAAAAATATTAGAACTGACAAAAAAAAAACAGTAAAGTGGCAGGATACAAAATTAACATACAAAAATCAGTAACATTTTTATATGTTAACAGGGAATAATCTGAAAAAGAAATCAAGAAAGTAATCCCATTTACAATAGCTACAAAGAAAACTAAATACCTAGGAATAAAGCCAAAGAAATAAAAGATTTCTACAATGAAAAGCATAAAATATTTAGGCAAGAAATAGAAATGTTCACAAAAATAAAGGATACTTCATATTCATAGATTGGAAAAAATAAATATTGTTAAAATGTTCATACTACCCAAAACAATCTACAGATTCAATACAATCTTTATCAAAATACCAAAATACCAATCTTTACATTCTTCACAGAAACAGAAATAACAATCCCAAAATTAGATAAAGGACCCAGAATAGCCAAAGCTGTCTTGAGCAAAAAGAACAAAACTGGAGGAATCACATTGCTTGACTTCAGATTATACTACAGAGCTTTAGTAACCAAACCTGCATGGTACTGTCATAAAAACAGGCACAAAGACCAACGAAACAGAATAGAGAACCCAGAAATAAATCCAAGTATCAAAAGTGAACTCATTTTTGACAAAGGTGTCAAGAACATACATTGGAGAAAGGAAAGTTTTTCAATAAATGGTGCTGGAAAAACTGGATATCCACATGCAGAAGATTGAACCTAGATGTCCATCTCTCGCCATATACAAAAATCTAATCAAAATGAATTAAAGACTCAAATTTCAACCTCCAACTGTAAAACTACTAAAGGAAAACATTAGGAAAACTCTTCAGGACATTGGCCTAGGCAAAGATTTCTTGAGCAATACACCACAAGCTCAGACAACAAAGGCAAAAATGGATGAATGGGATCACATCAAGTTAAATATCTTCTACACAACAAAGGAAACAATCAACAAAGTGAAGAGACAACCCAGAGAATGGGAGAAAATATTTGGAAACTATCCATCTGACAAGGGATTAATAACCAGAATATATAAGCTCAAAAAGCTCTAGAGGAAAAAAATCTAATAATCTGATTTAAAAATGGGCAAAGGATCTGAGTAGACAGTTCTCAAAAGAAGACATCAAACGGCAAACACATGTAGAAAAAGGTGCTCAAGATTATTGATCATCAGAGAAATGCAAATTAAAACTACAGTGAGCTACCATCTCACCCCAGCTAAAAAGGCTTATATCGAAAAGGCAAGCAATAACAAATGCTGGTGGGGGTGTGGAGAAAGGGTAGCTCTCATACACTCTTGTCAGGCATGTAAATTAGTACAGGCACTGTGGAGAACAGTATGGGGGTTCCTCAAATATTTAAAAATAGAACTAAAAATAAAACTTCCTCAAATATTTAAAAATATGATCCAGCAATCCCACAGCTAGGTATACACCCCGCAAAAAGGAAATCAGTATATTGAAGAGATATCTGAACTCCCATATTTATTGTAGCACTATTCATAATAGCCACGATTTGGAATTAACCTAAGTGTGCATCAACAGACAAATGAATAAAAGAAAACATGGTACATATACACAATGGAGTGCTATTCAGCCATGAAAAAGAATGAGATCCTGTCATTTGCAACAACATGTATAAAACTGGAGAACATTATGTTAAGTGAAATAAACCAGGCACAGAAAGACAAACTTTGCGTGTTCTCACTTATAACTGTGGGAGCTAAAAATAAAAACAATTGAACTCATGCAGAGAGAGAGGCAGATAGAGAGTAGTATGATGGTTACCACAGCCTGGGAAGGGTCGTGTGGGAGTGGGAGAGAAATGAAGATGGTCAGTGGGTAAAAAGCATATAGTTATTTACAAAGAATAAGATCTGGTATTTGATAGCACAACAGGATGACTACAGTCAGTAATAATTTGTTGTATATTTTAGAATAACTGAGGGAGTACAATTGGATTATTCATAACATAAGTAAATAATAAATGCTTGAGGTGATGGATGCCCCATTTACCCTGATGTGATTACTAAACATTGTATGCCTGTATGCAAATATCTCATGTACCCCATAAATATATAAATATAAATATATATATATACACACACACTATGTATCCATAAAGTTTTTTTTTTTTCAAAAAGAAAAGAATATTGTGGCAGATCTTTTATCGAGACCAGCAAAACTTTCTCTGTATCAGCAATGATGCCGTTTCACTTCTTATCACTTGCGTATTCACTGGAGTAGCACTTTTAATTTCCTTTAAGAACTTTCCCTTTGCATTCACAACTCTGCCCTTTGGTGCAAGAGGCCTAGCTTTCAGCCTGTCTCGCTGTTGGCCTGCCTTGCTCACTAATGTTAATCATTTTTAACTTTTGATGTAAAGTGAGCAACATGTAACTCCTTTTTTCACTTGAACCCTTAGAGTCCTTTGTAGGGTTGTTAATTAGCTTATTTCAATGTTGTTTTGTCTCAGGAAATAGGGAGGTCTGAGGAGTGAGAGAGATGAGGGGATGGCTGGTCAGAGAAGAAGTCAGAACACACACATGTATTGATTAAGTTTACTATGTTATATGAGCAGGGTCCATGGCACCAAAAAACAATTACAACAGTAACATCAAAGATCACTGCTCACCAGCTCACCATAATAAACTAATACTAATAAATTTTTGCATATTGTGGGAATTATCAAAATGTGACACAGAGGTACAAAGTGAGCACATGCTGCTGGAACAATGGCACTGACAGGCTTGCTCCATGCAGGGTTGCCACTAACCTTCAATTTATAAAAAAAGTGCAATATCTGCAGAGTGCAATCAAGCGAAGCACAATAAAATGAGATATTCCTTTGTTATAGGAAATGATTATTCTGAATAAATGGTACATTGTCTTGAAAATCTATTAGTTTACCATGAATTTACCATTCATAGTACCTGGCCTTCCAGCATATTGGAGATAATGGGGTCCTTAAAACCACTGTAAGATACCACCTTCAGAGGCCGGGCGCGGGGCTCACGCCTGTAATCCCGGCACTTTGGGAGGCCGAGGCGGGTGGATCACGAGGTCAGGAGATCGAGACCATCCTGGCCAACATGGTGAAACCCCGTCTCTACTGAAAATACAAAAAATTACCCAGGCGTGATGGCGGCGCCTGTAGTTCCAGCTACTCAGGAAGCTGAGGCAGGACAATGGCGGGAACCCGGGAGGCGGAGCTTGCAGTGAGCCGAGATGGCGCCCCTGCACTCCAGCCTGGGAGACAGAGAGACTCCGTCTCAAAAAAAAAAAAAAAAAAAAAAGATACCACCTTCAGAATAGTTTCTTTTGACTTAAAAATAATTGAGTTTGGCGTAAGACAAATGACTTTAGTAATAATGCAGACACTGTTGACCTTACTTTAGCTTCGTAAGTATTTAGCCGTATGCCACATTACTGAAGCCCGGGGACAAATGGTATTTGTGGCCAGTAGAGAAGCAGAACTCCAAGTCTATGATTGATGGAAGGCTATCTAGATAGTTGTTTTCTTTATTCTGTGGAGAATAAACTTCAAGATCATGGATAAATACTTACAATTTGGAGATCATTTTTTATCTCATTACGTTAATAGAAAAGAGACAGAGCATAGAGTGTTCTTCTTAAAACAATTTTGATAAGACCTTGAAAGACACAACCAACTCAATAGTAAATATTAGTCATATTTGTATAATTTGTCTCCTACTTCATGAGAGAGACCATGGTAAAAATGGAGTTGTTCATTATTCTGCTTATTTCTGAGGAATTCAGAGGAGGTCATTAGGTTTAATTTAATGAACTTGAACATACTTTCTGGTGCAAAGGAGATTCCTCTGGATAGCAAAATATTCCTTTTCTCTTTCATTCTGCCTAACCTGAAAAGGAGGAGGAGGAGAAGCAGGAGGAGGAGGATACAGAAAAGAGGAAGAAGGATGGAGGGAAGGAGGGAAGGAAGGGAGGGAGGGAGGGAGGATGGAGGGAGGGAGAGAGAAAGGGAGGAGGAGAGAAAGGGAGGCGAGAAAAAAGAAAGGAAAGTAGCAAAAGAGAAAAGGAGAGAGGAAAAAAGAAAACACACACAGACATACACACATACAAACTTATCTTTCTCTACTTTTCTCAAACTATTTTATCAACTTTATTCAGGATTACTCATTTGTTAATTTTTTGCGTGTTTTCAAATAAATTATATATTTATGCAGGACCGTATCTTGTATTTGTTGGTCTTTATACACTAGACTCAAGTTGGACAACTAAAACAAATTTATATAAGTGCTTTTAACAACTTTCAGGAAAAGTTAGGATGTCTAGAGGGAATATGATAAACAAAGAAGGCGGAATCACTTCTAGCTAAGTCATGTAAGAGTATGATTCTTATTATTGACAAATGACACATTAAAGGGAGCTAAGATGTGAAGCTTTAGGAAAATGATGTGTTCACTTAAAATGCAGATTTTCTGTTCATGGGTGGGCAAGCAGAGTGATGAACTAATATTTATGAGTTGCATTCGAGGCTTACGGAAATTTCATAGTCATTTTATTCATTCAGCAAATATTTACTGAGTTCCTATCTTGTGTGGGTGTAGAGGTGATCAAGAGTGATGGTCACATTCTCTTAGGGAGAGAATAAAAGTAAACAAATGAGAGAACGATGAATGCTAAGGGGTTTTCTGGCTAAAGAGAGAGAACAGCACAGTGGTGGGTTACTAGATAGGGAAGGGAAGCTTCTCTGAGAGATAGTTTGATGTTAGACAAAAGTCTCAGAAGAGATCCATCTATGTGAAACCATGAAGGAAGGAAGATATTTTTGGTAGCGAGAACTACAATTACAAAACCTTTAGGCAGAATTGAACATGGTACAGCTAGAAGGAGTGTGATTCATGGCAGTCGGTTTTCTAACAATGATAGGTATACAAACTGAGAAACGATGTCATAAATAAGAGGATCTATATACTAATAGTAGTAATGGGTAATAATTAGTGTGGACTTACTTTGTGCCACTAGGTCAAACTTTCTGCATAGACTGCATTCAAAGACAACAGTAGTGTAATATTAAAGTTAAGGTTTTGAGAGCAGACAGCCCCTAAATTTGAACGCTGTTTCTTGCCAATTATTAGCTTCATGAACACTAGCAGATTTCTTAATATGTCTTCATCTTTTCTTCCGCTTGTTTAGACTGGGTATAATAATAGTGTAAACTGGCCGGGCGCGGTGGCTCACGCTTGTAATCCCAGCACTTTGGGAGGCCGAGGCGGGCGGATCACGAGGTCAGGAGATCGAGACCACGGTGAAACCCTGTCTCTACTAAAAATACAAAAAATTAGCCGGGCGTGGTGGCGGGCGCCTGTAGTCCCAGCTACTTGGAGAGGCTGAGGCAGGAGAATGGCGTGAACCCGGGAGGCGGAGCTTGCAGTGAGCCGAGATCGCGCCACTGCACTCCAGCCTGGGCGACAGAGCGAGACTCCGTCTCAAAAAAAAAAAATAATAATAATAATAATAGTGTAAACCTCCTATGACTGTTCTGAGAAATAAATAATAGCAGTTAACATTTACTGAGCACTAACTATGAGCCAGTACGTTCACATGAATTCACTTAACCCTGCCAGGTTAGTAAAGCTGCTTAGGCCAGGGTCAGAGCTTATGCTCTTTGTAATAAACGCACTATAAAGCATGACCTGAATTCTTTCTATGTGTTCATAAGTAAAGTAGTATAAGGAAAAACTTTGAAGCATTCTAAGACTAGATTTATTTCCGTTAAAATCAATGATGTTAAATATTGCATTATGATTACCACCTTTTTTGTGCTAATCCCAAAATATTGTGAGCATTTTGAGTGTCAGAAATGTGTTTTAAACATTTTCAATACTCCATATCATAGTGTCTAAAGCATAGTAGGCTCAGGGTAAATGTTTGTTAAATGAGTAAGTAAACTTTAGAGTTTCTGTGGATAGAGTATTCAATTTTAACTGACTTATTTTTCCTTTTGTTTTCTTGACTCTGTCAATACAAGTGCCTTCCCTTTGCACTTTCATTTTTGCTTTTTCTGCTCTACTTCACCTTTGATTATTTTTTCCAAGTACAAGTTCCACTTAATACTTCTACAGCTGGGAATATCTACTTTTCTTTTAAAGCTTTTGGTTTTACTCCTTCCCTTGAGTGCTTTCTTTCTTTTTTTTTTTTTTTGAGACGGAGTCTTGCTCTGTCGCCCAGGCTGGAGTGCAGTGGCGCAATCTCGGCTCACTGCAAGCTCCGCCTCCCGGGTTCATGCCATTCTCCTGCCTCAGCCTCTCTGAGTAGCTGGGACTACAGGCGCCGCCACCACGCCCGGCTAATTTTTTGTATTTTTTAGTAGAGACGGGGTTTCACTGTGGTCTCGATCTCCTGACCTCGTGATCCGCCCGCCTCGGCCTCCCAAAGTGCTGGGATTACAAGCGTGAGCCACCGCGCCCGGCCTTCTTTCTATCATTTTGAATATATCCTGCCACCAAAACATCTTGAAAAGGAAGCTAGGCATCTTTTATTTTGACCATTACATTTATTTTGATTTTTTATTCTAAAAATATATGTTCCCCCCATATATATATACACACACACGTATGTATATATGTAGAAATATATATATTTCAACAAATGTATACATTTCATAGCTTTTGAGAAATTAATTTTAGCCAATTTTAGTAGTAACATAGATCAGAAAAGCGATATAAAGCTCTATTTTTTTGTTCATGAGCCTCTTAATTCTATTGGAATACGTGTGTGTGTGTGTGTGTGTGTGTGTGAGAATTTAAGTGTATTCCAACCTACTGGCATTTATATATCAATAAGCAGCCTTCACATCTTACAGATTGAACCTAAAATTTGGCCTTATAGGTCAAACTTGGATCTTGCACATCTCCAAACATAGCCATTGGTGTCTTAAATTAAAGTCCCCCTCTGTATTTCTTTCCTTTTAACAGACCAGAGAAAGAGCCCCAGTCGCTCCCTTGATGTGAAATCAATTTCCTGCTTTGTATTGAGGCTTGTTTCTCTTGTACTAAGATTACATCTAGTCTTCTTCCTCTAGCTGTCTGTGTTCTTAATGCATTACATGGTTCTGCTTGGAGGTCTGCTTTCCCTATATCTGGGTGATTTTAATTAGTCTTTTGAAGTTTCTTTTGACATTCTTCTATTTCCTTTTTGATTATGACTGTCTACAATTCCCATTATCTCAGTCTGTTTGTCAAATTATTTTCTATATTATTATTTCTTCTGGAAATTTAACTCCAGTTATCAGGGTGTTGGTCTGTTTATTTTGTGTGTGTGTGTGTGTGTGTGTGTTACTACACATATACATCCATGTACACATAAATACATTTTTCTCTTTTTGAAATTCTTGTCCTGCTTTCTCTTGCACACCCAGGGGAACAGAAGTATGTCATGATTATTGCACTATTACTCAAAATGTCTAGATGAGTAAACAAATGTTCTCTGAACAGTGAGATAGATTCTATGACAATGAAGCCTACAAGAGAAATATTTTAGCAAACTCATTCTGGTCAAGTTTTTAAGGAAGGCGCATTGAAGTTTGTCTTAAATAAGTGTTTGCCAAAAAAAAAAAAACCACGAATAAAAATGAAACATTTTGGATATGGTCACATCAAAAGCAACTGCATCTTCTGAAATAAGGCACTTCAGCTTCTCAGAGATGTAATCCAAAATGATTGGCACACTTGTCACTTAAAACTATACAATAGAATTCCCAACAGCATTTAATGAGGAAGAGCTTCGGTCTACATTAGAGAAATCCACAGTAGGTACCACCTCTAGTACTGAAATAATAAGCTTTTGTTTGTCACTTACTTCTCTAAGTTGCACTATATAGATACAGATATACATATACATATCAGAGCATTCTCCCTATTTCACATGATTAATTTCTGCATATGATGAGAATATGTATCACTTCCTTTATTGTCTTAGTATCATATTTTGTACTCAGATTATGAGCTGCACAATCTCACTTGGAATTGAATCTTGACTTGGGATTTGTGGACAAGTTTTTATGATGATTAATGAGAAATTAGATTAAAATAAATTAGAATCAATATAGTGACACTACGTTTCTCTACTAAACAAAAGTTGGGGAAGAAGACTTAAAATTCTGGTTACAATGGAAATAGACTTATTTATTTTAATTATTGCAAATTTAAAGTGTTAGTCTTGTACATGGTGTGTGTGAAATAGTCTTATCTACTGTCATTCAGAGAAATTGTAGAATAATACATCTGAGTTCCATCAAATGGTTGTTTATGAAATTATTTATTTTTCAGTATGTCAGTAATGGAATAGTTTATAACAACCTGAACTTGTAGATTTTGCTTGAAAATGCAGTCAAGACCCTGTAACAAATTAGTTTTCAGCTTCAGTATTTTCATTTCCTACTGTGTTCACCCCTGAAATTAACCTATACAAATATCTCTTTATAAATGCTTATTTTCTATTTATGGCAGTTTTTAAAAACTCTTCATTTATTGGCAGACCAAGATGTAGAAGACCTCCTGCAGACATGTTCATTGATAAGAACACCTGCTAGTGGATTTTATTGGCTACCTATTTCAAAACTTATTAACTCATTAAAAATTGAATATTACCTCATCGTCTTTTAGGTTCTAACTATTTTAACCTCTGACACCAATTTATTAGAGAAGTAAACTGAGTTCTTTGTGTGTTTATAGTCTTTTGAATAACATTACCATGAAGAATGTTAATATCAAGTTATATACTGTCAGTCCTCTTGTAAAGGAGTATGCATAATGTTTTTAAAGTCTCTGATATGCTTTAGAATAATACAGTGAAAGGGCATCAGTTACATGTATTCTAAAGAGATATTGACTGCTTTAAACAATATAATATATGAAAAATATTTAAATAAGTAGGCAGATAAATTATGATGAGGTTCTTATCATTGAAAACACTATTCCATAATTATTCATGCACAAAAACTTAGGACGGTTAATGCCTAAAGGATTTATTATTATTTTACAGGCCATCAAATTACTTGACAAAAAAATATGTATGCAGTTAAGCTACCAAAGTCAAAATATTAAAAGCTACTGTCCATAGAAAATCAATACGATGTTAAGAGAAAATATATTTGAAAGTGTAACCTGAATTATAATAAATATAATGTACTTGAAGGAGACTTCAAAGGATATGTTGAATATATAATATTACTTAGAGTTATTATACAAAAGTACAATATCCAACTATTTTCTTCTATCCAAGGATATTTGTTGTGTTACTTAAGCTGCACTGGACTTACTCCAACGATGCACTGCAAATAACACAGGACCCCTGTCCTTAACCCAACTGAAGATATGACGTGCACACTCGTAAACTGAACAATAAGTTAACATATGAGATTGGATATAACTTTACAGTTTCAATAGTAAATAAATGATACTAACAAGGGTTATGAGTTTATTCAGCAAATATTTTTTGAGCACCTCCTCCCTTCCTCTGTCCCAGGTAATATTCTAGGTGTTAGGAACACATTAGTGAATTAAACATAAATATTTTTGTCTTTATGGACCTTACAAAAGAGAAGACAAAAAAAATAAGCAATGTAAATTTTAAAAAGGTAAAATATATGGTATATAAGAGCAGGTCTTACTGACTTTGTAGTAGAAAGAGATTACTGGGCTTTACAGAATTATCAGAATGATTAAAAAATGGATTGAATCATTCTAATAATAATCATTCTAATAAGATTAAGAATATCTAAAGGGCACAATGGAACGTGGCTCAAATGTGGGTGTTCGAATCATACCTGCAGAGCACAGTAAATCAATGACTGTGATGAGAGACGTGTCTATCTGGAAGGAGCAAATCATGAAATTGGATATAGAAGTTAAAGCACAAATAGCCAAGTATAGTCATTATATTTTCAGTGATTGGGGAATGAAAAAATTCATGCAAAGTGTGTGGTAGGAAAACAAATATGGAAATGATGATACAGGAAGGCAACTGTGTATTGGAAATATAGCACTAATCTTATCACAAACTCCAGGTGGGATCTTGGCTCTCCCAGTTATCATCTCCTGAGAGTAGATAGTCTATGCATCAGAATTACAATTTGCTTGCTGAAAGTAAAATACTTTGCAATGAATTAACAAATATTAGAATATTTTATTAGTTTCCCATGATGCTTAATAAATTATCATATACTTAGTGGTTTAAAACAATATCCATTTATCACCGGACAGTTTCTGTGGGTCAATAATCCAAGCAAGACTTAGCTGGCCTTCTGCTCAGGATTTCGCTAGGCCGAAATTTTATCAGAGGCTTGACTGGGGAAAAGTCTTCTTCAAGCTCCCTCAGGTTGTTGTCAGAATTCACATCATTATGGTTACAGCACTGAGATCATTCTCTTGCTGGTTGTTGGCCAGTGAGTGGGGTCTCTGTTTTTAGAGCCTGCCTGACTTCCACTGATAGGTGGTGCTCCCCACAGTCTTCTCACACTGTGGCAGCTTGCTTCTTCAAACCAGTAAGGGAGAAAAGCCTCTCACCTCTGTCTACAAAGACAGTCTTATATAACATAGCATATTCAAGGATGCGGTTATAACCTTTTAAATTTCCCTTGATTGGATCAAATCACCAATGCCACCTGGATGCAAGAGGAAGAGACAGCACAACGGTGCAACTTGAGGAGTCAGAAAATATTGATATCACCTTAGGGACTGCCCACTATGAATGGGAAGCTGAATTTGTTGGTCACTCTTAGCAAAGACACCTTCTAACCTTATTTGTGGCTCCTTTTAATGATTATATTTTTGCTTATCATATTTCTGATTTTAAAAAAATTTTAAAGAAGGCATTCTTTTTAAATTACCTTATATCATTTTTTGAACAAAGGAAGGGAGAGAGGAAAACATTTTAAACGGGAAATTTCTCAATTAAGGAAAGATGAGAAAATTAATGGCAGAATACAAAATTGACACTAGAGAACATGACACTTTTTGATATGTCAGAGAGAAGGTAAAAAAAAAACTAGAATATGGAAAATATAATGGAAATAGGAAGAAAAGGTTGTATTTGAAAGATATTATTATGCAAAAATCAAAATAAAATATGAATTGCCAATCTATTTTGACTGGCAAGATTTAGAGTTTAAAATATAGGGAAAATTAAAATGAGTTATTGAGACTAGGAGATTAGAAGAATGGGGATATGGATCATAGAAACAGGAAAGTCATGAAGGAAAAAAAAGTATGGAGAAAATGACCAGTGTTAATCATCAAATCACACCATATTGGAGGGCAGAGAAATGTACAAAGTTCCTGCAATATCCATGTCTTAAAAACAAGGCAATCAATGTCCTAAGGAATTCAGTAACACGGAGGAAGTTCACGCAATCAGTCAGAGGCACGCCCAGTACCCCAACCCAAAGTGTTTGATTATTTGTAGCGACAAATGACTTTTTCTTGGACCACAGTTACTTTTCAATATTGAATTCTGGGTTAAAGAAGAATATTTGATAGACATATGTAATAAAGATATACAGATAAAATAGATGACATTTGGGAAGGTAGGTGCACTTGAGGAAAAGATTTAGCTGTCATTTGGGTAGAAATAAAGCATTTATCAGATTAGATCTCTAAGAGAAGAGCAAAGAGAGGAAGACACCAGCTAGGAGATAAACTTAGGCAGCATTCATATTTTGGAGGCAGGAGGAAGAAGAAACAGCTACTATAGACACAATTTAAAAGGATTCAAGACTACTGAATATTATCATTTTGCTGAGTTTTTAGCATGAAGGTTTTAGGTACAATATTTTATACAACACTACCCAAGAAATGGTGAAAAGCTAACCTGAAAACAAAAAATTACATAATTTAGCTTTTAAAATTCCATTTGTAAGTGTAGTAAGAGACTGGCACTTGAAATTAAGAAAGGTATTAAGAAATAAAGCATTACTATTTGGAGAAGACAGATAATTCCTTCTAAGACTAAACTATTTAGTGACAGTATGTGAGATGAAGATAATTTGGTTGTTTATTAATAAGATGCAAGTTACTTGCCTAATGAACCATTTTAATCAGTGATCTATCAGTTAATCAGTGTTAATCAGCGTTTCATTACTAAATAAGGACTTCATGATGAGGTGGACAAACTCATAGTGTTGCATGACTAATAAGCAGACATCAATTTTTTTCAAAATGATTTTTATTATTGAGGTCTATAGTATTCAAAGTTTCAGAAAAGACTATCTTTAGGTTAGCAGAATCCAATGGCTTCATGAGAGAAGTCCAGCATCTGTGGTCGGATGATTTTGAGACATAGAGTCCCTGGTGAATGTCCAGCTTTTCCAAGAACAAAGGACCTGGAGAAAATGTTGGTATTGTTAACTCTAAGTGAAAACACAGAATAGTGTCAGATAAATTTTATTATTTCATGTTTGTTCATTTTTCATTTTCTTACCAGTAAAATAATATTTCTTATGTCATACCTTAAAAGGATGAAATTCTAGAATGTTGAGATAAAATCAAACAGATCTTGGGAAGTACTTGTTCAACTATTCTCTTTGCTCATCAGAGGATGTCTGGAGCATTAGATTTGGTTTTAAATGTCGTGTTTTAAATGTTGTGGACTTTATATCTCATCCAGACTCCTGGTGACCACCTCACCCATCACTACCAGTTTTGGTGAATCATCACCCTGTAGGCATTTTTAGCTCTGGGCCTTGTGTCCTCTGAGCTAGAAAACCAAATCTCAATTCTTGACATTCACATCCAGAAAGGATTGGGAGACAGACTGTGCTGTAATTTCAAGACTTCATGCCTATATCTCATCTCCAGACTGCTTGTCTGGCTTTTTGCTTAATTACCTTTCTCTCTTTCTTTCTTTCCTTCCTTCCTTCCTTCTTTCCTTCCTTCCTTCCGTCCTTCCTTTTTTGAGAGAGGATCTCGCTCTGTATCCCACACTGGAGTGCAGTGGTGCAATCTTGGCTCACTGCAACCTCCACCTCCTGGTTCAAGTGATTCTCCTGCCTCAGCCTCCCGAGTAGCTAGGACTATAGGTGCCCACCACCATGCCCAGCTAACTTTTGTACTTTTAGTACAGACAGGGTTTCACCATGTTGGCCACACAGGGATGGTCTTGATCTCTGGACCTCATGATCCACTTGCCTCAGCCTCCCAAAGTGCTAGGATTACAGGTGTGAGCCACAGTGCCCAGCCTCATTTTTTTAGTAAGGGAGCTGAATACAATTCCAGGTCATGTCCTTCCTAAACTGCTAAATTTATTTTATGTTAAATGATTTGTAGCATTATTTCTTATATTGAAACAGATTGATATACTACAGGCTAAAATTTTTAAAAATTATACAAATTTTAAAGATAAAAGCTATCTGAAAAAAAAAAAAAAAACATGTTTGAAGAAGGCCATTTCATGCCCAAAGACCATGAGTATTTGAGCATCGCAGCCCTTAGTTATCAGAGAGATTTCTAGATCTGGGAAGGATTTTCGGGGGATTTGAGTGAAACAGAAGTTTCTGCCTTAATTTAAAAAAAAATGGAAACTTAAACAACAAAACACAATAACAGAAAAGAATTGGACATCTATGGTATTTTTCTACCTTTCTGGATTATAATCAATAATTTATTATGATGACTTTTTTATCTTTCTCTCAGAAAGAAAATATTCAATTGCACACAGAAGCAAAAAGTATTAGTTCTCAAATAAAAATACTTATAATTAAAATAAGACAGTAGAGCTTTCTAAAATGTACTCATAAAATATTAATAGAGATCCTGTCAACACTTTTTAAACATAAGAAATGCAACTGTGAAAGATGTAGAACAAAATTAGTAACGGAATAAACTTTCTCACAAGTGTTATTAATGGCATGATCAGAAATCCAATTAAATGTAATCTGTTTCCTACAATAAAAGTGTCCTGGCACAGAAGTATAATTTTTTTTTTTTTAGCAAATCTCATCCATGACACAAATCAAAAAGACACTTGCTTAGGAGATTCCTCAAATAGTTGAATAAATAAATACATCTTATTGTTTGTACTGGCACACTTACTGAGCAAGCTTTAGAACTTGGAAGAATATTAAAACAATTTCTATCAGGAAATTCGAGTGAACATAGCACACAGACTCTTTTAAGTACAGTCATAACTCATTAAGAAAATTCTGCCTGCAGCACCTCTCTCCAAGTGTATTTACATATGCAAGACTAAAATAATTATATTTTAAGACATTTTCCATGTTTAAATAACATTACTTTTTTGAAACATTAACCTTCATTGATCTTTAGCCAAAGAACTCACAAAGTACTACAAATTTACTAATCTGTAGCTAATATAAACCTAAGACTTGGAACATTTTTATGAAGTTTTGCATTGATTCCTTTAATCATCAGATAATTTTGTCTATAATTGTTTTGCCCATCGTTTTTGTCAAAACTTATTTAAAACTTTGTTTTAAAATACTGTTTTGTAGAAACAAGAATAATTTTCTCTCTTGTTAAAATATGCTGCCTTTTTGCTTTAAGAAAACTTAAAAATAAGGGACAAATGATGTAGTCTCTAATTTATGCTTTTTGAGTGATATGAGGTAACTATTCCCAAATTTATGAAATCATTGTGATAAGCAAAAACATGTAAATATTTTAAATGATTCCTTACTCTATGTTAAAATAAAATAGCGCAGCATCTATCTCTATTGTGTTCTATCTGGTAACTCACAGGAGAAACTCACCTTGATACATACATATATGCATTTTTTTCAGTCTCCCAATTTTTGGCATTTTCTGCATTAGAGATAATTGAAGATGAAAAGGAGAAATTCTTTAAGTTCTTGATGAGAAAGCTATTTGTACTGATTTTTAAACAGTGAAATGTGATGTAAACATGTTTAAAAGATAAGTGAGAAACTGAGATTAATATAAAGCTTTAATATGATAATATAGCAATCTTTTCAATAAGTAACTTTTAAATAATCACATAATAGAAACTTGATCAAAGTATAAGAAAGTCATTCCAAAACAAATACATATGCCTGAGAAACAAAAATGATATTCAATCTCATTATAATCGGAACATATAAACATAAAATGACATTGTAGTTTTAAAAACTAGATGGGCAAATTAAAAATGAAGTATCCGTCTGGTTAGTATGTAAGACAAAGCACATTCCCAAGCAATGCTAATGAGAGCACAAATACACTCAAATCAAAATAGACTGACTGTTTCAACTGTGAGCACTGCAAAGGCTAGATGGATATGGTGATGGAGTAACTTATGAATTCTAATTTTGTGTCCAGAGATGGTGCAGAGAAAGTATGGCAGAGGTAAGTGGATGAGGTTTAACTGAAACTAGGAGTTACAACTCTCCCTTTTCTCTTTTCCACATCTTTTTTGTCTCCACTTTCCAAAAGGAACATAAACCTTGGCAGCTGTCACTGTAAGGAGCAAATATTATGCATGCCAATCTATCCCATTTATTGGAAACATCAATTTCTGTGATAAGTTAAAATGAACCCCTATGGCTAATAGGAGGCAGCTAAACGTGGTTTGTGCAAAATTATTTTAGTTAAATTAGTCAAAACCATACAATACATAAAAGGATCAGTTTTTTTGTCATTGATCAATGAAATATTTATCCTGCAAAACCTACACTCAGCATGCCTTTATATATTTTAGAAAAAAATCCCTACTGAGAGATAGGTCTGTAAACCAAGTCATATAAGAAATATAAAGAAGAAACTTTATACAATTCATCTGGTAGCTGTCTTCACAATACATTTATTTTACATTGTCCCAAAAACAATAAGAAATAACATGCAAGAATAATTTCTGGAAAAAAATACAAGTACCTTGTAATAAAGGAATTCACCATTTTCTCAGCCAGGCCAGGATGTGTTGGGGGTGGGAGGGGAAGTCATTTGCAAGGAATCTACTAGCACTGAGGATTCCAATAAGAAAACAAGCAATTCATGCATCCAAGGAGCTTAAAATCAGGCTTTCTCTTCAGTTATGATGTTGAAACATGAATTGTTAGTATACTGGCTCTGAAATTAGAAGTTGTGAGCAGAAAATAAAAAAGGGCTACATGTTAAATTCTACCCATTTAACAGGTTAGCCAAGCTACCGATCCTATTGCCTGACAATAAACGAGAATAATTTTGGTGCTAAAAAAATTTAGTATCTAAATTTTTGTAAAGGATCTAGCTGGAATTCTAAATATAACATGTGCTAACAGTCAACAAAGAATAAGACAACAAATATCAAATTTTCTCTGGTAGGAAAGTAGATAACTTGAAAATCATCATCACATCTCTGTGGAATTTAGGTAAGTTATGGTACAGAATCTTTGAGTCCAAAAAGCTGAGCTATTTTAAACTTACATGTGCACAAATATGTCAATGTTTGAAAACCTGCTCCCAGTCAATAGCCAGATACACTGTCCAGAAAAATTGAAAAAAAAAGTGTTAACAAAATCAACATCAAAAAAACAACTTTGATTAAAAATATTGCACCCAACTTAGGAGTGCTGTGTTTTCAACTAGCTTGTATCAGTTTCTAAATTAGTCACATAACACCCTGTTCTTCTTTTTACCTTTTTTTTTTTCTTTTTCTATTTTAGACAGAATCATTCTTTAAGGGCTAGAGAAAATGGCCTATCTTCTGGGTAGTTAAATTACATGTCAAACATTTCAGAGCTTAGAAAGCAGCTAATGAGAGTGTAATATTAAAATGTCAAACACGCACATACCACTTTCCCCCTCTTCCTGCCTCTGAAACCCTCTGGTAACAACTATAATGATCTGTTTAGGCTTCGGTCCATTGTTCCCTTTCCTCACTCATATTTAGTAATTACTTTCTCCTCAAGGCTGCACTTTTCTAGAGAAAAGTAAATTTCCAAAGCAGTGTTCAGTTTTGAATTAAATTCTGCTTATATGACAGCAAAGACACATTAGGGGAGTGAATTCGACAGCTTGTAGCTTTTCTCATTTATTTCCAGCTCCACAAAGTGCCTTACAAAATATTCATGTATATTTTTCTCTGTTGAAGACGGTTTTTTCTTAGAAAACATTCTGACTGACTGCCTGTGGATAATAGCAGAGATTTTAAATTGCGTGATATGTGTTACCCTCTTTGCTACTCAAACAGGGAATGAGAAGGAAAAAGGAAAAGATTTGGGTGAGCAAGTGCTGAGTAATTGAAAACAAGGTCTCTAAGGCATGACAAGACATTAATGTTGGAAGGCCACATGTGCATTGGACATTTTATTATCAGTGACACTTGAAAGAAGAATGCAATATGAAGTAATGTGTTTATAAAAACACATTCTTTCCAATTCTAGTTAATGTTCAAAGCAAATGTACATGACAAATTGTTAGCACCATGCAGTATTCAATAGGAAGAGTACAGAATTATCAACAAGAAATGCTCCATGAATAAGTATAATCATCAACAGAGCCAAAGTGTGTGATTCAGAGTGTAGCAGTGGCCATAATTGCTTTGCTATTGTTTTTAAGTGCAAGGTCGTTCTAACATATGAGATAGTTATGATATTCATAACACTTTTGATGTGATGTCTGTCATGTTCAAGTATGTGTGGCTTGCTCTAATGTTGACCATTAGCCTATTAAAAACAACTCAGAGCACTGTCTTCCACAACCATTGTGGAAGACAGTGTGGCGATTCCTCAAGGATCTAGAACTAGAAATACCATTTGACCCAGCCATCCCATTTCTGGGTATATACACAAAGGACTATAAATCATGCTGCTGTAAAGACACATGCACACGTATGTTTATTGCAGCACTATTCACAATAGCAAAGACTTGGAACCAACCCAAATGCCCATCAATGTTAAGACTGGATAAAGACAATATGGCACATATACACCATGGAATACTATGCAGCCATAAAAAAGGATGAGTTCATGTCCTTTGTAGGGACATGGATGAAGCTGGAAACCATCATTCTCAGCAAACTAACACAGGAACAGAAACCAAACACCGCATGTTCTCACTTATAAGTGGGAGTTGAACAATGAGAACATATCGACACAGGGAGGGGAACATCACACATTGGAGCCTGTGGGGGGCATTGGCAGCAAGGGGAGGGATAGCACTAGGAGAAATACCTAATATAGGGTTGATGGGTGCAGCAAACCACCATGGCACATGTATACCTGTGTAGCAAACCTGCACGTTCTGCACGTTTCCCGTAACTTAAAGTATAATAAAAAATTAAAACAATAATAATTTGGAGCTATTTCCAACACTTGGAGTCTCTGTGCACATAAAGAATGGGATGCTATATTATCCACTTATTAGGCTGGTAAGTGTTACTTGTGGTGTTGTAGAGTGTGTACTATAAAGTTAGGTATTTTTGTGTTTCTCAGGGCATCATTGGAATAATTGTATTTTTCATGCTGAAACAAACAGCTGTGACTGCAAACCAGAGGAAGACAATTGGTAAAGAGTGATAATGAAACATGGTCCAATATTGACTCTTTTAATTTTTCTATTTCAATAGGTTTTTGGAGAAGAGGTGGTGTTTGGTTACATGAATAAGTTTTTAGTGATTGCTGAGATTTTGGTGCACCCATCACCCAAGCAGTGTACACTGCACCCAACGTGTAGTCTCCTGTCCCTCAACCCCCTTACACCCTTCCCCCGAGTCCCTAAAGTCCATTGTATCATTCTTATGCCTTTGCATCCTCACAGCTTAGCTCCCACTTATGAATGAGAACACACAACATTTGGTTTTCCATTCCCGACTTACTTCACTTTTCTAAGACCATTATTTTTAATGGTCTCTAATTCCATCCAGGTTGCTGCAAATGCCATTATTTCATTCCTTTTTCTTTTTTTTTTTTTGGCTGAGTAGTATTTCGTGGTACATATATACCACAATTTCTTTATCCACTCATTAACTGATGGGCATTTCAGGTGGTTCCATAGTTTTGCAATTGTGAATTATGCAACTATAAACGTGTGTGCAAGTATCGTTTTCGTAGCAAGACTTCTTTTCCTCTGGGTAGACACCCAGTAGTTGGATTGTTGGATCAAGTGGTAGTTCTATTTTTAGTTCTTTAAGAAATATCCACACTGTTTTCCATAGTGGTTGTGCTAGTTTACATTTCTACCAGTGGTGTAAAAGTGTTTCCTTTTTACCACATCCACGCCAACATCTATTATTTTTTGATTATGGCCATTCTTGCGGGAGTAAGGTGGTATCACATTGTGGTTTTGATTTGAATTTCCCTGATCATTAGTGATGCTGAGCATTTTTTCATATCTTTGTTGGTCATTTGCATATCTTGTTTTGAGAATTGTCTATTCCTGTCCTTATCCCACTTTTTGATGGGATTGTTTGGTTTTTTCTTGATGATTTGTTTGTGATTTTTGGAGATTCTGTATATTAGTCCTTTGTTGGATGTATAGACTGTGAAGATTTTTTCTGACTCTGTGGGTTGCCTTTTTACCATGCTGATTGTTTCTATTGCTGTGCAGAAGCTTTTTAATTTAATGAAGTCCCATTTATTTATCTTTGTTTTTGGTGCATTTGCTTTTGAATTCTTCGTCATGAAGTCTTTGCCTAAGCCAGTATTTAAAAGGGTTTTTCTGAAGTTATCTTCTAAAATTTTTACGGTTTCAGATCTTAGATTTAAATTCTGAGAATCTAGTTTCATTCTTCTCCATGTGGCTTGCCAATTATCCAGGCACCATTTGTTGAACAGGGTGTCCTTTCCCCACTTTATGTCTTTGTTTGCTTTGTGAAAGATCAGTTGGCTCTAAGTTTTTGGGTTTATTTCTGGGTTCTCTACTCCATTCCGTTGGCCCGTGTGCCTATTTTTGTATCACTACCATGCTGTTTTGGTAACTACGGCCTTAAAGTATTGTTTGAAGTCAGATAATGTGATTCCTCCAGATTTGTTCTTTTTGCTTAGTCTTGCTTTGGCTATGTGGGCTGTTTTTTGGTTCCATATGAATTGATTCTTCATCCTCAAACTGTCTATCGTAGATTTTCTCCCTCAGAACCCAGGATAATATATAAAGGCTTTCATTGATCTTAGGTATCCATTCATTCTTTTAACAAATATTTTTGACTGCCTGTTACGAAAGGGCACTGGAGATTTAGGGCAAAATTAGATAAACAAGTGAGAATGAATTACACAAAGCGGAGAGTGCTAAGAGCACATAACAAGACACCTAACCTAATCATGGGTCGGAGAGGACATCCCTGTCCAAATGATATTTAACTTGAGATCTGAAGAATGAGAAGAGTTAGCAAAGGGAAGTGGGGAGTGGAGGTTAGGTAAATTAGGCCATGGACAAATCTGTTGTCTCCTTAGATACCTTCTAGACAAATATTGCCTCTCCGATCCCTTGTTAAGCTAAACCTTCTGTTAAGCTACTGGGCTTTATCTGAAAATTAGGCTGCTTGACTCTAAGGGGTAGCAGGACTCTGAGTGCTGTCCTCTAAAGGGGAATCAGAGGCTCTGGACACTTCCTTCCTTGTCTGAAGACACTGAAACATCTCTAAAAAGTGTAACTTAAGGAAGGAAATAGAGCATGGTAGTGATCTGTGGGTCAATTAGAAAGCAATAAACATGGCAGGCATTTGTTGTTGGAGAGAGCTTGTGTGTTGGGATTGTTGTGGTTCTTTTTAAACCTCTAAGCTAGCTGGTCAACCTCCATATTAGAGAAAATATTAATGTATATTAATTAAGTGACCATTGGCTTTATGAAGAAGCATCCCATTTACAAAAATAGTGAAAGGAAATAATTCAATATGCTTTGGGAAAAGAGAGAGTTTATAGCATTCAGAACAAGGTCAAATGCTCTGCTGTTGTACTGCGGCTTCAATTGGGACCTGTGTCGTGTGAGTCTATGTTGGGAGAATGAGGGTAAATACTGGTTTGGGTTCAATAGAAGTTTTAAACAAGTCAATCTCTATTCTGTCTGTCTGATGACTCTATTTTTCTGTGTGTTCTAATCAAAGACATAATTCACTTTCACTCAAACAAAATGCTCCACCAGGTAAATCATGAGTGACAGCCTGACTTGAGTTCAATCCTGGTTCAATATTGCCCTGCTAACATGTCAGTTATTGAAAAAGGCCTGTTAATCGATTTGTTTCATGTACACATTTTGATTCACAGTGATTTGAAGCATCACAATTTCAAGTACAATTATATTCTGTCTAAATCACTACCTCTGGCATTCTCAGTCACCCACCCTTTCTTTTATTACCACGCAGATGAACACGCATGTTTCTTATCATAAAAGAGGATACAACTTATACAATTCTCCCTGGCGTAACATTAGTTTCAATAGGAAATAACTTTCTACTTGAATCAATACGAAAAATGTTTTTTTTAAAATATAGAGGAGTCTCCTATATATACAGTGGTGAAAACCACTTTTGTTCTCCTATAAATTGCATTAGGTAATTTTAATATAACACCTGGTCTTACTTTGTTAAGATTATATTTAATTTATAGCCATCCTGGTAGGGCCAATAAAGAGGAATGATAATGTTGTTGTATTTCAGTTTTCCTTTAAACATCAAAAAATGGAAAATTTTAGCCATGGCCAAATAAATTACACAAAATGATAGTAATGGCTTGTCTTGAATGAGTTTATATCAGGAAATTCCAGTGGGTAATAGATAAAATTCCCTGCACTAATGTACTTTTAAGTAGGGTTTTTTGAAGTGGATTGAAGTATGGGTGTCTGGAAATATGCAGTTACTGTTTACAATATGTGGTAATGTATAGATGATTCTGTATCTGCTTCATTATGAATCATTACCACCAATAGTACTGTTGGAAATTATGCCATAATCATTCCAACTATTCAACAGGGTTTTTTTTTTAATTTAGATTGTTTTTGACAATACACAGAGAATTTTCCAAGTTTTAAAAGCTGTGACAGAATATGTTGATGAAAATATATAAAAAGTAAATGATGTTTGACTTTAAAAAATCAACACTTGGAAGCTGGTGAAAATTTTAAGTTGAGCTCACAGAAATCAAACTGAAAGGGTTCAATTGTTTATTTGAAGGTGTAATTGTATTAACATATTCTGTCATAATTTTTAACATTCAGGAAATAATCTTCTGTGTATTGTCAAAACAATCCAAAAAATAAACACCATCATATAATTAAACATAATGTGGTTTCTATGTGCTAGTATTATTTTATTTTGTTCTTGCATGTGGGACAGAATATATATGCCTAGAATAAAACTGACTGGTTTTAATGATTTAGTTAAGCACATGCCTTTTATCATTTCATCAAGCCTATGGATTTTATATTTCCTTTACATAGCTCAACAATGCAAATATTGAGTTTACAGATAAGAATTCAATTAGCATTTCAAAGAGGTCAAATTAATTCCCTCTCTGATAGTTGCTGTTATTTCAGGCTACAAAGTAAAACTCAATTCTGTAACAAAACAATTTTTAAAATCATACCTATAAATTTATTCGAGAGAAAAAGCATTGGCCCTTTTTAACTGAAGAGTTTTGTAACTAAAATCTTGAATCTCTTTTTATATTTCAATTTTCTTTAAAAGGTTGTTATGAGGGACTTTGAAGTTAATATTTGTGTACTTGGGACCATGCCTGGCATATAACAAATGCCCAGAAACATAATAATAAATAATAAAATACCAAAATTAAAATGAGGCATTCTTTTCTTGGTAGTATTGCTTTCATGGTTCCAAAATTATCACAAAATACCAGCGGCATCTGCAGGCAGAGGGGCCATAGACATGTTCTGCTGTGCGTGCCATTGACAGAAACAGTAAAAAACTGACTATAGATTGGTCTGCTTTTTAACTACCACTGCTTTTTATTTTTTTATTTTTATTTTTAATTATACTTTAGGTTTTAGGGTACATGTGCACAATGTGCAGGTTTGTTACATATGTATCCATGTGCCATGTTGATTTCCTGCACCCATTAACTCGTCATTTAGCATTAGGTATATCTCCTAATGCTGTCCCTCCCCCCTCCCCCCACCCCACAACAGTCCCCGGAATGTGATGTTCCCCTTCCTGTGTCCATGAGTTCTCATTGTTCAATTCCCACCTATGAGTGAGAACATGTGGTGTTTGGTTTTTTGTCCTTGCGATAGTTTACTGAGAATGATGTTTTCCAGTTTCATCCATGTCCCTACAAAGGACACAAACTCATCATTTTTTATGGCTGCATAGTATTCCATGGTGTATATGTGCCACATTTTCTTAATCCAGTCTATCGTTGTTGGACATTTGGGTTGGTTCCAACTCTTTGCTATTGTGAATAGTGCCGCAATAAACATATGTGTGCATGTGTCTTTATAGCAGCATGTTTTATAGTCCTTTGGGTATATACCCAGTAATGGGATGGCTGGGTCGAATGGTATTTCTAGTTCTAGATCCCTGAGGAATCGCCACACTGACTTCCACAATGGTTGAACTAGTTTACAGTCCCACCAACAGTGTAAAAGTGTTCCTATTTCTCCACATCCTCTCCAGCACCTGTTGTTTCCTGATTTTTTAATGATGGCCATTCTAACTGGTGTGAGATGGTATCTCACTGTACCACTGCTTTTTAATTATCACTTGTTAACAACGTCAGTGGTAAAACACTAGAGTCAACCTCTTTGACAGCCCTGTCCCCTCTCATATGCCATTGCAAAAAGTAGTAATAAAGAGACCAATACTTGTTTAATCCTTAAATAATGAAACTCCAGTTTTATGGTTCCAAATTAGACATTCAATGCACTTATAAATAAATATTTGGTGGTATTTATGAGATAAATACGAAAAAACACATTGTCCAGACATCTTTAAAGTCTTTATGACTAGCTTCAGAGTGCTATTTACCAATAAATTAGAATTAAAAACTCAAGGTTAATTGAATTCCCACTGGGTGTTCTTTTGTAAAATAATATTTGTTACTTATTTAACGTCTGTCTTTTCCATTAGACTGTAAGATCCATGAAGGCAGGGCAATGCCTACTTAGTTTATTGATAAATTCCTGGTTCCCAGTACACAGTGAATACTGAGTAAATTTTTCCTGAATGTCATGGTTAATTACCAATAAAAGTTAACCAAATTATTCCATAAATATAGACCTGCAATAAGCATAAACTTTAATTTTATTAATATAATAATGAAAGAACTTGTGAGTTTCATTTTTAGTTTATATACTATTGCCATGTAGAATATAAAATGGAAATTAACAATAATCATATTGATAATATGTAACATTTGTTGATAATTTACTATTTCTAAACAATGTTCTATGTACTGTACATGTCTAAATTCATTAACTCTTCATACCTATTATCCACAACTTACAGAAAATAATTGAAAATAATTATCATGATGAACGATCGTTTTCATTGATGAGACTTTACAAATAATATAGTAGGAGAACAGGACCATGTGTTATGCCAGGTACAAAGTGTGGTAGATTATGGATCAAAAAAGAAAGAAAGACGTGTGGGCAAAAAGGGGAAAAGAAGGACCCTCTACAAATTTCCATGGTTCCCTAAAGAAGATTAAGAAGGTTTCCTGTTCTTTTTACTTTTATTCTTCTTTACTTCTTTTATTTCTAGATAATTCTTTTGTTTCCTCTATTTTTCCTCCAAAGTGCAACGGTATCATTTCTTAGAACAAATACAGGAAAAATGAGGTATTTTTCTTCTTATCACTCTGCACTGATCCTATAAAACTACGAGAAATGGTGATTATAAGGAAAATTACAAACTACAAAATCTTGGGCAAATTACCTATTTTCTCTGCCTGTCTTACCATTCCTTATCTGTAAACTGGCTAGAAAAATAAATGTATACCTTCATCCTTTGCAAATTATTATACTTAATGATGCTTACATTTTCTCAGCTTTGCTTAGTGGCAGCCTCTTCAGGTTGATTTCTTTTGACATCTAGCTAGTAATATTTGATGGATTCCTTGCTTTCTGGTATGACAACAAGATAAAGCCTCATTTTCTAAATTTATTGACCCACACAATGAATCAACCATTTTTCCAAGGACACATGGTTCCTTTTCATGGAGAGAAGAATTCAAAACAGCAAACTTTAAAAATATTTTCTTTGTTTAGAGAACCTGGTTAGAAAGTTACAAAGTTGCCTTATTTTCAAAGATTTTATAATTTATTTGTTACTATTCAAATTAAATACAAAGGATAAAATTATAAAACAAATGCATATCTAGGTGTTCAAGACAGGAGGGATCTCACTCAGAAATTGATATCTGGCCTGTGCTTTGTTCAGAAAATAATTGCACTCATAGTTTAAAAAGGTAGAGATTGCTTCAAATCAGGCCAGTCAACAAAAGAATTATGAGTGAGATGAGCTCGCTCTCAAAGGATGGGAGGTATTAAAAATGGAAGCAATAGAAAGAGTAAACACATTCCAGGCAAAGAGAATAGCAAAGCCCAAGACCATGTTTTAAAGATTAAAAGTAAATTTATTTAATTGGACAGACATTTGGATATGACACCAGTGGAGGAGAAGGGGAGATAACGGAATAATAGTTTAACATGTATGAGCAGTTATAAGTGGATAATAACATCTAGGTTGGATGGAGGCATAAGAAAAAGGAAAAGTAGTGACTTTCCCTGATTAGCAGTTGTTTTATGGTAAAACTGAGCTGTTATAATAAAGACACACAAAATGACAGTGGCTTAAAACTGTAAAAGTTTGCTTATAAAACAGGTCTGAGGTGAGTAGTCCTGGTTTGTATGGCAGCTCTGTTCCTAGCAGTCTTTCAGGGGCCATGTTCCTTTCCTGTTGTTGTGCCACCATCCTTTAGGGCAACGTTGTCTTCTGCTTGGTCAAAGCTGGGTCACCCCATATCTGGGTTCCAGCCAGAAGGAGGAAGGGAATGTACTGGAGACACACAACACCTCTCAAGTTCCAGAGAAGGCTATGGCATGTGTCACTTCCATGTCCACTGGTAAGAACTTGTTCTTGTGGCCATACCTAACTACAGGGGAGGCAGGTAGCTATAGACCAGCCAGGCACGGGTCTGGCTACAGTTCTGTTACTATCTCGAACTCCTGACCTCAAGTGATCCACCCACCTCAGCCTTCCAGCGTGCTGGGATCACAGGCGGGGGCCACAGTGCCTGGCCTGAATTCTGCCACTATCGAAGAGTAAAGAAGCAGATTTTAGTGCGACTAGTGCTGCCACACTAGTTTCTTTTCTTTCACATCTTCCTACTTCATGTGCTTTCATACTTTTCTAAACTTTATTACTTTCAGCTACCCCATATCTTTCTTTCATTTAAAATGTCTCATTACCTCTCCCATCTTGAATATTTTAACTGAGTTTATAGGTCAGAATCCAGTCAGGAGACAGCAGCCACATCAGTTGTTTGAATGTGGAAAGTTTAATATAATTATAAACTACTAACTAGATATTACACACTAAGGGGTAAAGAGAATTCCAAAGAATTCAGGAATAGCAGGTACAGAGAGCAGTTACTGCTTCCAAGATTGAGACAGAGTACCCAAGGAAGAAACCAACCCTGAAAAATTCCCACTCCCTGCCTCCTACCCTGTGCCCCATCACTGAGATTCAGACTTTGTTGGAGAAGCTGTAGCTGTGGCCTTGGGATAGTACAGTTTGCTGAGATGATGCAGCTCAGTGCTACCAACCATGAAGTCACCTGCTGGTCCCAATAAAACCTACTGGGAAACTTCCGGCTTAGGAGCTCATGAAACTTACTAGGGAGCTTCTCAACTTCTCAGGGAGTGCTGGTAAACTTGCTGTAAGGTGAGTACGACTCAGTGTCTGCTCTCCAATGGCAGTCATGCCCTAGGAGTAATAATTATAAATCACACCAGAACCTGTAAAAGAATACCTTCCTCTTACACTGCCCCCCGCCATCCCCTCTACCAACAAAGTGTAACAATCTGCCAGCTGGCAAAGGAGATGTGTTTACAGGTCCAGCTTCAGTGTCATTAAACAGGACAAACAAGAATGGATTTGAGGCTGAAAGGCAATAAATGGATGACTGGCACACTGGACATGTTGTGAAATATTTCTATAATGTGTTTGCTGTTTTATCACAATGAGTTTCCTCATTTTAAAACCGAACGAGATGAAAAAAATGTATAGTTTTTCCCAATATAAACAAAAAAACTCCAAAAAATAATGTTGCTTTTAATTAATGGATAATATTCAATCTGCAAACTTCCCCTCCTGTTTTCTCCAGTGTTTTAATAACCCTCAGCAAATTCCTCATCCTTACGTAAAGTAACTGCGAAGAAAAATGGTGTCAATGGTTAAACAGACTCCAGCAATGGGAGTCTACCCTTTCATCATCTTAGCAAAAAAAAAAAATATGAAGATGCATTTTTTTTTCCTATTTTCACACAAGGCAGTGTCTGTTTCATAGGGTTTCCTGTGACCATCTCCTCAATGACCCTGTCATTATCAGTGTGAGTAGTGAGAAAACGAAAACCAAAGCTGCAGATGTATTCCTGGAGCCATCTGGCTCCTTTGGAAGGTAATTTACTTACCTAAAAATACTCACACGCATATGGACGTCCCCCTCCCTTAACGTAACATATTACTAAAACTGCTAACATTCGTTCCGTTGAGTTTATAAAAAAAGCATTTCTCTTGTGCATACTGTTCTTTTGTTAATATTCATATGTGGTATCTGAGAAAAAGAAGCAACTCACACATCCTAGGGAGCACGAAAAATCTGTTGACGAGATTTTTTTTTTTTTTTTTCAAATCAAAAAGCATTCTTTTAGGCACACTCAATCAGTGAGTTTGTGTGTTTTTTTTTTTAAAGTGGCTGTAATAGTGTCACATTTTGAATTAGTAATTTAGAGTTTGATTCTAAACTAATTTTTGTATGCAGAGTTCTGAAAGGTAGATTTCCAATAGGCTGTGATCATCTTTGAAAATGTTTGGCTGAGTGTAAGCCTGCCAGCATTGGAAATTTGAAATCTTCAAGCATGGGCATCGTAATTGCCATGGAGATAGAATAATCTAAGGCACACACTAGGGCCTCATCCATCATCGTTTTTCTGTTTGGTTCAATAAGAATAAAGACAGTTTCAGGTTGTAGGTGCAATGTTGCCCATTGCTGCAGAGCTATGGTTGTAGTAGTCATATCATCTCAGAATTACCCTCCAGTAATCGGTGGATGAATTTATTTATTATTACATCGTAACACTTTTATACTATGAAAGGCTAATGGCAAGTGCTCAGGTAATGCCCATGCATACCAGCTGAAGGGTCATCGCGTAACGGTGAGCTTGGGAGGTACGGCCCCGTAATAACAAGAGCATGCTACACAAGGCCGCAGGTATGCAGGACCTCCCATCCTGAGCGTTCTAGTTAAGCTGATTCCTGAATCTTAAGGCTAATGATACATGACACATTAAATACCTA
This sequence comes from Nomascus leucogenys, assembly GCF_006542625.1. Lineage (NCBI taxonomy): Eukaryota > Metazoa > Chordata > Mammalia > Primates > Hylobatidae > Nomascus > Nomascus leucogenys. Next base: position 41,046,356 of record NC_044401.1, on the reverse strand, counting down.
GCACATCCCTGTATTCCAAAAATATGTTAGTTCTATAATAGTAAAGTTGGTTTAAAAAGAAAACTATTGATTTCGTGCTGGTCTCCATAATTTTACCTGACTTACTCATACCCTAAATTATAAAAATGATGCTCTTTCACATTTTTAGCTTGTCAAAGTGTTTTCAAATAGCCCAGAAGTAAGAGCAAAGTAGAGAAACAGCTGTCCCTTGTTATTTTGTTTCCTGAATACAAATAGTGTTAAATTGCTGTAAATGGAAAGGCTGGAATGAATTCAAACACTGTTTAGATACACTCAGGCTGATGTTTGTGTGTTGGGACCTTTGGATAGGGTAGCACTAGAAAATACTGCACATTAACTTGTCGCACATGACAATATACGGTTATGGCTTCCCTTTTGTTTGTTAGGTAGAGTTGCATTGGTATCGTTCAGAAATTTTGTGGCAGTAAATCACAAGAGATTTGGACTAAGATAGCTGAACAGCACCATTAAATCCTGAGGCATTTAGTGTAATTTTCAGTCTGATGACTCTTAGGAAAACAAAAGCTCTTTTGGACTTAACGTAATTAACTGAGTTCAGGCAGATGTTTCAGATTTTTATACTACATCAAGAAAGAAATGAATGAATGTATCTAATCTTTTCTCTTCTGACTTCTGAGCACTTACTATTTGAAAAGTTAGTATATATGTAATGGCTCAAGTAGGTGATTCATTTGTTTTCTCCCCATAACCCATTAAGTTTAAGATAATCCCTATTCTCAAGATGTTCTTAAATAGAGTTGTATCCAATAGCTTTATTAAATATTTGAGATTCTAAAGATTGTCTAACAAATTTCTTCTTTCTTTGGGGAAACAGCAGTATAGAAAGTTTAAGAAAGTTGACAACATTACAGGATTCAAGTTTAATGACATACTCATAAATAAGTTCCTGGTGTTCAGACTTGCAATTTAGTGTTTTTATCATAAAAGCATTTTCACAATTCAGTTCAAGGATTTTCTCTAGATAGTGTACAGCTTCCTCCAAATTTCTTTATTGCATTATTACATAATATTTCAGATTATTTTCCTGTTTGACTCACCCACAAACTCATTGCCTAGTGCTTAGTGTAGCAGCTTGGAAAAAAAAAAAGTCATTATGCTCAGCCTTTTGAAGTTAAAACTGCTGTGATTTTACTACCTCACAGATTACTTTAAGATTGTAAAGTTACATAACCACTGAAGCAGAAAGGAAGTCAAAGGCTGAGGACCATTAAGAAATCAGACTTATTTATTGAAGAAAATAATAATAAACTGTGAGTAAAGGGTCTTAAAATAAAGAGTTGTAAACAGAAGATAAGAATCCATTTTTCTTTATCCCCACTACAGATCTGGACAGGGAAATAAAATAAAATTATGTCATTAGACATGGTCACAGACTATATTTAAGGCAACACCCTGCCTGCAATCTGGAGAGACCGGAGTTCATGACTTGGGCTTGCTTTGTGCCTTTGGATAAACTTGTGAAACTCTGTGAGTCACAGTTTCTATGTCACTGCATGGTTATGAGGATTAAATTATATAAAGTCTCTACCTAGTACAAGAGTGGCATGTGGTAGGTGTTCAATAAACAATTCCTTTATAAACCTTATTTTATCTATATTTTTATATATTAAATTTTAATCAGTTAATTGATTTAATAATATTTAACTCACATTACTCTCCCAACTAAACACACCCACCCTTAAACAAATATATGTATTATATATATAATTATTTTTTCACTTACTTTTAGCACAAACTTAATGCTCATTGTACAGTATGGAAAGAGAGTGAATGCTCTGTAAAATTTGTCAGAGCACCAAAATTATTAGAGCATAAGCATAAGGCATACATTAGTAAAAGTTACCAGCCACACTTGAGAGTTCATTCATAGAGTCATACAGTCACTGTCCCATTATTAGGTAATAATTTTCTAGGCTCTTTTAAGCATCATAAAATATTCACCTTCATAGTAAAAATCCATGTTCTGGGGACAATTTTTTTCATGTAACTGACATAAAATATATCTAAGCATACCTGGTCCCTTGATATTTTTCTTATCCTTTATGTCCTGTGTTGGGTCTGATCTTTGTAGGGTCCAATAGCTTTCTAATCAACCTCACATAGCCATCTGTGTCAAAAGACAGACGTTTCTGTACCTGTTTTTACAGATAGAAAAAAAAAAAGATCTTTCCCTTTGAGAACTGTCTTTTCTTTTTAAGCACACACACTCTTTGCCCACCTCCTTCTTGCCTTCTGGTCTATATCCACGATTCTTTCCTTAAACTGCCCTTTACAGTTCAGCATCTTCCCTTTCTCTTTCCTCTAAGACCACATCTGAGTAGTTCCATTCCTATTACAGACACACCTTGAACTCCACCTCCCTTAAGTCACTCGCTTTTTCTTCTTCAACCCGCCAAACTCACATAATCTATGCTCACAGTTTATTCTTCCTCACCTTTCATTGGCAACCTAATCTAATCTGCTTTTCCCTCAACCTAGTCTTACAAATGTCCTGTCAAAATGCTGTTAATTGCTAAGCCCAGTCATATCTTTTCATGTTTCATGTTAGTTGACCTCCTAGCAGCATTGGATAACATCTCTTTCTTCTTTCTAGAAAATCCTCCTAATGTAGATGACGGGTTGATGGGTGCAGCAAACCACCATGGCACGTGTATGCCTATGTAACAAACCTGCACATTCTGCACATGTACCCCAGAACTGAAAGTATAATAAAAAAAAAAGAGAGAGAGAGAAGATCCTCCCTTGCATGACACTCCCAGTACGTTTTCCTCATTTTCCTTCCTTATCCAATTCCATTCTAGGTTTCTTCTCAGACTTTTCTCCCACCATCATCCCTTAGGTGCTATCTCTTCTTTTCTTTTCTTTTTTCTCTTTCCTTTCCTTTCCTCTCCTCTCCTCTCCTTCCCTTTTCTTTCTTTCTTTTTTTTTTTTTTTTGAGACAGAGTTTCACTCTTGTTGCCCAGGCTGGAGTCCAACGGCACGATCTTGGCTCACTGCAACCTCTGCCTCCAGGTTCAAGCGATTCTCCTGCCTCAACCTCCCAAGTAGCTGGGATTACAGGCATGCGCCACCATGCCTGGCTAATTTTTAGTAAAGATGGGTTTTCGCCATGTTGGCCAGGTTGGTTTCGAACCTCTGACCTCAGGTGATCCACTCGCCTCGGCCTCCCCAAGTGCTGGGATTACAGGCGTGAGCCACCGTGCCCAGCCTAGATGCTGCGTTTTATAAGGCACCATCTTCAGCTCTCTTCTTTCTGTCTAAACTCTGTTTTGAAACCACCTCCAATCATTCTCAGTTTCATGTGTATTGAGGCACTCTAACAGATCATCTTTTCTCCTGTTCTGGCCTCTGTCTCCTGAAATCCCAGCCTAGATTTTACAACGGTTTCCAGAACAGCTACAACTCAACTGTCCCCCCATGCATGCTATTCTTTCCTTATTGGCCCTCTTGGTTATTAGAAAAAGTGTCTGTGTATTCAGAACCTCAGCCATTTGAACAGGCTTTTCTTCCTCATTCCACAACTGGCTAGCCTCCGGGTACTGTGGTGTTACCTTAGAAATGTCTGTTACCTGTGTTCTCTGGATTCTATTTTAACAGATACTGTTCTAATTCCTTTGCATAAGGTTTTCCCCTTTCTAGTTTTTCTTTTTCTTTTCCAGTACAGCTTTCATAATTTCAACAAATACCCTTTCCAATGCAAATATCTAATATCATCCTCAACTCAAAAAAAAATTTGACTTTTAACTGCTTGCATAATAAAATATATTATTTTTAGTGTTTTCCACAATCAGGACTTTAGCAAATGTCACATCCTCCAGGCAGTTCAAGTACTTTGAAGAATTTTCTCTCCTCTATGACTTTCCGCATGTTGTTTTATTTCTCCACGTATGTATTCTACGTATATTTCAAAAATACTAATCAAAAGCCACCTAGGGGCTGGGCACGGTGGCTCATGCTTGTAATCCCAGCACCTCAGGAGGCTGAGGCAGGAGAATTGCTTGAGACCCAGAGTTTGAGACGACCCTGGGTGACAAAGCGAGACCTCATTTCTAAAATGTTCTTTTGGTTAGCAGGGGATGGTGGTATGTGCCTACAGTCCCAGAGATTCAGGAGGCTAAAGTGGGAGGATAGTTGAAGCCCAGAAGATGTAGCTCTAACAAGCTCTGATCATGCCGCTGCACTCCAGCCTGGGTGCACAGTGAGACCCTGTTGTTTAAAAAAAAATTAATTAATAATAACAAATCACCTTGGCACATCACAATTAGAATTGCTGCCATTATCTTACATTTATTCTTTTTCTCAGCATTTATCACAGTTTGCCTAGGTCTTCTTCAATGGATTTTTGAGTCCAATTACCACATGCTATATGCAAAATAACATCCAGAGATACGTTGTACATCTAGAAGCATCCTGAGTCAAAAATATCCTGATGGGTTTATACGAGTTTTTCGGATTTTTTTTAAATCATAAGCTTTCTCTCCTGCTATTTATGTATGTAATAAAATGAGTATTTTCAAATAAACAATATGTGATTTTGTACTATGGTAAGTCCCAACATCCACTTAAAGAACTTTGAAAACACATTTGAGATTTGATAAATCTCAAAGGCAGCCTTAGCACATAAACAATATGGATTATTGTGAAAAATCCGCTAGACTACCTAAAGATGTGAATTTGTATAGGGTTATATTTTGAGACATAAAATTACTTAAAGTGTGTCTTCTAAAGAGAAAAAAATGAGGCCATGTTTTTCAGTTCCATTAAAATTTTCTATAATAATAAATGTATCAGCTTTTCCTCATGACTCAACTCATTATAGGAGACCAGCACAGCCATTTGTGACTGGTTTCATATTTATACATTTGTATTATCTATTTTCTATCTTTTAATGTCTTCTCATATTGTTTCCCTAAAATAGCAAAACTAAGACAAACTATTGTTAGGATGCTTTGAGTTGTATACTTAATAGAAATCCCAACATAAATTATTTTAAACATTGTAGGATATTCATTAGATCACATATCTAAAAACACAGAGATTCTTATTGGTACAATTAGCTGAACTTTGTGCTGAGTGGGTCAACTTGGAACCAGCTTTGTGGCCAGGGGGAAAATATGTCCTGACTGACTTAGGCTAGGCTTACTGGAATTTACCAGAATAGAAAAGAGTACTCACCTCTTTAATCCAGTTAAAGCAGTTTACGAAATTTAGGGGGACGGGCAAAATCAATCCCTTCCAAATTACATGATTGCTATACGTAGGGTAGGGTAAAATGGATAAAATGAATGTTGGGAAGACAAGTACAATAACTACCAGTAAGATTAATTAATAACTTTGACTTCATTTAATGCTTTCACTCTGAAATTTTCTACATAAGAATGTGAAGAAATTTAACACAAATCAATGAATTAATTAAAGTGCTTCCATGCTATATCCAAAGAAAGTAAAAACTTATTGAACTAATTTTCAATTTAATGTGTCTCTAAATAAGCATAGAATTTCAGAACTGTTGGATATTATGCCAGGCTATTTCCTGCTCTCTGTTAAAATCAATATGAAATTATTGCACACTTATTAATGGCAAAGATCACAGAATTTATATAAGCCTTCGTCTTTGCCCTCAAGAAATTCACAACTTTGGTTGCGGAGACACACAACACCCAAACACATAAAACAACTGAGGAATGACAACGTGTAATGCATCGTAACGTGCGATCGAGGAGAGAGTCATGATACAAGATAAATGCTCCCTTGAGAAAGGGAACTTTCATTGTTGCATTGTTGGCCAGAGTTCATGGAGGTAGGCTTCTAGAAATAGGTGGGCATTGACATGACCTCTGAAGGGGGGTGTAATTTAGATAAGTAGAAAAAGAAAATACATTCAAGGTCAAGAAAATAAGCAAGTACAAACAGTTTCAGGAGGCACGTACTGGGTGTATGTAGGGAGGTCTGGGAGCTGGGGAGAAGTAAGCGACAAAGAACAGGGAAGATGGCCTCTTTGCAGAAATAAGTTCTTGTTCAGGACGGATGTTACAGAGCATTTTATAATTAAGTTACGGTTAGATTATACCTAAAATTCCAGCATGTGGGTATGTTTTAGAAGTATATAAATTGAGCATTCTTTATCAGAGAGAAAACATGATCAAAGCAGTAGTCTTTTTAAAATTAATCTTAGACTCATTCAAGTCCAGGCACAATAAAAACAAAGAGATAGGTTAAAGTTCAATTTTAGGGAGAAAAAAATTATATATAACATGCAGTGCGATAGGAAAGAGTGAATACAAGAGTCTTGACCAAAATCAGTTTCAAGGTCAAGAAGTGCAATGTGGGATTAGGACCTTTTAACTCTTACAAAATGTGGGACTCTGAACAAGTAATTTACCTCTTGAGATTTCAGTTCCCTCATTTATAAAATAAAGGAGGGGGTTTCAAATGCCCCTTAGGCCTGAATGTATAGTCTGCAGACAGTAAAGACTGTCAACATTGTTTTACTTATTTTCACGTTTTACTTGGTTTGAAACATGTGGCAAATATTGGTGGCATCACATGTGTAGCCCCCAAAATTAACTAGTATGTAGCAATATATGATTACCCCAAGGTGTCAGATATTTCAGCAAAAGTGCAGCATTTTGAGAGAGATAAAAGTTTGTGGGATAGAATGCTCTCTCCGAGAATTTTCAAGAAATAAATTATTTGGAGACAAAACAATATGAGGAAACAGAATGAAGTCAATAGCTTTTCACTTAGATCTTGATCGGAGTTGTAAGAATACTTCTAAAGAGATATCCACTAAACTTAGACATGCTGGTGGGAATGTATCAAATATGAACTAACATAGAATGTTGTTATCTGTATCCCACAAGTGTGCCTAAATACTGTGTCTCAAACATTCTTTTGATGCCCTCTTTTTCTCACTGTCCCATCCTATTCTATCCTCTCATACCTTCCCCTCTCATCTCTTTTATCCTCCTTCCTCCCTTTACACTTGCCAAGTGCACACACGGACACAGTCATTCTCAAGTACACATACAAGTTTCAAACCCACTTCTTTCAATCAGTTAAAATGAATTGAAATGCTTACTGTGTTTTTGCACTGGGTGGATTTGAGTTTTGGAAGATAATGACATGCTCAGACTTTTTTTCTTTTTTCCTTCCCTTCCTTCCTTCCTTCCTTCCTTCCTTCCTGCCTTTCTTCCTTCCTCCTTTTCTTTCTTTTCTTTCTTTCTTCCTTTTCTTTCTTTCTTGTCTTTCTTTCTTTCTCTTTCTTTCTTTCTCTCTTTCTTTCTCTTTCTTTCTTTCTGTCTCTCTTTCTTTTCCTTATTTCTTTCTCTCTTTTCCTTATTTCGTTCTCTTTCTTTCTTTCTTTCTTTCTTTCTTTCTTTCTTTCTGTCTCTCTCTCTCTTTTCCTTCCTTCTTTCTTTCTTTCTTTCCTTCTATCTTTCTTTCTTTCTTTCCTTCTTTCTTTCTTTCTCCTTGAGACAAGGTCTTACTATGTCACCCAAGTTGGAGTGTAGTGGTACAATCATAGTTCCTGGGCTCAAGGGATCCTCCTGTCTCAGCTTCCCAAGTAGCTGCAACTACAGGGGCACACTACCATGCCCTGCTAATTATCTATTTATTTACTTATTTATTTTTGAGATGAGGTATCACTCTGTTGCCCAGGCTGGAGTGCAGGGGCACCATCTTGGATCACTGGCTCACTGCAACCTCCTCCTCCTAGGTTTAAGCAATTCTCATGCCTCAGCCTCGCATGTAGCTGAGATTACAGGCATACACCACTGTGCCTGGCTAGTTTTTATATTTTTTGTAGAGATGGGTTTCAGCCTGTTGGCAAGGCTGGTCTCAAACTCCTGACCTCAAGTGATCTGCCCACCTCCCAAAGTACTGAAATTACAGGCATGAGCCATTGCATCTGGCCTAATTTTTAAATTTCTTTGTAGAAACATTGTCTTGCTTATTGATCAGGCTGGTCTCTAACCCCTGACCTCAAATGATTCTCTTAAGTTCTGGGATTACAGAATTTAAGGAGTAAATAGATATAGCACGTCTGTATACATATAGACATGCAATCATTTCATTGGCCAAAGCATTCCATTCTTTAAATTCTTGAGGCAACCCAATTGTTAAACATATATAACATATTGTTTACAACATTTGCAGTTCTGTTTACAGAGTTCTTGTGGAACAAAGAGTGGAAAATAACTTTGAACATCTGTCAGAAAAATTCAACTAAGTCTATGCTTTCATGATTTTACACAAGCAAAAGGAATTATATCTTATAAATATTAAGAATTTTTTTAAAACAATTGTGAGTATAGAATGCAAACGTTTTAGTATAAATGAATACTCAACAATCATATTATTAAGTCGATTACAAAAAAGTCACATTCCCTTGCTAGGAAACTGTTCATATAATGTATCTCTTCTGATATTTAAAGCTGACTTAGAACAATAACAATTGGGAATTTTTATCATGAAAAATCTACGACTTGAAAAGTTGCTTTTTAATATGGAAATATTGGTAAAGCTTAGAAGTTTTTAAACTTACATTTTATGTAACACATACAGTGTGTTATTTTTAAAATAAAGGAAAACCTCTGTGAATATATATGCACACATATGTGCAAACACAATAATACATTATAAATCATAAGCAAAGACTAATAGATGTATACATACACAGTCACAATTTTTAATTGTTACAAAGGGATTGTTGATATGTATGTTAAGTTTGATAAGAACCACTTTGAGTCTTAATTGCACTTTCTCCAGGTACCAAATAATTTGCATTTTGCATATTAGTTTTCATCTATTCTAAACTATATTCAATTCAGGGTTTTTCACATTATCAGTATTTTGTCAAGCGTGTTGACATATTTTTCTAACACGGATCTCCAACTTTGTGCTTCCTACTTTTATTCATTTAAACTGGTTTCTGAAAATCCATGGTTCCTAGAGAATAAATTACATTTCATCTGGATTTTGCATTCTAAAAGCCAAGACCATGTACAAAGCACATATGAGATTTAACTTTTCAACTATGAGTTCTTTTGACACAGAATGATTAGACACTTTGGGTTCTTGAATTTGGTACCAATGAGACTAAGCTGCTGAGAGCCGTATTTGGAACTAGGTCTGCCCCATCTAATAGATGGGTTGTAAGAACAATCTCTGTTATATACTATATTTTGATGATACCATATGAGGATTTATATTAAATTATGACTTCTGTTTGGTTACTATTTGAATAGAGGCTTAGTCTTTCAGAATATTTTTTATGAATTAATTTGAAGCTGTTATTAATATATTATTGTAAGCATATGAATGAACTATAGAGCTGTGCTTTAGTTCTACCTGCTCTACTACTTGATGATTACTACTTCCTTAATATAGGACGTTCCTATCAATTGAAAAAATATTTGTGGAATTTTCCCACATGTCAGATATTAAATTTATTCACAATGACTTGTTCAGTTAAAAACAAACCAAAAAATCACCACCTATTTTTTTCTTTAACATGCTTTATTTTATTTCTGAGTGAACTCTTATCCTCAGCTATTTTGGTCATTACTTTTACAGTATGTGTTAATTTTTTTGTTTTTTTTTTTAGATTCTTGAATTAAAAAAAGACTTTGTGGGGGCAGGAAAAATATGGAATTTGTTTTCAGTAGCTTCACTTTTTAAAACTCTTTGCTTCTATATTCTATTTTCACTTTTATTTGACCCACATACTTTCTAATTTCCTTTAGAGAGTACAAATACTTTCTAATTTCTCTTTCGATTTTTATTTGACCCATGGGTTTTTTAGAAGTATCTTATTTAATTTTCAAATATTTGGGAATGTTCCAGATATCTTTATTTTATTGGTTTTTATTTTAATGCCATTATAGTCAGAAAAAATATTTTGTAAGTCCTCAATTATTTTAAATTTACTTAGACTTGCTTTAAAACCCAGAATACATTCTATCGCAATAAACATTCCTTAAAAACTTGAATATGTATTCTTCTGCTGTTGGATGGAGTGTTCTAAAAATATCAGTTAGGTCGGTTTGGTTGATGACGTTACTTGCATCTTATATATCCTTATGGATTTTCTGTCAATATGCTCTATCAGTTACTTTTTAAAAGGGGCGTTAAAATATCTGAATAGAATTGTGAAATTGCATATTATATTATATTTTATGTTATATGAGAAAATGTCCTTTACCCATGTCATGAATTACCAAGTTAATATTATCATCTACATGTATTTGGTTTGGGTAGTGCATTTTTATCACAACGTTTTCCTATAGATTCCCATGCTTTCATTTACAGTTGAAGTAATTTGATAGAACCAAGGAACACTGAGTTTAAGAAGGTGGACCATATTTTACACTAAATATTTCAATTGATAGATAGCACAAACACTTTAGTTTTATAAAATATTTAAAGCATTACATAATGCACATACTAAAAACCGTTCACTAATATGCTAACTGGCTTCAAATTAATCACTAAGGAATTTATAAGAAAATGCCTCAAGAATCAACTACCTACACAGATATTTAATTCATGTAAATTAAAATATTTATATTGAAAGTGTTGAGGTTTTTAAAATACTTCCTATCCCTTGAAGAGTTAAACCATTTAATGCGGTGTTCCTATCATTGTACAGTTTTTTTTTTGTTTTTACTTTTTATGTTTTAAAAAACCCCCAAACATATAGAAAGTTTGCAGTAGTGCAATTAGCTCACATATAATTTTCTCTTGGATTCACAATGTGACATTTTATTATGCCTTGTTTTGGCATCCTCTGTTTATATATATTATTAATATCGTCGTTGTTGTTGACTCATTTGCAGCTTGCAAAGAGCAAATCCCCCCTACTCTAAATAATTCAAGTTTTATCTCTTCAGAACAACTACAATCTTGTTCATAACCACAGTATAGTTATGAAATTCAGGATATGTAACATTTGTGCCATACTATCTAATATACAGTTCATATCTACATTTTACTAATTGTCCTAATAATACCCCTAATGGCATTTGTTTTCATCTATGATCCACTGGAAGATAAAATTGAATTTAGTTGTCTTGTTTCTTAGTGTTGTTTAATGTGGAGTATTTTCTCAACCTTTATATGCAGTCTTCTTAAAGCTAAAGAGGCAATACTCTTTCATCTAATGAAATGTTTCATTATGCTAGACAATATTCAAGAAATATCGCAGCAGCCATGAAAAAGAGTGATATCATGTCTTTTAGGGGAACATGGATGGAGCTGGTGGCTATTATCCTCACCAAACTAACAAGGAACAGAAAACCGAATACCACATGTTCTCACTTATAAGTGGAAGCTAAATGATGAGAACTTAGGAACATAAAGAAGAAAACAACAGACACTGGGGTTTACTTGAGAGTGGATGGTGGGAGAAGGGAAAGGAGCAGAAAAGATAACCATTGGGTATTGGCCTTAATTCTGGGTGATGAAATAATCTGTATAACAAACCCCCAGATATGAGTTTACCTGTGTAACAAACCTTCACATGTACCCCAGAACCTAAAATAAAGGCTTTAAAAAAAGAAACATTTTAGCAGAAATTCACTTTTTGAGGTTTGGCATAAAAATGCCACATATTTTTTCAAATTACAAACAAGTCTAGCATTGAGGTAGTCTGAAAAGGAAGGGTTCTAGTAGGGGTCATTTAGAGTATTTGACCATGGATCTGCCCTCATGTCTTATGGGCAGTCAGTCCTTTCAGCTCCTCTCAAAATTACATCAGGCGGCCACATAAACTAAGCTATTATGTAGTTATTGGACCTAGCAACATTAAATCGCTGTATTTTAAAAATTTTTATTTGCTTATCTCCATTCGTAGATTACAAATGACCTTATGGCATTATGTTATTCATTGTAAGGGCTCTGAAAGCAGAATTCTTATTTTCAACTCCTACTCTACCCTTGGGGAATACTGAATAGGCTCTTCAAACTCGTTAATTTCAGTTGCTTCATCTGTAAAATATGGTGGATAAACATGGTACCTTCCAAGAGGAATGTTGGGAGAATTCAATGAGTACATGACATCCAATCCACATGAAATTTGTAGACAATGACAAGCATTTTGTATTAGCTATTATCAGTTTATAAAACCACGGAACTGAAGTCATTTCTTAAAGATTTGAACACTCCGCTTCACTATGCTATAAAGCCACCACTTACACAATCTAGATGTTCTTTAAAATAAAACCCTTCACATTTACAAAGGCAAATGACATCATTAAAATTCAGAAATGGCAGAGCAAAGGAAAGTAATCACTCAAATTATTACTTTCTAGAATAGAAAAAGAAAAAAAATTCAAAGCAAGAATTCTACAAAACCAAAAAGGAATTGAATCTTGAGCCACAAAATGCAAATTAAATGATAAAGATATTTTATGGGACAATAATAAGCCCTGTTGACATTCAGTGAAATAAAAGCCTTGGACTCAGATACGATAGAGTTTAAAGTCTAGTTGGTGAAATAAGGCATGTAGGAAAAGATAACTAACAATTTATTGAGTTCATGAGACTTAGGAACCTTATTTCACTTAATGTAATATCCTCTGGTTCCATCCATGTTGTCCTTCATTCTGTTGATGTGATGTATCACATTGATTGATTTGCATATGTTGAACCATCCATGCATCCCAGAGATGAATCCCATTTGATCATGATAAATGATCTTTTTAGTGTATTGTCGAATTCAGTATGCTAGTATTTTGTTGAGGATTATTGTGTAAATGCTTATCAGAGATATTGGCCTGTAGTTTTCTTCTGTTTTGACATGTTTTGTCTGGTTATAGTATCAGGGTAGCACTGGCATTGTAGAATGAGTTTAGGAAAATTCTTTCCTCTTCTATTTTTCAAAACAGTTTGAGTAGGATTGGTATTAGCTCTTCTTTAAACATTTGGTAGAATTTAGCAGTGAAGCCAATGAGTCTTGTGCTTTTCTTTGCTTGAAGAGATTTCATTATGGCTTTGATCTCATTACCTGTTATTGGTCTATTTAGGTTTTTTATTTCTTCATGGATAAATCTTTGTAGATTATATGCATGTTGGACTTCATCCGTTTCTTTTAGGTTTTCTAATTTATTCACATATAGTTGCTCATAGTTACCTCTATTGATCCTTTAAATTTCTGCTGTGTTGGTTATAAAGTCCTCTATTTTATCTTTGATTTTATTTGAGTCTTCTCTCTTTTTTCTTATTTTGTTTAGTCTGCCTAAAGGTTTGTGAATTTTGTTTATTTTTTCAAATTTTGTTTATCTTTTCAAATACCAAATTTTTGTTTCATTTATCTTTTGTACTTTTTAATTTCAATTTAATGTATTTCTGATCTAATCTGTTTTATTTCTTTTTTTCCAATTTTGGGTTTGGTTGCTCTTGCTTTTCTAGTTCTTTAAGATACATCATTAGAAAGTAGCTGATATTTTATTCTATAGGCAATTGTTCTCATCAAAAATTATGAAGTGGCCGGATGCAGTGGCTCGTGCCTGTAATCCCAGCACTTTGAGAGGCCGAGGCGGGCGGATCACAAGGTCAGGAGATCGAGACCATCCTGGCTAACATGGTGAAACCCTGTCTCTACTAAAAATACAAAAAAATTAGCTGGGTGTAGTGGCGGCACCTGTAGTCCCAGCTACTCGGGAGGCTGAGGCAGGAGAATCACTTGAACCCGAGAGGTAGAGCCTATAGTGAGCCGAGATTGCACTACTGCACTCCAGCCTGGGCAACAGAGCAAGACTCTGTCTCAAAAAAAAAATTGTATATATATATATATATAATGAAGTAAGAATATGTTATCATGCAGAGTTTCTCTATTGAAAGTAGCCAAAATTCTTTGATTAAACTTTTGCTAAAATGAACAGAAAATATTGTCATTTTAGCCAAAGCATTTGGGGTGGAAATTGTGGGACAACACTCATAGTAAAACTGCTCTAGCTGGAACCCTCCCTTTGTTTGAAAACCCTCCAATTAAGAAAACAACCTCCAACTATTTCCTTCTGTTTTTATGATGCTCCAAGATTCTAGGTCTTTGAGGGGAACATCTGATGGTCCAACTACAAGCCTATCTCTATCGGAGTGGCTGGTAGAAAGTTCTGATCTCCCCTGCTCTTGTCCGACTGTAGATTTCCACAGTGGAAAGGCTATACACAAGGAAGCAGAGATAATTCTCCAAATACAAATAGGAGTGTGGCTAAGAAAGAAGGTCTCCAACATGCTGAAAACAGTAATTTAGAGAACTAAACTCTTGTAGCACTGTGCAAGTGCCATTGGATTAGAAAGAACCCAGATAGAAACAACTGCAGCCTTGTAGTAGCCCAGATATGTGGTGCTAACATTATGGACTTAAGGGTATGTGTGGCCACAGAATCACTGACAGGGCTTCTGACTTCCATGCATAGGTTTCTAGCTCTCCACGACTTCCTCTGTATTTGTCAGTGTCCTTAATATTTGGTCTTTATAACTTATAGATGCCAACACCACAAACATAAAGAGAGAAGAAAGATAGAAGATATAGAATATTTAGTTGTAGAAGAAATGTGTGGTAAACTGGCCAATGTTAAGTAATTTGTTTGGATGAGGGCTGGTACATTGCCCGCCCTCCCCCCACTTTTCTTTTTCCTGTGGAAGAACTTTAGCAATCCTGAAATCCTTATTCCTCTTTTGACTGTACACGTAATAAATCCAATTTCATTAGTTTTAAAACTGCTAATAAAAGATAAACGGTTAGCTTTATATAGGCACCACTATTGGTAACACAGAACACAGAGGACCGTGTTTTGTTCATGCCACCTAATTCAACAAATATGAGAAAAAAGAGGAAGATTTATTAGCCGCTTCTAAATCCTCAAGAAGGAAGGACATCTTTTCTACATAAATCTAAAAATATTCTCTTAAGGAGAATTAAAAGTACTATTCAGTGCAAATTTGTGTCTGGCAGCTAGCTGAAGCAGAAGTTGTCTATTTGCTGCAGCTGATGCCGATCAGACTCCAAGGCGCAGTATGTACCAGCTGAAGTCTGTCAACAGGGAGACCAGCATGAGGGCAACCTGATAGTCAAAACAGGATAAAACCACAGTCTAAACAAGATGACATGAGCATTTGTGCAATTAACAGCATGAGCAAGGGGAAAGTTGTGTTTGTAGCATTCCGCTAGAAATCCATAAAAGGCAGGTTGCTTATTTTGCCACAATCATGTTATGTTCAATGTGGCTAAATAGAATCAATGACACGGTGGAAAACACTGCACAGACAATAGAGAAGGATGGAGGAAAAGGTGATGACAGAGTCATAAGTTTGAAAACATTATTACGGCTGTTGCTGTTGTAAGCAGAGCACACCCCAAATTCAACATTCACTGACATCCTCATTCTTGACTGCAGTCAGGGTATTGGCTGCCACCTGTGAGCCAGGCATTGTGCTGACTTTTCAATAATTATTGAATTTGGTTGAATTTTTAAAACAAGTGTTCCTGGTCCACATTATTAGTCCTATGTCACAGATGACAAAGACACTGGGGACGGTGTTCAGCACCACTGTAGTGGAAAGACCAAGAACTGTGAGTGTAGACAAATCTAAACTGGGCTACCGGTTCTGCTGCTTATAAACTCTAGAGACTTTAGGTAAACAACATATATTTTCTGGATTTAATTGTTCTTATATGAAGTATAAGCTTCAGACATGTACGATTTAATGAGATTAGTTATTGCTTTTCACACAATGCTTGACATGAAGTAGGTATTCTATAAATGCTAGAACCAATATTGTTATTGCTGTTATGAGTTAAATCGTGAAAGGTGGTTTATAAATATTTTTTTATTTATGTAATTTTCACAGCAGCTCAGATTATTAAGAATACTAATATTTTAAGATAGAAATTTTAGGTTACTAACCACGGGCAGACACAGTGCTAAGGACTTTCCATACATTATGGAGTTCATTATTATATTCATTTCATTATCCCAGCTTGACATGAATGAGTTATTATTCCTGCTTTTCTATTCAAGAAGCAGAGGCTCACGGCAGTTTTGATCACACAAGTAGTAATTTTATTGCAAGGCTTCTCATTTTCAAATCTGATGCTCATGCCACTATTTCAAACTTTCCACTGATTTTAAAATAACAAAAACAAATATTGTTTGTTAATAATCTACAAAGCAAAAGGTGAGTGAGTCTCTATCCCATTTCCGCTTGAGCTTTATAGAAGTACCTTATAATTGTGTTTATTTTTAAATGCCATCAATCACAACATTGGCTCACAATTTTGTCCCTAATGATGTTTTGTTATATAATTTATATTATATTATTAATATATTATAACAAATATATTTATTTCTTAAATGTAATATCATAAATCATATGAAAATAAATAAATACATATATGTATCTGATGCTGTTCAAAATCTGCTTCCAGAAGAAGGGTTGAGAGGGATCATATGACTCAAAATAGAATATTAGTGCATTACATTGTTGGTATAGTAAATATTTTATGAGTATTAATGAGAAATTTAAAGAATTACTATCTGTGGACAGGAATATAGGGCACCGGCCTGTGTGGCTGGTGCCATTTTCCTGAGCTCAGTTTTCTGTACCTACTTATAGAAGAAGACACAATCATAATTCCTGCTACATTATATTATCTTCTTCTTGAGTTATTTAGATTTGCATGATTTTTACATCAAAACTTTGGTAGTACTTTCAAGATTTGATGGAATATCCTTTCTCAGTGTCTTCTAGGACCTTGTTGCTGCTCAGAGTAGAAGAATGGATATCACCTGGTGGCTTAATAGAACTGCAGAATCTGAGGTCACTCACCAGAACTGCAGAATTCAATTCTGCATTTTTACAAGGTCCCCAGGTGATTTGTCTATACATTAATGTTTTATAAGTGTTGTTCTAAAAACGACCAGGTACAAAAGTTATGATTTTGCTGGACACAACTCTCATGTGTTGTGAAAACAAATGAAGATTTAGGTTACCCTGATCTTCTTGTAGCAAGAGGAGCTAAATTGCAGCATAAAAGTTTAAAAAGCTGATATCCTTTTAGGTGCAGAAAATAAGGTGGGATTTTTTAATTGTGTCATTATTAAATATTTGAGTTCTAAATTTAATGTGTTTAGGTTATTTTTGTGAATTAAGTGATGTAAATCTCCCTAGAAGCATTCTGGTTCTTTGTTGCTAAGGGACGTTGGCATCTGTTTTTTATGCTTGTTTGTTTCCCCAACACTTATATATTTGAATAAATAGCATGTTTATTTGGGGTTAAAATGCTTCATGCAACATCATTTGCAATTGAGTAAATATGAGTTGGTTTTGATGCAACTGCTACAAATAATAGAATAGTCTATTGGGAATAAAATATGGTTTTCCAATCTTCCTGAACAGATTTCACATTACCAAGCAATCTTAACATAAATTCTCCTGGATCAGTGAGAATTTCATGCCAACAAATTAGAATGTATAGAAAGATCTATGTATGTAGTAAGCCACATATGCAAATTAAACTACTTCATCAGGAGAAATGGTTTCTCACTTCAAGGCTGTAAGTTTCAGATCATGGAGCAGTAAGTGAAAACCACGAATAGTATTTCAAGAAAAATGCTTAAATTATCTATTGTAACATTGTGTACTTGAGCCTCTATATTTACTTCAGTGATTTTTCTCTCCAAGCCTCACTTATACACTGGCCCATCGAAGCTTAATTCCATAAATGTTGTGTTCAAGATCCAATTTAAGTGTTCTTTTTAAATATATTTTATATAATACATATTATATGTATTATATAAAATATACAAAATATATTTTATATAATACATATAATATGTATTATATAAAATATATAAAATATATTTTATAATTTAAAAAAACAAAAAGTTGTCGTGTCCAGGAAAGCAGAAGTAGCCACAGATTTATATAGGATTCTATTTTGCTATGATAACACTCAATCTAGAGATTTGCCTTTTCTGTTCCTCCTTGTACCTAAGACTGAAGAAAGAATAAAAACCTAGGTCTTTATAAAATTGCAAAATAAAGATGCATTTACTACATTTGAAAAATCAACAAAGTAGTAGTGACTTTAGATGAGTAAAAACAAAGAATGAGGACTGTTGTATAGCAAATTTTTAAATAATTTTAAAAAGAACCTACTAAGCCAGGAAGGTCCTCTGAGAGATTTTTAAGATAATACTCTAAACTATTTTTAGCCTGGGCCTTATCTGCATACTCTCTGCAGTTGTAGTCATCGTTTTGAAACGTAAAAGAATTAAAGATTTTACAGCCTACTAGAATCTAATAACCTTGGCTAAAACAAAAGTTAAATCGCCAAATACCATGGTTAAAAAGGATAACTTTTAGAAAGCAAATTTTAAATACTTCCCATTTGTATTTTAGAAATTGTCTCATCAATTTTTGGTTAAGAAACAAAAAAAAAAAATTCAGATGCAATTTAGTATCTTCTAATAGAGAATGTTATCTAAGACGTTTAAATTGTAAACCCTTCACAAATTCTGAAAGGAGAATAAAATATCTGTAATTTGAGAGACTCTTCTTACCTTTCTAAAAAATATTTTCAACAACCATCATTAGTATAGTGATCTAAAATTCTGTATATATTTTTATATAAACAATCCCAATTATTTGTATTTAATCGAACTGGGGATCTTTATCTTTCCAATGTGACAGAGATATAGAAGGACTTACCCCAAGATGTCGAAGTTGCAAAGCATGGAATGTGTATTGAATTTCAGGTCTCCTGTTCCAAATCCTTTGTCTACACCACCATACCGTCATCTCCTAATTCAAGTCTCTTACTCCCTTTAAGCCTGCCAATACATTTTGTATCCATAATCGATTTTTCACCCCTTTCTCTGTAGTGCTTTATACTTTCTTCAATCATGCTTAAGCATAGACAACATTTCTCTACTTTCATACTTTCTTTTTTAAAAAATCAACATGGTAACCTTCATTTATCCCTCTTGAATTTCATCATAATTCTGACAACTTGTGAAAGTTCCTAAGGTTATATTATATTCTCATTCTTTTCCTCTGAAGTTCTGGAGATGTCATTCTCCACAACTTATCTGCAAAATTAATGATCATGTTCCCAATTCAATCATCAAAGTCACTGATTAAAATGCTCAGCAATGGGTCTGGAACCAATCACTGTGGAACATTACTTATGTCACCTGAACTTGGCAATGGCCCAGCAAATACAACTCATTCAATAATACTGTAGCTCTGTGCTTTAACCTAATGGTGGTTGAAACAAGACAATATATCCCAATTTATTGATGACAATTGGAATGCAGTATAGAACCCAAACCTTTATGAAATAAAACTGTATTGGACATACCACTTTTCCTTGATTTGTCATGTCTGTCATTCTGTCATAGATGAAATTTATCATAAAGAATATATATTCCTTATTGGTAATTAACAAAGCAGTTATTCCTTTGTACTGGTAATTAACAGAATTGTTATTAATCTTCTTTGCACATAAACTAGTATTGGAAGAAACGCTTTACATAGATTGTTTGTAGCATGTTGCAATGAATATGATATTTGGCCCAAATTTTACTTTGAAGGTATTCCTACCATTGGTACTAATTGAATTAAGTTCACAATATGCATATGATAAACATCTTAACATATTTAAGAAACCTAAAAACCTGAAAGATGAATCGATTTTTTGTTTTCTTACTTTAGTATCTCTGAATGACTATTTGAAGAATCAATACTTCAAATTACTGTTAATGCTGATGGGTACATTGTTATTCTAATTACTCAGTAACGTTGTCTGGGCTAGAAGTGGTTTTTAAAAGACTTTTCTTCTTTTATTTTTACCGATTTACTGGCTCTTCAGAGATTAAAAAAGCTAAAATAACCTACATGCTTAAACTCAAAAACTATTTATAGTTTCTTATTTTTTTCCAATCATTTTAACTTAGAAGTTTAAAGTTGTATACATTTTCACTTATCAGCAAAGCAGCCGACTAAGATAGTAAATCTATATATACACTCAGTGATCACTGTAGTCTGCTTTTTGACCAATACTGGTCTGTTTCTATAATTCAGTTCAGAGTCTGGCTAACCTTGTGATTCACATCTTTCCTGGAACTTAATTAGATAATTGAACAACAATCAACTTATTCACTCTCAGTGGCCCCTCAAGAAGGAAATGTCAATAATAATTCTCCTTTACAGAAGCAAATTTAGGCTTGATTTAAAACCACTGGTCTACTTTGTTAAACATGTCAAACACCCAGTGCCTACTTGGTTAATTTGCTACTGTCCAAGAGTTTTATTTTTTTTTCTTTTCTCATGTATCAACCTTTTGATCAGAAGGTGAGGTGACATAGCACATACACTGTTCCTGTTAGATTTTCAGAAGTAGGAAAAAAGTGAACATTAAAAAAAATCGATTTAAACACTATTCATCATGGTTTGAAGGGCATGGGACAGTGCTGATCTTAGGCCAGCTATGAGGATGGGTTTAAAGAGGCCAGCTGGAAGTGGTTACCTTGTCTCTAGGTTATTTTGCTCATGTTGCTCCTTATGGAACTACATGTTATCAGCACCCAGGAATTATCAAGCTAAGTGAAATGTACAAGAGATTAATGGATAAATCAGAGTGGCAGACTATTGAGAGAGAACTGGTAAGAAAACCACATAGTTGTATTTGGAGATTGATGCTTTTCTCTATAGAAAAATCATGCTTAAAACAAAAAGTCTTGTAAGAAACCTACTAGTGAACATAAAGAAGGAAGCCAGGAATTTAGATAATCTAAAAAGTCCTTGTCAGCTAAGAGAGCTATAGACACTCTGTCGCCTTTCCCACTGCACCTGGATAAACTCAACTCGGCGTTGCTGAAGGTGGTATTCCCTTTTCTCAGTATATTTTTCTTGCTATGTTCTTTTGATGACTTTTTTTAAGAAAAGATAATAAAATTATCTGTCCAGCTTGTGGCAAAGCTTTTTCTAATACATGGTAACATTATGGTGTAATAATAAAATTTTTTATTTCTTAGCAAGAATTGTAATTTATTCTGACACTATATCCTTTCTGGGTTTTTTTCTTACTGTTTTAATATTAAATATTCCTTTACTAATGACATTAAGAAGAGATGACAAGATATATTTATAATTATTTCATTGATAAAAATTAAAAACCTTTGGGTGATCCTGGAATTAAAGAAAAAATGTTTAATTGCAATAAAAATCTCAGTCTGGAAACTACCAGTTTATGTCATCACTTTCTCATGCTGTAGAACCAGTCATCCTGTGGGAAAAACACCTCAACTCTTTCATCCCTTTCTGTTCTAAGAACAATTGTTTCATCTGATTCATCTTTTTTGTTCCAGAAACAATTGAGTCACCTAATTTTTGTATATTGCATAGGTGAAGTACTTCTCCAAATAAATCTTATATTGAGTTAAATTACTTATGAGTTCTGGGATGTGTCATAACCTTGGCTATTCAGTGGTATACTGGCGAAGGATGTTGCTAAATATCTAACAACAGGGTAGGGGGCTGGCCAACTTGGTTTGTAGCATCGTAACACGATTTTTGGGATTTCAGTACTTCTAGTATGATGGACTTCAAGCTACCAAAGTGAAGTCTTTTCCCATAATTAGGAAGAGATATGCACATTTGGCTGAGCAAACACAGCTGGTACAAGTTTCAGAAACCCACTGCTACCTCTGGATCTCTCTCTCTCTCTATTTATCTTAGTCTGTTTAAGCTGCCATAACAAAATACCATAAAATGGACAATTTATAAATAACATAAAGTACTGCTCACAGCTCTGGAGGCGGAGTAAGATCAAGATGCTGGCAGACCCTGTGTCTTGTGAGGACCCATGTCCTGATGTCTCCTTCTTGCTGTGTCTTCACGTGGGGAGCGGGAGAAGGCGGCTCTCTAAGGCCTTTTTATAAGGGCACTGATCCCATTTATGAGGGCTCCACTCTCATGCTCTGTTCATTTCCCAAAGGTCGTACCTCCCTAATAGGCTAACATTGGTGGTTAAATTTCAACAGACGAATATTGGGGGAGACACAAACATTCGGTCCATAGCACAATTACAGTTTTTATTAGAAGCATGCTATGTTCTTAAGAAAAATTTGCATTTGGTAACAATGGATTGATAAGGGACTTAAAAGAATGAAAATAATTCAATACAAATAAAATAAAGTTATAAAAAGTTTTTTAGTTGTTACATCAAATAACATTTTTGCCCAAGTTTCACCCCATCTGTTTCCTAACCGGCTCTGAACCTAAGGCAGTAGAATTTTGACAAAGATATTTACTGTTTTATTACGTCCTGGTTAGTAAAATTATACTATAATATAGATAGTAAATACGCTCTGCAGACATTAATTTCCCACCAGGAAAATAACTTGGAAATCTGTTCTATAGTCAAGGAAACAGCTTTTCTTAGGCATCATCTCTAACACACTTAGTGGGTATTCAGCAAATGTATTGTGGACCATGAAAGCATGGTCTTAGAATCTCATATTTGGAAAAAGTTTGGGAGAGAAATGTTATATTTTCCTTTGCAGATCTATGTGTTATCCTAAACTCTGATTCCCTTTCATGACCGCATTTGCATTGCATGCTTCAGAACACTATTAATTTTGCAGCTAACTTGAAGTACATAGATGCCTAAGAGAAACAAAAGTCCTTAGATTCCTATCCTCAGATTTCAAAACCAAAAATGATTCCAACATAAGCTATCTCCCAAATTATAAATAATAATACATTAAATTATAAATGCTAATTTTAAAATATCATAATGTATACGTCATTTTTAAAGAATACTTGTAAAAATCTATTTCTGCTTTGACATGGCCTAATTATGGTAACAAGTAGTTCATGCAGCATAGTATTATAGTGAGAGTGATGAATTAATATATGAACATTATCAGAAGCAGGTAGTGGACACTCTAGCTATTGATAAGAGTTGTAGGAGCAGTATAATACAAAAATATTATGTTTTTCCTTAGTCTGCCATCTTGAGAAGATTATGGCAATAATTTAGAAATCACTTATTCTGTGCTAGCTTCTAGGATACAAGAATATATAAAGTTATTTCTAGGCCAGGTGTAGTGGCTCATGCCTGTAATCCCAGCACTTTGGGAGGCCAAGGTGGGTGGATCACTTTAGGTCAAGAGTTCAAGACCATTCTGGCCAACATGGTAAAATCTCATCTCTACTAAAAATATAAAACTTAGCCAGATATGGTGGCACAGGGCTGTAGTCCCAGCTACTCAGGAGGCTGAGGCAGGAGAATCACTTAAAACTGAGAGACAAAGGTTGCAGTTAGTCAAGATCATGCCACTGCACTCCAGCCTGGTAACAAAAAAAAAAAGTTTTCTCTATCTTCATCAGCTCTTAGTGCATTAAGATTTTATGACTAAAAAAAAATTAAAATAGCTACACTTAATCTTCTCTCTTAGACTATGTAACTTTCTTCCATTATATATATTCAATAAAACAAATATTAATTAAGCAGTGATTATAGCTTAACCCTGTGCTGAGTACTTAAAACAGAAGCTAGGAATGCTCCATCAGTATCCCATGACCTTACCTCGTCCTTGTCCTCTGCTGACTTTCTTCTGCCAGGGAGCTTTGACTGATGGAAGCTCCCTCACTGGAAATGTTCTCCCGATCTTCCAAACTGAGATATCTCTGAAGTATGCATTTCAAACTGTATCTAAGTATTTTCCTCATGGGAATAAGTTCTAGTGCCCACAGTACTAGGCTCAACGATGCTCTTTATTGCTCCCTAGTCTTTCCTGTATAATTCTCCTATCAATGATCTCCGCACTTCCCAAATATACCAACTGTATTTGAATCCTGGCCTCAGGATCTGCTTTCAAGCAGTGACACACCAAGGCCCTAGAATAGGCTTTTAATTTCAAGAAGAGAATAGCAAGCAGAAATTAGGGGAAAAATCTTGAGAACTGCCCATTAAATTTTAGGATATTATGGCAAAAATACTTCCCTGAGAATAAAGGCACCTGAGCTCTGGTCCTTCTTTCTTTACAAAGTCTCTCTGCAACAAGAACATAGTTTCCTGTTTGTAAAGTAAGAGTTTCAACTCCAGAGTCCCTTCCAAAGCTCACTTAATCATTCTAAGGTTATAAATGCCTAGAACGTTTGCTTCTGTAAGTGATTTGTAATAATTTCCAAGACAAAAGTTTGACTATAGTAGCTATTTCTTAAGAACCTGAGAAATTTTGTGCATGTAACTCATCCATTTATTCCACAAACTTGACTAAATATCTGGCCTGCGTACAGCACTGTAGGTCTACATTGTCCAGTAGGTAGCCAACTAGCCCCATGTAGCTAACTTTGAATTTTAATCAGTTGGTTAAAATCAAATAAAGTTAAAAATTCAATTGTGTGACCTCACTGCCACATTTCACGTGCTCGATGACCACCTGTATCTGGTGGGTACTGCATTGGATGGTACAATTAGAACACATTCCCATCATTGTATAGAATGCTATAGGATAGCACTGCTCTGGATAATGTTAAATACTGAATCACACAACTTGCCTTTAAGAAACAACACCTAAATATTTCAGTAAAATATTAACATGTGCTTGAATATAGTTAATATTAAGTGAGTATTTCAACAGTATGCATTAAAGTCATTGAGATGTAAATTTTCAGTGAAGACTTCCTGGTAGATAGGGAATCTGAAGGTTAGAAGAATAGGCTGTTACAGGCATTATAAGACAGGAATAGAGGCAGGTCAGGGAAGTTGTTTGCAGAACATTAATTAGGCTTAATAGAAGGAGAGAAAGAAAAACTACAGAGTAAAAGCAGAAAAAAGACAGTCACCCATGGTTTCCAGGATCCCTTAAAAAGAAAACCTGAGTTATCATCTCTGGCTATTACAATCAAATGAGTCAGTAAAACCATTATTGATAACGAGCAAGGACCTCCCTTTGTCCCTGCAATGCGACACACTGGGAAACTTTTTTTACCTATCAGTTGCCTTCTTCCCTTTAAAAACTGGAGAAAAGCATTTTAGTGAATGTTTTGACACCCAGCATACTTGTTACAGATTATTCTTCTGCATCACACCTTCTGAATATGGACTTTAGAGCTTTGCATATTTGCTTCTATTAATTAAAGGGAGAGTATATTTGTTCCCCAGATATTAAATAAGTACTGAATCAAAGACCCTGAGCAATTTAAACCTAATTCCTGACCTTTTAATAACACAGGCTCTACAACTACTTTCATCTACCAAGGATCTCAGTATGTTCTAGCCGTGTGGTAATTATGTTGATTTGCCTGGAGAAGTGTTCTTGAGATCATGATGTCATCTCAAGGGTAATGGATGCTTCAGAGTTGTTGAATATTTAATTTGTCAGAAGAGGTCGAAGGAAAGAGATGTTATGCTACTTTTCAAGTATTTTAAGAGAGAGAAAATGAGAAGCTCAAACAAGCCCTTAAAAATAACTGATGGAAACTTCCAAATATAATACCCCCAATCTGAAATAATGGCAATATTGTGTGAAGAGTAACATATGTAGGGGGTGATTAAATATATTTCATTATGTTGTAGTTATTACAAAACTTACATTTGTAAATACATCGTTCATGCATTCTGCCTATTTGCTTGGCAGTTGATGATACATTCACTATTATTTTAAAATAGTGTCATGATAGTTGTAAATATAATACTAAAAAATCTGTATCTGCATACATAAAAGCATTATCAGGTGTCCCTTAAGAAAATATACATAATTGCTTTTAAACAAGTTAGTTTTTAAGGGATTGTGTACATTCAAAAAGATAGTATCTTAGTGACTAATCTTTTAGAGGATACTGTTTATTTTGGATTGGATGTATATTGTGATTTACATTTTAAAATAGTATCAGGCCTCCTCATACATCTGAAAGTTACATACAAGTAATTTTTTTATAAAGCACATACTTTCCATATTGTTACTATTTAACTCTTGGAATATAATAGACATTTCTTAATATTTAGTTTCTTATTTCCCCATAGCTAATGTTTTTTAAAAATATTTCCAGTAATGATAAAAATGCTGCCATGATACAAACTAACTAAAAAATAGTTGATAAGATTGCTACTTAGGACTCTAAATGTATTACTTTTCCAAGAGTTACTCAGCCTTAGAAAGTAATCACAAATTTCAATCTAACACATGGATTTATTTTTAAAGTCTTGTTGTAAGTAATGATTAGAGTCTTTCTGTGTATATGGTTTGAGGTGGAGAATGAACAATACTTAGTTTCTACATTTATGTCATTATATGCTAGCATAAAGGAACCATGGCTGGTATCCATGGAGAGCCTTAGTGTCAATGTGATAAGTAAGTTTCCTAAATTTATTGCAAATTTGTAGGTGTTTGCATGTATGCACTTTTGGGTGGAGATAACCTATTATGTCTATCAAATATAAAAAGTGTGGCATTGGCCTGCAATTTTAAAATACAGAGGAAGTGTAGGCGATTTGATAAAACCCCCAAATAATCAAAGACCCCCAGAAGAACAGTCTCTGTGTAGTGCATCCACATTTTAATCTTTAAATATTGTCGTTTGTTCTCTCTCTGCATAAACTCAGACTTTTCATAATGTGGAATGCCTTTGGAACCGAACTATTTGTGATTAAAATTTTATTTTTTGTGTTTATTATCTGGTAGCTTCACATGATGCAATATCTATAAAAATGCAAAACAATTTAGAATAAAAAGTGTGCTGTATTTCCACCCCAGGCCCCTAGCAGAGGAAATCATTGCTTTGAGTCTCTTTGCATTCTTCTGGAAAAATACATAAATAAATGGATAGCCAAAAGCATAGACTTTCTCCCTCTCTCTCTCTCTCTCACTTTCTCTGTCTGCCTCTCGCTCTCTCACATCAAAATTATAGCATGTTATACCTAAAATTTTGTGCCTTGCTTTTTAAATTTAAAAATATACCTTAAAAATCAGCCCTCATAATTACATTTAGAAATACTTCATTCTTTTAACATCTACAAGTAATCCATTGTATGGATGAACCATGATTTATATAACCTGTCCCCTATTAATAGAAATTTAAATTGCTTTCAGTAATGTGCTGTTATAATGTAGGATGCAATGAATACATTGCATACACATTGCAAGGTGAACTTCTATAGATCCAGTTCCAAAAGTGGAATTACTGGTTTAAATGGTATCTGCATATTTAATATCCATAGATGTTAGCAAATTATCTTACGCAGACAACACCAGTTTACACTTCCACCGACAATGAATGACTGCGATTGTGCAAACTTTTGAGAACTCAGCATTTACTTTGGTTTTTCAATAATACTCAGTGGGTTGGGGATATATTCAATGAATCTTTTCGTTTAACTTGTTGGAATATTTGAGAAAGAGTAACTTATGACTTCTTGTTTCAGATTTCTGCAAATTTCTTCAAATGCCTCATCTTGTAGAAAATGCAATGCCAAATATTTAGTTAAAATATTTTAGTTGTTGAGTATAATTACAGCTCAAATTTTTGTTGGCCTAACAGTTCTATTACTATATTGTTCAATTAGTTAGCATAGAAATGTGTATTGTTAAATATGTATTTATTTAAATCATAAACTAAAGAGAAAAAATTTTTCTACACCTACTTAAAAGAGTAGTTAAAAGAAAATAGGCATTGTTGGAGCCTAGAAGTTAAGCCAAAAAATATCCGAACCAAAAGAACCAAATTGTATATGAGAGAATAATCAAATATTCAATGTGCAGTTTTATTGCTTCTGTGAGTCCTTTCCTTGTCTATAAATAAAATTGCTGAACTTCTCCAGGAAATGTTATGTTTTTGTAGCATTCCAACCCTGGCAGTAATCAGAAGGCACTCAAAATGCTCATGAAAACCGTATTCCACAAATTAAGTAAAATTCACACATGGCTACATAAGTAACCTAACATGCCTAAGCAAACATTTTATACGGTTTCTCATTTCTAAGCCTTCAAAACAAACTGATTGAAGTAGTTTGTTATCATCCATTTAAATTATAACCTCAAATTTCATCAAAATCTTTTCTTTAGGGCAAAATAGTCCACTGTGTGTGGATGTTGCTGTAATTGATGTTCAAGGAGTGGGGCAGACATTGTACGTATCACCTAGACTGTTGATGAATGTCTTTACACATGGCTTTACCACAACGAGGTGATAGATGTTTGATGTCTGTCCTCCGTAAGCTATCGGAGAGGGTGCCGCTAGTGGATACTGAGTTCAAATTTCAGACCTTTGCAATCTGCGTGTATAAAACAAATGTTTTCACAATATCAAAGAAATAGTTCTCTTTTGATAAGATTGCATAATTCCAAGATCAGCATCCATCTGGTGTATATATTTTTTTCTTTTAGCTTATGTTAATGGCTTTATTTGGCAACTTAATGTTTTCCTTTTTCCTTCTAACAGCAGGTGAAAGAATTCATAAATCTGCCATGAACATTTGCCAATGAATATTCATATCTGAGATGTCTGATTGCAGCAGTTTGACATTTTTATTTAATTTCCATCAAGAATAAGAAATGCTTTGTTTCTTAATTCATAATGCATTCTAATCGGTTTCTGCACATTATACCACTGCTTAAGTTATTGTAATTGTCAGTATCAAACAACTAATTTATAAAATAAGAATATTTGGTATGAGCCAGAAAAAAAATGACTAAGAATTAATCTGACAAACTCATTGAAAACAATATATCTTTGTTTTTATTGCATAATTTGTGAAAAGTTTGACCCATGCTGACCATTTCCATTCCGTATGCCGAATGTATGGAGCTGCTTCTATGGTATGTGCTGGTATCCCCTGTTGGATGAGCTAGTCAGGTCTCTGTTGACTGTTGGCACAGAAGCCCCATGAGCAGGTAACGTAAGCTTGATGCGATATATTTTCAGTATATCATGGTTATATGAACAAGAAGACATAATTGGTTCAACTGGAGTCAATAAGGCTTAGTGCAATTTTAGTGAATATTTGAGATTGTTCGTCAAAAGTCAAAGGAGTCACAGCAGCAAAAATAATTTTGCATTATTTACAACCTGCCTTTAGATCGATCCTTTACCACGTCCTTCTTTTTTAAATGAATGTTATTGTGTATATTTACATATGTATACAACATGATGTTTTAAGACACATATATGGTAAAATGATTACTACAGTGGAACAAATGAACATAGTCATCATCTCACACAGTTATCCATTCCCTCCAATCCTGCCTGGGGAAAGAGCAGCTATAACTTACTCATTTAGCAAAAATTCTGAATGCAATACACTATTATTCGCCATAGTCCTCATGTTATACATTTGATCTTTGGCCTTCTTCATCTACCCTGCCCCTACACTTTCTTAAATTAAGCATATGTAAGAATCTTCCGGAAAGCTTACTAAAATACAGTCTCCTGGGCAACATCCCCAGAGAACTTCATTCCATATATCTGGGTTGGGGCCCAATAATTTTCATTTCCAACAAGTTCTCAGGTAATGATGATGGTGCTTTACCACACTATATTTAAGTAATTTATATTACTGGCTATCTACTGGCTTGTGTAATATATACAAAAGTCTAGATAAAAACACAGTTCAGCAAATCATAAACAAGCCTGTATTAGCAGACAGATTGCAAGAATTATACTGTGGGGAGAGGCTGGGGTTTAGAACAACATATACATTTAATAATCCAACACAGCAAGTGCTTTCTGTAATCTAGTTCTAAATACTGCGTTTGCATATGGCATGTATTACACGCAAGGAGTTAAACCTAAACACGAATGCATGTTTTTTTTTTTTTTTTGAGACGGAGTCTTGCTCTGTCACCCAGGCTGGAGTGCAGGGGCGCGATCTCAGCTCACTGCAAGCTCCGCCTCCCGGGTTCACGCCATTCTCCTGCCTCAGCCTCTCCGAGTAGCTGGGACTACAGGCACCCGCCACCACGCCCGGCTAATTTTTTGTATTTTTAGTAGAGACGGGGTTTCACCGTGTTAGCCAGGATGGTCTCGATCTCCTGACCTCGCGATCCGCCTGCCTCGGCCTCCCAAAATGCTGGAGTTACAGGCGTGAGCGAATACATGTTTTTAAATCCTCTTGTGAAATAGAATCTGCATTCCCTAGTTCCTTTTTGTAATTGAAATGCTAAATGTAATGTAACAGTAAATGCATTTCTGTTTTTAATTACCTATAAATAACATACTGAAGAAAAATCTAACAGATTAGAAGACAAAATTATGGAAATTAGAGGGCATTTTCCTAGCCTATTATTAAACTCAGTGCATTTATTTTTAGTCAAAATTTATGACATACCGATTTGTGTGTTTTTTCTAAGTGGGCACATATTTTCCTCACTACCCAAAACAATTTTGATGGCCCGTTGGGTTTCAGCACTGACAATGAACACGTTTTTGCTGTGATGGTGACGGTGGTGGTTGTTTCTAAGAAATCAAAGCTTCCTAACTTGTTTTCTCTACTTTACACGCATCCCCTTCCAAGCATATTCGACTTTGCTGCCAGGCATCTTTCTAAGACACTAATATGATCATGCAACTCATTATCTTAATTAAAATATTTTAACAGCTTCTCACGGCTTTTAGCATAAAATGAGCATTTCTTAGCCTTACTCACAAGGTCATAATCTGACACCAGACTACCTCTTTAGCTTTATAGCTAAGCCTTTTAGTTGAGCTGTGAAAAATAAGTCAGGGTTCCTTAAAAATGCCATGCATTCTCAAGTCCCCCATTCCCTATTCCTAAACTGTCTTTATTCCTGTGTTTCCCAGTTAACTCCTATTTACCCTTGAAGACTCTCCTCATTCTTCCACTTCTTTTGGAAAATTTTCCTTATGGCCCCCATTCCCTAGATCCCCATTATACCCCTAGTACACTCCCAGCATGGCACTCGCTAATGCCGTTCACCTGCCTCCCAGTAAGTTGCAAGATCCTCAGGACAGGACGGGAGGACGGGCCATTATTATTTATGTTTATCACAGTGCCAACATACAACAGACACTCAGTAAACAGCTTTTTTTTTTTTTTTTTTGGAGACAGAGTCTTTCTCTGTCACCCAGGCTGGAGTGATCTTGACTCACTGCAACGTCCACCTCCCAGGTTCAAGCAATTCCTGTGCCTCAGCCTCCCAAGTAGCTGGGACTACAAGGCACCCGCCACCACACCTGGCTAATTTTTTGAATTTTAAATGGAACCAGGATTTCTTCCTGTTGCCCTGGTTGGTCTCAAACTCCTGAGCTCAGGCAATCTGCCCGCCTTGGCCTCCCAAAGTCTTAGAATTACAAGCGTGAGCCACCGCACCCGGTCAGTAAATAGCTTTTAAACAACGACTTTACTAACCACGTCATGAGTAATAAGAAGTAAGACTCGATATCTAAAGCCAAATAGTAAAGGCCCTGCCCAGCCAGACAGAGAAGTTTGATTTTTCACCTGTTAATAGAGAATTGTCGTGGTGTTTTGAATGTGAAAATGACACAATGCAAACAATGATTTAGGAAAACCAAGACAATGAATTAAAGCTGTCACCACTGTAGTTCAGCTGCAGGGTCAGCAAGACCCACTTTTGTGTCAATGTTGGTGGAGCAGTGAGAGAGATGCTGAATCCAGGCTTTGGTGATTACAAAAGATCTGTCCTGGAAGAGAGAAACCAGGATGGCTGTGCTGTTGGACATAGTGATGAGAAGGAGAGATGTCTGTTATATGGAAGATGGCAGGATTCTTTTTTAATCATGTTCAGATAGAGGAAAATGGAAAGTAAAGAAAATCTGTAAGTACTTAAATATGAGTCCACCCTGTAAATGAGGTTCTAGGATCCAAATGTTGAATATGGGCATCACTTGCATAAACGTGAGAGTTGATTTCATGAGTGCTGAACATCCATTTTGTCAAAGGGAGAGCCAAAGAAGGGTGAAAGTGACAGAGAATAAGAAAGAAAATATATGCTGACAAAAATAGATGGCATAGTCAATTTTATCAATGCAAGGACTGTTCAAATTTTTCATATATTTGATGGAATCATTTTTTAGTCACAAATTTTACATATTCTGAAATTTTAGACACATGTAAAAGTAAAATATCTTTGTGAACAGCTCACATAGGATGGCTTGGAGATGCGGATGCTAAAGGTTTTCTGTGGTTCCGCTCTGGGCTTACTCGCAGGTAACCCAATCCATTTGGCCCTCTGATGATTCTAGCCTCTCCAGAACTCAGCTTCTTCCCCACATCTCAATTTGCTCCCCTTCCCTAATACCTCTGGCTTTCCCTTTCTGTTGTCACGTCTTCCTTTCTGCCTCTCCCATTACATTACATCTCTCAGGAGAGCCCCACCATGGGGGACCTTGAGGATGTGGTGAGACCACATGGGGAAAGCAGAAAGATTCCCATAACTGAACTGAAGCTTCCTCAGCCACAACCTCCTGCAGCCTCTTTTCCCACCCAGCTGGTGGTGGCCACACATCTTCTTGCTATTCTGCTGGTTGGCATATGGTAGTTAACCATTCTCTCTCTAGCAGAGTCATGTTCCTCTAGGCCACTTCCTTTGTTCTTGATGCTGTCTTGCTGTTTAAAATTAAAGATGACTCATTGGAACACTAAGGACACCAGATATGACATCTGTGGCAAGTCTACCTCTCACCAGCACTGAGATATTTAGACATGAGTGTTGTTCATCACTTCTTGTTGCTGGTATTATCTTTGACTGCACATGATATTTTACGATTTTCAAAATCATTACCTACCTTTGTGTAATCATTTGTATTATAAAATGGTTTCATGTATATCATTTTGTTCAATTCTTAGACAAGTCATTGATCTAAAGACAATTATCCTCATTTTGCAAGGGAAGTGATCAGAGTGGCTGAGTGATTTACCCAAAAGGATGTTGGGTAGATGTGGCAGAGTTGACCAGTGCCAGATGCTATTCCCACTATACCCCCGACAGCTTTCCGTTTATTCATGTTTCCTCTAATAATGATATCATGGAGCATATTCTTCCCTCAATGGCCTTCTAATTTCAACTTTTCACCAAAAAAAATGTTTTAGTAGGGCATTTTACAAACAAGAAAATTGAGATATCAAAATTCTAAAGAAGATGAGTTCCCTCAGCTAATTTATAACAGAGCTAATAGTAGAAGCCAGGCTTCATGACAATTATCTCCAAACTATTTTTATAGCAGATGTTCTCCTTTGGGTCTTTTTTGTTGTTTGTTTTTTGTTTTTAATTGCTTATGTCTCCAAAAATAGTTGAGTGCATTGTTTTCAGGTTTTGTTTATTTTGCACTAACTTCTACTACAATGTAAGGACATTTACCATCCTCTGCTTCAGGCTAATCCTGCCACATGACCTATCCTTGTCATTGTCTGCCAACCTCTCTTGCAACCTAACCCATGTGTTTTCCATTTTCTTCCTACATTTTTTAACAGTCCATCTGACCTCTTTACTACATATAATCATACTGAAGTCTCTAAGATTTAACAACAAACAAAAAAATCACTTGTCCCTAGATGCTTCTCGTAATCTCTTGCCTTTTCTTCACAGGTAAACAATATGCCTTTTCTCTCCGTTTTCTGATTCCTTCTTTCACTTTTTAAAAACTGCACTTATTTAAAGTGTGTGTGTGTGTGTGTGTGTGTGTGTGTTTGATAAAAGGAAAGCATGAACTTTCTCTTCAGCCCATTCAGCCCATCCTAATCAAACTTTAGCCCATTCCCCTAAGGCGACTCTCAGCAAGCTCACTGGTGACCTCCAAAATTTCCATCCAGTCAATTCCATCAAGCCCGCTTCCCATAACATCTCTGCAACATCAGTAATAGCCAATGCTGTCACCACTTTGAAATTTTGTCCCTTTCTCTGACATGACACTATTCTGAGTTTCTTCATAAGCCTTGAACTCCTCCATTTATCTTGAGGTAGTTGAGTATAAGAGGGAAGGGCAGGAGCACTGGAACTCATATTGGGCATATTGTTTAACCTCTGTGCCTATTTCCTTTAAGATGAAAATCATAGTGGTAGCTTCCTTGTGAGTCCTAACTTACTAAGTCTGAGGTATTATCTTCCTGGGTTGTTTTGAGGATTAGAGGTGTAAACGCATGTAAAGCACTGATGACCATGCCTACCACATAGTACTTCTTAGTAAATTATTCTAATGCTACTATTTTTGCTGCTGTAACCACCACTATTACTCCTCTTCCTCTCACTCCTCCTCTCTTCTTTCACCCACAGTCTAGAAATGGGTGCTCCCTAGAGTTCTGTTCTTTGCTCTTATCTCCTCTGAGTTCCCTCCAGGGCCATCATGTCTACTGTCAAGTTTTCCAATCACCACATATATTTTTATATTTCTCAAATCTTCATTTCCAACCCCTTGTTTGAATTCTAGAGTGGTATATATAACTACCTACTGAACAACTCTTCTTTGATATCAGGTTGGTATCTTAAAGTCAAAGTTTATGAATCTAACATCAATAGCTTTCCTCAAAACATGATTTTTAATTCATGTCTTATTAAGGTTAGTGACTTCCCATTCAGTAATCATCCAAGACAGTCACAGCCTGCTTTTCCCCTTGCTTTTATTTTTAACTGACTGCTGTGTCATAAGAAAGAGGTTTTGCTGCAAGTAACAGAGACTGCAAGTAAAATGGCTTAACATGATCATTTATTTTATTTTATATATTCTCAGAGGCTCTTGCAGTTCTCTGCTCTTCTTTTCTGAAACAGACACCTCAAGAACAAAAAGAACTCCAATCATCTCTTCTATAAGTTCTGGCAGTAGTTCAAAAGTTCAAAGAACAGTGGAAGGAAAGAAAGAAGGAAGGAAGGAAAGAAGGAAGGATGGAAGGAAGGAAGGAAGGAAGGAAGGGAGGAAGGAAGGAAGGAAAGAAGGAAGGAAGGAAGGAAGAAAGGAAAAGAAGGAAAGACATGCCCTCTCTCTTCAAGGTAGAAAGGACTCCCTAAAGCTTCTACACAATATACATTCTCTTACATCTTATTACCCAGAAAGTACTTACATGGTTACACGTAACTGCAGAGAAGGCTGGAAAATAACTTCATTCTGGGTGGCTTTATCCTCATGTATAAGTTGTAGGAGGAGAAAAGATTGTCCTTGCCCCTGTGAGGGCACCTGGCTAGGTCTAAAAGGCAAACTAACAGATAAATCAACAGGAGAAAAATTTTCAGGTTTTAAAAAGCATGTTTTATGCTGCACAGGAATTTTCATAAGGAAATAAGAATCCAAACAAATGGTTAAATTTGTGAGTTTTTATGCAAGGTTTAATGAAGAAGTAGGCAGTCTTGGAGAAATAGGACTGGACAAAGGGGGGATATGATCTAATGATGATAAACTGAAGGAAACCTACCAAAGCCTGTGTGTTCAGATTCTCTCTGTGTCCCTGTGTCTTCAGAGATATGGATATTCCTTTTCTCCAAGTATAGGAGGGCACTTCTCAAATGAAGGTCTTATGACTTGCTTCCAGGGAGAAGGGTTGGGGAATGTGAGACTGACCTTCTTGTTTCTGCTTTTTTCTCAAATGCCAAGATGTCGTATTTCGGGGTCGTATGTCCTGAACTCTTTCAAAATCAATATAGATTAAAAACAATAATATTTTAAGGGATTTAATTAGTTGTCTCTAATATCTATTATCTTGTCAATTATAGCTTTAACAATTTCACCTCTCTTTTCTCTCTCCATTGCCTTCACAACTGCCTTGATTTAATGTATCACCATCCCAGAAAGCAAATGCAAAGAAATTTGGTCTCAGCATTGCTGATAAAGTCAGCTTTCTAGAACACACACCTAATCATTAACTTATCAGCTAAAAATCCTTCCTTAAATCCTTCGTGCTGTAACTTCTATATATCTTACTATAAAGGGCAAAAATTGCCCTCTGCAATACAGATTGAACCTCATTACACAGCCTTAATTCCCAAGAGTCTGTGACTTGTCTTCTAGCCACGTGAAATTCTTTGCAATTTCTGGAAGTTGTTCATTTATTTGTCCTTGTGGGTTTGTACAGGCTGTTTCTTCTGCATAAAATATTATTTCACTCCATCAATCTGTTGACTATGTACATGTCCTTCATAATTCAGATAAGATGGTACTCTCCTGTTAAGTTGTTGTTTGTTGGTTTTTTAAAAATCAGATTGTTGGGAAGTCAAGGCTACAGTAAGCTGTGATTACATCACTGCACTCCAGCCTGGGTGACAGAGTGAGACCCTGTCTCAAAAAAAAAAAAAAAAAAAAGCAGAAAAAAAACCAAATCAGTTGAGTTATCTATTGCACCTTCCTATTCTCATAGAACGGTGTATCTTGTATACATAATAGATTCTAATGTAGTATTTATTTTGTTGTTTTGTAAGTAAAATTTGATTTATCTGTCTTCCCTCTTAGACTGTGAATTCCATGGGAATTTGTGGGGCATATCTGTTTATCTTAGTATGGATATGCCAAAATAGTAGGTTCTCAATAAATGTTTACTGAATTTCTAGCCATATGAAATTAAATATATAACATGTGAATTAATTATTATGAGAATGTGTGGCTATAAAGACAATAACTACCCCCTACCAGTTACTGCCTCAAGCAATAAAAATGATAAACTTTATCTCAATCTAAATTTAAAGCAGGTAATTTAAATTTTTTCCTAAATGATTGCCTTTTGTTGAAGCTTAATAAAGATTTTTGTTCTTTAAATAAAAGACAATCCCGATGAGACTTAAGGAATTTCACTGTCATGAAATATAACTTCTCTAATGAATACAGGGTGTGACATTTCGAGGTGAGTGGGCGTTTCCTAGGAGCTCCACGTAGTCCTCTGGTAGAGTAATCTACTACGTATCATTCTGCTGAATTGAACACGATCCTTCTTCAGAATTGGTTCTCTCATTTAGTAGGATCTGGGCCACAGATTTTAAAAAATTATAAATGCTTAAAATATATCTGGGAACTTTATCACTCACAGTATGTTTTTATTTGATGGTTCTCCCTCTGTGAGTTTACCGATCTGACTATTGTTTTTACACAATTAAAAATATTTTACTTGGTTTATATTTTCAGTAAAGTATTTCTCACTATATGCAAGAAAGTAGATGGAATAATTTCTCACTTCAATTCATCTTGTTCTGGAATATTAGTTAAGCTACCAATCTTCCTTCACTTTATCTTGATGAATAGAAAAATTATTCCACCAATATCACAGAACTAATCATGAGAATCCCATCGTTTCTGCATTTCATATCCCAGGTTCAGTTTTTTCTCATCCATTATGTCTCTAGGGTAGAATTGCCAGAAACTCAAGTTGACATCATACCATTTCTTACTCCCAGCCTGTGCCTTTATTTTGACATTCATCAAAAATTCTGTCACCGTATGTCTGTAGGTACATAAAGGTCTTTAGGTATGAGCATCAATTTGCCATAAATAAAGAAAAAGCAGTTTAGCTATCCCTTGATAGCAATTTGTGTTTAAATTTGACATCTGCGGGCACAGAAATAATGTTTTGTTGTCTAACAATTAGATTATTAGAAGGTATGTATATGTGGGCATATAAACAACTAAAATCAATAATGATCTAAACTTCAAACTATTTCCCATCTAAGCTGTAAAAGTTAGCTAAGAATAGATTTGTACTAAAATAATTAAAAATGGCAAATGACAAAATGTGAGACTAGTCATTGCAGTTTTTTGAAGGTCAAGACAAATTTTAACAATGCACAATATAATACTTGTCTAACAGATTTAACATAGCTAAATTGAAAGCTCTGTCAGCACGGCAGGAAATCAGAATTCAAGTTATTGAGCAATGGCACTGTCGTTAAAAATGTCAAGCATCAAGTTTATTTTCCCTAGGGACATCTTACAGAACATTCTAGTTCCATGCTGTGTATTTCTTTCCTTTCTAAAAAAAAATCCAAAAATACATGTGAGCATGTAATCCACACCATTGCTTCTCAGATTATCATTGGTGAAGCATTATGTTTTTGTTTGTGATTTCACTTTTCATTTGCATTCTCTTGTGGCCCAATACTTTTGTAAAATACAAAAAGAATGAATTACTAGAAAAATAAAATGAAAAGATCAAGTTATGCAGATTAAAATGACCAATTCTTAACATCATTATTAGATTCAAGGGCATCAAATAACTGTCCTATGGCTATCTAGGCTTGCTTTCAAGTTCTGTATTTAATCCTCTGCACACTGGTAACAAGCAGTTTGTGGACTAGCAACTGTCCACAGACCACACTTTGAGTAGTACTAGTACGCTGTCACTAGTGCAGAAGACATTCTGGTGCATCCACACTCTGAGTCACTCTAGTATGTTCTACCACAGTCTAGATTGACTTAAAAGTATGGATCACCAACGTCATAACCAGATTTGTTACACTGACCTCACCATTTATTCCAGATTACCAAATAAAGGTCATTGATATAAATGTCACTGATATTTGTCAGCCTGATTCATCGTAGTGAAACAAAATTTTGTTTAATTGCAGGTATTGAATGAAATTTTCAAAGCTGTAAGGAATATCCTGTTCTACCCACCAAAATTATCTTAAAAGGAGCTGATAAAATCAATTTCTTGTACAAATGCTATATTACATTTTGAATTAAGAGGCATTTTATTCCTGAAGGTAGAATTTTAGGATCAATTATAGCTACCTTGTATTTTAGTAGGTACTTCAGCATGATTATATTAATTTAGACATAAAAATTGAGCTACTTATGCAGGAGTTTAAGTATGAGAGAGCTTTTCAATAGACTCCTTATTTTAAGGCTTACCAGCCAAATTACAGTGTAATTGCTTTTATTTGATCTTTTCCTATCTAAAAACTGCCTTGAGGGTGCATGTTTCAGTCCATTTAATTTTATCAAAGAAAGAGAAGTTCATGAGTTTTTCAAAGGACTTCCAGATTCAAAGTGGGAAAGAATATTCTACGTATTTTTACTACTCCGTATGGACAAGTAACTTAAACTGCTTTAACAAAAAAGGAAAAAAAGAAAAGAAAAAGATGCACAGAATATGTAGCTGTCCAATAAAATTATTTAACTTCATATTTTTAAGGTAAACATAATCTTTGGAAGAATGCCATGGTTCTGTTATTATCAATCACATAAAGTGTTTACATTAATCCTTCATCTCTTTGTTAAAATGTTATTTTGTATTTATTTTTCCTCTAGGTTTATTTCATCATCATCATCATTTATTTAAAATATTGTTATTGATAAACTTTAATTGTATACCAAATAGTTGGTTTTATTAATTTACAATTAAACTAAAATTAATCCATTTGGGAACTAATAATGATAAATTCAGCACTATCCAAGACTCCAGCCCTTGAGGAATACTCATGACTCTCTCTTTGTGAGTTAATCTATCTCTTCTATATTACTTCTATACACTTAATTCTCAAAAAGTTTAAAACCCCAAATCAGCATACCAACTCTTGTTCTATGAAACTGGTAGTTTATTTTATTTTGTTATTTTCTTTTTAGCAAACAAGAAACAAATGAAAAACGAGGATGACTGTTTATACATAATCAGGTTGAATAAGAGAAGAGTAGGATAATTTGCATAATCCACACTTGCTGTAAGTAGACACACCTGCACATCTCAACCGCTACCTCCCAGTCTCCTGGGATTTTCTCAAGGGCCTCATCTTACTCATTTAATGAACTATATGTTAATTCTTCAGCCATTTCTAGTGACAGAGTGAAGCCACTAAGTGACTTAGAATACGCAGTGAACTGTCTGACAACCTAACAGTAGCTACATTTTAACTCTACAGCATGACCACAACTTATTTTTAAGCAAGGAAAAGGGGAGGACATTGGTTCATTTCAACAGACATTTATTAAGTGTTTACATGTTGGGAGAGTACTAACACTAGCCTAGATTACTGTTATTTTGTAAGACAGGAGGGAATAACATATAATGGACTATCAGCTTGAACTTTGTTCTCCAGGAAGTCTTGTTCAGTGAGAAACTTGTCATTCGGGCTGTCATAAAGCATTCATTTATTATTTTAGTAAGGAATATAGGTTAATGGGCACTTATACATTATATGCCAGTCTCAGTCTAGTGCTATTGAGGAATGTACACTCAGGGATCATTTTCAAGATGAAACCATTTTCTATAAAAAAAAAATAGATCTGCAACTCGAAAACTCGAATGTAGGCATTGGAACATCAAGAGAAAAGGAACACTGTTTAACAATGACGTTCCAGCATACATAAATAAATACATAAACATAAAAAAAAAGTTTATGTATGTTATAGGATGTAGTGCTTTAATTTTACTTGTTTTGCCTTTTTTTGTTTTAATTCCCAGAATTTGAATTTAAGAAAAACATAGCCCATAGAAATGTAAACCTTAAAAGGCCACTGTTGCTAAAGCTCAATTTGGGGACACTTTTCTTTAACACTGCTCAACACAAGAGAAATGCAACCATGATGGACTTGCCCAGATTCTTTTAACAGAAAATGTTGGCATCAATTTCCAATGGAATGCATTTGCAGTTTCATTCTTGCACTTAAACTGTTACAAATTAGAAAGATTTTCTAAAAATAAAAGAAATACTTCTTTGGGACAAAGCTCTTGTTGATTCTCTCCTCGAAAACCATTGCATTTTGTTGGAGAAATTGAGCTCATTGCATGAGCCTTGGGAAAGGGAAAGGGAAAAGGTGCTTTCAATAAGAGAGAACACTGTTTTCTTGGTGGAGTTTTCGATGTGGCAGCAGGGTTACCAGTAATATTTGAGGCAAATGATCAAAACATCAGGTATGCATTTCATGCCAAGGATTCTGTTTCTTAGACCCTCCAAAGATGAATGTTTTCTCCTGGCACTGAGGGCTTAGCATTATTGGATCCCTTTCCCTCCCCTCAAGATACAAAATAATTTTCTTCATCCTAAATCATCAGACAACAATCATTTGGCCCCATTTGAGGAGTATCCTATGCATATGATAGTATACATTTTTATAGGCAAAGGGCATCTATTTTCAGGCATAGTAAATACATACATATTTCAATTTTGTAAGTTACAATTCGTTTCTTTTACCCAACCTGGATTTTTCTCAGCAACCTCCCTGATTTCTGATTTTTTATTTTCTTCCCGAAACACCTATAGTTCTTCTTGAATTTCAGGTGACAAATGTATAATCTGTCTACCCGTTGACTATGCTTTTTTAAATAATTTTTTCTCTTTCTCTCAAATTCTACTTCTTTCTTTTCATAGTATATTTGTGTTGATTCATTGCTCCTGAATGAACAAGAATTGACCACAAATTCTCTCTTCGGGGACAGAGCTCTCACTATCAAAACATACTTGTTACATTCATTAATACATTAAAATTTAGACAAACACTTATTTTTAGACAATAAATCAGAATGTTCTATATTTAAAATAATAAAAATTGCATGGGTAATGCAATCTTATCAAATTGGATCTAAGTTGCCTCTGTTGCTAAAATAACTAAGTCGAATATATGTATCTCAGCTAAAAATCTCAATAAGGAATATTAGTATCACATTATGTTTTACAACAGTAAGTGCATTAACAATAACACAACAGGAATGAAGGGAAAGTATCCAGTCTTGAGATGTCATATTGTGCTTATGAAACATCTAAAATCACTCAATGATTTTTAAACATAGAGTTAATAGGAACTAAAAAAAAAAAGCATATGTCAGATGAATAACATGTATTGTGCTAATGTGTATTTTTTCTCTTTGGTGTGTCACCAGGTAATATTAGGAGCAGTTATCTGTATCGGTGATACTATGATTGCATGAAAATTGTAAACTGCAACTAGAGTACCTTTTTTCAGAACAGATAACTAGATATGCCTCTCCCACCAAAAAAGAAGTCAAGAAAATGAGATATAATAACACTTATTAAACATCATTCTGTGCATGTTTTTTTCTATTCCTGGGTGCTCCACATTTCTTAACTCATTTAATCCTCATCAAACCCTAAGAAATAGACACAATTGTGCTTATTCTATAAATGAAGAAACTGAGGCACAGATTGCTTAGGGACCTTGCTGAAAGTGACATAAGTGGTAGAATTTAGGATGTGAAACTAAGTAGTCCTAACCATTGGGTACACTGCCTCTCAGTGCAGATGTAGATCTGCACACTTGCATTGCTAATAACTTAAATAACATATGTTTGCAACAAATGGACATGTATAGTATTTGTTGAATATTTATGTGCCTAGTAGAAATTGATCTTCTTTTGTTTTTCTGAGACGGAGTCTCGCTCTGTCACCCAGGCTGGAGTGCAGGGGCGTGATCTCGGCTCACTGCAAGCTCCGCCTCCCGGGTTCCCGCCATTCTCCTGCCTCAGCCTCCCGAGTAGCTGGGACTACAGGCGCTGCCACCACGCCCGGCTAATTTTTTGTATTTTTAGTAGAGACGGGGTTTCACCGTGTTAGCCAGGATGGTCTCCATCTCCTGACCTCGTGATCCGCCCGCCTCGGCCTCCCAAAGTGCTGGGATTACAGGCGTGACCCACCGTGCCCGGCCAATCTTTTTTTAGTATTGGAAATTTCTCACCATTGAAATCGGGAATATCAAGATTTTAAAATCCTTGAACGTAATTTATTCCATTTCCTGCATTTATATTGAAAAAAGTAGAGTCTCTTCATAATCAAAATTGCCACTTGGTTGGTCTATTTATATGTTTAGACCATACACTGAGAGCACAGACAAGACATGCAGTAAGATTTTGGAGCGCTATTTCAGTTTGGCTGGTTCTAGTTTAGAGGGGTCCTTTAACAATTTTTATTCTCATCCTCCCACTCAGTCTTCATGCCCAATGCCACATAGTTATGACACACCTAAGACTTCCTCCCAATTAACGTATTCTACTCTCAAAGAAATCAAATACCCCAAATCACATAATCCACCCAGTTTCCTAGGACTTACTGCATGAGAGTGAAACTGGAGAAACTGACCAGCTGGAGAGACGTGGCATAAAGGCTTCCAACATCCCTAAGCAATACGGATTTCTACTAGAATTTGCAAAGTTTTGCAACTTTGGCAGTGCTGTGACTTGAACAGATGTTTGAGTTGTAATACTGCCAGAGACAAACTGCTACGTGGCCTTGCACAAATAAATGACTGACCTCTTTGGCTACATCTCCGAGAAAGATTCTGAAACTTGCAGTTATTTACAAACCTGGCTTTCATCAGAATCACCTGGGGACATTATTTAAAATCATAAATTCACACTCCAGCCCTAGAGCTTAATCAATAAATATTATATGGGCCTCTGGAATCTCTACTTTCATAAGTTTCCCCAATTTTTTCTGTTTAGCCAACATACAGACTATTATTTAAAAACATGTGTTCAGATGATCTTCCAGTTTTGTAGTAAGCCCATTTCCATGAGATGTGTGAGGATTATCTCTGGTCTACCTCAGGATTATCTCTGGCTGTGGATCCAGAGGATCGCTCCACTAAACTACAGTTTCTCACTAGACTATGAACACCTAGAGAATATGTTCATGCATTATGGTTACCCACAGTCCAGGAGAGAGTCTGGCATTCGGTAAATATTAATTTAATAAACCTTCAGCTTCGTTATGATCCAGTTTTCTTCCCCTACGTCTATTCATATTCTCCAATCACCTCCCTTTCTGATTGGAGTTCCTTTTTATTTTCTTTTTTGGTGAAGTGGTAAATTTATTTTGGCAAGTAAACAACAAAACATTAAAAAAAAACTCTGCCAATTGCTTCCTTGCCTACCCACGTTGAGAAACATCTTTGGTTTATAAAATATATTTAGTTTTCATTTTATTAAGTATGGGAATTATGAAATTATCTAAGGGAATTTTGCTAGAGTAAAAACAAAATACATAGACATTTTATATACCAGATTTACACCATCAAGCTATTTAGCCCTCTGCCAACAGGGACAACGAACAACAATGATAGCATGAAACTTACTCAATAGTTCTTGGACTTGAAATTATATATAACTTGGTGACTATATTTTGGTTTTGTGTCATGCAGTGATTTGCTCTTGTCAGGCACAAGGAATGTTTTCCTAAATGATTTCATCATCACTCACTATTTCAAATTCCTTAAATAACTGTATACTTTAATTTTTAACACCTCTGCACTTTGTGAAGATTTGACTAACTGAATCCAGAATTTTGTCTTTGAAAAATACCTCCTTAGCTAAACTTCCAATCAACCATTGAGTCACTTAAGGAAATTATTAGTAGAATTTATAAAGATAAAACATATTTTTCAGGGAAATTAACTAAATTGATTGGGAGCCGTGACACATGTCATGATTGTTACCTATTATCTGGAGATTTGTGATGTGAATGGCAGCCAACTTGTTTCATGGAAGCCCACTGGCTGGCTAATGTGACAACAGTAGATCTGAAAGAGTCTTGTAGCCACCAGCTCTTGCTTACATTAGAGCTAGGCTGACCGTAAACGTAATTAGCCTTGAAGGGCTGTGGCTGCAGATGGCCATAGGGATGTAAACCTGGCGGAAGTAATGACAAGGCTGCAACTCAGCAGTAAGTCTTCATATTGTTTTAAATTTTCTTTCGTTCTTCTTTTTTCATGAAAGCTCTCAACTTGGAAAATTATAACACCTGGAGATTTGTCATAAATGTCACTGAAATATTAATCAAGGCACCCACCGAGAATAACAACTTTGCATTTTCTTTTATTCTACAAAGATGATCTCTCTTAAATTTTAGGCACATAACCCCAAAATACTAATTATCAGTTGAACAATAAACTCTGCCCAATGAAAGTATTCCTGTGAATTTCTTTTTCTGATTTATCTTGATGACCAGAAGCCAAAGTATTCTTGGTAGAAACATTAAAAATATGACTAAAATAAATGTTTGTATCATGACCTGAAAA
This sequence comes from Nomascus leucogenys, assembly GCF_006542625.1. Taxonomy (NCBI): domain Eukaryota; kingdom Metazoa; phylum Chordata; class Mammalia; order Primates; family Hylobatidae; genus Nomascus; species Nomascus leucogenys. Next base: position 41,001,383 of record NC_044401.1, on the reverse strand, counting down.
ATTAATTACTAAACCAAATCAGTCTTGTTTTAGAAAAATATTAAAAATACAGAAAACATAACGAAACCACAAATTATCCATAACCCTAACACTCAGAAATTTTTTTTTGTTTCTCTGTAATTATATTTTTATACATTTAAAACCTTTTTTTTCCATATTAGACTTTGGAAGTTAAGCAGCTCTGTATATTAGAAAGAGATATATAAAGTGCTTAAGAAATATATTATTTAAATTCTTATATTTTCAAATATTTCATTACGTTCCAAAAAGAGTATAGAATTGTAGACTTATTTGTTAGGCTATGAAACTTAAAATCAATAAAGCCACAAACTATGTAAGCTTTGGTGAGAAAGAAACTCTATGGCATCAGGATATTTTTTCTATGTTTTCTATAAATTTTAAATATGAATGAAGTGCATTTTTAACATGATTTGTCTAAGGTTTTGAATTACATATATTTCTGCTTCTGTAAAATAAATATATTTATTATTAAGACTTTCTACATCCTTTCTTTTGTTGCTTTCTTTGGCATCTGTCAAGCATTTTATATTTATGTAAGCCAGAGTCATCAATGTGGCTAGGGAGTAAAAAAAAATCACGTTATTTCAAAATGAGCAGTAGCAACATGAAGATCTTAAATGTATTTAGATACTGGCAATTTTAAAAATGTTACTTAAAAGTGGCGTTCTGTTCAAAAATTCAGATAATATATTGGTATTTTAAATATATTTTACAAAAATACAAGACAAATCTTATATTTCTAACTCTTACCTGACTAAAAAATAGCCAGGAACTTCTTATTCTTCAGAAGAATAATGTTAAACCAAGATTACTTTTAGTGCACATTAAACATTACAAAGGTTAATAAATGTCACATTACAATGGATCTGTCAATATTTAAGCCTCTTCTAAGGCAAAGTTCATGTGCTCTAGGGCAAGGAAAAAAGCTTCATAAGTATTTTAATTATTTCAGAACCGGAAAAAGGGGTGTATTGAAAGACTTGTAAACCATAGGAATTATTTTATTTTTAAATATAGCATCCAGAATCCATACACATTCCTAACAACATCCAGCATTTGAGAAACTCCTTCTACTATCAGCAAACAAAACCTTTTGTTTAAATTTACAACATCTTATATAAAACATTCTTTAAATTATGGAATGAAATAAATAATTTGCTTTCTAGAAACTCGTGGCACTTCTCACTTACATAGATGGGTGTTGTACTGCCAGTTGCATTTCTTAAGGAAATTGGTAGTAGTAGTAGTAGTATGAAATGAGGGTCTAATTATGTTGCCCGGGATGGTCTCAAACTCCAGGGCTCAGAGGATTCTCCTGCTTCAGCCTCCCAAGTAGCTGGGATTGCAGACACTCTCTCACCTGCCCAGCAAACAATGGTGGCATCAACACAGACTTTGCCCTGAAAGTTTTCTCATGAAATTTGCTCATTTCACAGAAGAGCAGCTGATACTTGATGCTTAGAAAAGAGGTTCTCTTTCCATTCCTTATTTCCTGTAGCCAGAGGCATATTGTGTATCTGAAGTTTACCACCCAGAAAGACAAGGCCTTGGCCTCCTCCTAATTTGATTATTGACCCTTGTGGCCTTGAAATAGAAAATGGCACTAGCCAAGATAAATAGAATGGAGAAAGAACCAAACAGAAGCATAACAGAAGTAGGCTAAAGAATGTAAATTTCCTCCAGTTCCCCAAGTTAAGAGGGAGCAGGTTAGTGGGCCAGCCACAGTTGATTAACTAAGGAGATAAGTCACCCTGGGAATTTGAGAAAAGGAATTTAAGTGCCATTAGGTTAAACAAAGGCTTTAGCTTAAACACTTTATGTAAAAGTTGGTTGTTTGTTTTCAGACCAATAAAAAAAAAAAAAGTAGCTTTGACTTCCAACAACCATTAACTTTGTTTTTGTCAGCCCATACTTCATCTCACCCATTAAGAATCTTCCAAAGTCAAACAGGGGACAAGTTTTTCATCTTCAAGCTGCCTCAGGTTTCTTGACTCTTTTTCCCTTTCAATTCATTATTCATTATTGCCCAAAAATTTCCCTGAGAAAATCTAAGGGTACTCTTGCTTTCTTTTTAAACTACATAAGAAATTCCAGGGGTTGAGCGGACATGGTTTTGTTTTAAATTACAAATTTTCAAAATGAAAGGATACTTAGATTCTGATTCTCAAGCCAGCAGAGGGGCCATGGTGCCTGCACTTCTACCACAGCTCATCACAGAAGTTCATATCAAAGACTCACGGGTGAGGAGAAAATGATGGTTATTTGAAAGAGCATTTTAAATGTACCTATAGTTCTTTAAATTAAGCAAGTAACATTAAATTAAAATATAGACAGAAGATGAAATGGAAAACTTTAAAGGGCCATGAGATTAGTAAAGAAAATTTGAGGATGATCATTTAATTTCTTCACAATTGATGCAAAAAGAGGGTGCCAGACCCAGACAGGCCAAGTGACTTCCTAAGGTGACGCAGTTAATCCGGGACAGAGCCTAGACAAGAACACAGATCCCCTGACCCAGTGGGAACACATGGTTGAGATATGACATATGTAACAGAATTCATTCTGTCTGTGATTTTATGGTTTGATGTTTTAACATGAGAACATTTTCCTTGCCATTATGGTTTGCTTGTGTCCCCTCCAAAATTGATGTGTTGAATGAAACTAATGGCCAGCGGAGGTGGGGCCTGAAGAGGTGATTAGGCCATGATGGCTCCTCCCTCATAAATGGGATTAAGGCTTATAAAGGAGGCTTCATGCAGTGTTCAACCCTCTTCACCCCTTCCATCCCTTCTGCCATGTGAGGATATAGCATTCCTGACTTCAGGAGGATGCAGCAACAGGGCACCAGTCTTGGAGACAGCAACACTCACCAGAAAACCAAACGTGTCAGTGCCTTGATCTTGAGCTTCCCAGCCCCCAGAACTGTGAGAAATACGTTTCTGTTCTTTGTAAATCACCAGTCTCAGGTGTTTTGCTATAGCAGCACAAAGGGACTAAGACAATTGCTGTGCATAGTGTATTATATTCCTATGGCTGCTATAACAAATTATCACAAACTTAGTGGTTTAAGACAATATACATTTATCATATGAGAGTTCTGGAGGTCAGAAGTGCCAAATGGGCTTTATGGTGCTAAAATCAAGGTGTCAACAAAGTGGCATTCATCTTGGAGATCCTGAGGGGATCTATTCCTTGCCTTTTCCAGCCTCCGGAGGTCACCTGCTTCCTTTGGCTGATAGCCACTTTACTCTGAACTCTATCATAATTCCTTTTTGGATTCAGACCCTTTTGCCTCCATCTTTATTTTTTGATACAGAGTCTCACTCTGTTGCCTGGGCTGGAGTGCAGTGGTGCCATCTCAGCTCACTGCAATCTCCGCTTCCCAGGTTCAAGCAATTCTCCACTTCCACCTCTCAAGTATCTGGGATTACAGGTGCATGCTACCACATCTGGCTAATTTTTGTATTTTTAGTAGAGATGGGGTTTCACCATGTTGACCAGGCTGGTCTTGAACTCCTGACCCAAGGTGATCTGCCTGCTTTGGCCTCCTAAAGTGCCAGAATTATAGGCATGAGCTACCACACCTAGCCCTGCCTCCTTCTTATAAAGACCCTATGATTATATTGGGCCTACCAAGAAATTCCAGCATAATCCCCCCATCTCAAGATTTTTAACTGAATCATATCTGCAAAGTCCCTTTGTCATGCCAAGGTAGCATAGTCACAACCTTGGGGGATGACGCTATGGATATCTTTTGGGTACCTTTATTTTGTACCCTATACCTAGCATTGAACCAAACACCAAGTTGGAGATAAGCATGAATTTGAGAAGAATCACTTTCTCCATGATTTTGTTGTTCAGGTATTAACTCATCATAGGAAAACATTTTGACCATATTATTGCATGTACTAAGAGTAATGGAAGTTTTATAAAAATATGGTCATTTACCAAGTGAACCTGTTCCAACTATTAGACACATAAGAGGTCTTCTTTGTGGTTGCTTTGACTTATATAGAGTATCTTAAGGGTGGGCATGGTGGCTCATGCCTGTAATCCCAGCACTTTATGAGGCTGAGGCAGGCAGATCACCTGAGGTCAGCAGTTTAAAACCAGCCTGGCTAACATGATAAAACCCTATCTCTACTAAAAATATAAAAATTAGCCAGGCATGGTGGTGCATGCCTTTAATCCCAACTACTTGGGAGGCTGAGGCAGGAGAATCGCTTGAACCTGGGAGGCAGAGGCTGCAGTGAGCTGAGATCATGCCACTGCACTCCAGCCTGGGTGACAGAGTGAGACTCTGTCTCAAGAAAAAAAAAAAAAAAGTATCTTAAATGTTAATTGTGAGAATTTATACATTGCAAAGAAATACAAGGTTTACATACTATTGCAATAATTAATGCACAAGTGTTTAACAAAATAAGACCCTATCCAGAATAATTGCATGCAAGAAGAAAAATTCACAAAAATTTGCTATTTCACTGCAATTAGAAAGTGTTAGCACTTTCATTAAGAACTATTGTTCTGCCATAATCAAAGTACAGAGATTTGCTTTCTAATATGCTAGAATGATAATGAATTCCTAGAGGATACTATCATTTTTAAGACACTAAAATTTAGAAAAAATACATCTACATATGCATATATATATTTTACAAGTCCTAGGTAAGAGGATATTTTACATTTTCTGTAAGAGTGAAGAAGAAAACATTTTCCAAGATTAAAATTACACAAATGTTTTGTATATGAATATGTAATATAAAATAGTATCATTTTATTAGTGTTTGAAAGTTAAGGCTTCTAACAGCAGTAACACTAAAGAAATATGATTATAACATTTCTCTGCACAGAGCAGTTTTTAATATTAGCTTAAGGTTTTTCTTAGAAGTACTCTGGTTCTGGTCAGAAGATGGTAGTCTTAATCATACGCAAACAGTACACACCTAAGTGTGTTTTCTTTCGGAATACAACGCTGTTAGGCCAAAATCCAAACCTAATTAATGTAGTATTCTGTGCTCTAAGGTTGTGGAATTTTTGGAATACTAAGCTACCAATGGAGGATAAAAACGAATGTTTTAGAACTCTGAGTGTGGGGGAGGGAGGTTTATGAGAAACACGATCAATACAAACCCAGTAGTTGATACACAACTCTTTAGGGGCTGTTTACTTCTAGTATGAAGTAAATGATGACATGTTTGTTTTGGTTTTGACCACTCTGTTCTACTTTGTATCGTCGAAAGTTCTATGGCACACAGTAGATAGTCTGTATATATAACCTGCTGTCTTATAAATAACCTGCTGTCTTAGTTGGCTCCAGCTGCCATAGCAAATTACCATAGCCTGGGTGGCTTGAACAACAATTTATTTGCTCACAGTACTGGAGGCGGATAGCTCAAGATCAGGGGCCAGAAAGGCTGAGTTGTGATTAGGGATCCCTGGCTTGCACACAGTTGCCTTCCTGCTGTTTGCTCACATGGCCTTTCCTAAGTGCAGAGAGAGAGAGGAAAGAGAAAAAGGGCGGGAGGAAAGGCAAGAGCAAGGCGAAGGAGAAGGGAGAGAAGGAAGGAGACCTGGAGATTTCATCTTTCTCTCTTCCTCTTCTTATAGGGTCACCAGACCTATCAGATTAGGGCCTCGCTCATATGACCATTCAACCTTTAATTACCTTCTAAAAGCCCTATCTCCAAATGCAGTGGCATTAGGGGTTAGAACTTCAACGTATGAATTTGGTGTTGGAGTACGATTCAGTCCCTAGCATTCCACCCTATGATGCATTGAGCACATTTAAGTTAAAAAAAGTGTCCGTAATGCATGATGTCTTCAAAAAAAACCTTATAAAAAATGGATAGAGAAGCGAATGGAAGAAATGTTTTACCTCTGGCTGATAATTATTAATGTATTTTTAATACTTTGTGTATCTTTTTGGAAAGACTCATAAGCAGCTAATATTAAATGAAATGAAATAAAGACAAACAAAAAAATGACACAGGGAGCTTTATCTGTTATTCCCTCCTTATCAATACCTTTTTCACTAAAATTTATTCTTTTGGTTCTAATGGTATGTAATTAGCTTAAAATAAAAAGAATTCAGGATCCCTTTGAACATTTCCCACATAAATAAGTATAAAATAAATGAAATATGATCTGATCATTGTTTTATATTCAAAAACATCCAGAACATTGCCACAATGTCATACTGAATAAGAAAATCTGACCTAAGACCAATATGAAAATTGGGTACCAAGATTACCAAGTAAATTTTTGCCAACTAGCCCTATTTTCTTTCCTCGTTTATTCAATAGGGAGAACACAGTTCTTACAGTCGGAGGAAGTAGCCTAGTTCTTCATTCAGCACACCAATGGTGTTTATGCAGACACCCAGAGACACCTTAAAAATTAGATTAGAGCTGTAAGTGAAACAAGGCTACTGGCTTACAAGATAACCATCAAAAATCCTAAACTGCATTTTAATAATGCAAAAACAAACAGGGTTAATATTCATTTTAATCTCTTGATGATCTGTTTCATGCTCCGCTTTCCTTCTCAGGTATTTACAGAGAGAAATAATATGGCTCAAGTTTCTAATATTAAAAAGAAAAAGAATTAACATATTCAACTTGACTAACAGAAATATGTAGAGGGAATGATTTAATAATATTCTTAAATTTGAAGTTAATTCATTTTAAATGTAAATTTCAATTGGAGAAACCCAGATGATTTATTCACCAAAAAGATTCATCAGGTGATTTTCCTAATTCTACTTTTATGTAAACGTTCATTGCTCTACTGAGTTTTCATGTCACATTTAATTGACCCTTTTATATTGAAAGCACAGTCGAAGGAAATGTGAAGGGGAGAAGAGAAAAATCATGTATTCACTTTCAGATCAGTATGTTCAGCAGTTCTCAAACTTTAATGTGCATTTGGGTCACCTGAGAATCTGGTTAATGTAGATTTTCCAACTTAGTACGTCTGGGGTGTGTGTCTAAGAATCTGCATTTCTAACAAGCTCCCGGGAGAGGTCTGTGAAATATCATTTTGCTTATCAAGGTGCTAGAGAATAGGTGATAGTGGGAAAAAGCTAAGCAATCCCAAGAAGTGAAGTCTCTTCCTCTGAAAAAATAATATGAAGAAGAAAAGTCAAATTTAAACATCAATCGGCCAACATAACTATAAAGTAAAACTGCCAACAAGCAGAATACATCTGAAAAGGCCTCTGTCGTTATTTCAAGTCCAGAAGATCAAAGCAAACAAACACAATCCAGAAGCTAGGGATACAGTAATAGAACAAATCTGCTATAGGTTGTATCCAGAGTCATTAATATTGATGATCATATGATAATAATAATGAAACTAATATATATTGTACCAGCACTGTCTACAATGTTTATTCATAGTCAACTTGGATTATGGTTACCTGAAATGAAAACCACTGTGTTCTAAACTGTTCATTATCTGTCCTGATGAACAAAAGATGATACTATTAAGAAGGTAAAAGCAAAAATATATTGGGAATGTAATATGATGTCTTTCACATTTGACTGAGTAAATCTTGCTGTAGGATATAAATGCATTGGGTTTCTGATGCAAATTACTCATTATAAGACAAAGAAAAATAATAGAAGTAGTTCTCAGAGTAATGATTTAGGGCCTGGGTTTTACATGTTTTCCAAGGGCCTTTATGGTTATACATAATTCATGAATCCTTATTTCTGTAATGTTTGAAATTTTTCCCCTCGAAGTGTTTTTTAATGATTAGGTCACATGGCCAGAACAGTCCTTTAATGTCCTTTAATGTCTCCCTTTTTCCCGGTTTATCATTTTTCCATTTTGCCTAGGAATACATTAGCCTTTGCTGCATACCCTCAAAACATCTACTTTCATAATCAGCTTGGAACTGAAAATGAACAGTGGGACCTAATTGAATATTATGTGTTTAAGATGGCTAAACCAGATAAAATTTTGAAATAAGAAATGCATATACATACATATAAAATAAAGATTAGAAGATGATCAGCACAAATAAAGAAATGTATGCTAGCTGAACATATTTCAGTGTGTAGGCAAAAGTATTTATTAAGTATAAAAAAGCATGCTGTCCTGAAATGGTGTGTTTCTATATGAAGACCAAAGTGGTTTCACACTTTAAATACAAAACATTTTCATTTATAACTAGTTCATTAGACATGTTAGTATGGTTTTTAACTTCAAAATTTGAATTTTTGGATGCCTTTTTAAAAATTCTAGGAATTTAGACATGATTTTAATGTTGGTGGTCTTTGTTTTGCCTAGCAAAATACAACTTATGTTCTCATATATGATCCTTAACAGCCCCAAATTGTTTGATACTCATTTGATAAATGGAGTAAAACATTCATTCTTGATTACACTAGATGAGAACATGTATGAGTACAGTGAATTTAAAAGAATATGACACAGAACAAACTAATAGGCATTTTAAGCATTCTTAAAAGTTTGGACTTTGTGATACGTTATTAACACAGACTATTTTAAGATAGGAATTTGGAATGAATCTTATTTTGTTTATTATTCAGCCTTTTCTCTCCTGGGAGAGTTTTCCTGTATTAATTGCTTCTGTGCTCAGATGCTTCTAATTATTAACCTGCAGGTGTCTCTAATCACTGTTTCTTCCAGCAGAGTTTTGTTCGAGGGCCATTAGCTGCGATGCTTAATTACAATACACTGTACCTAGTTTTGTGTACTGTTTGATCGTTCACATAGCTTCCCAGACCCAGAAAATAGTCACTGGCAATCATTTTCTACAATTAACCACAGTGCCCTGTATCTCTTTCTCTATTATTAAATTGGATCAGAGTGTGGGGAATTGATACAAGAGCTAATCCTTAAAACTGAAGATGCTAATCTCTGACACATCTAATGATACTTGTTCTCCAGGATACTAAAATCAAAGAATGTAAATGTATTTCCATGTCTTAGAGTCTGAACACTGAAGTATATATAAAGATGTTTAGAGTGACTGAATGTGAAAGTGTGCAGGATCCTTAGAAATACACTATTTCTTGCGTTTTAAACTTAGAAAAGTATGGCTGCAATAGACTTAACCTAAATGAGACTTTTCTTTTTCTGGACTTCATCTGCTACATTGCATTCTCGGACTACTCACTTTCTAATGCCATTTTCAAACATGTAAAAAATACAAACTCTTGGAATAATTAGAATAATATCAACATAAGGACATATTTCTGCTGCAAAATTATTCTTGGAATACAAAATAACGTCTTTTCTATTTTACATCGGAATAAATTACATGTTGAATGAAAATCTACATGCAAATAAAGAAGTTCATAGGTCAATAGTTTTCTCCTACTCAAAATGCTTATTTAGATCTCTGAATATGTCTTTTGACCCAGACGTGGCATCTAAATGGGGCCCTGTGATTATGGCCTTAGCTATGGCAGAATGTGTGGAGGCCAGGCCGGATGCTGTGATCAAACCTAATTCCGTCTGGTGGCTTCCATGCCTGCCCTTGTAATTACTGTTTGGCTGGACTCAGCAGGATCACCAGGGTGTCTGTTGGGTCATAGGTTGGTTGTGTGTGTGTGTGTGTATGTGTGTGTGTGTGTTGGGTGGTAGGTTGGTTGTGTGTGTGTGTTGGGTGGTAGGTTGGTTGTGTGTGTGTGTGTGTGTGTGTTGGGTGGTAGGTTGGTTTTGTGTGTGTGTGTGTGTGTGTCTGTTGGGTGGTAGGTTGGTTGTGTGTGTGTGTATGTGTGTGTGTTGGGTGGTAGGTTGGTTGTGTGTGTGTGTCTGTTGGGTGGTAGGTTGGTTGTGTGTGTGTGTGTGTGTCTGTTGGGTGGTAGATTGGTTGTGTGTGTGTGTGTCTGTTGGGTCATAGGTTGGTTGTGTGTGTGTGTGTCTGTTGGGTCATAGGTTGGTTGTGTGTGTGTGTGTGTGTCTGTTGGGTGGTAGGTTGGTTGTGTGTGTATGTGTGTGTGTGTTGGGTGGTAGGTTGGTTGGGTGTGTGTGTCTGTGTGTGTCTGGTGGTAGGTTGGTTGTGTGTGTGTATGTGTGTGTGTCTGTTGGGTGGCAGGTTGGTTGTGTGTGTGTGTGTGTGTCTGTTGGGTGGTAGGTTGGTTGTGTGTGTGTGTCTGTTGGGTGGTAGGTTGGTTGTGTGTGTGTGTGTGTCTGTTGGGTGGTAGGTTGGTTTTGTGTGTGTGTGTGTCTGTTGGGTCATAGGTTGGTTGTGTGTGTGTGTATGTGTGTGTCTGTTGGGTGGTAGGTTGGTTGTGGTGTGTGTGTGTGTGTGTGTGTCTGTTGGGTGGTAGGTTGGTTTTGTGTGTGTGTGTGTGTCTGTTGGGTCATAGGTTGGTTGTGTGTGTGTGTATGTGTGTGTCTGTTGGGTCATAGGTTGGTTGTGTGTGTGTATGTGTGTGTGTCTGTTGGGTGGTAGGTTGGTTGTGTGTGTGTGTGTGTCTGTTGGGTGGTAGGTTGGTTGGTTGTGTGTGTGTGTGTGTGTGTGTGTGTGTGGGTGATGTTTGTTTCGTTTTGTTTTGATTTGGTGGTTGTAGGTTTGGGTTTGTTGTTGCTGTGGTTGTTAGTTAAAATCCATGTTTCAACATGTAAAATCCAGTGTTTCAACAGTACAAATTCTCGCAGAGGTGAAACAAGTATCTGGCAATCTCTTAGTGTCACATTCAAAATCAGAATTATTTCATGTGTTCCACAGCTGAGTTATCTTTCTCGGTTTTACCTATTAAGTTCACATTTAGCACATTTGAAGGTGTAATGTCATCACTCCTCTTTGAGGACTCAGTCACTCCCCCATCCCCGCCCTATATTACAAATACTTTCAGGGTATCAAAATAGCTTTTAAAAACGCTTTTTTTTTTAAGTGAAAATAGCATTAGTGTTTTTAGCACTTTCAGTGTGTGTTACCTGTATTTCTTAGCATACTAAACAAAAAATACCCACAAGTAACAAAAAATCAAATTAGCAAAACATACAGTTCTAATATAAATTTACAGTAAGGTTTTGTGCTTTTAAAAATCTATCAAAATCTTACTGGGAAAATAAGTTGCTTATATTTATTTTTCACATTTATTACTGTATTTGTTCATTGTTAAAATTTTTCTGCCCATCCATGAAATTTATTCTTGTACGTTTGTACTAGGAAACTAAAATTTTATTACACTGGAAACTCAACTCTTGCATAGAAGCTTTAAGCTACTCCATCTTTGAATGAGAATTTTGAAGGCGAATAACTCTTAAACATGACATTTCAAATGGTTTTGGATTCACAGTCTCCATAATTTGTTTCCATTATCAGTTCGTTTCGTGTGTGTTAGCATCACTTGTATCTGTGAAAGGATATTAACCTGGAGTTCTGCCTACAGGAAGGAGAATGGCCTGTTTTGCTTACATGATCCCAAACAAAAATACCATCATCACCCATTAGACAACCTATTTTAGGGTTGCCCTGATTTTATAAAGCATTTGTCTGAATTTTATAACTATTTATCAGGAAATTTAATTACTAAAAAATCCCCATATGTACTATGCACTCTATATACACATAAGATATAAATGGCTGAACTAAAATCCTCATTGGAAAATTCTTGTATATTCTTTTAAAAGTCCACAGTATAAAAGTCTACTTTATGAGCCTGAAAAAGTAGACTTTTACATAATCAGCCTGTAAAAAATCTCATTGAAACCTATTCTTAATTATTTAACACTCCTTTCATGTTCAAATGTTGTGATTAATAGAAATGATCCTAAACTTTGTAGTCATTAGCAAAGCCCTATAATATGCTATAAAAACAATCTACAGACTTGTTATCTGGGTTCTTCATTCTAATCTTTCTGAATAACGAGGTGACTTCAGTATATTAATGATGTCATTTTCTGGTTTTTATCCTCAACAGAAGCATATGATGGAAACCATTTATCTCAAACCAATTTAGTATCACACTGTAGAAGACAGTAAATGGAAGAAGTCTTGTATTGTGATTTATTTCGTGCCTTATGATCTAAGGTTGCTAACTATTCATTGACTTTATCTGGTGTCCAATACAAGATTGCCTAATTTAATTTTGGTGTCTAAGGCATAGCTACTGTCAATGCAATGGTTTCCTAAAATTGGTAAAACAATTAACTGTAGAATTTGTGCTGGAACTTGTTGTTCAACAATATTATCTTTCAATATATCATGAGAGAGTTTTGCTTAAGAGAGTCCTCAGTTTAATTATTCAAGTTGAAGGTATATTCATGCTATGGAGCAATGCGATGAACAGAATTCAATTCTAGAAGTCGACTCCAGCTGGTTTACAATGACCATTTATATTTTGTCCTTTGTTATCTGTAGCATATTCATAATAATTAATAAACATTTATCAATCCTCTGTATGAGAGCACTAGGGGGTTTAATGATCTCTTCTTGCTTAGAATGGGCATAAGCATTATTATGAATCATCTAAGTAGCACATCTTCATCTGCTTTTTTGATAGATGAAAAGCATCGTAATAGAAATTAAGTTTAAATTTGGCATAATTCTGTTTTATGATGTAACGGTTACAAATACAAAATAAGTAGAAATCATCCTCATTTTCAGTTAATGAAATTTAATGGAATAACACCTATTTTGAGAAGATTATATACATTGTTAATATTTTATGTGGAAGTATGCATAAGAATTGTCACTTCCGTCCAAACCTTTATTAAAGATCTATTGTTCTCTAAGCTGCACCACACATCAGAGATGCAAAGATAAGTAAGAGAGAGCCCCTGTTCTCATAGAACTCACTTTCTAGTTGGGGAAGTGGTACTGTGGAGAAGCAAACACATTAGTGCTCTGGCTGCAGAGAAATTAACAGAGAAACCTTGCACAGAGGCCAGCTGGTCTGTCAAATCAGAATTCACCAGGCAAGCGCCCCCTAGGACTCTCACCACCTTTGGCTCAGTTCTCAGCTTTGCAATCTAGGAACATAGTTGTCAGCAACTAAAAGATCAAATCAAGAGAAAGGATTTTTATTTAGCAAATTACTAGAAGCCTAGAGCTGTTTCAATATTTTATGTTAGTTTTCCTAATACTTTCCTATTAGATTATATTTTAATCTTTTAAATTAAATTTTATTAATTTTAATGTTAATGCATTGGAATTTTTAATTCTGATGTTAATGCTTGTCTAAGAGGAGACAATATTATATCCAAATAGGAGACAGCTGTGAGGGATGCCTCACTTTCACATCTCCCCAAACAGAAATGATAAATATAAGTTTCCTGCCAATAGCTTAAAGAGGGTGAAATGAAGACACAGAGGAGAGATGGTTAATCTTTTTGAGAGGATCTGGGTCAGGAGAGTTGGATGCAAATCGGCTGAAAAGGTCAAAAACAAAAATGATAGAAGGAACGTCTGAATGATTTAAGGCTTTCTTGAGACTTGAGCCACGAGAAAAAAACTGACTAGCCAATAACTACAGGATTTTATGTAGGTTTATATAAGCAAGCCATATATATGTAACAGTGTTCCTAGATGGTGATTATTTATATGGGTAATTTTACTGTCCTCAATTTTTTCCTTACACACTGACTAGAAACTCAAATTTGAATAAAATTCAACTGTGCAATACGGTATAATCTTTATAGAGAAAAGGTGACTTTTGAATTAAGCTTTGAATATGTGTGCAATTTTCTCCAATGCAAAACGCAAAAGCCACTTCAGGTTGACAGAACACATATTTATCAAACAAATATAAAAAGAATTTATCTGATATTATAAGATTTCAAATATCAAGCTGTACAAAAATAAAGCTGTTATACATTTTATCATAATTTATTAATGACAGAGTTAAGAAGCAAGCCCAAGATTCCTACTGAAACTATTCCAGGATGTGTATTAGCTAAAAGTACCAATGTTCACACACATGTACATGCATTGCCCGTAATTAATCCATCACAAAAGTAGAGCTCAAATTAGAGGATGAATGCCAGCCACCCTTGAGTGCTAAAATCAGAAAAGACAAAATGAAGTGGTTGGTACTTATGAACTGTATCAGATACCTCTAGTGCTGCCTAAGAACCTCTCAGCAGGGTCTCTCTCTGGGGCCCTTGAACACTTATCTCATTCCAGATCTGGCAAGTACTGATTTTGAATGATTACATCTTTCTTCATGCTCGCATGGCACATGTTTCCTGCCTCCTTCATGTTTTCCTCTTGTGCCTGAGACAAGAGATGCAATTGGGACACATCAGGGCTTCCTTATGTGCAATCTGAAAGTGTGTGTTGGCAGGTGAGGAGCGGGGGAGGGCAGGTTCATGGCCTATGAAGAAAACCTGTCACAGTGGAAATTGGAAATAACTGATTAATTATTTTTTCCTTCCCCCAAGATAGACTGAGATACAGTAGTTCATGCTGCCTTTTGAAGATGGCAAAATTGTGCTTGATGCAGAGTGTTGGCAGTTTGGTAATGTACCTCCGTGTTTTTGCTCTCCCTCTGTCTCTTTACTCTGGTTCTGACTTCCTTGGGAGAGTACTTCCTAATAAAGAATTAGCGCATAAACTTTTTCTTGAGATTCTACACCTTTTATAGCTAGGAGAATAACCAATTCCAAAAAGAAAAAATTATAGACCCTGTGGATTCCAGATAACTTCATTAAAGCTTTGGAAAAGCAAGGACACATAGTTCTTCAAAATGGTTTCTATGGAGATTTAAGGAGTAAATATTTGCAGACTTCAGCCTTTTAATTAAAAAAAAAAAAACAAAAAACACAAACAAACAAAAAAAACCTTTCTGGCTGCAAACACAATAAAGATCAGTAAGCCCAGCTTCTAAGTTATGGTTCATGGTCTGGTACCCGCAGCCAAGTCCTCTGCCTACTTCAGAAGGAGGGAATGTCAGTTTTCCTTCTTTGCACTTCTGGTAGATGCTGTTTACAGATGGGTGGAAGATCAGCAAAGTTTCTCAGGGAAAGCATAATGTAGTTAAAACACAAAAAGCGAATAGAAGTTGGCAAGGGAAAGGGAGGTGAGGAATTTGGGAGTAATACTAACAGGATGACTAGAAATCAGGAGAGCACAGTTGTCTTCACAAAACTGGATTCAGTATGGTCACGTGATAAAGTGATGGGTGAGGGTGTGGTGAGAGATGAGACTAGAGAGGAAGGAGAAGACTAAGTCTGAGCTGTTTGAGATGGTGGCCACTAGCCATATGTGGCTACTTAAATGTCAGTTAACTATAATTAAAGATTTCAGTCTTCATTCACATTAGCCACATTTGAAGTGCTCAGTAGCCACTACCTTGGACAGAGCAGAAACATCATAGAAAGTTTTCATTGGGCACAACTTGGATAGTTTTCTAAAGGTGTCCTAAGGTTTCCTTGTGCAATAACCATTTGTATTTATAGACAGATTTAAAGCAGTGTGTTTCTTTCAAAAGTATCAATTTAAAGGGAAAGATAGGGCATTTTATTGTATTTTATTTTATTTTATTATTTGCTTTTTGATTACTAGTGAGATTTCTCTGCCTTTGCTTCAGGAAGCATTTTCTTTTCTTTCTTTTTTTTTAAAGGAATGACATGATGAGAAAAGCACGGGACTAGATTCTAGTCCAAAAATTAGCCATTTGTCATTTTAGACAAATCACCTGATTTTATTGATTCTCTGTTTTATTAACTGTTAAGGGCATTAAACTTCTGTTCACTTGTTCTAACTCTTAGATAGTAAATAATGTAAAACAAATAATAAAGCAAAAACTGAGGGAAAGAGGTTAAAACCCTTTATCAGAGGATCATTAACTGAGTCGTAAGGTGCAGTGGTGGGTGCATCAAGGGGGTTGTGCGGTGGCTGACGAGGGGTTGTAACGTGGGCAAGGGCAGGAGGGGGCTGGTCTTTACCCACTGCCATCCCCGTACTCTTATTAAATAGAGATTCCTAGTATTGCTGTTATAAAAATTGTCCTGCTGAACACAGTTCTCTCAAAAATATTTTCTGAGATTCTCTGACAATCAAATCTGGATCCCAGCCCCAATATTGACCTGCGATTACATTATGGATGAAATTAGATATGCGCTTTCGATGGTGTACATTTATTTTTCAAACCTCAGGAAGCCATATTAAGCGCTTAATCTCAGGTCAAGTGTCTTCTTATATCTCCGCCCTTGATTTTTGTACTCATAAGATTGTATCCAGAGAGAAGTTTGAGGAGTAATTTATTACCTGGGGATTAAAGCAAACCCTGAGCTTGGGTGTCCTGACATAGAACCATCTCTAACATTCTGCAACTGTAGATTTTTAATCATCTAATTTTAGGGAATTCAAAATATTTTTCTGACTTTACCTACATTCAAATTAAGTTAAAATAGCACTGATAATGGATAGTATGATCCAAACAGAAGCATTTTAAATGAATCTAGTTAAGTATTGAGCCGGGCACAGTGGCTCACACCTGTAATCCCAGCACTTTGGGAAGCCGAGGTGGGTGGATGGCTTGAGGCTGCGAGGTGGTGACCAGCCTGGCTAATGTGGTGAAACCCCATCTCCACTAAAAATATAAAGATTAGCCAGGTGTAGTGGTGCACGCCTGTCATCCTGGCTACTCAGGAGGCTGAGGCATGAGAATTGCTGGAACCTGGGATGCAGAGGCTGCAGTGAGCCGAAATCACGCCACTGCACTCCAGCCTGGGTGACAGAACCAGTCTCTGCTCCAAACAGACAAAAAAGAATCTAGTTAAGGGTTGATGGTGAACATCAGCAGGCCCAGGCTTAACACTTATTTTTCCAACTTGCTTACTATAAATAGGATTAGATTTATTCTTGCCCATATTGTACCCATAATGGGCATGAAAATCAAATTAAAATAAATATGAATAGGAATTAAAGTTTTATAACAACTTCAATCAAATCAATATGTGCACTCCATCAGAATTACACTTGATTTAGTATATAGGAAAAATTGTGCTATCTGGGTTGTGTTTATATATGACATCGTAGTCTTCACCATTGATGAATCACTATCTATACATCACCCTTTAAAAATGCCTCGGATTATCTCATGCCACTGGGAGACTTCTAGCTCCAGGTTTTAATCAGTACTAGCAAGAGTTAAGGAAGCTGATTTATTGGCTCAGTTTGTAATGTGAATGTTCACATGTATGTAATGTTTAAAATCCTCTAATCTCTGTGCTACCTCTCTGGGTTGTGTTTCCTCCAGAAAAATATTATCTGTTAAGGAATAATGACCTTTAACACTAAAGCCAATTTTTCCTGGAGCTTGTAATCTCTCTCAAAAGCTGACAGATTGTTTGGTCAGAATGTTGGGGAGGTTCTTCATCATTTTTATTCATTCTTCACACGATGTACGCACCACAGTGTCTCCTGTGTTGGAGCCAGGCCTACACAACTTCCTGTGAGCTTCTCCAAATCATAGCTGTGCTGCCAGGTCTTGACTGATGATAGTTGTTGAGAATCTGATTCATATTTACAATGATAGAGAGAAAACCTTCACCTAGCCAAACTGATCACTGAGATGAGACTGACTCACTTGCTTAGTGTAGGCACAGAAGCTGATTTTTAAGCCTTGGCATTTTATTCTCAAAGTAACTCATAAAAAAGAGATTCAAAATGTAGGCATTGTTTTTACAAAAATATTCGTAACTTGTTAAGGTATAAAATCTTATAAGAAACGGGTGTCAAGAAATGTTTGAAGAAAATTTACCTGGGATATTAGCAAAATCATAGATTAGGGATGATTCCTATTTTAGGAATTAAGGGAAATAAAATGATAAAATCACCAAAAGAACATGCTGATAAACATGGTAAAGACTTTTAATATTTAGAAGTTAGTATTTCAACACATGCAAATAAATTCAATAGATCTATTTCATAGTGATAATGTTGGAATAATAATGTGGTCATGTAACAGATATTTATTGAATATATACTGTGTGCCAGGCAGTGTTCTAGGTTCTGGGAAAAATGATAGAAGAAAACCATTAAAATTCCCTGTGTGGATTACACTTTGCTAGGGAGGATAGTAACAGATGTTTATGTAAAATATAATAGCTATTACGTAGTGATAATTTTCTAAGAAAATGGGAATAGAGAGTGCTTGGGGAAAAGCTGGTTAGGTTGTTATTTGTTTTTTGTTTTTTCCTCAATTTTAGAGTGGTCAGGAAGATTCTCTAGAAAAAGGTGACATTTAAGCAAAGGGATGAAAGAGGTGACATATTATAGCAAGCATAGTGCAGAGTGCTCAGGGTGGAGGAAACGGGCTGTGCAAGGGACCTGAGAGAGAAGTGAGAGCGATGGAGGAGTAGAGGGGGAACTTGGAAGCAAGGAGTAAAGTGCCGTTTGTGCCATTGTAAGGACTTTCCTTTCCCTCTGCGTGTAATGAGAAGTCATTTCAGGATTCTGAGCCAGACACTGTCATCATCTGTTTGACATTTTCACAGATCATTCTGTGTTTGGAACAGACTTTGGACTAGAAATGTGATGGTGGGTTATTGAGCTATTACCAAGTGCCAGGCATTGAACGAAGAAATTTACATATCATATGCTATTTAATTCTAACAGTCCAATAAATGTAGATATTATGATTAGCCTTCATTTACTGAGAATAGGAAATTGAGGCTAAGAATAATGAAATCAACAAACATCCTTAGTAAATTACATAGTGAAGATTTGAGCCCAGTTCATCTGTTCCAAGTATCTGCATCATTCACAACTGTACTTTACTACCTAAGATCAGGTGAAAACCACCACTAGCATAAGTAGTTTCAAAGTGGCAATATCAAGGGTGTTCTGCCTCTACCCCAAATATCTCTTCTCAGTAGCTGTCTGTCCCAGAAGAGCCACAGCCATTTCCAAATAGGGCTTGAAATTTTCTTAGGATGACTTCTAGTATGCGTGTGTGTGTGTGTACAGTATTGATAGATTAGATAGGTAAATAGATATCGCTATGGTGAATTCAATAATTTTTCTATCATATTTTATCTATCACATATTACTTTTTCTGTACTGACCGTGTAACTTTGCCACTTGACACTCCAACTAGTAACAATGCTAGCATTTTATTAAATATTTTCTGTTATCTTAGTAGACACTGTCTTCAATGACAATTTTGTAGCTGCCTTTCTACTGTTTGCTGCTCTTATTTCTTCTTCTTCTTGCCTGTTGCACTGAATATGTTGGTGGTAGTAGGTAGCCTTATCTCATTTCTCACCTTAGTGGTAATTTTTCTAATATATCACCATTAAGAATGATGTTTGTTGAAGGTTTCTGGTATATATTATTTGTGAAATCAAGACAAATCTTTCTTTTCTGAGCTTGCTAAGCAATTTTAAAGTTACGATTGGGTTTTGAATGTTGTCAAATGCTTTTTCCTTCAAAATCTCATGATTTATTGTTTCGCTTTTTGTTCATTAATATAATTGATGGAATTTAATATATGTAGTTCCTAATATCGAACTATCTTTACACTTCTCATGATTTTTAAATATTTCTGTATTTTTCTTACCAATATTTTGTTTAGAAGTTTGCAAATATGCTCATAATTTAGATTGAACAATAGTTTTCTCTTTGTGCTAATATTATCCAGTTTGGATATTAAGAATATGCTATTTTATAGAATACATTGGATGGATTTCTGTATTTTTCTAAGCTGTCGAACAATTTAAATAACTAAAATTATTATTTTTGATTTTTAATAAAAATCTATGCAAAACCATCAGATCCTAGTATCTCTTAGGAGATTTACAATTACTTTTCCAGCATTGTTTATGGTCGTGGATCTATTGGTTTTTCCATCTCTTCTTGAGTTGATGTGGACATTGAAATTCGAGTATTATGACAGGTGTGGTGTTGGAGGGAAAGAGAGAGTGTTCAAGCGAGCTCCAGTTGACGATATTTCAAGACACAAAAGGGAACGACAGAAAGTCCAATGGATAACAAAAACAAGAACTGTAAGTAGACAGTCGAATCTAATGGTTTACGCTTCAGAAACTCACATGAACTGAAGGAGGATGGAGAAATAATTGTCTGGATCTTCATGAAAAGGAGGAGAACATATAAATCACCTTGAGCCCAAGGAAGACAGTTATAGGAGACAAAATTTTCTCCACCTAAGCGGGTATCAGTGGAAGTAGTAGACTAAAAAGAAATAGCAATTTTAGTTTTATAACATTTAGAGAAGAAATTAACTACCCTGGAGAATTTTGGTGTGAAGTGGTGTGACTTCCAGAAAGTGCAGTGGAAGGATCTGGGAGTCAGGAATGGTGGCAGGAGGTGACCTGGGAGTTAAACTTCTCATGGGAATAGAGGTGACAGGAATATGAGACATTGATGAGATTAGACCTAAAGGATTTTCAGGAAACCTGTGACAATAACACTGCAAATACTGGCATATTTTTTAAAGAATGGGAAGATAAGAAGTGTCTTGCAGGAGCTTGCAGAGTCCTGTTTCACTCCCTGGTTCCATCTCCCCGTGGCTGTATGGAGGTCACACGAGGGAGATGTGCCAACTGCACACAGAACTGCCTGGGCAGCTTCGCCAGGAACATGTATGTCTCTGCCTTAAATCTCTTATTTTGATATCCACAAATAGGATAGCATCATAGTTTTGGACTCTTTGACACCAATTTTGACTCTCATCTACTTAGCCCAAGGCCATCACCATAATCTCAAAATCAAGCATTCCACTCTTAGACATTACTTCCCACCTTTACTGTCAGCCCATCCAGTGCCCAGATGCCAACAACAATTCCAACTCTTTTGGATTTCCAATTTATGGAAACTTCCCCACTGCCTTCAGGTCTCTTTTTATCTGACTGATTTCCCTGGTCCAACATAACGATCACTCCCTCAAATATAACCTCTATATGCTTTGTCATGTCTCTCTTCATCTTCCCTACACATCTACCAAAAATACGTCTCTGTTAAATTTTTCATCTATTCTTCATCTGAATAGTTGGAAAAAATCACACAACCAAACTTGCTTGATTCATTTTAGATTCATAACCAATCACCTCCAATAGAAACAGCAATTCTTTCCCTTCTCCAGCCAATTCACTTTCTCTCTTCCCAAGATGAGTATTTCACACCTTCTCCATCCTCCTCAGACCCATAAGATGTGCTTTGCAGTTCTTCCTCCACATTGATTATTTTGCTTGTTAATTCATTGAGGAAATATAAGCAACTAAGGAAAATTCCCATCTGCTCCAACAACTCTCCAACCTACCTTCTTCTCTACCTGCCGATGTAGCCAACCTCCTACCTCAAAAGATAAATAGCTATTCTGTTTTTTGCCTAAAACCATCTCCTCCAATTGGAACCCTGGATTCCATCCCATAGCCTAAAATAATTGCCATTTTAATCAATTAATTAAAAATGTTGGCTGCCTCTTCAAAATATATGATAAGCATTATCCTTTGAGTTATTTTTTCAGTGTTACCATCATCTCTTCCCCTTTGGGCCACACACACACACACACACGCATTCAAATTCAGAACTATTCAATAAGATGACAGCAAGAATGAGGGATAAAACAAGAGAAAAAACAAATTTGGAACTCTTCAAGTGAACACACACACACACACACACACATGCACTACACTGTAAGAAAAGTGCAGAACCAGACTAGCTGAATTCACTTAATTCATTTTTAGATCACTGGGGAAGAGCAGGATGGCAAGGAATAATCTTGGTGATGAAAAAGATGACTCCTTCAAAATCAAAATAATGTTAATTGAACATACTGATTATTTCCTTCTGAAATAATTTCAATTAGTTCATTTTTCTTTTTTCTTTATGTATAACATATTACATATATATGGGTTATATGCGATATTTTGTTACATGCATAAAATGTGTAATGATCAAGTCAGGGTGTTTAAGGTATCCATGAATTTGAATATTTATAATTTCTATGTGTTAGGAACAATTCAAGTCCTCTCTTCTAACTACTTTGAAATACATAATACATTGCTGTTAAGTTTAATTACTGTATTCTGCTGTGGAATGATAGAACTTATACGTTTTATCTAACACTATGTTTATACCCATTAACCTTCCATTCTTCATACCCTCCTCCCACCGACCCACCCTTCTCAGCCTCTAGCATCTATCGTTCTGCTCTTTACCTTTATAAGATCAACTTTTTAGCTCCCATATATGAGTGAGAACATATGATATTTGTCTTTTGTTTTTATAAACAAGAAGTGAGTAATTACCCCTAATATAAGAAGCCTGTAAATTGATAAATGATTTTGCCTAACTGATATGGAAAAGTTTGCTCTTTCAACAGTAGAGATTAATGAAGAATTCCCCTGAATAGTGATACACCCTTTTGAAGTCTTGGTCTGTACTTTGTTATTTAGATAGTACTGCTCATTATCTGTGGGAGGCAAAAAAAAATCTTTTTTCCTGCTTCACTAAACCTATTACCAATACTTGCATTACAACTTGTTATTTCAATGCATTTCGGATTCCATTAGGTTTTTGCATATGATTTTGTGTATATTTTGGTGTTTTAAAGTGTCATCCCTGTGGATCAAAATATAATAACTGAATTATCAATCATGTTGGTATTGCTGTAGCTCAGATTATTGTTGTCTTATAAAACAGATATGGCCTGTTTAAGTCTTAGAGGTCTTTGATTTAGTATTTTTATTATCTTAAATTGTTACGTCAAAATATATAAGAATGACATAGTGTTGATATATTTTTGTATGTAAAATAATTTCTCATTGTGATTATGTAATTTTCTTTCCATTAAGGTGTGAAGCACAGGGTCTTTGAAACGCAACCTGCTGACTGTGTTTTGCCTGTCATTGCTAGTATCGTCATATCAAAAAGATATCTGACAAGGACATATTTTATGACTTGTGCTGAAGCAGTCAGTAAGTTATCATAGTTCTCATTTGAGTAGTTATAGGCATCTCAATTGCTTTCTAAGTAGAAAGTTTTTCTGGCCAATTTTAATCTTGCTCAGAAACATGAAAATATATTTCCTGTGTATACCATGGACAAAGTTCCCGGAGAAAACATGTTTATCTAACTTTTGTCAATTTTTTTCTGAATTACGTGATGGTTTTGACTTAATTCAACTGTATTAACTCAAAGAAATCCAAATTTTTGAATTCAACCAGAAACAAATGGAATTGTACTTGTATGGAAAAATGAAGATTATTTTCTTTTAAGTAACATAGTTTGGGTTTTTTCCTTTCAGAAAATATATTAGATAATTGTTTGTCTTAACTATTTTAACATTGTGCATATCAGTAGTAATTAAAACCTTAAAATCAAAACGTAGATTTCTAACTTCGGATTGAGATATTCCTTACTGGAAGGATTTGTTTCTCCTCTTTTTCTTTCTCTGTTTCCTTCTATTCATCCTTTTTTATCTTCCTCTTCTTTCTTACATTCTCTTGTTGAAGTATCTGGGTGATGAATATTTTCTAATGTCTTTACTCTAAATCATTTAGCTTTAAAAGGAAAACTTATAAATGTAGCAAACAATTCCTTCAGGTAAAATAAGTATGTGCTGACGGGTGGTACGCAAAATACCTACCTGATATTTTCTCTACTTGAAATGCACTGTGCCCAAATCATTATAAATTTTCAAATAAATAAAATTTGTGATAGTTCACACAGAGGCCAGAACATTGTATGTTCCCTGTCATAAATAAATATTATATTTATAATTATTAAAATTAACTTATATATTTATTCATTATACTTTATCATAGCATATTTGTAGCACAGTGCTTTATTTATTATTATTAGTATTGTTATTATACTTTAAGTTTTAAGGTACATGTGCGTAATGTGCAGGTTTGTTACATATGTATCCATGTGCCATGTTGGTGTGCTGCACCCATTAACTCGTCATTTAGCATTAGGTATATCTCCTAATGCTGTCCCTCCCCCCTCCCTCCACCACACAACAGTCCCCTGAGTGTGATGTTCCCTTTCCTGTGTCCATGTGTTCTCATTGTTCAATTCCCACCTATGAGTGAGAACATGCAGTGTTTGGTTTTTTGTCCTTGTGACAGTTTACTGAGAATGATGGTTTCCAGTTTCATCCATGTCCCTACAAAGGACATGAACTCATCATTTTTTATGGCTGCATAGTATTCCATGGTGTATATGTACCACATTTTCTTAATCCACTCTATCATTGTTGGACATTTGGGTTGGTTCCAAGTCTTTGCTATTGTGAATAGTGCCTCAATAAACATACATGTGCATGTGTCTTTATAGCAGCATGATTTATAGTCCTTTGGGTATATACCCAGTAATGGGATGGCTGGGTCGAATGGTATTTCTAGTTCGAGATCCCTGAGGAATCGCCACACTGACTTCCACAATGGTTGAACTAGTTTACAGTCCCACCAACAGTGTAAAAGTGTTCCTATTTCTCCACATCCTCTCCAGCACCTGTTGTTTCCTGACTTTTTAATGATCGGCATTCTAACTGGTTTGAGATGGTATCTCATTGTGGTTTTGATTTGCGTTTCTCTGATGGCCAGTGATGTGAGCATTTTTTCATGTATTTTTGGCTGCATAAATGTCTTCTTTTGAGAAGTGTCTGTTCATGTCCTTCGCCAACTTTTTGATGGGGTTGTTAGTTTTTTTCTTGTAAATTTGTTTGAGTTCATTGTAGATTCTGGATATTAGCCCTTTGTCAGATGAGTAGGTTGCAAAAATTTTCTCCCATTTTGTAGGTTGCCTGTTCACTCTGATGGTAGTTTCTTTTGCTGTGCAGACGGTCTTTAGTTTAATTAGATCCCATTTGTCAATTTTGGCTTTTGTTGCCATTGCTTTTGGTGTTTTAGACATGAAGTCCTTGCCCATGCCTATGTCCTGAATGGTATTGCCTAGGTTTTCTTCTAGGGTTTTTATGGTTTTAGGTCTAACATGTAAGTCTTTAATCCATCTTGAATTAATTTTTGTATAAGGTGTAAGGAAGGGATCCAGTTTCAGCTTTCTACATATGGCTAGCCAGTTTTCCCAGCACCATTTATTAAACAGGGAATCCTTTCCCCATTTCTTGTTTTTGTCAGGTTTGTCAAAGATCAGATAGTTTTAGATATGTGGCATCATTTCTGAGGGCTCTGTTCTGTTCCATTGGTCTATGTCTCTGTTATGGTACCAGTAACATGCTGTTTGGGTTACTGTAGACTTGTAGTATAGTTTGAAGTCAGGTAGCGTGATGCGTCTAGCTTTGTTCTTTTGGCTTAGGATTGACTTGGCAATGCGGGCTCTTTTCTGGTTCCATGTGAACTTCAAAGTAGTTTTTTCCAATTCTGTGAAGAAAGTCATTGGTAGCTTGATGGGTATGGCATTGAATCTATAAATTACCTTGGGCAGTATGGCCATTTTCACGATATTGATTCTTCCAACCCATGAGCATGGAATGTTCTTCCATTTGTTTGTATCCTCTTTTATTTCAATGAGCAGTGGTTTGTAGTTCTCCTTGAAGAGGTCCTTCACATCCCTTGTAAGTTGGAATCCTAGGTATTTGATTCTCTTTGAAGCAATTGTGAATGGGAGTTCACTCATGATTTGGCTTTCTGTTTGTCTGTGATTGGTGTGCAAGAATGCTTGTGATTTTTGTACATTGATTTTGTATCCTGAGACTTTGCTGAAGTTGCTTATCAGCTTAAGGAGATTTTGGGCTGAGACAACGGGGTTTTCTAGATATACAATCATATCATCTGCAAACAGGGACAATTTGACTTCCTCTTTTCCTAATTGAATACCCTTTATTTCCTTCTCCTGCCTGATTGCCCTGGCCAGAACTTCCAGCACTATGTTGAATAGGAGTGGTGAGAGAGGGCATCCCTGTCTTGTGCCAGTTTTCAAGGGAATGCTTCCAGTTTTTGCCCATTCAGTATGATATTTGCTGTGGGTTTGTCATAGATAGCTCTTATGATTTTGAGATGCGTCCCATCAATACCTAATTTATTGAGAGTTTTTAGCATGAAGGGTTGTTGAATTTTGTCAAAGGCCTTTTCTGCGTCTATTGAGATAATCATGTGGGTTTTGTCTTTCGTTCTGTTTATATGCTGGATTACACTTATTGATTTGCGTATGTTGAACCAGCCTTGCATCCCAGGGATGAAACCCACTTGATCATGGTGGATAAGCTTTTTGATGTGCTGCTGGATTCGGTTTGCCAGTATTTTATTGAGGATTTTTGCATCAATGTTCATCAAGGATATTGGTCTCAAATTCTCTTTTTTGGTTCTGTTTCTGCCAGGCTTTGGTATCAGGATGATGCTGGCCTCATAAAATGTGTTAGGGAGGATTCCCTCTTTTTCTATCCATTGGAATAGTTTCAGAAGGAATGGTACCAGTTCCTCCTTGTACCTCTGGTAGAATTCGGCTGTGAATCCATCAGGTCCTGGACTCTTTTTGGTTGGTAAGCTATTGATTATTGCCACAATTTCAGAACCTGTTATAGGTCTATTCAGAGATTCAACTTCTCTCTGGTTTAGTCTTGGGAGGGTGTATTTGTCGAGGAATTTATCCATTTCTTCTAGATTTTCTAGTTTATTTGCGTAGAGGTGTTTGTAGTATTCTCTGATGGTAGATTGTATTTCTGTGGGATTGGTGGTGATAACCCCTTTTTCATTTTTTATTGCATCTATTTGGTTCTTCTCACTTTTCTTCTTTATTAGTCTTACTAGCAGTCTATCAATTTTGTTGATCTTTTCAAAAAACCAGCTCCTGGATTCATTATTTTTTTGAAGGGTTTTTTGTGTCTCTCTTTCCTTCAGTTCTGCTCTGATTTTACTTATTTCTAGCCTTCTGCTAGCTTTTGAATGTGTTTGCTCTTGCTTTTCTAGTTCTTTTAATTGTGATGTTAGGGTGTCAATTTTGGATCTTTCCTGCTTTCTCTTGTGGGCATTTAGTGCTATAAATTTCCCTCTACACACTGCTTTGAATGTGTCCCAGAGATTCTGGTATGTTGTGTCTTTGTTCTCTTTGGTTTCAAAGAACATCTTTATTTCTGCCTTCATTTCATTATGTACCCAGTAGTCATTCAGGAGCAGGTTGTTCAGTTTCCACGTAGTTGAGCGGTTTTGAGTGAGTTTCTTGATCCCGAGTTCTAGTTTGATTGCACTGTGGTCTGAGAGACAGTTTGTTATAATTTCTGTTCTTTTACATTTGCTGAGGAGAGCTTTACTTCCAACTATGTGGTCAATTTTGGAATAGGTGTGGTGTGGTGCTGAGAAAAATGTATATTCTGTTGATTTGGGGTGGAGAGTTCTGTAGATGTCTATTAGGTCCACTTGGTGCAGAGCTGAGTTAAATTCCTGGGTATCCTTGTTAACTTTCTGTCTCGTTGATCTGTCTAATGTTGACAGTGGGGTGTTAAAATTTCCTATTATTATTGTGTGGGAGTTTAAATGTCTTTGTAGGTCGCTCAGGACTTGCTTTATGAATCTGAGTGCTCCTGTGTTGGGTGCATATATATTTAGGATAGTTAGCTTTTCTTCTTGAATTGATCCCTTTACCATTATGTAATGGCCTTATTTGTCTCTTTTGATCTTTGTTTGCTTAAAGTCTATTTTATCCGAGACTGGGATTGCAACCCTGGCCTTTTTTTGTTTTCCATTTGCTTGGTAGATCTTCCTCCATCCCTTTATCTTGAGTCTATGCGTTCTCTGTACGTGAGATGGGTTTCCTGAATACAGCACACTGATGGGTCTTGACTCCTTATCCAATTTGCCAGTCTGTGTCTTTTAATTGGAGCATTTAGCCCATTTACATTTAACGTTAATATTGTTATGTGTGAATGTGATCCTGTCATTATGATGTTAGTTGGTTATTTTGCTCGTTAATTGATGCAGTTTCTTCCTAGCCTCGATGGTCATTACAATTTGGCATGTTTTTGCAGTGGCTGGTACTGGTTGTTCCTTTCCATGTTTAGTGCTTCCTTCAGGAGCTCTTTAGGGCAGGCCTGGTGGTGACAAAATCACTCAGCATTTGCTTGTCTGTAAAGGATTTTATTTCTGCTTCACTTATGAAGCTTAGTTTGGCTGGATATGAGATTCTGGGTTGAAAATTCTTTTCTTTAAGAATGTTGAATATCGGCCCCCACTCTCTTCTGGCTTGTAGAGTTTCTTCTGAGAGATCAGCTGTTAGTCTGATGGGCTTCCCTTTGTGGGTAACCCGACCTTTCTCTCTGGCCACCCTTAACATTTTTTCCTTCTTTTCAACTTTGGTGAATCTGACAATTATGTGTCTTGGAGTTGCTCTTCTCGAGGAGTATCTTTGTGGCGTTCTCTGTATTTCCTGAATCTGAATGTTGGCCTGCCTTGCTAGATTGGGGAAGTTCTCCTGGATAATATCTTGCAGAGTGTTTTCCAACTTGATTCCATTCTCCCCGTCATTTTCAGGTACACCAATCAGATGTAGGTTTGGTCTTTTCACATAGTCCCATATTTCTTGGAGGCTTTGTTCATTTCTTTTTATTCTTTTTTCTCTAAACTTCTCTTCTTGCTTCATTTCATTCATTTCATCTTCCATCGCTGATAGCCTTTCTTCCAGTTGATCGCATCGGCTACCAAGGCTTCTGCAATCTTCACATAGTTCTTGAAACTTGGCTTTCAGCTCCATCAGCTCCTTTAAGCCCTTCTCTGCATTGGTTATCTTAGTTATACATTCATCTATTTTTTTTTTCAAAGTTTTTAACTTTTTGTCATTGGCTTGAATTTCCTCCCTTAGCTCAGAGTAGCTTGATCATCTGAAGCCTTCTTCTCTCAACTCGTCAAAGTCATTCTCCATCCAGCTTTGTTCCGTTGCTGGTGAGGAACTGCGTTCCTTTGGAGGAGGAGAGGTGCTCTGCTTTTTAGAGTTTCCAGGTTTTCTGCTCTGTTTTTTCCCCATCTTTGTGGTTTTATCTACTTTTGGTCTTTGATGATGGTGATGTACAGATGGGTTTTTGGTGTGGGTGTCCTTTCTGTTTGTTAGTTTTCCTTCTACCAGACAGGACCCTCAGCTGCAGGTCTGTTGGAGTTTGCTAGAGATCCACTTCAGACCCTGTTTTGCTGGGTGTCAGCAGCGGTGGCTGCAGAACAGCGGATTTTTGTCGACCGCAAATTCAGCTGTCTGATAGTTCCTCTGGAAGTTTTGTCTCAGAGGAGTACCCGGCCGAGTGAGGTGTCAGTCTGTCCCTACTGGGGGGGTGCCTCCCAGTTAGGCTGCTCGGGGGTCAGGGACCCACTTTAGAAGGCAGTCTGTCCATTCTCAGATCTCCAGCTGCGTGCTGGGAGAACCACTACTCTCTTCAAAGCTGTCAGACAGGGAGATTTAAGACTGCAGAGTTTCCTGCTGTCTTTTTGTTTGTCTGTGCCCTGCCCCCAGAGGTAGAGCCTACAGAGGCAGGCAGGCCTCCTTGAGCTGTGGTGGGCTCCACCCAGTTCGAGCTTCCTGGCTGCTTTGTTTACCTAAGCAAGCCTGGGCAATGGCAGGCGCCCCTCCCCCAGCCTTGCTGCCACCTTGCAGTTTGATCTCAGACTGCTGTGCTAGCAATCAGCAAGATTCGGTGGGCATAGGACCCTCCGAGCCAGGTGTGGGACACAATATCCTGGTGTGCCATTTTCCAAGCCCATTGGAAAAGCGCAGTATTAGGGTGGGAGTGACCCGATTTTCCAGGTGCCGTCTGTTACCCCTTTCTTTGACTAGGAAAGGGAACTCCCTGACCCCTTGCACTTTCCAAGTGAGGCAATGCCTCGCCCTGCTTCGGCTTGCGCACAGTGCACTGCACCGACTGTCCTGCACCCACCGTTTGGCACTCCCTAGTGAGATGAACCCAGTACCTCAGATGGAAATGCAGAAATCACCCGTCTTCTGCATCGCTCATGCTGGGAGCTGTAGACCGGAGCTGTTCCTATTCAGCCGTCTTGGCTCCACTCAGCACACTGCTTTATAATTTCTTTATTGATTATTGTGTGACGTCCATATGATCAGAACCAAGTACCATTCATATAAGAATAGTGTTTTAAAAATACCTTTGTAAACAGTAGTAGACACCTTCAGAAAAGGAAATCTCACTTTCCTTTGGATTCATAACTAGCAAAGCTAAGGTCTTGGAAGGCTGCAATATTGAACTGAAATAGCTAAAATAACTGTAAAATATGATTATATGACACAGTGCTTAAGAAAAGCTTTCATGTTTCTTATAGGAAGAGAGTTTTCATTTACTCTAATTAGGTTATTCTTTTCTAATTTAGAATAAGACTTTTTTAAGTAATTTCATTTTGGCAGCTTTAATTCTCCCAAGACTGTCCTTTGTATTTCTCACTTTCGCAAAACTGCACTGCCTGCTTATTTGATCTTTTCCCTTGGAAAGTAATAGGACCCTTTTCTTTTGCTCCTTGGACAGCCTGACTTGCCTTCTAATCCATCACAACCGCATATGAGAGGCCTTGCCTCTGGAATCCTGACCCCACCCGGGGAGCTCAGTTCTTTACTTGCAATGTTACTGCCAATTTGGCACATTTGAGAGTTCAGTGTCTCCTCCGCCCCTGGCAGAAAGAAAAACCCATTCCTGACCTTCACCTATATATGAGCCTCTTATTATCTATTATTTATGTACACATTATATAGACTATCAATATCTGGGAATGAGAGAAAACATTTGTATTTAGAGAATTCTAAGATGTCTTTTAATGTTAACTCAATTCTTAGGCATAAGGGATAAAACTACTGTAACTACCTGCAAAACTGAACACATTATCTTTTCATTTAAAATAGTAAAATTAGCCTCAATCTTTGAGCTCTTCATTTTAAGGTCTTGATTTTTTTAACTTTAGTACTTTTTCTTTATTGGAGTTGTAAGGATGTATTGACTGCTTAAATCCTGCATTTAATGCAAAGAATATACAAATATTAGCAAGACAATAATAAATTGGGATATATTTATATTTCCAATAAATGCTATTGGGTGAATATGTGATATAGATGGTCATGCTCCTTCACATATTTAAATGCTATTATCCTCAATTCTTAAATCAGAATGTCCGGTTCAGTTAATAAAGTTAGTATTAGAATCTTATCAGGTACAAGAGCTAAAATTAAAATGCTAAAATTATGACCTTATGTAACTCACTTGATATAATTTTCTTAGTCTGATAATATTGGTGACTGTGAGTTTATCATATCCTCACTAGATAAGAACTATTGCCATTACAATTTTTCTAATAATTGAGCCCATTGATTTTGATAATGAATACTTGAGGACTTAGAAGAATTTCTAAACTTTTAGGAAATTTCTCAGTACTTTTAAAATAGTATTTTTAAGCTCCAAATTTCAAAATATACAGGAATTAAATCTTGCCACTCTCTCTGTGAATACTGTATCATTGATAGGAGGCAGTGGAGAGCTAACTCACATTTAGGGCTTATTCCACTGTGTGGACAGTTGTCAGCACTGTATGTGATAACTAAGCACTCTACCTCTAGAGTCCTTTCAAATAGTTTACTCATAGAAGGGTCTAAGAATATGGACCAATGGTCCAATATGTGAGCACTGAGTTTGCTTATTGTACATAAAACTATGTCAAGCAGTTTTCATTTTCACTTCACATTTGTGATGGATCTATCAGTAGTTGAAACAGGATTGAAATTTAGATTCACATTTAAAATGCTAATTATATTCTTGTGTAACTGCATAACAACATCAGGAAACAGCTGCTTTCACCAAAAAAATGCTGGCTTTAACTTACGTTAAAGAGAGTTTCAGCAGTTTTGTAAAACTTTGAAGCACCCCAGTGCATTTTGGGGATAATTTTTATGAGGCCTGGAAATTCTATCCACGAAAATGTGTAAGACACAGGAGGATCATCTTGAAAACAGCAAAACAGAGGGTAAGATATTGACATCAATACCAAACACATTGAAAAATCACGTTTTGCTCTGATACAGATGTTCATATAAAGTGCAGACACCGTAAACCAACCTACATGACATGATTCTAAAGAAGTGACAAGTACTAGGGGAAAAAAAGTACCTCAGTTAAAACTAGAGGGCCCTAAAGATCAAATTGGCCTTATCAATGTGCTTCTTTCCTTCAGTGAATGTATCTTCTGTTTACTTTGTTAAAATTAAAATTTATCCAGGATAGAGTGGCCCTCAATTTTTTTTGAAATTTCTTAGAACTGGATATGGAATATGCGGTTTATATGTTACTGAGTAAATTGATGAATAATTACAAGGAAACTTTCTCTTCATTTGGCTGTCCAATGGCTATATCCAATGTTGATAGCATGTTGTTATATATTTATGTACAGTTAATTGAACAATTAATGAACAACAACAAAAAACTGTCCATAACTGATTTGCTGTTTGTAAAATTTTCTAGTGTAGTTGTTTTACCTTTGTTGTTAATTTACCTGGTTTTCTAAAGTATATTTTCATGTCAACACATTCCTGATGGTAAGATTGCTGCTTGGTCACTGAAGGGTCTGAGTGGAAATGGGTGCATTGTCTCTCATAAGGGACGTTCTCCTCCATGGAACTGACAATAGCAGATATTACATATTGATGATTCCTTTGGTGCATTTTATTATTTAATTGAAATTTTTAAATCTCATGGAAAGACCGTAGGATAAAACACTCCCATAAAAGTTTATTTTATTTATTAAAGGCTTTATTTTTAAAGTGCTATTTTACAAGTTGAATTGCCTTTATAATTGTAGTACAGTTTTAACACAGTTCAATAGCATAAGACTTCCCCAAATTAAGACAAACAGTGCCAACAGGTGTGATTCAATAAATCCATCTAAAATGAGTATTAATTTACCATTTTAAAAGACTTATTCTTAAGATGGCACATATAATTTATAAGTAATATGTATAAATAGCAAAAACTTTAATACACGTACACATAAAAATCTAATTCATAATATCTACATCTAATTGCAATATTTGTAAAACACATTTTTAATAACAATGGGTTACATGCTAAGATCCTATATTTTGTATTCATAATCTCACATTGTAATTTTACAAATGAACATTAACAATTCTCAGTTTGAAGTTCAGATAAAAAATTGAGTCAACCTACCCCCATAAATTCATTTTTAGGAGGAATTTTACTTAGTCTTCATCAGTTCAGTGATTCTCCTTACATTTGTTTGAGAACAGCAAGTTTTCCTTCAGCAGTATGCTGGTGTGAAGAATCCCTATTATATTAACTAAAATGTTTCTGTACTTTCAGGGTCATCTCAAGCTCTTAAATTATATAAATATTTGTTAAAAATATGTGTTCTATTATATGCAGCATAGAAAGAAAAAGAGTACTTCTATCTGGTATCTATTATATTTCCTTTATGTGCAAACACTTCAGATCAGGAACTGTGGACATTCAAGAACACAGCCCCTTCCTTTATGTGACAGTGGAGAAGAATGGGTCTCATAAACATCCTAAGACATAAAGGAAGGGTAATTGAACACCCATTCCATGTGTTTCCAAAATCACCAGTACCGGATGTAGAATGTACACAACAATTCTTCTGCTTTCTCCAAATGGAAAGTCTCCTTTTTATAGCCAACCTTGTATAGAACTATAAATAAAAACAGATTTATTTTTCAAGGTAATAGGGGGCAGTTTTGATAGAGCTTTTGATCAGGGATTTAAAATCCTGTTCACAAATTTTTTTCAACTGTTATCTAAGAGAAAAAAAATAATTAGGATGCTTAAAAAAGTAAAAATTAATCCATTTCCTATGTCAAAAACATTCAAGTTCATGTATGTGTGATGGTTATTAAGTAAATGAACAAAAGAGCACAGTATAACAATACAGCAGAGGTAAAAAAAAATACCTTTGGATTTAAATATGCCTCCTGCTTAGGGTCTGGAAGTTATCTCTGAGGTGGACTTATGTCTTGCCTTCCAAACACTTGAATGTGATTTTACTTGGTGCACTAACATTTTCAAGTTACGCTTTTTATTCAATTTCTTCAATAGCCATTTTCTTTTCATAGAAAGGATAATGCTTTAATTTATAAAGATATGGACTTGTGATCTATTTAACAAGGACATGCTGTTTTTCATTTATTAATCACATTTATTGAATACCTCCTGAGTGTTTGACATTATTTAGGGTGAGCAACTTAGACAAAGCCCTGCCCTCATCAAGCTTTCATTCTCTTCCCTCCTCTGAGGTGTGATTCATTTCATGGGCCTTGTACCTTTTTTTTTTTTAAGTCACAGAAACAAAATCATTGAGAATCAGATAAGTCTTAACCATATATTATGATGCTCATTAGTATATGTTTTGTCCTCATTAGTATATATTTTTTAACCATAGGGAATTCCTTGGGAGCAATATTAAAGAGGAGTAATATTTTTATCACCCTCTTTATTAGTCTGTTTTCACACTGCTGATAAAGACATACCTGAGACCGGACAATTTACAAAAGAATGAGGTTTATTAAACTTACAATTCCACATGGCTAAGGAGGCCTCACAATCATGGCAGAAGGCAAGGAGGAGCAAGTCACAGCCTAAGTGGATGGCGGCAGGCAAAGAGAGAGCTTGTGCAGGGCACAAGCTGTTTTTAAAACCAGCAGATTTCGTGAGCCTCATTCACTATCACAAGAATGGCACGGGAAAGATCCACCCCCATAATTCAATCATCTCCCACCAGGTCCCTCCCACAACATGTGGGAATTATGGAAACTACAAGAGGAGATTTGGGTGGGGACATAGAGCCAAACCATATCACCCTCTGTCACAGAGTGGGAGTGGCCTCTTTCCCAAAGTTTGCCTTAAGTTTGACTCTAAGCTTAGGTTGGTTGGAGAAGAACTTTCCATGGCAATTCTCTACAAAGTTTATCATTTCAGATGGTGTCATGATGTGACAAGTTGCACAATGAGGAAGTTGAGCCAAATCAATAAAAGTATTTTCAATGTGAATAAATCCTGGATTGTCATGCTTTTCTCAAGACTCTAGAAGATTCTTTTCCCCATTGTCCTTGGAAAGGGTAAGAAACAATGTTGGTTATTGGAAAACTCCCATAAGGAAAGCAGCCTGCCAGTTAAGGCTGGAATTTGGGACCAATGCTACGAGACGATATCTAAAAACATTAAAACACATTACAAGAGAAGCTGCTGTTGATTATTAAGAAATAAACATTCCTGTGGCTCATTTGAAGGCAAATCTGTAATAGTCAGCAGAGGATTCATGTGACCACATCTGAAGCCTGGAATTTCCAAGTTCCTGTGTGCAGTGAGAAGCTGAGTGCCACAGCAATGCAGATGAAGAAAAGATGGTGTTGAACTGTTTCCTTTCCATCTGGTGTTTTACAGCAGCTCTGCTCACAGTTACTCTGAAAGGAAAATAGAACGAAGAAACATAAATTCACAATCTTGTGTTGTTTAGGCTGAATAATCTAAGCCAAATTATTGCTTAGGAATAAATTAAATATTGTACAAAACAGAGTCCAAACATAAATAAAATACATTGGAGGGAGACCTCTCACTTAATGAGACCCTGAGCTAATTTAATTTGCCCAATAATGGCAGCATAACTATACCAGTGCCAAGTATGAGGGTTAGTATAAGTCCTGTCATTTTTCACTGACTAACCTGTATCAAATTGCAACACTCTGAGTATTCTCTGCCACTTTTCCTAATTTATTTTATCTATAGAATATACCCCTACATAAAATATTAGATATTTAACTTTTAATTTTTATTTTTCCCCTCTTGCATTGGAATATAAGCTCTCAGGCAAGAATTTCAAAATGTTTTATATCCTTTCCAATCCTTGGCTCATAATAGGCACTCAACATATATCTATTAAAGAAATAGAAAAATAACTTTCTTTCTTTAAAGATGATGCAGAAGGCCGGGCATGGTGGCTCATGCCTGTAATCCCAGATACTTGAAAGGCTGAGGCAGAAGAATTGCTTGAAACTGGGAGGCAGAGGTTGCAGTGAGCTGAGATCGCACCATTGTACTCCAGCCTGGGAAACAAGAGCGAAATTTCATCTCAAAAAAAAAAAAAATACAGAAATAGATAATATATAATATAAAATACTTATTCCAAATGCATTCTAGTTATTGAAAGACAGTTTTAAGTCAGGAAGAAGTTCGTTAATTAATTCTTTTTATTTTTTTACCCAGTTGCTTAAGAACAATGGATATTTTCTTGTTAAAGCAATTTTTGATCCACTTAAATTTCTTAAAAAACATGTTGATATATGCAACTAACATATATGCATACATTTCATCAAAGATAAGATTTTAGTACAAACTTTTATTTTTCTTCTTATTTAGTTTGGTT
Source organism: Nomascus leucogenys (assembly GCF_006542625.1). NCBI lineage: Eukaryota > Metazoa > Chordata > Mammalia > Primates > Hylobatidae > Nomascus > Nomascus leucogenys. Next base: position 40,965,086 of record NC_044401.1, on the reverse strand, counting down.
CAATCCTAATTTTTTTCTTCCTGCTCCTTCCTACCTTTCGCCATACAGACCTAACAGTACTCATGTTGAAAACCCAATATGTGTCCTTCCATATTTTTTCCTGCATTCATAAATTCTCTTTTTTAAACATGTTTTATATAATTTTTCACTGTTTTATAAAAATGAATATTAAGTAGATTTTTGGTATATTATTTTTCTCACTCAATAATAATATGAACATTTATCTAAATCCAGACTAAATTCATTCTTATTTAAAAGCAACATGATATTATATACAATGGAGGTACCATAACATTATTGGTGGACATTTCTTTATACCTACTTTTTTGTTTTTTAATTATATTTTAGGTTTTAGAATACATGTGCATAATGTGCAGGTTTGTTACATATGTATCCATGTGCCGTGTTGGTTTGCTGCACCCATTAACTCATCATTTAGCATTAGGCATATCACCTAATGCTGTCCCTCCCCCCTCCCCCCAACCCACAAGAGTCCCCGGAGTGTGACGTTCCCCTTCCTGTGTCCATGAGTTCTCATTGTTCAATTCCCACCTATGAGTGAGAACATGCAGTGTTTGGTTTTTTGTCCTTGTGATAGTTTACTGAGAATGATGGTTTCCAGTTTCATCCATGTCCCTACAAAGGACATGAACTCATCATTTTTTATGGCTGCATAGTATTCCATGGTGTATATGTGCCACATTTTCTTAATCTAGTCTATCGTTGTTGGACATTTGAGTTGGTTCCAAGTCTTTGCTATTGTGAATAGTGCCGCAATAAACATACGTGTGTATGTGTCTTTATAGCAGCATGATTTATAGTCCTTTGGGTATATACCCAGTAATGGGATGGCTGGGTCAAATGGTATTTCTAGTTCTAGATCCCTGAGGAATTGCCACACTGACTTCCACAATGGTTGAACTAGTTTACAGTCCCACCAACAGTGTAAAAGTGTTCCTATTTCTCCACATCCTCTCCAGCACCTGTTGTTTCCTGACTTTTTAATGATCGGCATTCTAACTGGTGTGAGATGGTATCTCATTGTGGTTTTGATTTGCATTTTTCTGATGGCCAGTGATGATGAGCATTTTTTCATGTGTTTTTTGGCTGCATAAATGTCTTCTTTTAAGAAGTGTCTGTTCATGTCCTTCACCCACTTTTTGATGGGGTTGTTAGTTTTTTTCTTGTAAATTTGTTTGAGTTCATTGTAGATTCTGGATATTAGCCCTTTGTTAGATGAGTAGGTTGCAAAAATTTTCTCCCATTCTGTAGGTTGCCTGTTCACTCTGATGGTAGTTTCTTTTGCTGTGCAGAAGCTCCTTAGTTTAATTAGATCCCATTTGTCAACTTTGGCTTTTGTTGCCATTGCTTTTGGTGTTTTAGACATGAAGTCCTTGCCCATGCCTATGTCCTGAATGGTATTGCCTAGGCTTTCTTCTAGGGTTTTTATGCTTTTAGGTCTAATATGTAAGTCTTTAATCCATCTTGAATTAATTTTTGTATAAGGTGTAAGGAAGGGATCCAGTTTCAGCTTTCTACATATGGCTAGACAGTTCTCCCAGCACCATTTATTAAATAGGGAATCCTTTCCCCATTTCTTGTTTTTGTCAGGTTTGTCAAAGATCAGATAGTTGTAGATATGCAGCATTATTTCTGAGGGTTCTGTTCTGTTCCATTGATCTATGTCTCTGTTGTGGTACCAGTACCATGCTGTTTTGGTTACTGTAGCCTTGTAGTATAGTTTGAAGTCAGGTAGCGTGATGCCTCCAGCTTTGTTCTTTTGGCTTAGGATTGACTTGGTGACGCGGGTTCTTTTTCGGTTCCATATGAAGTTTAAAGTAGTTTTTTCCAATTCTGTGAAGAAAGTCATTGGTAGCTTGATGGGGATGGCATTGAATCTATAAATTACCTTGGGCAGTATGGCCATTTTCACGATATTGATTCTTCCAACCCATGAGCATGGAATGTTCTTCCATTTGTTTGTATCCTCTTTTATTTCATTGAGCAGTGGTTTGTAGTTCTCCTTGAAGAGGTCCTTCACATCCCTTGTAAGTTGGATTCCTAGGTATTTGATTCTCTTTGAAGCAATTGTGAATGGGAGTTCACTCATGATTTGGCTCTCTGTTTGTCTGTGATTGGTGTACAAGAATGCTTGTGATTTTTGTACATTGATTTTGTATCCTGAGACTTTGCTGAAGTTGCTAATCAGCTTAAGGAGATTTTGGTCTGAGACAATGGGGTTTTCTAGATATACAATCATGTCATCTGCAAACAGGGACAATTTAACTTCCTCTTTTCCTAATCGAATACCCTTTATTTCCTTCTCCTGCCTGATTGCCCTGGCCAGAACTTCCAGCACTATGTTGAATAGGAGTGGTGAGAGAGGGCATCCCTGTCTTGTGCCAGTTTTCAAAGGGAATGCTTCCAGTTATTGCCCATTCAGTATGATATTGGCTGTGGGTTTGTCATAGATAGCTCTTATTATTTCAAGATACATCCCATCAATACCTAATTTATTGAGAGTTTTTAGCACGAAGGTTGTTGAATTTTGTCAAAGGCCTTTTCTGCATCTATTGAGATAATCATGTGGTTTTTGTCTTTGGTTCTGTTTATATGCTGGATTACATTTATTGATTTGCGTATGTTGAACCAGCCTTGCATCCCTGGGATGAAGCCCCCTTGATCATGGTGTATAAGCTTTTTGATGTGCTGCTGGATTTGGTTTGCCAGTATTTTATTGAGGATTTTTGCATCAATGTTCATCAAGGATACTGGTCTGAAATTCTCTATTTTGGTTATGTCTCTTCCAGGCTTTGGTATCAGGATGATGCTGGCCTCATGAAATGTGTTAGGGAGGATTCCCTCTTTTTCTATCAATTGGAATAGTTTCAGAGGGACTGGTACCAGTTCCTCCTTGTACCTCTGGTAGAATTTGGCTGTGAATCCATCAGGTCCTGGACTCTTTTTGGTTGGTAAGCTATTGATTATTGCCACAATTTCAGAGCCTGTTATTTTTCTATTCAGAGATTCAACTTCTTCCTGATTTAGTCTTGGGAGGGTGTATTTGTCAAGGAATTTATCCATTTCTTCTGGATTTTCTAGTTTATTTGCATAGAGGTGTTTGTAGTATTCTCTGATGGTAGATTGTATTTCTGTGGGATCGGTGGTGATAACCCCTTTTTCATCTTTTATTGCATCTGTTTGACTCTTCTCTCTTTTCTTCTTTATTAGTCTTGCTAGTGGTCTATCAATTTTGTTGATCTTTTCAAAAAACCACCTCCTGGATTCATTAATTTTTGGAAGGGTTTTTTGTGTCTTATTTCCTTCAGTTCTGCTCTGATTTTAGTTATTTCTAGCCTTCTGCTAGCTTTTGAATGTGTTTGCTCTTGCTTTTCTAGTTCTTTTAATTGTGATGTTAGTGTGTCAATTTTGGATCTTTCCTGCTTTCTCTTGTGGGCATTTAGTGCTATAAATTTCCCTCTACACACTGCTTTGAATGTGTCCCAGAGATTCTGGTATGTTGTGTCTTTGTTCTCTTTGGTTTCAAAGAACATCTTTATTTCATCCTTCATTTCGTTATATACCCAGTAGTCATTCACGAGCAGGTTGTTCAGTTTCCATGCAGTTGAGTGGTTTTGAGTGAGTTTCTTAATCCTGAGTTCTAGTTTGATTGCACTGTGGTCTGAGAGACAGTTTGTTATAATTTCTGTTCTTTTACATTTGCTGAGGAGAGCTTTACTTCCAACTATGTGGTCAATTTTGGAATAGGTGTGGTGTGGTGCTGAAAAAAATGTATATTCTGTTGATTTGGGGTGGAGAGTTCTGTAGATGTCTATTAGGTCCACTTTGTGAAGAGCTGAGTTCAATTCCTGGATATCATTGTTAACTTTCTGTCTCACTGATCCGTCTAATGTTGACAGTGGGGTGTTAAAATCTCCCATTATTATTGTATGGGACTATAAGTCCCTTTGTAGGTCACTCAGGACTTGCTTTATGAATCTGGGTGCTCCTGTGTTGGGTGCATATATATTTAGGATAGTTAGCTCTTCTTGTTGAATTGATCCCTTTACCATTATGTAATGGCCTTCTTTGTCTCTTTTGATCTTTGTTGGTTTAAAGTCTATTTTATCAGAGACTAGGATTGCAACCCCTGCCTTTTTTTTGTTTTCCATTTGCTTGGTAGATCTTCCTCCATCCCTTTATCTTGAGTCTATGTGTGTCTCTGCACATGAGATGGGTTTCCTTAATACAGCACACTGATGGGTCTTGACTCCTTATCCAGTTTGCCAGTCTGTGTCTTTTAATTGGAGCATTTAGCCCATTTACATTTAATGTTAATATTGTTATGTGTGAATCTGATCCTGTCATTATGATGTTAGTTGGTTATTTTGCTCGTTAGTTGATGCAGTTTCTTCCTAGCCTCGATGGTCTTTACAATTTGGCATGTTTTTGCAGTGACTCATACCGGTTATTCCTTTCCATGTTTAGTGCTTCCTTCAGGAGCTCTTTAGGGCAGGCCTGGTGGTGACAAAATCACTCAGCATTTGCTTGTCTGTAAAGTATTTTATTTCTCCTTCACTTATGAAGCTTAGTTTGGCTGGATATGAAATTCTGGGTTGAAAATTCTTTTCTTTAAGAATATTGAATATCGGCCCCCACTCTCTTCTGGCTTGCAGAGTTTCTTCTGAGAGATCAGCTGTTAGTCTGATGGGCTTCCCTTTGTGGGTAACCCGACCTTTCTCTCTGGCTGCCCTTAACATTTTTTCCTTCTTTTCAACTTTGGTGAATCTGACAATTATGTGTCTTGGTGTTGCTCTTCTCGAGGAGTATCTTTGTGGCGTTCTCTGTATTTCCTGAATCTGAATGTTGGCCTGCCTTGCTAGATTGGGGAAGTTCTCCTGGATAATATCTTGCAGAGTGTTTTCCAACTTGGTTCCATTCTCCCCGTCATTTTCAGGTACACCAATCAGACGTAGGTTTGGTCTTTTCACATAGTCCCAAATTTCTTGGAGGCTTTGTTCATTTCTTTTTATTCATTTTTCTCTAAACTTCCCTTCTCACTTCATTTCATTCATTTCATCTTCCATCACTGATACCCTCTCTTCCAGTTGATCACATCGGCTCCCGAGGCTTCTGCAATCTTCGCGTAGTTCTCGAAACTTGGCTTTCAGCTCCATCAGCTCCTTTAAGCCCTTCTCTCCATTGGTTATTCTAGTTATCCATTTGTCTAATTTTTTTTCAAAGTTTTTAACTTCTTTGCCATTGTTTTGAATTTCCTCCCGTATCCCAGAGTAGTTTGATCGTCTGAAGCCTTCTTCTCTCAACTCGTCAAAGTCATTCTCCATCCAGCTTTGTTCCGTTGCTGGTGAGGAACTGCGTTCCTTTGGAGGAGGAGAGGTACTCTGCTTTTTAGAGTTTCCAGTTTTTCTGCTCTGTTTTTTCCCCATCTTTGTGGTTTTATCTACTTTTCGTCTTTGGTGATGGTGATGTACAGATGGGTTTTTGGTGTGGATGTCCTTTCTGTTTGTTAGTTTTCCTTCTACCAGACAGGACCCTCAGCTGCAGGTCTGTTGGAGTTTGCTAGAGGTCCACTCCAGACCCTGTTTGGCTGAGTGTCAGCAGTGGTGGCTGCAGAACAGTGGATTTTCGTGAGACCAGAAATTCAGCTGTCTGATAGTTCCTCTGGAAGTTTTGTCTCAGAGGAGTACCCGGCCGAGTGAGGTGTCAGTCTGTCCCTACTGGGGGGATGTCTCCCAGTTAGGCTGCTCGGGGGTCAGCGACCCACTTTAGGAGGCAGTCTGTCCATTCTCAGATCTCCAGCTGCGTGCTGGGAGAACCACTACTCTCTTCAAAGCTGTCAGTCAGACAGGGACATTTAAGTCTACAGAGGTTCCTGCTGAATTTTTGTTTGTCTGTGCCCTGCCCCGAGAGGTGGAGCCTACAGAGGCAGGCAGGCCTCCTTGAGCTGTGGTGGGCTCCATTCAGTTCGAGCTTCCTGGCTGCTTTGTTTACCTAAGCAAGCCTGGGCAATGGCGGGCGCCCCTCCCCCAGCCTCGCTGCCACCTTGCAGTTTGATCTCAGACTGCTGTGCTAGCAATCAGCAAGATTCTGTGGGCATAGGACCCTCCGAGCCAGGTGCGGGACACAATCTCCTGGTGTGCCATTTTCCAAGCCCGTTGGAAAAGCGCAGTATTAGGATGGGACTGACTCGATTTTCCAGGTGCCGTCTGTCACCCCTTTCTTTGACTAGGAAAGGGAACTCCCTGACCCCTTCTGCTTCCCGAGTGAGGCAATGCCTCGCCCTGCTTTGGCTCGCGCACAGTATGCTGCACCAACTGTCCTGCACCCACTGTTTGGCACTCCCTAGTAAGATGAACCCGGTACCTCAAACGGAAATGCAGAAATCACCTGTCTTCTTTGCCGCTCACACTGGGAGCTGTAGACCGGAGCTGTTCCTATTTGGTCATCTTGGCTTCACCCTTCTATCTATATCTACTTTTTACTTCAATAGCCATAATGTAATAAATAGCTTTGTTTGCATTATTCAGCATTTTATACTAGTGGTCTTATTTTAATATATATAAAGGCTATAATACTACATTCTCTGTTCCTATGCACTACTCTATTTATTTGGCAATGCTATGTAAGTTTATTGGTTGTTTTGACATCTGGTGAGAGTACACTCTTACTATTCTACTTTTTATTAACTTTTCAAGCTATATTAGGCATTTTATGCAAATTTTAAGATAATTTCATAAAATTCTAGAAAATATCAGGTGTGGCTCAATGTGATTTTAATCAAATTTATACATTTATTTTGAAAAATATCTCAAAATGTACTTTGCTTTTCAGTTGTCTGGACCTTTTAATAATTTCAAATAAGATTCTATAGTGTTCTTTGGCTAGATTTTGCAACCTGTTAGATTAATTCCATAGCTTTTAACATTTTCCCTGTTGCAAATTTTATTTTTCATTGCTTATTGCTAGAGTAAAGCTGCTGATTGTCTTGTATTCACATTTTACTTGACCACTACCCAATTCTCATTAATGGTAGATTTTTATGAAAGTTTATTTGGTATTGTAAGCATGTAATCCTATCATAAGGAGATTGGTTTATATTTTCCTCTCTGTTACTATTCTAAAAAGATCTTATTTCATTAATAACACCAAAACTATGTTATATAATAATAATAATAGGCATTCTCATTGTGCTCTTGTTTTAATTGGTATGTTTTTAGTGTTTCATTACTTGGATAACATTTTCTGTTGAGTTTTGATAGATTTTATCTTACTTATGTAGATTTTCACTATTCTTGTTTTACAAAGAATATTTATTAGCAATGGCAGTTCAATTGTATGTGAATTTCTTAATATGTATTAATATTATAGTACAGTTTTCTTATTGATTAATATAATACCTTATGTAGAAAAAAAAGCCCGAAATTGAACTAACCTTGCATTCTCAAAATAAACCCTCAGTGGTTTTATCATTTTATATTTTAACTTTTTGCATCTTTATCAAAAGCTATGTTTCTCTTAACCTGTTTTTAATACCATCTTTATCGCATTGTAAGTTATATTGCCTTGATAAAATTATTAAGAGGCTTTTTCTTCTGCCTATATCCTTCTTCAGTCCTTAAATGCTCCAACTTTACCCCTCTATTATATAGTTTTCCAGTCTCTCTTCAGTGGCTGTATTCTTCTGGGAGTCAATTGTACTTGAACAATGTCTCTCTGACTGTCAATTGCACAGGTTTGTTTTCATTGATGATTTCACTGAAACTCAGGTGTGGTTTTTAGAGTACCTTTCAGTGGTCCTGCAATTGAAGGAAAGAAAGTTGTTCTCCATCCCCCACACCATCCCAATATTGGTAGTTTATAAATAAGGAGGCTTTTCTGTCTTTCCTCTCACAAACTTCCCTTCAATCTCCTAGATTTGCCAAGCTCCAAGGGCAAATAGGCATAGCCCAATTCAGTTCATTCTTTATTTTGAGGGAACCAGGGAAACCAAATCATTTACATGGGATTGCTGTTGATTATTCTTGTGTAACAATAGGCACAGAATTCCCCGATAGCCATTTGCTTCTTCTTTTCATTTCTACCCTTATTCTCCCATTACTTTCTCTCCTTCAAATATTTTTCTAGAAACCGAAACAGGGTCTGAGTTTACATGCACCCTGTTGCTCACTGCAGCCATTTGGTGTAAGAGGCAAAGGGACTTGTACTTGGGAAGAAAAGAAAAAGAAAAGAAATTTGTATTCATTTTACCATGTTGCCAGAGTTTTCTCCACTATTTCACTTCTAACAGTCTCTGTTACCTTCACAAAAAAAGTACATGAAAAACTTAAGGCTATTTTTTTTGTTCATCATCTCATAAAATTTATCAATCTCCCCCTAAATACATAATAATTTATATGGAGAAAAAACATGTACTTTTTATTATTCATTTTAACTATTTTTAAGGATTTATTTGTAAATAATTTGCTGAAAAACAAAAAGCTCTGTTTACTGTATCCTTAATGATGTATGCCTATTTCTGCTTGGGTAAAGACATGATTTAATCATGGAAATATAGGAATTGCTCATCATACAGAAACTACAACAACATGTGTGATTTATAGAAAAAGCTGTTCTTCAGATTGTCTTTCAGTACATTTTCTGATGGTAATGTTGCCAAATATAGCAGTTACATTTATTGCTAAGCTGACAAAACCTACTGAACCAAATATAATTGAAGAATTTTACTTTCATAATAATATACTAGGGCTTAATATCTATTTAAAAGAATGATTCTTTAAAAGAACACATGCTTTTGTTTCAGATGCTTCAGTTTCATCTCTCTTCAGTGAAAGAACTAAGCAATTCCACTCCTTTCTTACTGCCCCCACCTGCTGGCAAATGAGATTGACAGTTCTCCATCCTGTGGCTCAGAGGGTCTGGGATTTAAGAACTGGCTCCTGTAGCCCAGTTAATCTAAGGAGACATCTTAGTTTGGTCCTGAATCCCTGCTCTACCTAATCTTCTGTCTGCATATTCTCCATAAATGTGAGCCTTTCCCAGGCAAAGAACATCTTATATTTTGTATTCCCAAAACATAAAGCTCTTATTTGCCTCTGTGATACCACCAACTTTTATTTCTGATTCATGTTTCTCTTGCCCATGACTAAGTCTGGTAGAGGGACCCTTTAATACTTCTTTTTCTTTTCTCCAGACTGCATAGTTGTTTGACAGTTATGGCAGTATTATTCTATAAGTAATGAAAAGTGATTAAGTTTTTTGTTTGTTTGTTTTTAGAAAACATACAGGCTACCTCCAAAGTTTTTCTTTCTTTCTGTTTTTTAAACATGACTATTACTGGAAGAATGACTTTGTTTCAGAGTTTTGCTTAATTTCAGCCTCTCTTAGACATTACTTTGCAAGGATATGGGTTAGATAAATGAGTGGGAGTATATTGAGAGATTGATGTTTTATCACAGCCACTATGTAGGAGACAACTGAGGAAGAGTCACACTTTTCCTCTCTGATCTTTTGTTCCTCTACCACAGGTCCTATTTGTCAGAAAGGGGAAGCATTATAATCGGGATGAAATTAAGATGGTGAGAAACAAAAGGACAAGGCAATCATGTATAGGGGGCACACAAGAGAAAGAAAGTGGGAAACTATCAAGGGAGACTCGTGTAGAGTTCAAGAAGGCTTATGTTCTGATCTGACACTTGAAAATACATATATTTTTAACATTTACATTTTCAAGTATCAGAATTTCTTGAGGATACTATGGTTTGTTCTCATTGGTCCAAATAATAAAATCTTATCTTATTTTAAAAGCACAGAAAAGCCAACACCAAGCTAGATATGACCCAAACCCACATTTTCAGCCCTCTCCTTCAGTCCCTTTTCACTGTCCTGGACTTTCTGGGGATTACCTAATTAAAAACAATATCCCTTATCCTTTCCACCAGGATACTGCCATTGCTGAAATTTATAAGTCAAATGTAAAAACACAAGATATAATGAGAATCTTTTGTTGTAGTTTTTCTCAACATAAATTACTATGACTGTCTTACATGCTTCTTATTTCTGCTCCTCATTCGGCCATCATTTATGAGTATGGAGTTACTAGAATGTTATCCTTTAAAGATTCTGATGTAAATATTTGTCAGAATCAGTACAGTAAAATCTGTTACTCACGTTTCTCAAATTTAGTTCCTGGAGTTAACTCAATTTTTCAACTCTTAATAGCTTTATTTTTCTCATCAATGGATAGTTTTGAAGACAAGTGTAAGAACTGATAGCTATCATTAAAATCTTTCATTTGTTTTTCTTCTCCATGGCTTGCATTTTTTATAGCAACCACACAGAAAATGAACTGCTTATCTCAAATTCAATGTGTCTATGGACAATTGATTATTGTGGCCCACAGGTAATTATAAAAAGCCTTTATAAAATCTACTAATAATTCTCATGTCAGAAACTGACATTTATAAAATTATTATTACTTAACACCAGAAGAAACTTTTTCTTTTAATGCTATATTTGCACAAAATTATATAATTTAAGTATTTATGTATGTTTTGTAACCAAATATGCGTGAGATGTATTACCTATATATGAATTCAATGCAATATACGTAGATGTTGGACATATTACACACATTTTACATAAAATAACTGTAATAAAATATAATATTAGGGCAATAACAATTTGCGAATAACTTCTTGATTCATTAGGTTATTTAGCTACAAAAACACATATTATACATAACTGACAATTTATTCGGTGGTATCTGATAATAATAATTATTATTAAGTAAAGGGTACCTGGCACATAGTATGTTATATATATATATATATTTACATAAATAATTGCCACTTCATTTGATCTGAAGAATAACACTGTAATAGATGCTGTTATTGTTACCCAGTTTACAGATGATGAAACTATGGCACAGAGAAGCTAAATAACCTGCTCAGGACACAGAAAGTAAATGGCCTTGTTGGAATTAGACCTTAGGCAGTCTGAACTCCAAAATCTGTTTTCTTAACCATGTTGCTACACAGTATCTATTATTATAATTTCTTAAATGTCCATCCTTTTTCTCCAATATGTTATAGATTTTAGTTTATCCTTTTTCATCTCTATATTGGTATCTCTCAGTTTGACTACAAGTATATTAAATGACTCATTTTGAATTCATATTTGGTTAAGATGCATTTATACTTCTAAATAAATTTAGACTTCATGAAAAATGTTATTCAGTTACACGGCTAAGGGAGAAAGCCAACAGGTTTTCTTCCTCCTGCTAGAATGCAAGCTTCAAAGAAGACGGCGTTTTTTTATCTGTTTGTTTGTTTGCTTGTTTGTTTGTCTGTTTTGTTAATTACTCTATCCCCAAGGGTCTATAATATTACCTGCATCATAGTTGAATACATGAATGAATGAATGAATGGATGGATGAGCAAGTTAAGGCAGAGGGTGGTAGAGAAGAAAGACAAAAAGAACCTGAGTCCCCAGGAAAGTCATTTAGGCACCACACCAACCACGTTACTCCCTCCTTTTTGGGTTCCTTGTTATGTGAAATAATCAATGTCCTTATTTTTTTAACATGTTAATTTTTAAGTTAATTAGATGCCTTTCCTACATGAAGACGATAGTCTTCCTCAGTAAAGCAAACATTTTAGATTATTACAGTAGAACGAGACTGGATTGCTGTATTTTTTATTTCTCTCATCTTTTGTTCCACCTCTTTCTTTCTCTCTCTTCTTGTATCCAATAGCAGATATATTTAACCAAGCTTATTGGAGTAACAGATACAGTCTGCCCCATGGATAAACAGTAGGGACAAAATAAAACTTCTTCCTTTCTGTAAGATTTATTTAACAATTTGATAATATTTTGAGGGGGTGCCCACTGTGTGCTGGGGAGTCTAGTAGATTCCCAAGCTGGTATGAGAAGCAGAAATTTATGTAATTGCTACTGTAATGGAGAAATCTAATGGGAAACAATCATTAATAAAAGGTTGGAGGAAACGACCCTCATAGATATTCATGGCCTTTCTGCTGTTTGTTTGTGTTGTGTGTGTGTGTGTGTTTGAGATGGAGTCTTGCTCTGTCACCCAGGTTGGAGTGCACTGGCACGATCTCAGGTCACTATAACCTCCACCTCCCAGGTTCAAGCAATTCTTCTGCCTCAGCCTCCAGAGTAGCTGGGATTATAGGCACCCACCACCATGCCTGGCTAATTTTTCTATTTTCAGTAGAAACGGGTTTTCACCATGTCGGCCAGGCTGGTCTCAAACTCCTGATCTCAAGTGATCTGCCCACCTCGGCCTCCCAAAGTGCTGGGATTACAGGCATGAGCCATCACACCCAGCCTGCCTTTCTGTTTTAATACCATGTTACAAATAAGTCAAAAGTCAAAGAAAAATTGTCAACCTCCAAATTAAGAAAAAAAAACCCTGCAAACATTTCTTTGTAAAATAAATTCCTTTCTGTCCTTTGGATGAAGTTTAGTATTTATGGAAAAGAATCAGCACTAAAAATTTAATATGTTGCTCCAACTTGGCAGCACACACATTTTGGTACTGTTCCAACTTTAATTCTTGACTAAAATAAAATATAGTTCACCTACAAAGCAGCATTCTCAGCACAGACCCAGATATATCAGTCATTGATGTGACACCATCTAGTAGGAAAAAAACTAGGTGACTGGTTTCACTAACTTTCAGAGTAGAAAGATTCTCAGAACCACAGCCCTACCAAGTTTGTCAACACAACTTCACACTGTCTTTTTTCCTGCAGCCCTTACACTCAAAACTTTGCATCAAGCAATTTACTTAGATAATTCTTTTGTGAACAACTGCTACTCAGGAGGCACACTGAAATCACTACCAGAGGTGAAAGGTTACTTTTGGAAATAAAGACTGGACAAATCACAAATACAAGTGAAACCTATAACTAAGAAAGTTTTTACTTATGAGAGTTGGTTATTCTACTGTTTCATATACACTTGCGTATGAGAAGCCTGTTTACTAGGCAGGTTGATTAGAATTATAACTTTCAAAGTAGTGTTGAAATGAAGGACTTGGTACATTATATGAAGATAATTGAATCATTCCTTCAGTTGGATAAAACTAAAATAATGTGCAACCTTTTTAATTCTTAAAACAATTTCTAGTTTAGGTGCAATGGTTCATGCCTGGAATTCCAGCACTTTGGGAGGCTGAGCAGGGAGAATTGCTTAAGGCCAGGGGTTAGAGACCAGCCTGGGTAATCATCTCTAAAAAAAAAAAATACATATTTTTAAATTAGCTGGGCTTAGTGGCACACACAGCCTGTTGTCCCAACTAGTCTGGAGGCTAAGGCAGGAGGATTGCTTTGAGCCCAGGGTTTGAGGTTGCAGTGAGCTGCGATCAAATAAATCACTGTACCCCAGCCTGAGTGACAGGTCTACTTTGACTGAAAATCTTTTGAGACATTGACCTTGTATAGTGATCTATTCAAACAGATAGAAATAAACCAAAATAGGATCTTCACTCATTAAAACACATACTTGCCTCTGCATGTGCACTCGCAGACACACACAGTGTCAGCAATATGCTAGGACGAGAGATAAAAGATCAATAGAATTTAACCTCAACTGACACAGAGGAGGGTGTTCTGGAAAGGGATAAAAGATGACATAATGGCTACAGTGTTCACTGTTCGTGGGATGAGCGCCCTAAAATCTCAGAACTCACCACTATAGAACTCATTCATGTAACCAAATCCCCCAAAAATTGAAACAAGCATAATAATAATTTTTTCAAAAAGAATTTAACCTCAGCTACACTTACTCTCATTTCAGTGTCTGAAACTACTCAGTCATTCTTAGTGGGTTGTTTTTTAAATTGACATTTTAACCTAGATCTTCTGAAACCCTTTCAATACTTGTGTCTTATTCAACATTAGAGTCTCATAATTCTAGTTTGTTAAAATCAAAAATTAAGACAAATTTTATTTCATGTAAAACTTTCAGTTAATCTTTTCAAGAGACTAGCAGTCATGATTTGAGGGGAAAAGTCTATTTTTACATTCCTTCTCCTTGTCATAAAATATGCTTGGGAGACAGAACAACATGAAGAGATAAGTGCTGGACTTGGAATTAGAAAGTAAGGTTCCAGATTTCCTTCTCAAGAGCTTTGTAAATTTAAACAATTTTCTTAACATCTTTGAGATTTCATTTCTTCCCACTATTTTTGTGAAGATCTAAAATCATCATAGAATCATGTTTACAATGACATAAAACTGGCATGTAACTACCGCTGCTATTACTGGTAAAGTATAGGTAAGCCTAGGTCAAAGTGGTTGGTACAAGATTTCCTCATTTTAGCCACTCATTGGTCTTCCTAGAGAAGCATTATTTCAGTGCCTTACTCAAGATGTTTTGATTGGGACACTGTTCAAAAAAATCTTTGAAATTTATTAAGTCATTAACTACTACAAAAACTTTTACTGAATATGAAAAAAACTAATACATCCTCAACACCTTGTAGATGAGTCTGTTGATTTTGCTAAACATGAGGCTATTCAAATTCTTTTTTTTTATACACTTACGAAATGATAAGAAAGCAGTACAAATTTGGTTTGAATGGGCTATGGAAAGGGGCACTTTTGGAAATCATATACATTGTTGGCTGGGCGTGGTGGCTCATGCCTGTAATCCCAGCACTTTGGGAGGCCAAGGTGGGCGGATCACAAGGTCAAAAGATCGAGACCATCCTGGCCAACATGGTGAAACCCTGTCTCTACTAAAAATACAAAAATTAGCCAGGTGTGGTGGTGGGCGCCTGTAGTCTGAGCTACTTGGGAGGCTGAGGCAGGAGAATCACTTGAACCCGGCAGGCGGAGGTTGCAGTGAGCCCAGATCACGCCACTGCACTCCAGCCTGGGCGACAGAGCGAGACTCTGTCTCAAAAAAAAAAGAAAGAAAGAAAAAAGAAATCATATACATTGTTACTGTGTAAATAATGTTTACACTAAGTGAATTTATATGAGGAAGCATTAATCATTAAAATATTTTTCATGTATTTCCTTTTGAGGAGGGGCATATATCACGTATTTATTTCAAAGAGAGATTTTGGGAGATAAGTCCTTTTTTTGCTTCATTCGAATACATTAAGTACTCTACTTAAATACTCTCCACAAAATTGTACCCTAAATGATTCTGAGAAAATACATAATTTTAATAGTGTATGTGTTGGCGTGCATTTGGAAAGGTTCTATAATCTACCATCTGCACTTCTGAGATAAACAAGTGAGAGGAATTCATTTAGTAACTAAGCAGGAACTTATTTTAAGGAATGAAAAAGTATGGTACTTGGTGGTAATTTCATTTTCAGGACGAAAAACATAGTTGTGGCACACAACAGACTCCTTTCCAAGGAGATGAAAATGACTGTCAATATGTAGTATTGTATTTGTCATGAAGCACAAGTCTTATTGATATGACATAACCTTTCCTTTTTACCTCTTAATGATTTATTTGAGTTTCTGAGGAATCTAATGCCACTTTGTATTTGCAAGGAAAATTGGAAAACCTTTTCCCCTTAAAATCAGGGGAAAAACATGGCAGTGCCTTTCAAATTTAAACCAAAATACAAGGAGGTTGCTGTTGGGTTTGTTCAAGGAATAAGAAATGGGTTAGAATTGAGCCAGGCAAACCTAGTAATGATCAAGTGATGAAGAAACTATCAAGGCTACAAAAAACAGGCTAGATGAGGACAACTTTGATGCACCCAATTATGTCACTTAATAAAGTGTGTCAGCAGTTCCTATAATTAGAAAAGCACCTTGGCTAAAAATTACATTTCTCCCAGGTCCTCAAATACATGCTATTACTATCTCCAAGTTTGAAAGATTTTTTTAATTCTCAAAATTCATACATAAATTACTTAAATACAAATTATTTTTGACTGGCAATGCATAAAAGGTAGATATCAAAAGGTTCTATAAGATTTCCAAAAAGGCAACAATAGCAACAGTAAAACACAACATTCTGCTGGGTGTGGTGGCGCATGCCTGTAATCCCAGCACTTTGGGCGGCCAAGGCAGGCAAATATGATTTGAGCCCAGGAGGTCAAAGTTGCAGTGAGCTGTAATTATAACACTGCACTCCAGAAGGGCAACAGAGCTGGACCCTGCCTTAAAAAATTTTTTTAAATTAATCCCCAGTAGGATTTTTTAAGTAGATGTGAAGTTTATCATGTAAATTTTCAGATATTGAAACCAAAGACCAATTCTAAAAGCCTGATAAATAAGATATTGAACACTAGACATAGGATCCAATTTTCTTATGCTGATTCAGTCTAGTTTTGTGATCCCGAGCAAATTAATTCTCTGTATTTGCTTTCTTCTCTGTAACAAGAAATACTGAATTAGATGCTCCCCCAAATCCCTTAAATTACTAAGGAGTTCATGAAATAGCAGCTCCTATTGTCAAATCACAAATGAAAATTTTTTAGTTCTAGTGATACAATAAGGCTTTATATTCAGAAATAAGATACAGATAGTTTTTTAAAATTATATTTATTTTCTTTCTGAATTAATGCTTCTCTTACTTGTAGTTTTTTGCAATAATGATAAAGATCACAGGGACAACCCAGCACAAATTGTTTAAGGATGTCCATCAAGGAACATAAGTTGTTTAAAAGGCTAAAATGTCATTTGGTAAATAAAATATTTTACAAGCCTATCAACTTTATCAGCATGCAATAATCAGTAGCCAATTAATTTCTTAGATGTTCTTACAATTTTTAATCGATAATAGCTAATTGCTCCGTTTTCCAATTAATGACTCTCCAATGAATGTCCTAAATAAAACTTCAGAAAGAAATAGGAGTGAGCATCATCACATCAGAAACAATTTCATAATTGCTTCATAAGAGAATCATTTATAGATAAAATTTCCGTTTCACTAAACTTGACGTTAATTAGGCAATGTGTATTCAACTTTAGGCAAAGAAAACTTTTAAACAAAAAGTATTTGGTTTTTGTCTGAATTGGGAGAAGGGAACTATTAATGATGAATTAGTATGTTCACTCTTTACTCTGATATTTGAAATAAAGAAGTACAATGATACAATCCAGAACCTAGTGAGCTAAGATTACATTCTTTGTACAGAGGGAGCTTAAAAAAAATAGGTCTTATATGTCCAAAGAGCACACAGATAACTTCTGAGTAACTCAAGCATAAACAGGAAAGAAATTTGATAGCAAACCTTGGTGGAGGTCCAGATTGAGTCTAATTACTGCCACTCCTTGTGAAAAATTTTGAATTAATAAGGTGGGAGGACAAAGGAAAAGGCGAAGCATGATGGGCCTTCCGACTTTAAAAT
The DNA here is from genome assembly GCF_006542625.1 of Nomascus leucogenys. Taxonomy (NCBI): domain Eukaryota; kingdom Metazoa; phylum Chordata; class Mammalia; order Primates; family Hylobatidae; genus Nomascus; species Nomascus leucogenys. Next base: position 40,947,715 of record NC_044401.1, on the reverse strand, counting down.
CTGAAACTTTGACCCTCTTTCAAAATGTGTCCCTCCGCATAAAACTGCCTGAGTTGATAGATGAGTGAGCATTTTAGGTGATGGGAGAGGTCTTTAGGAGACATTTCTCTGGTTATTTCACCTGTGTTGAAGATCATCATTACGGAGGGAGTCGTGCTCTCCCTACTCGTGAAAGCCTGCAAGGCATTCTAAGGGCATAGCATTCAATGACTCCCTGGTGCTAATGTAAATGAAAAATTATCTGGATCTGTTATTTAGCATCAACCAGTTATATGTTCTACCTGTATTATGTGTGTATATTTTTGTGAGAGTATTTATTTAATGTTAGTTCTATGTATTATTCTTACTACAAAAAAATTGAGAAGGCTGTGATTCTACATCTAAGAGTAATTTTTTGTATTATAAATCAAGTTAAAACCTAAGATTTTTTTAAAGACAAATTAACTCTGGTGAATAAATAAATTAATGCATTGTAGATGTTTGACAGATTTATTCTGCCTGAAAAACATGTGGCAATTGCTACAATTCAGCCACTTTTGGGCCACTGCAAGACCATTCCAACTTCTTTCTAGTGAATAATACTCCTTTAGATGAGTAACTGTGAAAAATACTCCTCCTTTAGAGGAGTAACAGTGAATAATACTCCTTTAGAGGAGTGACTGGGAATAATACTCCTTTAGGGGAGTAAATGTAAAACAAATTGGAATTCAGTTGGGTTAGCAATGCACTTTTGCAAATTAAAATAATAGCTTAAAAAGGAGAATTTATACCAAAGCATTTTGTACTGGGAGTTAGTAACAATTACCCTTGAATGTGTATATTCACGGGAATTTTTAAAACGTATCCTCAGTTGCATGGAGAGGGTATTCCTCTCAGATTAAATAGATTGCACACATCTACCAAGGTCATCAGCATTACATAGATTTCCCTGCTAAGTACCTTTTGAACTTACACCAAAAGTAAAAGCCCTTTCAAGTTCACTAAACTTTCAGAATTAAAATACAAACTCAGAATTTCCCTGCTCAAATATAGATTAGACAGTAGCAGAGAAATAGGAAAGTTTAGTCTCTTTTGAGGGTAATAGCATGTATTTTGCACGTTGTTTTTTTTTAATTTCATGAATAACTGCTACCTATATCTACTACTACTTCACAAGTGTTGACTTTTCTGAAGAGCCACTGGGGAAATAATTATTGGATCTTGTTGCCAAAAAAATCTGTGTCATCTCTCAGTAGCTTATAAGCTTTTAACTTAATTTTTGGTCAGTTGCTGGGAGGCTGAGTGCAGCTATTGGGACAAATTTATACAACACTGCAGTGCCTTTTGCTGTAGATATCAATATACAGATATTACTTTTGACTACACCAAGATGAAGGAAAATAGAGATAATATTGTTTGCATTTTAGTGAACTTCTTCAATTTGGTTATAAAACAAGCTGACAGGAGCACGTGTTGGAAGAAGGGAAAACAGTAAGAATTTCAAAACATGAAAAACAGGACAGGGTGTTCTAAGAAGTCAAGAACAGCATCCCATTCTTACTGAAAACAATGTGTTTTGTATAGATTGTGTTTTACCACTGCCACATTCAGGTGACTATAAAGGAAGAACAAAACCTAATTCACCTTAAATGTCAATATAAGTTTTTCAGAGAAACTTCCTCTACCCCTCTTTAAAATATCGATTTGTAGTTTAAAATACGAATTTGTTAATGTGACACCTTCTTCTTTATAACATTTTCATAACATTCATCACAGTTTGCTGCCTTATTTTTGTTTATTTCTTGTTGTTCTCCCTGCCAGACTGTAAGCTCCACGGCAGCTGGGAATATGGCTGTTTTATTTACCACTCTATTCCCAGTGCTTAGCCATGTCTAGCAAATAATTCACTGCGAAATATATGTGTCAAATACATGAATGATGTGCCTTCTGTGGACTAAGAAACCCCCATAAAAGGATAAAATATGGAATGACTTTAGCCTTAGTAGTGTTGTGAAAAAGAGCTTAGAGTGAGAAGCTGGCCAGGTGCGGTGGCACACCTGTAACGCCAGGACTTTGGGAGGCCAAGGCAGGCGGATCACTTGAGGTCAGGAGTTTGACTCCAGCCTGGCCCACATGGTGAAACTCGTCTCCATTAAAAATATAAAAATCAGCTGGCTGTGCTGGGTGTGGTGGTGAGTGCCTGTAACCACAGCTACACGGGAGGCTGAGGCAGGAGACTCACTTCAACCTAGGAGGTGGAGGTTGCAGTGAGCCAAGATCGTGTCACCGCACTCCAGCCTGGGTAACAGAGTGAAACTCTCTCTCTCTCAAAGAAAAAATAAAATAGAGTGAAAAGCATGATTTTCAGGAGGCAGCTCTGTGACTTCCATATCCTTTCTTGCTTAGAGCAAGGATCCTGTGTAAGTAAGTTTGGGCTGCTACAACAAAAATATCACAAACCAGGAGGCCTAAACAGTAAACATTTATTACTCACGGTTGTGGATCAAGGCACCAGCAAATCCAGCGTGTGGTGAGGGCCCACTTCCTAGTTTGCAGTCGGCTCTCTTCTTGCTGTATCCTCACACAGTGGAGAACAGAGGCAGGAAGCAAACGCTCATGCCCCTTATATAATCATACTATTTCCCAGTCACATGGGCTCCACCCTCATGACCTAATCACCTCCCAAAGGCCTTACCTCCTGATATCATAACATGGAGGGTCAGGGTTTCAACATATGAATTTGGGGGCTGGGGGGACACAGTCCAAATCAGATACATTAAGTTATACAATGTTGCAGAAGATGCTTCTTTTTAATAAAGATGGGGTTGCTATAATATGCTGCTCTTTTACTTGACATTTGGACATGAACTACATGAATATCTGTATTTGAATGAGACTTGTTTATGCAGCCATCATTAACTTTGGTTAAGAACGTCTGAGTGAAGAAAATGAAATTGTTAGAAAATGCACATAAAAGAGACTTTATGGACAGATATGCACCTTTTTTGGAGACAGGGTCTTGTTCTGTCACCAAGGTTGGGGTGTAGTGGTGCAATCTCAGCTCACTGCAGCCTTGTCCTCCCAGGCTCAGGCATTCCTCCCACTTCAGCCTCCTGAGCAGCTGGGACTACAGGCCCGTGGCACCATGCCCCACTAATTTTTTTATTGTTATTTTTTTTTGTAGAGACACGGTCTCATTTTGTTACCAAAATCTTCCGAGCTGAAGCCATCCTCCCACCCAGGCCTCCCAAAGTGCTGGGATTACAGACGACAGCCACCACACTGGGCCTGATTTTCTTTTAAAAGACATATGAGATAGTATCAAGACTGATGTTTATATATGAATTACTGCAATTAATAAAAAGAGTAAAACCATCTAGCACCGTAACTTTTCCTCCTAAAGCTTTTCAAAAAGAAAAGAAAAAGAATAAATCCAAAGAAATTACTTAAGTTCAAAAAGAGTGTGAGAACAAGAGACCTGGCCTCCCTCATGGTTATCATGGGATACTACACACAGTTGCTTTTTCTTTTTTTCATTTATTAGGGGTTTATAACATGCAAAACACTCGTCCATTTGAGGAACAGAGAAACTTCTAGCTGAATTTTCTAATCAATTGTCAGCCCATCCTCTCCCTGCAAACAACACATTGACCAAAAAAGCAGACAGATTTAGCTTAAAAAGAGGCCTTTAAATTTTAGTGTCTCTTAAAGACAGGTATTGATAATGACAACCCACAAACCAAGGCTGGGCTCTTGGACAGGGTGGCATCCATACCCAGAGGGCAGAACGCTGCTGCTTGGCATCACTGCAGTAATGGTTCTACTTCATTTTTATGTTCTGTGTATGGTAATCAAACCTCCAATTAAAGAAGGAAGTCTGGTAGTCTGTTGCTTATTATGCACTAGGATCATTGTGATGTGCTTTTTCAGTAAGAGTGATTTCTTTTCTGTCTAGAATTATGCTTTTCCAAGGAAACTCTTACCTTGAGAGGATTCAGAAATTGCAATACCTGCAGGCAACATTTAACATGGACATACAAAAAATGAGGTTCTTCCTGACAAGAAAAATGATTGATAAGTGTATGCTGAGAAAATCATGAAAACATTAGGACACCCAAGAAAACTATTCAGTGGAATCAGCGCTATGCAAATGAATATCAACATTTGCATATTTCCTTTTCCTGCTTCATGCATTAAGAGGCCCCAGGTGGTGCTGAAAGAAGAGCGCAGTTTGTTTTTGGATTCTATAACAATTTGTGTCTTTTGCTCATTCACCAGCTGTGTCAAATACGGCAAAAAATGGTTTGTAGGGCCTTCTCATTGAGGGAAAATAAAAGTTCTTTTTAAAACCTGGCATCTGACGTTCACATATGTAAGTGGATAATATCTGGTGAGCTAAAAAAAGATATCTAAGATCTTAAGCCCAGAGTTTTATTCTAAAAAAAAAAACGGTTTCTTAACTCTCTGGAAAATATGAGCAGGTGTAAAGACAGTTATGTAACCAAGGGGAGCCAGAGCATGAGGAAAAGAGAGAAAAGATCAGATGAAGTAAATACAACTTATGTTTTCTAGATATTAAGAAGAACAGAAATAAAAACCATTCCTATTACCTATTTATTTTAGTGAAGAAAATTAAACATACAAGGCAGAGATATGAGATGGGTACATAATATGTTGGACCCCGTGCAAAATGAAAGCATGGATCCCCTCGTTGCAAAAGCAGGAAAGAAAACAGTACAGTTAAAAGTAGTAAAATATGAACTATATTGGTTTAAGATATTTGGTAGAGTTTGGCTGTATGTCTCCACTCAAATCTTACTTTGATTCTAATAATGCCCATGTGTCAAGGGTGGGACCAGGTGGAGGTCATTGGATCACAGGAGTGGTTTCTCCCATGCTGTTCTCGCGATAGTGAGTGAGTTCTCATGAGATCTGGTGGTTTTATAAGCCTCTGGCATTTCCCCTGTTTGCACTTATTCTCTCTCCTGTGGCCCTGTGAAGAGGTGCTTTCTGCCATGATTGTAAGTTTCCTGAGGCCTCCCTAGCCGTGCAGAACTGAGTCAATTAAACCTCTTTTCTCTATAAATTACCAAGTCTCAGGTATTTCTTCATAGCAGTGTGAGAACAGACTAATACAATATTTTATTATTTATATAATATAATAGGGGTTACACATCAGTAATAAACTGTCAACTTGCAAAAAATAATATTTTAGTGTCATAATTTTATGTAATATAGTAATGCTTTGTTAATATGGTTTCTTGATTGATCATGAGATTTTTTTGGTTCATTTGCCTACGCATATATTTATTAAATCATTAAATGTATACTTTCAACACTTCATTTTCAGTCAGCATAATTGAAAGTGATCAAGTGGTATTTCCAGTTCTAAATCTTTGAATGTCTTCCACAGTGGCTGAACTAATTTACATTCCCACAGATAGTGTAAAATCATTCCTATTTCTCCACATCCTCGCCAGCATTGGTTGTTTCTTGACTTTTTAATAATCGCCATTCTGACTGGCATGAGGTGGTATCTCATTATGGTTTTGATTTGCATTTCTCTAACGATCAGTGATGCTGAGCTTTTTTCATATGCTTGTGTTGGCCACATGTATGTCTTTTTTTTTTTTTTTAGAAGTGTCTATTTATATCCTTTGCCCACTTTTAATGGGCTATTTGTTTCTTTCTTGTAAATCTGCTTGAGTGCTTTGTAAATTCTGGATATTAGACCTTTGTCAGATGGCGTAATGCCTAGGTGATGGGTTGATAGGTACAGCAAACCACCGTGGCACACATTTACCTGTGTAACAAACCTGCACATTCTGCACATGTACCCCGGAACTTAAAAATAAATAAATAAATAAATAAACAAAAAGAAAGTGACGTCAGTCACTCCTGGCAAATGTTTGATAGCAAACAATTTTTGATAATTTTCCATTTAAGAGTGTAATTCTGATGATACAATTGTTCTGAAATTTTTAAGATTATTTATAGGCCATGGCAATATTGAGATAAATTTCTGACAAATTATTTCAAAATATAAGGGTTAGCACATATAGAGCTGAACATTCTTACAGGCAAAGTTTTCTAAAAAGATTTATCTCTTCATATAAATCAATTTCATGTTAGTCTAAATTTAATTTTATACGTAAATTTAATAGTATCTTCATGTTTCCTCTGACATTTTCTGTAACTTGTGAGACGTTATACAAGGAAACAATCATGACTTCATGATCGGTATATCATTCAAAGCACTTGTTTATGCATCCTATCATGTATTTTTAATTGTAAGGAAAAACAATATTAAAATTGTCTTCTTGCTTAATGATTGGTTCATCCAAAATAATATTCTTTTTTATTGACGCATAGACCTTTAAATTTAATTTTTACTTTTAAGCCTGTGGCTACTTGCTTTGCAATCTTGCACCAGTGATCAAAACCAGAAATCCTAAACTCTTTGAATACTTCTGATAACTCCCTGATATGCTCTATTGTAGTATCGCGTGTAACCTTTTATTTTGTAATAATTTACTGACAAAGCTTACTGCCTAAGCAATTAACTTTTCAAAATATTGATATAAGCAGAATAAAAAACTTCCCACTTACCTATTTACTTCACTCAAAGAAATTGGACGTAATAGATTTTTATCAAGGTTGTCAACATAATTTGTAAAGCCCAGTGCAAAATAAAAATATAGAGTCCCTTGTTTAAAAAAGCAGAAAAAATGTGCAATAATCCCAATTCAGTAAATCAAGGTAACTTTTGCCAATAAATGTATCACTTGGCTTTCCATTATTTTATTTTTTCTGTGACTTAATATTTTCTCTTTTCCTTTTTTTTGAGAGGAGAAAACCAACTTACCCTAAAGTCTCAATATTGAAAGAGAAAATAAATGATACACTATTAACTAGAAAGTGACAAAAAGGAATAAAAACTCACTTTTATTAGCTTATTCATAAAACAGTCTCTAAAGCAGACAGTTTGGGAAACAATAAATTTGCTGCCATCATTTATGTCAAATTTCAACTAGAAAGAAAATTTGCGTTAACTATTTGACACTTAGGGGTCAGCAGAAACAGCTAAGTTTTTATTGTATACAGAACTGGAGGCATAAAAGTTCGCCTTTTCCTGATCCGAATTTGAAATGTTAGTTTTTGGTTTCTTCTACGAAGCAGAAAATCCTAAGTTCGTGATATACAGTAGCCTACAAAGCTATTAATTTGGTGCTGTGGATACTGCACCAAGCTAACGCTTTCTAAACTTGAATTCGTATCTTAAGTACATAGCCTTTCAAAGTTGTATCTTGCTTAAAAACATTATATATGAAAGCAACATGCCCTTTGGCATTAATGTGAATTCAGTTTGAAAAGTTTACATATTGCATATGTTCAACATCAGTGTCAATTAATTGAACTGCTTAGGTTCAAACCTTTGTCAAGAAGATGCAAAGCGATACAAAATATATTTTCAAGCCAATACTTATGCTTTGATTACAAAAGTTAGACAAATGTAAATAGAATGAGTTTTTTTTTTTAAACTCACAACTTATAATGAAAGCAAAAACACAGCAATGGTTTTAATAAAGGCTCATTAAAAACTCTGATTCTTGGCAAGCATGTCTATTACTACGTTAAACTATAAAATCTATATGTTCAGAGGGCGAACAGTATTCTCTTTGTTGAGCCAGAGAATGGGTGGGGGGGGGAATTATTTCAAGCTACAGTCATAAATTTTTAGTGAGTCCTTTCAAGCATCTTGCCAAAACATCAGACAGGTTTAGGAGAATGCTTGGCTGCAAATTGATCCATAATAAATTGATTGATGTCATCATGTGAATGTATGCCTTCTATCATCAGTGAAGTGATTTAGGATGTACTACAGTTTGATATGTGTTGGTCCCATAAGTAATTTCTCTTGTAAATTTTGTTTAATTGTAAAAAGTAAATGGAAAAAAGGCAAATGGGAAATTCCATTATAAGGTACCTAATTTTTTGCCAGGCGCGGTGACTCACACCTGTAATCCCAGCACTTTGGGAGGCGGAGGCAGATGGATCGCTTGAGGTCAGGGGTTCAAGACTAGCCTGACCAACATGGTGAAATCCCATCTCCACTAAAAATACAAAAATTAGCTGGGCATGGTGATGCACACTTGTAATCCCAGCCACTCAGGAGGCTGAGGCAGGAGAATTGCTTGAACCTGGGAGGCAGAGGTTGTAGTGTGCCGGGATTGTGCCATTGCACTCCAGCCTGGGTGACAGAGCAAGTCTTTCTACCTAATTTTTGCTAGATCCAACCTCAAATATTTGCAATGCTGTTTTTAAAAGCATTGAGTGGTTTTTTTTTTGTTTGGTTTTTTGTTTCTTTTTTTTTTTTTTGGTCAAGCACCATTCTTGGCACTTGAGATACTTCAGTGAACAAAAGCAGACCACAAATGAATCTTGAGATAGCCATATTTCTGCCATAGTTCCAAAATATGAGGGTTTTAACAGAATTTTTAGACTCATATCTCACTTTCTAGGATTATGTGAGCTTGCATAATTATCCGGCATTTTTGCCTTAAAATGCATTGAGATGTGAACATACCGGAAGAATCATAACATCTCATGATTTTTTACAAAGCAGAATGAAATAAATTGTGAGATGCCTTTCTATGAACAGATAAAAATACAAATAGAATTGAGTCACAAAAAATTGGTCAATCAAGGCTGGGCGCAGTGGCTCACGCCTGTAATCCCAGCACTTTGGGAGGCCCAGGCGGGCGGATCACGAGGTCAGGAGATGGAGACCATCCTGGCTAACATGGTGAAACCCCGTCTCTACTAAAAAAAATACAAAAAAAAAATCAGCCGGGCGTGGTGGCAGCGCCTGTAGTCCCAGCTACTCGGAGAGGCTGAGGCAGGAGAATGGCGTGAACCCGGGAGGCGGAGCTTGCAGTGAGCCAAGATGGCGCCCCTGCACTCCAGCCTGGGCGACAGAGCGAGACTCCATCAATTATTACTGAATGCCTAATGTACAAGCTATGACGATGGGAACTGGGACGTACAAAGGAGAATGAGATAGAGTTCTGAAGTCAGGTAATTCAAAATCTACCCTGCAGCCAACCAAGGCTTCCAGAGCATGAGGAGGGGATAATTGTGGCTTTAGGTAGCATCCTGGTATAACCAGCAAAACTGAAGCCCAGTCCAAAGCATTCAACAGAAAGAGCTTCGCATTTTTGTTCCTTAAGCAGAAGGGTGAAGAGGAGGCATAATTTTGAAATGGGAGCCGCCTTATTTCTGGAGGAAGGACAGTGTACCAGGAAGACCTCCCTCAGAAGAAGCAGCAATGACCTATTTTATCCACCCTAGGCTACTTGGAATAGGACAGTATCCACTTGTCTCCGCATCTCACAGAGGTTGGGAGGCAAAAGCTGTAAATCACTCCTCATCACTTCTCCCAGCTGCCGATGGTGATGGATTAAGCCTCGCTGTAAAGGCCTCGTGCCCTACACAGAGCTTTTGGTAGCCTTGGAAGCCATGCATGGTTCAATACTGTGTGTAGGGCTGTTATTATTTCGTTTAGTCACTGATACAGGCTTCCCCGCTTTCCTGACAGGGTGCAGAAGTGACATGTTTTCAATCTTCTCATGATCAGGAATTCATCTTTTATCCGCTGTCAAGAGAACTCAGCGAAATAAAGTTTTGTTTCCTGAAGGACACAGCAAGAGTGGGAACGTTAACATTTATTTCTGTTTCAAGCTGTCACACAGTTGCTTCTGGCATCAAGGGGAGAGTATATGGGCTCCATTCCTTCTGGTGTCCCCAGGATTTATATCTTCATCAGGTATAAAGAGGTTGCTATGACAGAGACAAAGCTTAACTCACTCAAACTGTCAAAAATATGCATCATTGCTGGAGGCTCAGGAAGGACGGCCCCCCGCCATTCTGCTTCTGAACACCATTATCATCCTTTCTAAAAACAGAAGATAATGTTCCCTCATAATGTTCTGCTTTGGAAAGCTGATCTCTTTTGTGTTTTAAATTTCACTATGATTGGCTCTAGAAGGACGTACATGTATGCAAACAGACATTTATTAAAACTATGAGTATAGTGCAACTAAAATGGCAGGTGGGTGCGAATTGTGTATAAGATTGTTATTAGCAAAATAGAGTCTCTATTTCATCAAATAGGCTGCATCCAAACTCCGTGAACTGAAGGATGCGACCATACCAAGAAAAGGAAAGTGCTAATGGCTCTAGCCCCTTTTTGGTTTTCAATCAGAATTCTTCTGGCTCATTGGCCAAGCTCATTGGCCAGGAATGAGGGAAAAGAGCAAGTAACTACTGGTAATCGTTCTGTTCTGCAAAGTATCATTGGTGCATCAGAAAGATTAATTGCAGAAACACTGTGTCCTGTCTACAACTGTGCCGACAGCCTGAAACTGAGCAGTTGTGCTACTGAATCACACTGAAAGTGGTTCTGGCAGCTTAGCCTTTCTTTCTGTGCTTCTCCCGAGTCCAGATCTAAAAGATGAATGAAGAAATACTGTAGCATTAACTAAATAATGTGAACATGCGTTTGTGTTACCTGGAAGTGGTCCATTTCTTCTTAACTCATTGTTCAGTAACTAAAAATGAGGTAAACTGGAATCAATAGAATATCAAACATCATAATTGTATTTGATTTGTGAAAACATTTATTGTCACCTCTTACGTTTAATCACTTTTTTCCACTTCTCCGTGAATAAAGTGCTTAAGAATTTGAGCAAAAGTATGTAGACCATCAAGTTGTAATTTCATCTAAACAGGTTTTTATCACATCACCTACAATAGACCTATATCTATTCTCATCCCATAATTTTCTACCTTGTATTATTATATAATTATTTATGTACTTGTATGACCTGCATGTTTCTTCAAATTTTATCTTATAGTATCCGAACTTCCAGTGCGATGGTATTGGGAGGCTGGGCCTCTGGAAGGTGATGAGAACACAGGGGCAGCGTTCTCATGAATGAGATTATTATTATTTTATAAATGCTCTTAAAGGCCCAAGAAAGCTGCTTTCCCTCTTTAACTATGTGAGGACACAGCAAGAAGTTACCATCTGTGAACCAGGAAGCAGGCCCTCCACAGACAATGAGTCTGCCAGTGCCTTGGTCTTAGGCTTCCCATCCCCAAAACTGTGAAAAATAAACATTTATTGTCTGTGATCTACCCACATTAAGGCATTTTGTTATAGCAGCCTGAACAGACTAAGACGTGCTCCTGTATTTTTACTCTTACAAGCTAAAGGCTACCTAAGCTGGAAGCCATATTCAATTTTTTCAGGACCTCCCAGTGCATCTATATCACTGTGCTGTGCACAGACTCGCTGACTCAGAGGCAGGCCTTCGTGTAGTTCTGTTCACGGATTTTGGACAAAGAATGCCATAAATTGGAATTCCAGCTTCACCACCTGATTGCTATGTCCCTTCTGACACCTGAACTCTCAGAATTTTCATTTTTTAAATCTGTGAAATGATAACTCATATTTCAGAATTATTAAAATGATAAAGAGAGTTGACATATGTGAAATGCAAAACATAGTGACTCCCATTTTTAAAAATCTGGTTTGCTCTTCTAAACTTCAATAAAATAAATATTCGTTGGATAGATAAATAAATAAATGAAGAACTATGAAGACTTACAGGTTCTGATTTGTCTTTGGGATACTTCATATATTTGCCTAGTAATGGCCTGTTGTAGATATTAAGTCTTTGGAAAATAATTTTCCAAAATTTACATTTGAACTCAAGTTAAATTGCAAATATTTTTTGAAGCCAGTTTTACTAAAATATCAAGATATTAACTGTCTTCCATGTCAAAATTTTAATTATACCAAAATATTAAAATTAGCTCACATGTATTTCTGGACAAAAATACTTAAACAACATAGCAGAAGTGTCTATAATTGACTAGAAAGGGTAGAATATTGTTTCGATATTTGCAATGCACTTTTCATATTCATACATGCTCCTAAGTGCATGATGCGTAGAAGGGAACACAGATGGGGTCAGGGGAGCTGAGAGTGCCACTCACGCCACAACAAACCCAGCCTCAGAAAACCAAGCCACCTAGGAAAGAGAACTACAAATTACAAACATTTGGTGACCGGAACAAGTTGTCATCTGATCATAGTAGGTTCATTCATTTATTCAGAAAATATTGAATGAGTGCCTACTGTGTTTCATACACTCCTATGGATAAAGCCAGTTCAGAAAGAGCCGTAATCCTCTGGACAAAGAAAAGATTAAACTGTGCTTCCAAGATGAGTAAGTAGAATGATGACAGGGACAGGCCTGTCTTACGATTGTCTTTACAACTGCCATTGCTGCCAATTGGTTTTGAGGCAGAATCTATCTTTTGATTTCCATCTCAGTCTAATATGATGACTTTAACTCCTATCTGGGAATTTTGGGTTTTTCTTGTTTGATGCAAACTTCTTTGCCCTCCTTAGAGTCCTAAAGTTGCTGACTTGCAGAAGCCTCACTGTATCTAAATGATATGGAACTCAGAGCCAATATGCCTGCATTTCTTGGACTCCTGTTTTGAAATTCCTTTGGCTGTAGTAAAATTTTATCTTTTTGTTAAGCATGGAGGTTTTTGAGCAAACGATTTTACATAAAAGGGTGATGGCATTTTAATGGTTTACAAAGAATCAGAGAAAACCGATTCCAGGAACTAATTATAGAAATGTGTCTTTCAGGTTCTTTCAGTGGAAGGAAGGTGCCATACCTGAGTTATCTGTGAATCCCTTTAGGTTCTTTTAGAGATTTTTATCTTTGCATTGACTGTACTTCAGAAAAGTTATCAGGATAACGTATTGGAAGTGTCGGTGGAAGTATATTGTCTCCTCTGGCCTCGCTGTACATTTTATAAAGTTTGTTTTCTCTTATATCCATGAGCAATTCACTTCACTAATGTGATTGTCCATTTGACAAACTTACCAGATTTACTGACTGATTGACAACAGTAGGTATTAAGTAGGGAGAGAGAGAATCTAGGTAGGTTCTTAAAGAGAAGGGGCTAAATCCTCTAATTCAAATTTTAAAAAGCTTGATTAGTTTAAAAATGTCAATAGTGTGAATGAAGCTGCAGATTTACAGAGAGAGCTAAGTAACTGATCTTATCCTAAATAATCAATTGTTGAGGACAACCTAGCTCACAAAATCTAGCTGATTATTGTAACCTATTTGCTAACTCAGTTCATTTAAAAACTGAAGAAGAGGAATCTCTGTTTTTTTTTCAAGCATTCAAAGCCTAGCAGCAAATAATGGTGGAAAAAAAATTGTTTGTTATCCTAAATTTACTCTTATAAAATTTCCTGTTTCCCAGCCCCACTTTAGACTAAATCTCTGTGGAACACATGAGATTACTGATGGAACACATGAGATTATTGAGAATGCGACAGTATTTAAGAGGGAATTGCTGAGCTCTGGGCTGTTATTTATAATCTTTTTCTTGTTCCACTCACATGATATAGAGCAGTGATTTGCACCTAACAGATGGTCAACTAATTTTCATTGGATTCAAATGAATAGAACTGTAAGTATCCACAGAACTAACATCATGAAATACATTCCCATAATGTTTGTTGAATAAAAAAATACCACCCCACCACCAGAAAAAAAAGAAAAAGACTAAGAAATCCTTGGCCCAAACCCCTGCCCAAATCATTTTTCACAGTGGATTCTTCCAAACTTCTAAGGACATTTTAAGAAAATTTCCATACAATAAAAGCTCAATAGTTTTCTTCCAATTTTTCACTATTCCAAAGAGCATAGCAATGGAAAACCTTATACATAAATCCTTGACATTTCTGATTATTTCTTTTTTTTTTTTTTTTTTTGAGACGGAGTCTCGCTCTGTCGCCCAGGCTGGAGTGCAGTGGCGTGATCTCGGCTCACTGCAAGCTTCACCTCCCGGGTTCACGCCATTCTCCTGCCTTAGCCTCTCCAAGTAGCTGGGACTACAGGCGACGCCACCACGCCCGGCTAATTTTTTGTATTTTTTAGTAGAGACAGGGTTTCACCGTGGTCTCGATCTCCTGACCTCGTGATCTGCCCGCCTCGGCCTCCCAAAATGCTGGGGATTATTTCTTAATACTAGAATTGGGGTTACTAGGACAAAGTCTATAAATATTTTTTAAGGTTCTTGCAACACATTGTCAAGGAAAGAAATACCATTTTATATCAACAACACATAAGAATTATTTTCATTGAAACATTTCCAACTTGGCCAAGAAATAAAATATAGCTTATATTTTTAAATATATGCTTCTTCAAAAAATATAGGAAAACGTAGAAGCAAATATATCAAAAATTTACAATGTTTATTATTAGGTTGTAAAATTAAATGAACTTTCTATTTTCTATCTTTGAGTCCTCCATGGCAACAAACTCACTACAGTGAGTGCATGGTCATTCAGTAACATAAATAACAAAACTAAATGGAAAAATTTTGTGAGTGATGGTGAGAAAGATGAAGTGGTTATGGAGGGAGAGGATGACATATATAAAAAGTTTGTTCCTTTGAAGTTACAAAAATAGAATGAAAAGAAGAAATTATATTTTATCCAAGAGCAATTCATATTTTCACAGTGGTAGGCAGAATGGCCCCTAAGATATTCATGTTCTAATCCTCAGAGTCTGTGAGTAAGTCAGGCTACATGGCAAAGAGCAATTAAGGTTACAAATAAAATTAAAGTTAGTTGCTTATCAACTGACTTTAAAATAAAAGTAGGAGAGGGAAACAGAATACAGAAAGGGAGATGACAATGGGAAAAGACTGGTGAGAGATAGGTAACATTGTTGGCTTTGAAGACAGACAAAGAAAGCCATTAGCCACAAAATGGGAGTGGACTCTGGAAGTCAGAACCAGCAAGGGAACAAATTCCCCCCAGAGCTTCTAGAAAGGAAAGCAGCCCTACCTCCCCTCCCCATACCTTGATTTTGGCCTAGTAGTATCTGTGTCAGGCTTCTGAGCTGCAGAGCTAGAAGATAATGTATATGCATATGTATATGTATATGTATATGTATATGTATATGTATATGTATATGTATATATACACATACACAATTTTGTTGTTTGTAAGCTACTAAGTTTATGAGAATTTTTTTTTTTTTTTTGCAGAAGTAAAACTAACACACTCAAATAACAGCCTTCCAATTCCTGCCCAAATCATTTTAATGTTATTAGATGTTCTCATTCAAGATTCTCAGCCAATGTCTATGGGTGATTTCTCCGCCCATTTATTCAGTTCCTCCCATATTGTCCGACTCCCTCCTTTTACATTTCACAGGGTCTCAACAATTCTACCAACTCACATTTGCTTCACTAGGCTTCCAAGAAAGCTCCTGGTTTTCTTCCTCTCTATCAACCACTTCTTTCTTCACAGTTTTGTTAGTCTCTCCTCAACTCCAAGAATTCTCCAGGAGAGCCCTGAGACTTTCTGTCTTTTCATTGTCTCTCACCTCCGTGGTTAACTCATCTCCTCTAATGGTTTTAAATATATTTTATATCCTGATGAATCTCCAATCTCTGGCCAGACATCTTTCTCATTCTTCCCCTCACCTGCCCGTGGCTTGTTCACCACTCACAGATGTAGGCATCTCCACTGGAAAATACTCCAACCTGGGCCGGGCGCAGTGGCTCACACGTGTAATCCCAACACTTGGGGAGGCCAAGGCGGGTGAATCGCCTGAGGTCAGGAGTTTGAGACCAGCCTGGCCAACATGGTGAAACCCCGTCTGTACTAAAAATACAAAAATTAGCCAGGCGTGGTGGCACTTGCTTGTAGTCTCGGCTACTCTGGAGGCTGAGACAGGAGAATCGCTTGAACCTGGGAGGCAGAGGTTGCAGTGAGCTGAGATTGCACCACTGTACTCCAGGCTGCATGATGCAGCGAGAATCCATCTCAAAAAAAGAGAAAAGAAAATACCCAAAACAGAGCTACTAAGTTCTGCTTTGTCCCCATCTCAGTGTGGAGAAGCCCCATTCTTCTAGTTACTGAGGCCAGAAACCTTGGAGATGTTTTCTACTCCTCTTTCTCTTATGCCCAATACCTGTTCTGTCCACAAATAGTTTGACACTATCTTCAAAGTATATCCAGACTGCAACACTTCACACAACACTCACCACTATCAACCTTATTTAAGCCACAGTCATCTCTCTCTTGGGTCATTGTAATAGATTTCCAGTTGTTCTCCCTGCTTCCACTATTGCCTCCACCCTACTCAAAACAGCAGACAAGATGACTCCTTAGAACATAAGGCAGAATATGAAGCACTGCCCAGAAGACTCCAATGTCTGTGGATCTCAGGGAAGAAGAGACTCCAGCGTCTGTGGATCTCAGGGGAGAAGAGACTCCAGCGTCTGTGGATCTCAGGGGAGAAGAGACTCCAGCGTCTGTGGATCTCAGGGGAGAAGAGACTCCAGCGTCTGTGGATCTCAGGGGAGAAGAGACTCCAGCGTCTGTGGATCTCAGGGGAGAAGAGACTCCAGCGTCTGTGGATCTCAGGGGAGAAGAGACTCCAGCGTCTGTGGATCTCAGGGGAGAAGAGACTCCAGCGTCTGTGGATCTCAGGGGAGAAGAGACTCCAGTGTCTGTGGATCTCAGGGAAAAGGCTAAGGCCCGTTCTGTGATTTCCATTCACCTTACCTTACTGACTTTTACTGTTCTTCTCTCACACCCTCTACACTGGCTATTTACTGTTCTTTATACATGTCACACTTGCTTTCATCTTCTTGTGTATTACTTTGTCAAATACTCTTTTTTTTTTTTTTTTGAGACAGATTCTTGCTCTGTCACCCAGGCTGCAGTGCTGTGGCATGATCTCAGCTCACTACAGTCTCTGCGTTTTAGCTTCAAGTGATTCTCGTGACACAGCCTCCCCGATAGTGGGACTACAGGCACGTGCCACCACGCCAGACTAATTTTTGTATTTCTAGTATAAACACCATGTTGGCCAGGCTGGTCTCGAACTCCTGGCCTCAAGTGATATGCCTGCCTCAGCCTCCCAAAGTGCTGGGATTACAGGTGTGAGCCACCGTGCCGGGCCTACTTTGTCAAATACCCTTCCCCACTCTTTGCGCCCAGCCTTCTCCCTCAACTCCCTCAGACCTTTCCTCAAATGTCGTGGGTGAAGTCTCACCGACTATGCTATATAAAATTACCATAAAATGTCCCCCAAACACTTCCTATTCATTTTCCCTACTTATTTTTTATCACTGTCTAATCCTATTCAGTTTGCTTAATTATCAGCTTAGAGTCTGCATTAGGCAGGGTTCTCCTGCGAAACAGAACCAAGAGTATATATAGAGATATATACAAAGAGATTTACTATGGAAGGTTGGTTTACTTGATCAAGGAGGCTAAGAAACCCCACAATCTGCCTCCTACAAGCTGGAGAAATGGGAAAGCTGGTAATATGGTTCCAGTCAAAATCTGAAGTCTGAGAACCAAGAACTCCAGTGTCAGATGGCAAGAGAAAATGGCTAGCCTGCTGAAGCAGAAAGCAAATTCACCTTTCTTTCACCTTTTTGTTATGTTCAGGCCCTCAGTGGGTTGGAAAATTCCCACCCACGTTGGTAAGAGCAATCTCCTTTACTCAGTCTTCCAATTCAAATGTTAATCTCTTCCAGAAACACTCTCACAGACACATCCATAAACAGTTGTTACAAACTTCTGGGCATCCCTTAGCCCAGTCAAGCTAATGTATTAAAGGAAGCATTGAATAGTATTTTTTTTCTCTGCTAGAATGTAAGCTCTGTGAGTGCTGGAATTTTCATCTCTCTTTTCACTGCTCTATCAGGAATGAATGAATCAGAGCAAAGGCAAGGACTGTATAAAGGAACAAAGAGAAGGAAAACTTTCTGTTACTGTGTTAAAGTACTGACCCATTTCTAGTTTTGCCATCAGTACTTGGGCCTTTGTTTTGTTTAAAGTGAAAATTACAAAAAAAAAATTAAAAGTCATTGATTAATTAGGTTAAAGGGTTTTCTAAAAAATATCTTTAAGCCAATTAAGTAAGCAGAACCAAATCAATTTATATTTTTATATTTAGAAATACATGCCACATTGTTAGTTTACCACAATTCAGAAAGCAAAATAGTGAAAGCTATCCGTTCTTATTAGATTTCCATTCGAGACACATTTACTGTAGGTCAAGCATATGCCTCTTTTCCACCCAAGAAAACACATAAGACTTTTCATTCATTTATGATCTTATATATTTAATTAACTATTTATGCTACCTTATAATAGTTTTTAAACTATTATACTACTATGACTTTGTGTGCTTTATAAGACACACACACACACACACACACAAATGTATATATGAGCATTTAGTGTTAAGCTTATTCTTTTATCACGGTCATCAGCAATACTTTTAAGTATCTTTGTCAGTTTAGTATTATATTTACAGGGATGTTATAGAGACTTTTTTTTTTTTTTTTAATTTGAGACAGAGTCTCACTCTGTCACTCAAGCTGGAGTGCAGTGGCACGATCTCAACTCACTGCAACCTTTGCCTCCCGGATTCAAGCGATTCTCCTGCCTCAGCCCCTGAGAAGCTGGGATTACAGGCACCTGCCACCACGCCTGGCTAATTTTTGTATTTTTAGTAGAGACGGGGTTTCATCATGTTGGGCAGGCTGGTCTCGAACTCCTGACCTCAGGTGATCCACCTGCCTTGGCCTCCCAAAGTGCTGGGATTACAGGCGTGAGCCACCGCACCCGGCCAAATATTTTAAAGTACACAGATATGCCCAAGTCACCACGGAGAAACAGCCTCCAAAGACTTTAAGATAGTTTAAATGGCTGTAATGATTCTAAATATCAAGTCATTTTTTCAGCTTTTCTTAGGACTTCTAAACATAGACTACCAAAAAAAATTGCATATAAAAAATAAGAAGTTGAGTAGCATTCTTGCTTTGAATGAGTATTCTACTAGAAAACATGAAAAAGAGTATGAAATTTTTACAATAAGAGAAAAATAAAAGTTGGAAAAATATTTTATTCATTTATTTATATATGTTTGATAATGATCTCAGCCTCTTCAAACTAATTTAAAAAAGAACATTTATTCCATACCGTGAGAAAATTGTGCAAAATAAATATAAATAACATATTACCACAAAAGGAAATGATATTATTGTTCATGATTGCATGTGTATGTTTAGAAACACACACACACACATACACATGTCACAAATCTATGCTGCAGCTGTAATCCTCAGTGATTTATGTAATGCCTCCTCTTTTCATGACTAGTTTTTCCTTTTCTTTTGTACTCCAAAGACTATTCTGGCCAGAAAAAGGACCCCTTATTCCGGACTGTGGCACAAAAGTACATCCAGGTAAAACATCAATGAAAAAGAAGCAAGACCTTTATTTAAATCATGATGTTATTTTTGCTTAAGAGAACTACCTACACAAAAATCTCTAAATTTTAAACGTCAGTACTTATATGTTGTATTATGAGGAAGACATGGAAAAAAATCACCTTTCACATGTTCGCTACCAATATAAAACTGAGACCCAAGCACAGTCCCGAAAGCAGCTTTCCAAGGTCTTCAAGTTCTGAGTATTATCTACTCTCAGATGTTCACAGAAAATGGGGGTGGATATAATGAAGCTGCCCCCCACCCCCGCACCCCCCCGGAGAAGTCTAGTATCCTTGTTATTCAAGCCTGGATGGAGAGATCCTGAACAGACATATTTTGTAACTGTTTCAAGGAACACTTTGCTTGTTAGGATGAGGATACTCTTTTCAAACCTCTGAAATGGAAACCAGGTTTGAGGAAGTGGACAGGAAGTGAAACATAAAATAAAATGTATGCAAATAAAAAACCTTAAATACTCAAGAAAGATTTTGTAGTATTAGCATAACCAGCAAGTATGTTATAATCCTTTCCCAAGTCTCATTAGTTTTTTTCATATTCCATATACAATATTGCCAAAAATATGTTAATCTAAATGGAGAATATTTAGTTCCACTGAACTCATTGTCTGTAATTTACTACCATAGCGATTATACTAGTTATCCTATCATGCCAGATATAGAATTGTGTTCCTCTAAGTGAACTATATCTAATTCCTTCAGCAAATTTTTAGAACTCGCTTATTTGTCTTTTGGAAAACAATCTACTAGGGAAAAATTTTAAAACTTCCTGACATTATCTATGTAATTTGCTGATGTCAGTTCTAATTATGACTATTAGAGTCAAAATTGAAAATGACATGTACCATTCAAAACAAAATATTGTTTTTAAGTGTAATTTTTAATCAACTCTAATTTATTGATGGATATTTGTGATCTTGACCTAATTTTCATTAAATTTCAGAAGTCTGCATCGTAGCTATGATTTCACAATTGGCTAAAAAGCCTTTCCTCCTCTAAGTTTGGATTGTTGGACTCATACATTATGTATATATTTTAATGAACCACATAGCCAAGGGAAGACACTTTAAATTGATGAGGGTTATATATTCACATGTAGAACAAATTAGTTTAGGGACAAATGAAGAATAGATGTGCAGTTGAGCTAACATGAACTGTTACAATTATAGTGATTATTATAACTGCACTCTAATACTTTCCAGACATCAGCTATCATTATTTGTGTCTCTATCATAAAGACACAATTCTGTCTCTTCTAAAAATATTATTTCATTATAGAAATATTGTTTATATAAAAATAGTTTAGATGCTGCCAGTATTTCCATGTTGAACCACTGTTTTCAAGAATTTAATATTCAGTAGCATAAAATTTGCTTTAAGGCATATCTAGGATTGCAGTTCAGCTCTTTAAAAGCTTTTGCTGTACTGTGTTCTAGAAACTTTGTTTTGAGAAAGACGATTGGACATGTGACAGCTTCATTGATAGCTGACACAAATTGCTTTCTCATTGCGTTGTTGCCATATTCCTGGCAAGTGACTTGTGTGTGACATGTGATCAAAAATAGAAAAAAAAAAAGATTAAACCACTTTTTAGGTAGAAAACAAATTTTTACAAGCCTTTAAGGCTTCAAATCAGAAAATGTTTCTTTCGAAATGTGATGATTATCTCTGTTTATGAAATGTTGGAATATCATACCTACAGATTTTTGTGGAATGTATGATTTGCTTAAATAAAAATAATAGCTACAAGAATAAAATGTTAATTTGTGTCCTACTGACAAATGATTCAATTAAAAAACAAAAAAAAACCTGGGCTGGGCGTGGTGGCTCACACCTATAATCCCAGCACTTTAGGAGATCAAGATGGCCGGATCACTAGGTCAAGAGATGGAGACCATCCTGGACAACATGGTGAACCTTCCTACCAAAAATATAAAAATTAATTGGACATGGTGGTGCACGCCTGTAGTCCCAGCTACTTGGGAGGCTGGGGCAGGAGAATCGCTTGAACCCGGGAGGCGGAGGTTGCAGTGAGCCGAGATATACCGCCACTGCACTCCAGCCTGGCAACAGAGTGAGACTCTGTCTCAAAAACAAAAACAAAAGCAAGAAAATCCTTCCTTTTAGAAGTAACAGAATTACTAAGTATTACTTCACTACTTAGCTTTTCCAAAATACCAAAATATATAGGAATTATCAGCATAGCCAATTTTTCACAAACAAAATAAAAATTTAAGCCCTTTGGGCTCTTAATATGACTTTTAAACTGTTTTTAGTTTATTTTGAAATAATTTCAGACTTCACAATTTTTTTTTTTTTTTTTGAGACAATCTCACTCCTCTTGCCCAGGCTGGAGTTCAGTGGCCTGATAACTGCTCACTGCAGCCTGGACTCCTAGGCTCAGGGGATCCTCCCACCTCAGCCTCCTCCAGGACTATGGGCGCATGCCACCACATCCATCTAATTTTTTGTATTTTTAGTTGAGATGGTGTTTCTCCATGTTGCCCAGGCTGATCTCAAACTCCTGGACACAAACTATCCATCCACCTCTGCCTCCTTAATTGCTGGGATTAAAGACATGAGCCACCACACCCAGCCTAGACTTATAAAAATTTTTCCAAAAGAAAACAGTATCCACAGTTTTTGTATTGGCCTTTGCCCACTCTCCCTTAATGTTTACCTAATTACTTACGATTATGATGATACAATACTGTTAACAAACCTACAGACCTAATTCTTGTCAATTGTCTTGCTAATCCATGTTTTCCAGTCCTGGATCCATCCAGTATCTATTGCACTTAGATCTCATGTCTTCTAATCTGGGACAGTTCCTCAGTTTTTCTTTGTCTTTTGCTTTTGGAGTGCTGATGGTGTTTGTTCATTCAGGCTACTATCACAGAATACGATAGACTGGGTAGTTATGTACGTAAACAACAAACATTTATTTCTTACAGTTCTAGAGGCTGAGAAGTCCAAGATCAAGGTGCCAGCAGATTGGGTGTCTGTGGACTACCACTTTCGGATTTACAGATGGTGCCTTCTAGCTGTGTTCTGACATAGTGAAAGTGTAAAACAGCTCTCTGAGGCCTCTTTTATAAGGGCACTGATCCCACTTCAGGGATCACAGGTGACCATATTTTGGCTGCGTCTTCGCCTGGTAGAAAAGGGAGAAGGAGCTCTCTGGGGTCTTTTTTTATATGAGCACTAATCCCATTCATGAAGACTCTGCTCTCAAGACCTCATCACCCCACAAAGGTCCTACTTCCACATACCATCACACTGGTGATTAGGTTTCAACGTAAGAATTTAGGTGGGGAGGTGACACAAACATAAGTGGTATTGGCCAATTCTTTTGTTGAAGATTTCTCAATTTGAATTGGTCTGACATTTTCTCATGAAAAGACTGGGGTAATGCATTATTAGCAAGAATACCACAAAAGTGATTTTGTGTCCTTCTTATGTGTACTATTAAGATGCATATTATGTTCATATGGAAAGAAAGAAAAAAGCAGAAACTACAGACGTGAAAAACGTTACATAGCTTTATGGTTTCGTTAAAAAAAGAATAGATGTATTTGCCAAGACAGAGATCAAAGCTTGGGGATTCATAGATAGATATGTAGTAGCTTTCCAATAATGTGAAGATCTTTATCAAAAAGGTAATTTTTCATATGTCTCCTCTAATCATGGTTTATTTATTATATATAAAATATCCATATTGCCTCCGATTACTTACAAACTTTGAAAGATGTTAATTCCAAGTGAAATTGAAAATAATTTTAAATGTGTAAAGATTTTGTATGTAGCAACTTCAAGACAGTAAATGAAAATGTAACGGTACAGTGTTGCTCCTCCAAGTCAGCGAAGGTGTGACCTGAAGGATTTATGAGGTATTAAAAGAAAGGACTGATAAATTAATTCTTTGTGGGAGCCAACACATTACAATTACCACCAACATGTTAACCTTAGTAGGTTTTCTTTATAAATACACATGTCTACTATATATAAGTGTTTCCAGATATGTAATTGAGATCATTCTTATAACACTGGTTGAGAAACTGGTTCTAAGAATTCATTTTATTCACAACAGCAGTGGATATTTTTAGACTACATAGTAATTGCATTTTGAGTATTTAACTCAATTATACTTTATTACATTCTGCCTTTAACCTTAGTTCCTTTTTTTTAATTGAAACACCTAGTTAAATATATATATTCTTATGAAGACATTTGTTCTGAACTGGTTGTTGGAAACATTATTCCAAGAAAATTACTTAGGATGTCACAGAGTATTGAATGACGACTAGCGTCTAAATTAACTAGCACATTTTATGTAGTGTTCATCGACTCTACAAACTGGTACTCATTATTGACCTACCCCTCCTTATCCTCAACCTGCTCACATTAATTGAGGCTCCATTTTCTTGCTTGTACTTAGTAAACACCAAAAGTGTAGGTGGCTGAGATATGAGCTACTTTTGTCACATTTGATCTTTGTAATGAAGTAAAACTTAGCGGATCTAAATTATATGGCTGTCCATAGAAAGGCTAGGTCATTTTACCATTATATAATTATAAATATCTGATTCAAATGTCTACCTTACATGTGCCAGATCTGTGGCACACTACGCTACCTTTGAAATGTTATGAGAAAAGCTTTGCAAAATAGAGAAAATAACTTCCAGGGTTTTTGTTTTTTTTAATCTGATGCCATAAAAATTTACTGGAATAATATCAAGATGTATTCTTCTAGTTATTTACCCATGTATTTTTATCACAGCTATAATCAGAGTCTATTATGATTTTGTATTTTGTTATTTGTTTTCACTTAAGTATATTCTTTTTCTTATGTAATTTATTAGTCTGATTAGAAAAACAATGCATGCATTTTAAAATAAAGAAAAGCCAATAAAATAAAATAGTAATCTATAATCACATCTGCCAAAGAAAACTACCTTTGCATATGTGATGTTGGGTCAGTGCAAAAATAATTGTGATTTTTGGCCATTTGCACCAATTTACATCAAACTGAATATAAAACTGTGCATTTTAACCTAAGCATTTTTAGACTTTGTTTCAATCAATCAATGCATATCCATGTAATAAATTTGGAATATTTTGTGGATGTAATAGTATTTATTCATACTGAATTTAGTTCTTCAAAGTTATGCATAAAGCTGGATGGCCATCATTATACAAACAGTGTTACCATACCCTCTACCTACCCATACATATTCGGGAATATTCACTTAGAACCGTATCTTGTTCTGTTTGGAATATTAACAAATCCAAATTAGGATTCAAGTAAAATATCAGCATGGTACTGGGTGCAGTTAGTGTAAGAATACAGGAAATATCATGGAACTCATAGGTAGGAATTACGGACGGGCCTCATAGAACAAGCACCTGGCAACTAGTCAGTGATCAAGCAAACATTTCTTTCTATAAGGCTGGATTCTTTGGGAGGCCAAGGCAGGCGGATCACGACATTAAGAGATCAAGACCATCCTGGCCACCATGGTGAAACCAGTCTCTACTAAAAATACAAAATGTAGCTGAGCGAGGTGGCGGCACCTGTAGTCCCAGCTACTCACTACTCGGGAGGCTGAGGCAGGAGAATCGCTTGAACCCGGGAGGCAGAGGCTGCAGTGAGCCGAGATTGTGCCTCTGCACTCCAGCCTGGAGACAGAGCAAGACTCCGTCCCCCTCCCCCCACAAAAAAGGCTGCATATTGTCCCTCACCTCCGTATGTCTCTAGTCCTACACTGGCCTGCTTCCCTCTTTATCTGATTCCTCTACTTGTTATTTTAGGGTAGAGCCCTACAAACCCCACCAACCTACTTTCTGCTTCTCTCTGGTGATCTGCTCTCTCTCTGAGCTTTTCCAATTCTAGAAATTGATAGAAGGCCAGCTCATAGTGAGACCATATGTACCACAGGTGGCTAGCCAGCTGCTCCTCTGGGTCTTGTTCAGAAAGGTTGGATCTATGTAGCTCAATCAGTGGTCACCTCCACACAAAAAAGCAGCCCCAGCCAGGTGCAGTGGCTCACACCCGTCATCCCAGCACTTTGGGAGGCCAAGGCGAGTGGATCACCTGAGGTCAGGAGTTAAAGACCAGCCTGACCAACATGGAGAAACCCCGTCTCTACTAAAAATACAAAAAATTAGCTGGGCATGCATGGTGGCAGCGCCTGTAATCCCAGCTACTGGGGAGGCTGAGGCAGGAGAATTGCTTGAACCCAGGAGGTGGAGATTGCAGTGAGCCGAGATCATGCCATTGCACTCCAGCCTGGGCAAAAACAGCGAAACTCAGTCTAAAAAAAAAAGAGAAGCGCCACACTGTTTGTCTGGTTTGTCTGAATAGAAAACAATGTACAGAACATATTCAGCCAATAGAGAGGTGGGTGAGGCAGAAAATGGAAAGATAGTATCTGTTATAGAAGTGATATAATGAGTTACAGCTGCATGACTCTGAGTAAGATACGTTATGATAATAAAAATGAAGAAGAGAAAGGAATTGCCCCATACTTAGCATTAATAAGGTTTCAAAATATGTTTACTTTTCCACTCACTTTTCTTGAGGTTATTTAGCTATTTCTTGATAAATCTTCGTGGTAACATGTGTGAAAGCAGGCATGTTTATTCTGTGATTTGGTAGAATAAATTATCAAAATTGTGATTTTTAACATTGGTAAAACTTCTGATGAGTGAAACATTCTGATAAATGAAGACTTAATACCAGTGATGAGGTATAAGGTTTCCTTCTTGTGAAATTTTCTTTTTCCCACCAAAATTTAAAGGCTTGTGAACAAAAAGCAGAGGTTTAAATCCCCTCTTCTGAGCCGGGCGCAGTGGCTTACACCTGTAATCCCAGCACTTTGGGAGGCTGAGGCGGGGGGATCACCTGAGGTCAGGAATTCGAGACCAGCTTGGACAACATGGTGAAACCTCATCTCTACTAAAAAAAATGTACAAAATATTAGCCAGGCGTGGTGATGCATGCCTGTAATCTCAGCTTCTTGGGGAGCTGAGGCAAGAGAATTGCTTGAACCCAGGAGACGGAGGTTGCAGTGAGCTGAGATTTTGCTGCTGCACTCAAGCCTGGGCCACGGAGTGAGATTCTATCTAAAAAAATAAGTAAATAGATAAATAAATCCCCTCTTCTCTTACCTTTATGCATAACAAGTTGCACCACAACTAGTTCTGCAGTCCACCAAATCTGTTACCAGAACTATCTTTTAACCTTGTGTGTACATTTCTGGATTGCTTTGTGTATCAGTATTTAATTTGAAGGAAGAAAGGTGGCAGAGGAGGGACAAAGCAACAGGATTTTTTTTTTTTTTTTTTGAGACAGAGTCTCTCTCTGTCGCCCAGGCTGGAGTGCATTGGCGCGATCTCGGCTCACTACAAGCTCTGCCTCCCGGGTTCATGCCATTCTCCTGCCTCAGCCTCCCGAGTAGCTGGGACTGTAGGTGCCTGCCACCACACCCGGCTAATTTTTGTATTTTTAGTAGAGACGGGGTTTCACCATGTTAGCCAGGTTGGTCTCCATCTCCTGACCTCCTGATCTGCCTGCCTCGGCCTCGCAAAGTGCTGGGATTACAGGCGTGAGCAACCGCGCCCGGCCACAACAGGATGTTTTTAAGCTGCCAAATATTCGAACTATAGACTTTTAAGTGTTTTTGATTTAGCACAATGTAGGATTCAATGGATTTTATCATGCAAATCTCATTGTTATTCTCAAATATTTTTACACTAGGGCCAACAATGAATTGGCCAATAGCTATTTTCGTTCTTGATAAAACAAAAAATCCATTTATCTGCCTGTTTCATTGAAATTACTGGATGTTTTACCAAAAGTGCTTTTTAAAATTGTATTCATTTTAAAATGCCCTTTCCTTGTCTTTCACGCTGACTCTAATTCATCCCCAGATTACCACAATAGGCATCCATCGGCAGAGTTCCATCATCTCTGATGTGAAGGAGGTTTGAATGCCCTCAGTAACATTCCTCCAAAATGGTCCTTGATCTTATAACTGATCTCACCAATCAGTTCTGCTTCCTTTTGTACACTCTCCATCCCAACGGCTTTATTGCACAATGTATACATTTATCAAAACATCCCATTGTATCACATTATGTACAATTATTATGTGCCAATCATAAATTTAAAAAGAAGTTCATCTGCAGGCTGATGATATCAAAGTTTTCAGCTTTCATCTAAACTTTTTCTGAGTTTCAGGTCTGTATATCTAACTGCTTGCTTGACTTCTTTGGCATTTGAATTTTTCAAAGGCACCTCAAATGTAACGTATTTAAATTGATGCCTTGATATTCCTGCCAAATATTTTCCACCTTTAACCTTTAGTCTGCTACTTCTCAGCAAATGATAACTTCACCCAATTCTTTCCCCCAAAGTCTAAAGCTTAGGAGTTATCTTCAAAAGATCCCTCACCCCTGTCAATTCACCCTCAAACTATGTTTCAAATGACTGCATTTTTCTTGATCGATCCTGTCATCTCCTTATTTCAAGACAACCTTCCTTTCACTTGAATTACTGCAGTAGCTGTCTACTTGGCCTCCTTGCTTCTGTGCTTGTCCACTTCTAATGTTTTATTTTCACAACCAATAAAGGGAGAATTTTAAATATAAATTTGTTAATTCATCACTGCATTTTAAATCATTTCAAATGTTTTGTTATTATTATATATTAAATGTTTAGAGTATACCCCACCATAATACAAATTCTTCACCTAGACTCACAAGGTCTCTCACCCTCTGACCCCTGCCTTCCTCTCTAGAACAATATTTTGCAACTTTCTCCCTAACTCTCAAGGCTTCAGCAACACTGGGCTCTTTTGAAGTCTTCATTCTGCCAAATTATTTTAAAACTGAGTCATCTGGCATGTTGATGCGTGATGTACAATTATTACGTACCAATCATCGGAAGCCTCCATCTCTTACGCAGCTAACTTTTGAATTGTGTTACAGTCTGTATAATAGATACAATAATGCCTTATACCCAGTAACTTTCCCTTCAAAACACTTATCTCTTTGGGATGATTCTGTCTCTCTCCCTCACTTGTCTGCAATTTTTAGGAGAATGTTGCTAGAGCACCAGAACTGGATCACTGCTGTGGTTACTGGAACATAATCCAAGGCCTGATGCATAATAATTTCCTAGTAAGTTTACTTTGACTGACCAGAGAAACTTAAAAATTCCTGTTTCTAAGTTGGAGAATAAGATTGTATATGATTAAAAAAGTGAACTGTCTTAGCCTATAAACCACAAGTGATTAGTAAATAACTATTAAATGAATGATACTTAAAATTATATAAAAGAAACAGTGTGACTTACCTATAATAAATGTTAAAGTCTTCCAGAAAGATCCTGCTACCTGTTTTATTTCCAAAAGTTACAGCGAGTATTGTGATATGAAATTCATATATGTGAAGAATTATTTAGATTATTATGTAGAAATTTATAGTTATTTAGAAATGGGAGATTTAAACTGTTCAGTAGTTTGTACTTTAAACTCCCTCCTGTTGAAACTCATTGTTTTCCTTTGTCATCTTTCAATCCAGCAGCTCCAAGTCTGACATTTTTATCACCGCAGTGGAATGCCTGGCTTTCATGTGCAAAGCACACCTCACTTTTACAAGTCAGACATCAGGGGCTGAGTAGAACGTGCAAATCTAACAACCAGGCTCCTTTATTGTTCTGGCTCCGTATTTCCATAGACCTGGTTTTCTCTTAAAATAAATTGTGTTGTGTAAGTAAAGCCTGTCTGCTGAACTTGCTTATAATTTTTTGCATGGGAAGCACCACTTATGTTTGAAGAGTGTTGGCCTCACTTATCAACATGCTGATGACAGCTGCCCGTGGAAAAGCAGAAGCTCATATAGGCCTGGGGATGCTTTTCTACACTCTTAGGTTGGCTATATACACTTATATCCTTGACTCTAGGGAAAAGGCAAAATGGAAATCCCTCATTGTAGCTTAGAGAAAGTGCTGGTCTCAGGAAGACCAGAAGTCTAATTTTAATTCTGATTCCAACTACTATTGCCTCTTTGGCACTGAACACTTCACTTATTTCTCCATTTCAGTTCCCTTGACTGTAAAATACGGGGTTGGTCTGGGCGGACTCTAGATCTCTTTCAACTCTCACAGTCTATTACTCTAATTTTCCATCTCCTAACTGAAAAAAACAATAATATTATTGAATACTATGTTATACTTTATTAACTTATGTTGAGCACCAAACTGTGGCTAGAGGTCATACTCCTGTTCATTTAGACTTGTAAGATTTATGCCTTTATTATTATTATTTTAACCTATCAAAAATATTGTGTAGAGAAATAGACTTTAGAACAATGTTTCTCCTTCAATGTTCACCTAACCTCATGTGAGTACTTCAGCTAAGTATGGAGAGGTAGGAAATTTATTTTAATATGTTCATCACAAAATAAGTTCTCAAATTAATTTTTGCATTTCTTCAGTGGGTTGACTTTGAACTGGTCCTTTCTAGGACATCAGTATCATTGCTTGTTGAAAGAGCTACCTCAGGGGACTGGCATTTGCGCTGGGGAATTCCCTTCCATGAGCCTCTGACCCCCTATATCTTGAGTTGTTACATACCACTCGTCGCTATCTGTTAGTAGTTGTGTCTGCAGACCTGGCTAGAAAAATTAAAAAGAAACAAAACTCTTCTTGTTTATTATTAAGGTTGCCATTCATCTATAATTGTTCTTCTGGTATTTCAACCTGCCTTTAATGATCTCAAACTTCCCAGGGTGAACTTTTGAATTAGATCTTTAAAGAAAGCAGAAAAATACATGTTTCCGTGAAACATATTGGAAAGAACCACTTAATACGATTGTTTCTTTGTAAATGAAGTTAATTACCAAACAAGAAAATAGTGACTATATTTTATAAGTGGATTTTGCACAACAAATTTTGTTAACCAAAACACATATTCATAGTTAAGTATAGTCTTATTACTGGAAGGAAAAACAGAAAAGCCACTGTTTGTATCAGTACTTTTTTTTTCTACTGGTTCCTTGAAAAGTCGTAATTGTTTAACCGAGGTTTAGGTTAGTTTTATTTCTTTCGCCATTAAATACCCTTTGTCTTACTGTGTGCCAAATATTGTTTGGTGATAGATATATTGTGTCATTTAATCTTCAGAGGAACCTGGAGAACGTGAAAGTATAGCCTCTAATTTACAAACGAGGAGGAAACTGAAGCTATGGTAATGTGACTAATAAATTGCACAATGATTCAAGCTGGGCTTATTTATCTCATTCAAAGTTGTTTATTTTTCTCTTTGAAATGTAGCTTGGACTAAGTAAAGAGAAACTTTGGTAAATTTATAGAAAGTTAAAATAGTTATGTTTAAACATTTAGTCAAAGTTTCAATACATCAACAATTTAACTGTTAAAGACTTTTTCCAATTAAAGCTCTGTTTATGTTAAACTCCCAATTGTATTATTGTGAATAATAACTTCTACAATGAGTCATTGAAAAAAAATACTTTTAAAAATATTTTGTGTACATACTACAATCCTATACTGGCAAGTTATCACAACTTTTTCAAGTCCAAATAAAAAAGATTACACTCAAAACAAAATTAAACAACACATTGTATTTATTTTAATCAACAAGGAGAAATATTTGGTATTTCAAAGATAAATTGTTCTGAAACCTTTCACTCCACACTACCTGGAATAAACAAAACA
Source organism: Nomascus leucogenys (assembly GCF_006542625.1). Taxonomy (NCBI): domain Eukaryota; kingdom Metazoa; phylum Chordata; class Mammalia; order Primates; family Hylobatidae; genus Nomascus; species Nomascus leucogenys. The sequence continues at coordinate 40,916,566 of NC_044401.1, read as the reverse complement.
CAATTTTCTTGGCTTTACAAAAAAAAATTGAAATTGCAGTTTTATAAACCCACAGGTATTGTAATTCTGAGTTAAATCCTGGAAAATTGTAGCCATCAATTGAAAACACGTTATGTCTTAAGAAACTGAACAGGAAAGGGAAAATACAAAATTCAGTTACATAGTTGTTTTGTTATTTTCTTCCCTACATTGCTTTCAAAACCAGCAAATAGGATATTCTTACGGCAATATGAAATTGGAGCTAATGCTCTTAAGGTTTTGAATGGCCATGCATAAAGATTAGACAGTTATATAAAAGGAGACAGTATCTTCTAATGGTTGACTATGTATAGCAAATTTCTGAAATTAGAATTATCAAAATTATAACAGCTGATATGCACATTGTAAGGTAAGATAGATTAAAGATGGCCACATATTCTTTAACCTTCCTGCCAGCAGGTGCTATGGCCCCTCCCCTTGAATCTGAGAGGTGCTGCAATGGCTTTCCTTTTTTTTTTTTTTTTTTTTTTGAGATGGAGTCTCGCTCTGTCACCCAGGCTGGAGTGCAATGGCGGGATCTCGGCTCACTGCAACCTCCACCTCCTGGGTTCAAGCCATTCTCCTGCCTCAGCCTCCCCAGTAGCTGGGATTACAGGCGCTGCCACCACGCCCGGCTAATTTTTTGTATTTTTAGTAGAGACGGGGTTTCACCGTGTTAGCCAGGATGGTCTCGATCTCCTGACCTCGTGATCCGCCCGCCTCGGCCTCCCAATGTGATGGCCTTTAACAGCAGAATATGGTAGAAGAGATGATAGAAGTGGCAGAAGTGCCAGTTTTAGGTCCTAGGTCTTAAGAAATCAGGAGTATTTTGTGCATAATAAGCATTTAATAAATGTTAATTATTAATTTTATTATTGTTGTCGCTCTCACTGTAACATGAAAAAAAGAAACAAACATCCAACTTGCCAACTCTTTAATTCTTCTTAGGAAATCAGAGTTGGAGCCTAGGCTATTCCACTAAAATTTAGGGCATTTGTTAGGATATGAATAAATGCTTGGAGTGATTGAGTTTCTTAGTTCTGTCGATTTATACTTTTTATCCAATTTTGAAAAATTATAGCCAGTTTTCTTTGCATATGTTTTCTTCCCCACCCCAAACACACCTCCTTCTTTGAGAAACTTTAATGACACGTGTATCAGGGTGTATCAGTCCGTTTGAAGTTGTTCCACTGCTCACTGATACAATTAGTTGTTTATACTTTTTCCTTCTGTGTTTTATTTTGAATAAATTTTAACTGCCATGTCTTCAAGGTCACTAATCATTTTTCAGCAATTTCTTATTGGCCATTATTGCCATCTCACACATGAGACGTTTCACCTCTGCAAGTTCAATTTGCTCTTCTTGTTCATCTCTGTCATGTCTATATTTAGCATCTTCTATCTTTCCTCTGGCTTTTGAACATATTGAATATAGTTATTATAACTGCTTTAATATCTTCATATCCTAAGTCTATTATCTGTATTATTTTTGGGTTGCTTTTGATTGGTGGATTTTTTGGAACTTATGGGCTGTATTTTTCTGCTTTTGTTGCATGCCTTGTAACAGTTTATTGAATGCCAAATTTTACCTTTTTAGCTCCTGGATATTTTTGTAGTCCTATAAATATTCTTAAGCTGTGTTTGGAAATATGGTTCCTTAGAAATAACTTGATACTTTTTGGTCTTGCTTTTAAACTTTGTTAGTCACAACTAGAACACTGTTTAGTGTATGGCAAATTTTTGCCTGAGTAAAACAAAATTCTGAGTAGTCTTCAGAATATGCCTTGAATTATGAGGTTTTATGCACTGACTAGTCATATAATAACTATTCCCAGTCTTGTCTGATCTCCAAAGATTATTTTTCCTTTAATCCATTTGAGTGGTTCTTTGTCCAGTGGTGGGGATTTTCTCACACACACGTGCCGATTACCACTCAGTGGATTACTTGAGAAGGACCCTGTGTAGGGCTCCCAGATTCTCTAACTCTGTTTTTTCGTTGTTGTTTGTTTTTTGTTTGTTTGCTTTATTTTTTTGAGATGGAGTCTTACTCTGTCGCCCAGGCTGGAGTGCAGTGGTGCTATCTCAGCTCACTACAACCCCCACCTCCCAGGTTCAAGTGATTCTCTAGCCTCAGCCTCCGGAGTAGCTGGGATTACAGGTGCCCACCATGGCATCTGGCTAATTTTTGTATTTTTAGTAGGGATGAGGTTTCACCATGTTGGCCAGGCTGGTCTCGAACTCCTAACCTCAGGTGATCTGCCTGCCTCAGCCTCCGAAAATGTTGGGATTACAGACATGAGCCACTGCACCCAGCCTGGAATACGTTCCTGAGAATCTTTTTCACTAACCTCCCCAAACTCCCAATTCAATTTCCTCAGGTTAGGGAGACTGCTGTGTTGCACCTGGACTACCCTCGATGTTTTGTAAGCTGCAAATTCTCTCCAGACTGTAAGCTGGGGACAAACATAGGGCTAATTTTATTTTATTTTTTTCCCATCTCCCAGGAACTTTTATCTTTCTTTCCCTGATGTCCAATGTCTTGAAAATCATTGTTGTGTATATTTAGTCTAATGTCTTAATTGTTTCGGGTGGGAGAGTATGTCTACTCACTGTTACTCCATCTTGGCTTGAAACAGAATTTGAAAACATATTCTTATCACTCAAAACATTTCCACTTCTTTTGCATGTACATTCATGTACTTAACTCCTTTTCCACAAATTAGGAAAAATGAGGTTTACATTAGAATAATAGTCCCAGAAATAGTATCTATAAAAAATAAATATTATAATGTATTTAACCCATCTATTTAGTACTTTAATTCTTTCTGTAAGAACACATTCAGACTAAATAAGATACCTCTAGAGAGCAAAATAGTATTTTTTCTAAAAGAATTTCATTCTTTTTTAGAATAGTCTTGTTGGAACAAAGGTTTTCCTTTACATTGCAGAAAAATCTGTACTTCATTGTTCCTTGATTTACTATCTAGTGAAATTTAGAATAAAATATAAATGTTTCAGTACATGTCATCATTTCAAATTACTTAAGAGAGATTTTTCCTCCAACACGTTTTCTTCTTGGTTAACAATCTCAAATTCCTGCAATCAATGACATATGACTAGTTTTTTTGTTCTATCGCCATTCTCATCTGAACATACTACTTTTTACTTCAATTTTCTGATATTATTTTGTTGTTATTGCTGCTGTTGTTCCATTGACATGTTTAACCTCCCAAGATTAGAAATTATTGTATTTGTTTTATATTCAATATTGGCCTTTATTTTCCCATTTTTTTCCATTTCTGTGCTCACCATTACTTACTGCATCTCCGAACGTCTGAATAGGATACTTTTCCTTTGTTTGTGAAGTATTCTTTTTAGAATTTCTTTTATTGAGAGTCTAAGGATGGTTAACTCTCTCAGTTTTAGGTTATCTGAAAACCCCTTTATTTATCCCACATCCTGGAATGATAATTTAGGCAAACACAAAATTTTAAGTAGACTTCTAGCTTTATGATTCATGTTGAAAAGTAAAGGAAGTATAATTTTCACTCTTGGCGGAAAAGCTATCTTTTCTCTCTTGCAATTATGCTGCTCTGCAGTTGGACTTTGATGTCTTTAGATATGAATTTGTTTTTAGTTTTCTTATTTAAGCTTCATTTTTGTTTCCTGAATCCAAATATTCATGACTTTTATCAGTTAATGTTTTCTAACATTGTCTTCCTCCTTCTTCACTATTTTTTCTAGTATTAAAATATATGCTGAACCATTTTCCCTTCTTTTATTTTAACCATTCATATTTTAATATCGCTCATTGTCTTTCTGTGCTACATTGTTAGTAATTCTTTCAAATCTTCTAAAGTGTGACTTTTCTTTTTAGTTGTACTTAATCTGATGTTCCACCCCTCCATTGAGGCTATAATTATAATCTAATTTTTTTTTTTTTTGAGATGCAGTCTCACCCTGTCACCCAGGCTGGAGTTTGTGACTTCCCTTTTTAGTTGTACTTAATCTGATATTCCACCCCTCCATTGAGGCTATAATTGTAATTTAATTTTTTTTTTTTCGAGATGGAGTCTCATCCTGGAGTGCAGTGGCACCATCTTGGCTCACTGCAACCTCTGCCTCCTGGGTTCAAGTGATTCTCCTGCCTCAGCCTCCCAAGTAACTGGGATTACAGGTGCCCGCCACCACACCCGGCTAATATTTTTTGTATATATATTTTTTTAGTAGAGAATGGAGTTTCACCATGTTGGCCAAGCTGGTCTTGAACTCCTGATCTCAGGTGATCCACCCGCCTCGGCCTCCCAAAGTTCTGGGATTACAGGCGTGAGCCACTGTGCCTGGCCATAATTTAAATTTTCATGTCTAATCTTTTTTATTTTTTGAGAGCCATGTTTCCCTACTTAATTTTTTTCCTTGTATTCCCTTAAATATTATAAATGTGCTTAGTTTATAATAAATGTCACATAATTCCAATATCTGAAGCTCTTAAAGAGTGAATTCTGCCGTATGCTGTGTGCAGCTCTTATGCTGCCTTTTGTTTCTCTCATGTGTTTCTCAATTTTGTGTTAAATTTATCAGCATCCTGCAAGTCCTAGGAATGAGTTTTTCCAGAAAATTCATTTTCTTCTAGCTGCATCCAGTCCCCAACCCATGCAGACAATGTCAACAACTTTAGATTTATTTATCGTCTTGACTTATCCTGACTGAAGCAGGGAAAGTAAATCTGAACTCTAAACTGCATAGAGGATAGGCATGTAACTGTGAAATCTCAAATAGCCTTGTTTAAAAATATGCAGAGTTCAGACCAAGTCTGACAGGCTTCTCCCCTATTTCCAGTGTCCACAGGCTGGCTCTGCTTCTATCGCACTTGTTTACAAAGGGTCGAATCACTCACAGGTCCTGATGGTAATGGAACCAGCTTGTTTACCTCATGGTATTTAAGATCTGCCCCTTGCTCACAACATGTTTGTTAAAACAGGACACAAGCCAGGCACAGTGGTGCAGCCTATAGTCCCAGCTATTTGGGAGGTTGGGAAGGGAGTGTCATCGCTTGAGCACACACCCAGGAGTTCAAGTCCAGCCTGGGCAACATATCAAGCGATGTATTTAATCTATCTATTTAATGCTTAATTCTTTCTGTAAGAACATATACAAGCAGTCATTCAGCCTATATAAGATCCATCTCATAAACCATCTCATTATGATTAGCTGAGCCTATTCTCTTTCTCTGTATAAGATTAGAATGAGGCATGCATTCTCAGCATTTCTCTTTTTGTGATGAAGTCTCCAAAGTCCCTCAAATTGTTTCGGTGAGCGTCTTTTCTGAACCCTGGGATGCAGTTCACAGAGGCTAGAGAATTGAATGAATTAATACTGGTAGGTGGTCTCTTTAAAATTTCCTAACACTGGGGGGATTACAATTTTTTATGTCAATATTTGTTCTACGGTGTTCAGTTTAAAGAGTGTGATATTTGTCACAGGCAAAGAAAATAGTAATTAGGGAATTCTCCATCCTTTCCAAAAGCAGAATCCTTTACTTCCTACTCAAAAAGTTTCTTCTTTCTCTAACAGAATAAAATTAATCTTTAGGTTACTTCGTCATTTTGTAAGCCTCAATTCAGATGGAGTGACAGACTTATACATCAAACTCTCATTTTCTAGGACAGTCATTCTTATTCTCAAGCCATTTGTGATAAAATATTAGTACTTATTTCCAGTCAATTATATATTTTATAAAATATGATAAGGTAAATTATTAGAAAATAATTGCAAGCTGGGAGATCACGGCCATTTCAATCGCCATGAAGGTTTCTAAACCGTCCCCATTCCTGTACTCATTGTGGCACCGGTTCATGGATCACACTTCGAGTAAAACTGGCAGGATGTGCAGCTGTCTGACTACATCCTCCCTGGTTATAACAAAATCTAGAGTGTACTTTCTTTTCATTGCCACTTTTTTGTGTGTGTTTGTTTGTGTTTGAGATAGGTTCTCACTCTGTTGCCCAGGCTGGAGTGCAGTTGTGCAACCACAGCTCACTGCTGCCTGGACCTCCCAGGCTCAAGTGATCCTCCTACCTCAGTCTCCCGAGTAGCTGGGACTACAGGTGCACACCACCACACCGGGCTTAATTTTTGTATTTTTTGTAGAGAAATGGTTTTGCCATGTTTCCCAGGCTGGTCTGGAACTCCTGGGTTCAAGCAATTCTCCCTCCTTGGCCTCCTAAAGTGCTGGAATTACAGGCGTGAGCCCCCGCACCTGGCCCTCATTGTCCCTTTCTTAAGAATATGTCTTTACTTTGAATAGAGATTCATTTAGTCACTTCTTTCATAATACAGTTTTCATCAAGGTAATGAAGGTCTAGAGAATTTATCAGCTTTGTAAGTATTCAGAAATTTTAAACCACCATTAAGACTGTGCTTGGCCTCCATTCTCTATTGTGATCTGTCACCTATTTCTCTCCTCATTTTGAGAACCAATGTTTTCTCCTAAAACTTGTAGTGACTTTCCAAAACATGTGTACTCTCTTTTCTGTGAGTGAACAAACACTCTGGTTATAACATCTTCTATCTAATGAATCCCTGTTTCTTTTAAAAAGTTGTGCAAACCTCAGTCATCCCATTCCAATATTTAGCTTCATTCAATACTATCTTGATGATGTATTCGAAATTAGATTTACTTCCCTACATTGTATATACCACCCTGTGGTAAAGGTCAGCGTGACAAAAGTGAACTCAAAGTTATGGTGTATGTGTGTGTTTATTTATAGATTTATGTAAAGTTGAAAGAGAAAAAAAGAAATATATTTTTAACTTCTTTCTGAACTTTTTAAAGTGTTATTTTTTTAATTTTTCATATTATCATGCTTGCTTTCCTCCTTTGAACAGCAAGCATGTACGATATGTGTGTGGTATTCTTTTTTCTTCCTTAATCAATTTTTTTCTTGATAAAGACAGGTATCCTCTTAAAAAACATGTTCTACCTCGCCATGAGATTTGAGCTACTCCTAGACTGATATATACGATGCTCCAAAAATTCTCCCCGCTCTTACTGTTCGCAGAGCCAACTGCTATATCTTCAGAGCTTTTCCTTGTTTCTAAAGCCCCAACTGTACATATACAGCCATTGATACTATGAAACTCCTGAGGTCTCCAATTATCAAGTTTTCAGGGAGCCCCCTTCCCCAGCTTTGTCTTGCAAGATGTAAAATGTATTTTTTATCACACACAGTCTGTGACTACACATCTTTAGTAAATTTTATCCTGTGTTTTATTTTGCAAGTAATGTGTCCTTTTGAGTCAGTGTAAGTCAGTAGTATGTGAGACTGATGACTTTCAGCAGGCCTCTCATCCCATAATAGATATATTCTCTGGAAACACAGCCTGCATTCTGACTATGTCTGCTAATATTTTTTAAATCATCTGGTATAATGGTTGCCAATGGACAAAAATAATTTCTGAATTAGGGCATGGTAAAGCAACTCCTGCATTGTAAGATATTTTTATTTTTATTATTTTTTTTTGAGACAGAGTTTTGCTCTTTTTGCCCAGGCAGGAGTGCAATGGCACGATCTTGGCTCACTGCAACCTCCTCCTCCCGGGTTCAAGTGATTCTCCTGCCTCAGCCCCCCAAGTAGCTGGGACTACAGGTGTCTGCCACCATGCCCGGCTAATTTTTTGTATTTTTAGTAGAGATGGGGTTTCACCATGTTGGCCAGGATGGTCTCGATCTCTTGACCTTGTGATCCACCCACCTCAGCCTCCCAAAGTGCTGGGATTACAGGCGTGAGCCACCACGCCCAGCCTGTAAGCTATTTTTATATATAACCTGCGCAATAAACTTTGCACAGTCATGCAGTTATCATATATGGCACATATTTTCATGTATATACTTAGTATATCTGTGTGTATATATATATTTATGTATAAAATATTCAGAAGTTATATTTTCATACTAAATAATGGTACAATTAGTACACTATATTTGTTTTTCTCCTCCAGCATGTTCAGCGTGGAGAATTTTAATTAAACTGAATTTTCAGATTCTATTTTAATTGTACAGATGTCAATTTTTGTATTTAATGACTACAATTTACACACATTGCATAAACCTATGCCAAGTGGTAGTTTGTAATTCTGGCATTTTTATGTAATCAAACATCAGAGACTTTGACAGTATTCATCACAAAGCCTTTACATTCTGACAAAGATCATGACAATGTACTAATCCTGATATTTTAACAATTTCTAGATAGAAAATTAAAAGCTAATGTTGTCCAGTCTTTTGAAAGTTGATAAAAGCCATCTTACTAGTTTGCGAAGGTTGACTTTGCTAACCTCAGCTGTCTGCTGCTAGTGAACACCACCCATCTTGAAGGTCGCACACACAAAGAAAACTTTTGGTAAGTTTGCATTTTAGTTTAAAATAAAAAAGATATGGTACTTAAAATTAAGAAAGATTTACGTAATCTATTCGATTACAATAGGTGGCACATGTATATAAAGAGCTTAGTCTAAGGCTAAGTCTGTTTAGTGATATCAGGAAAGGGGCAGAGTATGCTAGTACTATCAAAGTATACTTAGGAAGCTTTCGGTTGGAAGCAGCACTCGAGGGCATTGAACCCAAACTTAATTTTATCCCGAATGATCAGACCTACAAATCTGCAAGTCTATTCTATATACTCGAAGACCCCAATGTGTTGCTGATACTCATGTAATTCAGCATACTTCCAGTTCAAGCTAGAATTCCTGATAGAACGTTGACTTTCACTTTGGAGATCATCTTTGGCAGCAGGATGATCCTTTGGGGCTGTATTTCTGGTTAAGCAAGTACAGGATGTACCAAGCATCACTTTGTATTATGCTTGGCAGGGAATAGCATTAGCTGTGCATTAGCTGTGAAGAAAGACCGTCCTTAGAAGCAAGCACGCGCACACACACACCCTTCTCTCACACTTTAAAGGTTCACTTAAAAGACCATATGTTCCTTTTTAAATGTGTGTGTGTGTGTGTGTGCCCGCACAGGTGCACGTGTTACCATTTTACATTTAAAGGCTGGCAGCCTCTGTTCCACCAGAGTAAGTCTCTACTCAAATGTTCTTTTGCTAGAGGGAATTTTAAAATTCCATATAGCTGTAGCCTTAACCTTGACTGTCTTTCGTTCTCAAATATCTATGCAGTTACATGTGCTGAGTGACTTACAACGAAATGAGAGAAAATTCAGTGACTTGACATTTACAAGTCCCAGATGATTCGTTTATTTATTCACCAGAGTAAATATTTAGGCAGCAGAATTAAATTGGAAAATGTTTATCAAGTTTCAAACCACCTTTCTTTCAATATATAAAACATAAACCCAGAGGCCTAAGCATAGGGAAGTGTACCTACCAATATGTCCTACAGAAAAGGACACATTTAGGCGTCCCAAGAGGTTTTCTTTACCCACTAGTTTGTTTTGAAAACTTCTGCCAATATTTAAGGATAGTGCTATTGAAATAACACCTAATAAACCATAACTCCCATGCAACTACACTTTATTAATCATTTTATGTAATCTTAGAATGCAAGCAGTTCTCTGAATGTATTTTCTCACTCTATTTCAGTCCAAGGATCTGCTCTAGTGGCCTCACCTGAATGGCATCTATTTCTCTCATTACTTCTAACACTATGTCTGTCTATGTTTGCACACTTGGGAACAGATTAGTTCAAAAACTCTCTGACCATAACCCGAAGAGAAACTTTAAAATGGTGTCTCAGCATAAAAGCATGACGAAAATAAACAAGGGCATGTTATTCTTGCTTATAACAGCATTGTATGAATAAGCTAACTAAAGAATGTCATCTAAAAAAATAAAGTTTCTCATGGTTTTCAGAATGATTTTATTGTCATGAAAAAAGAACACAGTTATGCAAATGACCTTTAAAATCCAAGAAGGTAGAGTGTTATCCCATCATCATCATGAACAAAATCATTACAAAGTTAGCCTTTGCAACAAAGCCAGAAAGCAAATAATCAGAATTTCCAAGCACACATAAAAAATTATATATAGAACCTCCTTCTAATCATTTTAAGTGTACAATACAGTAGCATGAATTACATTCACAGTGTCGCTCAAGCGTCACCACTGTATCCAAATGTTTCCGTTACCTCAAGTTTCTCAGTCGGCAGAAACTTTACCCATTAGGTAGTAACTCGCTATCCTCCACCACCTGAACCCTCTGCTAACCTCTAATCTACCTTCTGTCTATATGAATTTGAATTCTAGATATTTCATATAAGTGGAATCATATAATATTTGCCATTTTGTGTCTGGATTGTTTCACTTAGAATAATGTTTTCAAGATTTATTCATATCGTAGCATGTATCAGAACTTCATTTCTTTACTTGACAGAATAATATTCTATTATATGCATATTCCCCATGTTGTTTATCCAGTTACAGCTTGAGTTGTTTCTGCCTGTTGGCTACTACGAATAATGCTGCAAGAAATGTGTGTACACATACCTGCTTGCGTCCCTCTTTTCAGTTCTTTTGGGTATATATCTAGGAGTGGAATGACTGGGTCGTATAATAATTCGATTCTGATCTTTTTGAGGGGAACCACTAAATTGTTCTCCGCAGTAACGATACCATTTTACATTCTCACGTGGTTCTGTTTCCACACCCTTGGCAAAACTTGTTATTTTCTGTGTTCTTTATTATAGCCATGATAATAGGTATGAAGTGTTATGCATTGTGGGTTTGATTTGCCTTTCCCTGATCAATAATGATATTAACCATCTTTTTATATTCTTACTGGCCAACATTCAGGAATATTCAATGCATTAAAATATGACAATTATTTTCTGATGCCCTTATTTAACTGGAGTAAGAAATGTTTTAATGTCAGCCTGAAATATTAGAATACAAACATAGATTTAGAAAATACACTAACTTCACAAAAATTAGCCAGGCATGGTGGTGGGTGCCTGTAATCCCAGCTATCCCTGAAGCAGGAGAATCCCTTGAACCCAGGAGGCAGAGGCAGGGGTTGCAGTGAGACTCCATCTCAAAAAAAAACGAAAGAAAGAAATACACTAACTTCCATTTTAAATACATTTTAAAATGTTTCGTACTCAGTGGAACGTGGTCTTAACCCACAAATGATATACATTTCCACCAAGAATTTTAGATACATCCTTGAACAACAACAACAAAAAAGCCCCCTTCTCACCACTCTCTACGCTCTCCAGACTGAAATGCCCAGTAACAGTGACGATCATGAAAATCACAGAAATTTTATTTGTGAACTGCCTCTTCCCTCCAGATATTAATACATGCCTTGAGATCAAAAGTAAATGTAGAAATTAAATATGCATTAGATATTTATTTTACTACTGAGATTTAAATTGCCTTCACATTAAAATATGTTAATAAACTAATCTGGGCCAGGCACGGTGGCTCACACCTGTAATCCCAGCACTTTGGGAGGCCGAGGCGGGCGGATCACGAGGTCAGGAGATCGAGACCATCCTGGCTAACACGGTGAAACCCCGTCTCTACTAAAAATACAAAAATTAGCCAAGTGCGGTGGCAGGCACCTGTAGTCCCAGCTACTCGGGAGGCTGAGGCAGGAGAATGGCGTGAACCCGGGAGGTGGAGCTTGCAGTGAGCCGAGATTGCACTACAGCACTCCAGCCTGGGAGACAGATCGAGACTCCCTCTCAAAAAAAAAAAAAAAAAAAAGAAGCTAATCTGGTGCATCAATGTTGCACAAATACTGGTATTTCCCCGAAGAGCCATGCAAATCTGTGGGATTATAGTTAGAAGGAAGGACATGGCAGAGAGAGAGAGAGATGCAGATAGATGTGCACCTGCTCTGCTCTAGGCCATTGTTCCCCAAACTTGCCTCGTAAATATCACGTAGAACATGTGTTAAAAATACAAATCCCAGGGCCCAACCTCAGAACCGCTGAATCAAAATCCCCAGAGGAACACCAACAAATTTGCATTTTTAGCAAAAGCACAGCAGGAGATTCTTATGATTAGTTTGGGGGACTGAGGAAGGTTGTGAGGTGCTGTCTAAACTAAGCTAATAACTAACATGTATATAATTTCTATGTCACTGATTTGAAAACCAAGGCTCTGAAAGATTATTATGCCGTGAAAAATAGATTCTAGGCCTTTGTTTCAAATCTTACATTTAGGCACATCTATGTTTAATACCTAAGTTTAAATACACCATTTCCTTGTAAAATGTTGATATTACTGTGAAGAAAGTATTAAAATATTTGTCTGTTGCTGTGTTATTTTTGTTTGTTTCTAGTACTAAAATAATAATTTATTTCTACTAGATAAATGGCTGAATCGTTTATCTGTACTGTGGTTTTGATTTGTTTATTATATCTCATTTGCTTCCAATAGTCTCTTGTTTAACAAAGTCAATTTAATTCTGCTACATATTCTTTTTCTGTGACTGTCACTCCCTGTTCTGCCACAGTTTTATAAACATTATGTTTCCAATTTTAAAGGAAATTAAACAGTAGAATACCTATTAGATATTTTACGAGGACTTGGAATATTTCTTTAGCATTTAGATTGACACTATCTTATAGTTTTCCCAACTACTTCACAAACATTCAATAGTATAAATAGCTAATGTATGCAGATATCTACTGTCTCTGATAGAATCAACTATTTTGGTTACAAAAGTAATACAATTAGGCCAGGTGCAGTGGCTCACGCCTGTAATCCCAGCACTTTGGGGGGCCAAGGAGGGCAGATCACGAGGTCAGGAGTTTGAGACCAACCTGACCAACATGATAAAACCCCGTTTCTACTAAAAATACAAAAATTAGCCATGCGTGGTAGCACGTGCCTGTAGTCCCAGCTACTCAGGAGGCTGAGGGAGGAGAATCGCTTGAACCCGGGAGGCGAAGGTTGCAGTGAGCTGAGACTGCACCACTGCACTCCAGCCTGGACGACAGAGCGAGATTCCATCTCAAAAAAAAAAAAAAAAGGGATAAAATTTAACTCTAGGTGAATTTGAAATGAGCCTGAGGATGCTGTGTTCATGACCACGGATGAGATGGAAGGGGGACTATCTGCATGGAAGTTCTCTGAGGGGGGTACTGAACCCCCAGTGAAAGAGTCCCTTCCTCTTTTGGTTTCTCCTCTGTCTACTTTCTGTCTTCCTTCCTGAGAACCTTCCTTCAAATGTCTAATTATGGGTGAAATACAGCTCTTTCAAATATGAAAAGACAAAAGAATATCTATTACTTTCTGTATTTCCAAGGTGAAATAAATATTCCAGACTCAGAGCTGCCTCGTCTCAGTGCTGCGACCATCGCAGGCTAAGGTCTTCAGAGCCACTTCACTTACTTGCCTTCTCAGCATTCTCTGCCTTCTCATCTGCTCAGAGGTGGCCTGAGGTTGTGAATTACAATCTGTTTTCTAAGCATTTACCTCCTCTGCCCCATATTTAAACAAATCTAAATTTCCAGAGGGGAAAAAATGAAATAAAAACAGAACAGCCTCTGTTCAGAACACAGTTTGTGATTTTTATCTGTCTGCTCTTCCTCTCCTCAGCTCGTGCTTAGCCATCAAATTGCACTGAATGTACACAATTAAAATCCCCAATTGCAATGATGTAACTTTGCTGCAGTAATTCACTCTGTAGTGCTTTTGCACTGGTCTCCTATCTCTAGCTCGTGGATTTACTTTGCTTGTGAATTCCCAACATCTCAGAGTTTTTTAAGATGGGCATATTTTACCCTTCTGAAGTTGCATTTTATCACAACCTTACCAGGAGGTGATTGCCACTTTCTGGCTTATGCATTGAGAAGGATTTTTAAAGCTATGTATTCCATTTCCATCCAGTTAGCATCATAATACAGCGGTCAGGTTTTGTCCACATGGTCACTGGATGAAGTTTAAATATAAAGCCAATGCAAGAGGCAAAAACAAAACAAAACAAAAATCCTTTTTGTCCATCATGTATTCACATGTGTTTTCCAGAAATAGCTGTGGATAAGATGCTTACATTTTTGCTACCTTTTCAATTATTGACATAATTGATATTCTCTCTTTCTTTAATACAAATTTCTCCCCACCACTTCTCCTAGGTCAGATTTTACAGTTATCTCCATAGCAACATTCACAGCTAATAGGAAGATACATCTTCTGAATGGCTAGCAATACAACATTAACTGTTAGAACATAACATTTTTCATGTTGGAAACATCTGGAATTCACAACCGGCCAAGATGTATAAAAATGCCTGTGGCTCCTCACTAGTCACCCAAGGCTGAGCTTGCTTGCTTTATTAGAATTCATTTACAAACAACTCTTATTAACCAGCTATGTAGCATAATAAAACTAAGCGTTATTTCAGCATCAAAAAAACAAAGTTTAATTTACAAGTGAAGTTGCTTATAAAGGTTCAAATCGCCCTTTGTGGAAAAGAGTTTATGGTGGATTTGGGCCATATTACCAACCTATTACTAGTGCACTAACACCTCTATTTACTGGCTGATTATATCCTCTGGCAAAATTCGGAACTGTCTACTACTTTGGTGCAAACTAATCAGTTTTCAAAATTAGTTATTGATCTCGGACCCATTATAGAGGACCAATTTAGTGGCTGGTTCATTGAGTACTTAAGTGACACCATTTGTGTGAGCAGCGGAGGAATCAGAGCAAATACAGTGTTCAAAGACATTTCTCAAAGGTAGTTTTCTATTGCAGAGAATTTACAAATACACATTTTCAAAGATGCTGAGTCTCTCTCATTGCAGATTAATGACACAAGTGCATCCCAGCCGGTCACATGAACTTACACTTTTTTATATATACATTTGTTACTCATATCCTAGATTTAAATAAGTAGTAAGTTGGAAATCATAAAAAACCTTAAGGAAAATATTTCCCTCTGTTTTTTCAAACTCAATTCTTTATTTGAATTATTCGAAGTTGACTAAAGGGAGTTGTTAGCTTATAAGAATAAAGTCATTATTCACTCTTAAGCATATGAAAAGATATGACAGAAAAAGTAAACCAGAAATTGAATTCAAAATACTCTGGTGCCTAAATTTTACTTCACATTTCTCATAATTTATCCATCTTTTTTTTTTATCTTACTGATTTTTATATATTTTTCTTGAAAATAATTTCTTAATGGCTTGTGTTCTATGCTTGGTTTCAAAAACTGTCAGGAAGAATTGAGATTTGACATATTTTCTGAGTATCTCAGAAAAACAAAATTAAACATGAAAATTAGTCAAAAATTGTTTTTGACGTTTCTCATCAATTTGACACTCTTAGGAAAAAAACCTTAGAGGTTGAGATGCAAAATCTTCACACAAAACCCAAAATAAGATTTGCGTAGATTTAGCTATAGTTATTGTTAAACATAAACCCCACAAAGACAAGAATTGACAACCACATAGTGACCAGAGCTCAATATTCACAAGAAAGTTAGAAGTGCTGTAATTAAAATATCTTTTTATATTTCTTATTGCTATGGGTTGTTGATTATTTTCTAATGACCTTGTCTCTCAATAGTATGCTGATTATTTTTTTCCTCCTCTCAGGCCCTTTAAAAATGTATGTGCATATATCTGTATCTATATATATAGCATGTAAATTAACCTTCAATAATTGCTTTAATTTAAAATGTAATTAAAATGTCCACATTATGTTTCATTTTTAAAGTCTCTAGTTCCAAAAGGTAAGATTATTATAAGTGAGAAAAGAAAAAAAAAGACATTTTTATATATACTTGGAGGTGAAACCTCACACCAAACTGAAGTCAACCTTATTTAATGTTCTTGTGAATTTAGAATGTGTGAATAGCTCTCTAAGGTGTAAAAGTGACACACACTCTATTTTATGCATTGTCACAAAATTCCATAATGTAAGAAATTTACTTATTTTATTTATAATTATATATTAGTGCCCAAAAATAAACCACTGTAGCACTATTTGCTCTGTAAAAATATGAAATAATAGCATAATTGTGGGAGCAAGGAAAGGTAACAGAGAATACAGTATTAAACATAGACTTATTCAGACCTCCATATTACTAAAATCAAAACTCCTTCTATATGATAAAACGTAAATCAGTTAACAGAAAAGCAGTGGTTTCTCTAAGATAGCAATTTGTGTATCCAGTGGTATTTTGCATGTAAACTCTTTTATATAAGCACAGTTAATAAATGTGGGAGCATTCAGTAAAATTTCAATTTGGACCAAAGTTGGGGCCCATTTTCAATCAGATAATTTTTGAAGGGACATAGTTTTTTAACCCTGGCAAATCATCAGAATCTGCCATAAGGCTTGTTGAAAGACAGACCCTGCTCAATGAGAATTTCCATGGATAGTTCAGATCATTTACATTTGCTATGCTAATGTGCCACAGAGGAAAAAAAAAAAAACACCAGTTTAGATTTCTTAGCACCTCAAAGGAAAATGTAAAAAAAAAAAATCCAATCTATAATAGGTAAAACGTTATGCACATCAAAATTTTTCATTTTTTTTCAGAGAGGGTTCACAGAACTTTTTGTCATACCTACTACTTTTTGTGGATCTAAGATATCACTCTCTAAGCCTGTCAACCATAAACTTACAAATTAACAAAGCATGCTCATGTGTTTCTCCCCACATTAATCTAGAAGGTCAATATTATAATTGTTCCCAGTTTGTTTCAGAGTGGTTAAGTGGAAGTGAACACAGAGTGGAAAGAACATGAGCTATAGATCACACAGCCCTGAGTTTGAACCCAGCTTCACCACATTCTAGCTACATGGCTTGGGTTATTACACTTTCAGAGCTTCAGGTTTCTCATGTGCAAAACAGAACAAACTATTCCCTCCTGCTAAGCTTAAGATGTACGTAACTCAAGTTTCCACAGTCCTCACAAGGCAATCAGTACAAATATACAATTAATTTTATGTAACCTATGGATTCTTTTTTTTATTGGTATTAATGAAATTCAGTTCATGCTATATTTTTCTGAGTTGTACAGATGTGATAATTCAGCGATTCATTCTTTGTCAACATAACTCGATTTAAAATGTGAAATACGCCTGGTGAGATGGCTCACACCTGTGATCCCAACCCTTTGGGAGTCCAAAGCAAGCAGACCACCTGAGGCCAGGATTTCAAGGCTAGAGTGCTCAACATAGCAACACCTTAACTCTACAAACAATTTTAAAAGATTGCCAGGCACGGTGGCTCACAGCTGTAATCTCAGCACTTTGGGAGTCCAAGGTGGGTGAATTACCTGAGGTCAGGAGTTCAAGACCAGACTGGCCAACATGCCAAAACCCTGTCTCTACTAGAAATACAAAAATTAGCTGGGTGTGGTGGCAGGTGCCTGTAATCCAAGCTACTTGGGAGGCTGAGGCAGGAGAATTGCTTGAACCCGGGAGGTAGAGGTTGCAGTGAGCTGAGATCATAGCATTGCACTCCAGCCTGGGCAACAGAGCGAGATTCCATAAAAAAAAAACCTCTGGGCACGGTGGCTCATGCCCGTTATCCTAGTACTTTGGAAGGCTGAGGCAGGCAGAACACCTGAGGTCGGGATTTCGAGACCAGCCTGACCAACATGGAGAAATCCTGTTTCTACTAAAAATACAAAATTAGCCGGGCGTGGTGGCACATGCCTGTAATCCCAGCTACTTGAGAGGTTGAGGCAGGAGAATCACTTGAACCTAGGAGGCAGAGGTTGTGGTGAGCCGAGATCGTGCCATTGCACTCCAGCCTGGGCAACAACAGTGAAACTGCATCTCAAAAAAAAAAAAAAAAAGAAAGAAAAATAGCTAGGCATGGTGACATGCACCTGTGGTACCAACTATTCAGGAGACTGAGGCAGGAGGATCACTTGAGGCCAAGAGTTCGAGGCTGCAGTGACTATGATCGTGCCACTGCATCCCAGCCTGGGTGACAGAGCAAGACCTTGTCTTAAAAATCAATCAATAAATAATTTTTTGAAGTAAAATGCATTCTCTAGTCCTATTGCTGTCCACAGTCTCTGACTTCTGCCTGGTTCAATCCATTCTGCTTTGTTCTTTAGTCTCCTCAACAAGTGTGTCATTAATGTTAAAAATGAGGTTTTAAAATGATTTACTTTTTAATCTAGTAGGAATTACTGTTACAAACCTAGTCCCTAGCGTTGTGTCTAACAGAGTAACTCTAAATAAATGTAAGTCAAAATGAAGGTGGAAGAAAGGGAAAAAAAGGAAGAAAATGGAAGAAAAAATTTGTTTAAAATATTAATCTCTGGAAATTGGGGTTAAAACACAATCTTCTGGTCCCTTTAATACAGATTATTTTTGTATATTATCTAAAATGTATATTCTAAGCTAAGTGGTCATAAATTATGTAAATAGCAGGATTATATGACCATGGTTATTAGTATCAATTTTCTTAGTTTATATGTTTTGTCTTCAAAATATTTCGCTTTAATCACTTTCAAACTTCTAGCTAGCCATTTTAAAGAGTTCTGATAGAAAATAAATACAGAAATAATTTTAAATGAAAATCTTAGAAAGCATGCAGGACTACAATTGTACACTTTAAAATTATACTTACACCATGAGGGGAACTTAGCACTAATGAAGTTCCATGATTTTATAGAGTGATTCTAAAGAAAGAAGTAAAGTTTTATGGAATATATGCTTCTTCTCTAGAACTGTTTCTATTCAGATATTTCACAGAAAATTTGGTAAATTATATCATTTGGCTTTTTATCTCTATTCCCATATCAGCACTGTGTAAACTTTTATAGACAGTAAAGCAGTGATTTTATAATAAAAGTGATAAAATTGTCCAAGTAACTTTTCTTCTACCCATATTTGTTTACCTTTGTTTATCCAAGTAGCCCATAGAAGGAAAGCCTGTAAGTCAAAAAGACCTAAATTATTAGAGTGCTACAAAATTTGTAAAGATATATGTAGATTTTAAACTGGTAAACTAAAGTTTTGAGCTGAAACTCTATGTGGAACTGCAAAAAAAGAAAAAGAAAACAAAGCCAAAAGGGTTTTAGTTTCTGTCCCAGTTATTTTTTTCTGTTCCTGTCTCCCAGACCAAATGAACTCAAGGCTAATTACGGAGACAAAAGACTAGTCACTTCTCTCAGAGTGAAAAGAAGAGAACAGAAAATGTGATTTAAAGCTCAACTTTAAGCATGAATAACAGATTAGAGAATGTGCCATAGAGGAACTCGTTAAACAGTGAAGTATGACATTTTGGAAGGTTCTGAATATTCTTTGGAAATTTTGAGAATCCAAGTTTTTTTCTCATATGTCTAACATATGTGTGATTATTAAAGGGAAAAATGTGGATAGTACTGGGATTGGAATCACATAGGTTTTAATTCATATTAAGGTTTAAATGTTGAGTCTATTTGGTCACCTTTTGGATATCATCTGGCTCTTAATATACTCCTTTTGTTTTTGTTTTGTTTTGTTTTGTGAGATGGAGTTTTACTCTTGTTGCCCAAGCTAGAGTGCAGTGGCGTGATCTCAGCTCACTGCAACCTCCGCCTCCCTGGTTCAAGTGATTCTCCTGCCTCAGCCTCCAGAGTAGCTGGGATTACAGGCGCCCACCACCATGCCCGGTAGAGCTTAACTACTAGAAATCAACCAGTTATTAGCTTGCCTCTTCAATGACTGAAAAACATTTTCATGAACAATGTTGTAATTAACTAGTATGAGGATGCCACATCTAGACATTTTTGTTTCTTCAACTGGATTTTAAGCTCCTTTCTTTTGGTATCTTCAAAAGTGCTTCTCTTGGCTGAACACAACTCAAGTGTTATAAGTAGATACAAGAGTAGGTGGACATCATCCATGTGTCAGCAAAAGGCTTGAGCTGACAGTGTCCTTAGATAAGAACTGTAGAAGAGAAATGGAAAGGAGAATCTGCTGCTAATTAGGCTAAAGCCACTCATCTTCTGCATGATAGCTGGAGGTCTCCCTCAGACTCACTGCCAGGCAAACCCAGATATCACAACTTGGATATCACTGCTGTAGACAGAGAGGAGCTGTGCTTTCAAAAGCTGACCTCTGGAACTGAAATAGGAGTGTGGATGTGTAAAGCTACACTCAGGAAATTGGTAGTCTCTGCCTTTCTGACTCTTCCTGCCTTAGCATGTTAGTTTGTTCCATAAATGTCTGCAAATGCTTCAGCTCTTATTCCCCAATTGTTGCATGCATAGCTGCCCCTGACTGAACAGCAGAACCAGTTCCCTGCTGAAGGGAAGTTGCGTGTGCCTACGCTTGTGCCAGACCAAAGATTGGAGCATCGGAATGGGTATATGCTTCAGAATTCAAAGCTTTGTTTCTACACTTAATACCTATGCAATGTTAGGCAAGTAAATTAACTTCTCTGTCTTGTCATTCTCGTATATTTATAAAAGGTAAAAAAAAAAAAACTTCAGTAAAATGTTACAAGGATTAGAGATGTCTGTAAAGAAACTTCCACGATGGCACTATTCAAAAGGTCGTTGTTATACCATTATTTATTGTGTTTGTGTGTATATATATATATATTTCTTTAATTTTAATTATTATTTTGTGGACATTAGGGAAGAACCACCCATATCCATAAGTTTTCCCTGTTTGCTTTATTTTTTAATGATTTTTAAGCTAGACATATTTTCTTTTCTTTTCTTTTCTTTTTTTTTTTTTTTGAGACGGAGTTTCACTCTTGTTGCCCAGGCTGGAGTGCAATGACCGGATCTCGGCTCACCACAACCTCTGCCTCCCGGTTCAAGCACTTCTCCTGCCTCAGCCTCCCTAGTAGCTGGCACTAGAGGCATGTGCCATCATGCCCGGCTAGTTTTGTATTTTTAGTAGAGACGGGGTTTCTCCATGTTGGTCAGGCTGGTCTCGAACTCCCTACCTCGGCCTCCCAAAGTGCTGGGATTACAGGCATGAGCCACCACGCCAGGTCCATATTTTCTATTTGACTCATAAAAAAGACTTAAAGTGCAGACACTGATGGTTTATTCACACAAAGCTATAAATGATACAAATATAATATTTATTGAGCCCCTAACATATTCCAGGCACTGTGCTCAGAGATTTACCTGTGTTATTTCATTTTTTCCACTTTACTATGAGAAACTGAGTCATAATGTAGTTAAATACAGTTTCCCAAAATCATAAGCTAGTAAATGGCAGAGCCAGAGTTTAATACCAAGTCTGCTTTACATCTCTCTACTATAATGGCCCTCCCTCTGTGTACCATTGGAGTCTTAATCATTGGAGTAAAGATGCAGAGAAATGAGAATATGAACAAATGTATAACTGATTAACGGGATGATAAGAAGGGGAGGAGATTGTGCTTTCATAATAAGAGCATAGTCACATTACAGTGGGTTCAAGTCCTAAGTTTTCTCCTGCCAACTATGTGACTTCAAGCTAGTTCTTCTACCTCCCTGCAGCCATTGCTATCCTCACCTATGAAATGAAGCTAATAATAGAACTTCCATCTTGAGATGCTTGTGAGGATAAAACAGGATAAAATGCCCGGTATACCGTAAGCATTCAAATAATATTCGGTGTGTTTACAATGAGTTCAAAAAGAGGAGGTTAATGTATAGTAGAAAAATTTCATCTACATATTACAGTGTTTCTTGAGACATCTTGTTAACAAGGCTTTGCTTGAAGAGCAGGGTACCCACATCAGCCAACATTCTTAAATATGGCCAGCAATGCGGAAATGTTACATTAAATCTGCAATTTATTAAGCATGTATCACAGGCAAGAGAGTTCACTGGGCATATTGTATACAATCCCTCAAATCTCACATCAAACTTGCAAGGTGCTACTATTGAACCCGTTTTACAGATGCAGATACACATGAATGGAAAGGTAAGGTAGCACATCCGGAATTACACAAGTACAATTAGTACACTGGCACAAGCTCATGTTGAGTACTTTGAAGATTGTCTAATTCCAAAATGTGCCTTTTTTTTTTTTTGAGACGGAATCTCACTCTGTCGCCCAGTTGGTTCACTGCAACCTCCATCCTCCCAAGTTCAAGTGATTCTTCCACCCCAGACTTCCAAGTAGCTGGGATTACAGACATGTGTAACCACACTCAGCTAATTTTTGTATTTTTGGTAGAGATGGAGTTTCCGCCATGTGGCCCAGGCTGGTCTCGAACTCCTGGCCTCAAATGATACATCCCCCTCCACCTCCCAAAGTGCTACGATTACAGACATGAGCCAATGCACCTGGCCAGCTCTTTTTTTTTTTTTTTTTTATAACAATGTTATGCTCTGTCACCCAGGCTGGAGTGCAGTGGCAAGGTAATAGCTCTCTGGAGACTTGAACTTCTAAACTCAAGTGATCCTCCCATCTCAGCCTCCTGAATAGCTGGGACTACAGGCACTCTCCACCACACCTAGCTAATTTTTGTTTGTTTGTTTGTTTTGTTTGTCTTTGTTTATGTTTTTGGAGGTGGAGGGTCTTGCCGTATTGCCCAGGCTGGTCTTGCACTCCTGGCCTCAAGTGATTCGCCTGCCTCAGCAACCAAAAGTGTTAGGTTTACAGGCCTGAGCCGCGCCTAGCCTAAAATGCACATTTTTTATGATACTTTCTTCCCTCTTGCTAAGATTGCTTATTTCCATTTCAGATACTGGATAGTTCAGCCACAAGAGATGGATCTCAAAAGTCTTACATTGTTGATGAGGTTAGGGATATGGCCAAGGTTCTTCCATTTCTTGACTTTGGAAGGCTTACGTTTTGTGTTTTAGTTTTGTTTGCTTGTATATATATATATATATTTTTTTTTGGAGTGAATTAGAAGGTGCCCAAGAGAACCTGAATATCCTGAATAAGTTTCTCATTGCACTCAAATACCAAACATAAATTACAAAAGATTTCCAGATCCAAAAATAACTGAGAGTGAATCTATCCATTGGAAATTAATGTAAGATAAATCTCTCTAGAACATATATGAGGCATATTGTTTTATAGATTATTCTTGCAGCTATATCTTATGTTTATGAAATTTCTATTATCATTTTATGTAACTAAGTGTCTCAGAAACCATCTACAACTTTTTAATTTAATCTTAACATATATCAACATGTAGTTAGTATATGTAACATATATTAAAATTGTGTGGAGCTCTCACAATGATCTAATCAATCTAATCAAATAATATAAGCTCCTTTTAGGAAATTTACATTAATATAACATGCATATAATCAATAGTTACGTTTTTGTTTATCTTATTTTGTAAGTCTTGTAAATAGATGAAGTTCAAATAAAATAACAATTATTCTAGTTAAATGCCAATGATTAAGTCAATGGTTTAAACTATATGTTTCCTAGGTGTCCTACAATTTTTTATTTCTTGTTCTACTAGCTTCTGTGAAGGTTAAAGCCTGAATATTTTAATTTTTAAATTTGAGGCTGGTAGGCTATTATATGCATGTTTTCATCAGGTTTGTATTGTTTGCCAGAAAACCATCATAAATATTATAATTTCATCAATGATTGATGGATATTTTCAGCTAAATATGTGACATTCTCTGTTGTTATGTAGGTTATACTTTTTTCAACAGAGTTTATATTTTGGGATGTTCCTTCAGACATTTACATTTTTCAAGAGTTGATATTTCCAATTTAATCACTTTTAAAAGTTAATTTAGTGACAGCTGCAAAACCGGATAATTAGTCTTCATTTTAGTCTACCAAGCATGAATAGCTTTTCATTACTTTATGTTTCCATCTAGGTAATGTATGTCTTGATACTACTGCACTTGGAAACATACATTTATTAAATAAAGACTTGGAGTAAGTGAAATACATTTCCTTAACTGTTTGTAAGTTGCAGCTATCAAAATAAAGACTTGGAGTAAGTGAAATACATTTCCTTAACTGTTTGCAAGTTGCAGCTATCAACTGGTTCAACGAGCTTTGACAGTAAGTGAAAGTAGCAGAACTCAATAAAGTGGCTAGAAAATTTCACCTTATCTATTGCAGATTTTAGAATCAATACAGTAAATGTGTTAATATAAAAAAAGTTAAAAGATTCCATATGAAAAATAATGAAGCTGTAAAATTTAATGACTAATTGAAATACCAGGCCCCTTTTGTGTGACTGTGGCTTCTCTCATTATACTAAATCAGAAATTGAACTGGACTGCAAGGCACAGAGAAAGTCTTTGAGAGACTGATCTTTGTCGCAAGAGACTCTCTAAGCTGCATTATATCGTTCCTAAGCCTAATTTTATTATTTCCAGGGAATGTGATGTACTCTGTCTCTAAGTACCAAAGAGCCACAAAACCCAAGAAACAGAGCATTTGCTGAATCATATATCAAACTGAGAAGAGATTTGTTAAAAATAATTCTTTTGAAGAATATATTCAGCCTCAATTGTATATCCTCGGCCGGCCACATGCTGGTTTTCTCTCTTGATTTCTACCCCTTTAGCTTTCCTTTTATGTCTTCCTCCTAGTTTTAAAAAGAGCATTCCAGCCTCTGATAATGACTTACAAGCTTTATTATAAATTATTGGTGCTTTGGAGGTATAACAAAGAGGACGATTTTTCTTTAGCTGTGATAAAACCAATCACATCAGAAGAGCTCTGTGTGTGTGTTAGTGTGTGTGTGTGTCTATGTTGGCTAGTTCTAGAATGTTTTTAAAGCAGACAAGTTTTCTTTGAAAATCGCTACGTTATTAATTTTTAAGAATATAATTGCAGTAAGTGGCATAAGAGTACCTTGCAAATCTCTCCAAAGGGACAAGATAAAGCCAACATGGTTCAAAAGTTCAGAATGCGAAGCTTCAAAGTGTGAGCCTGGAAGAAAGGAAATTCCTCTGGGATCCCTATCATTTTCTTACGTTCCCACCAATGCTTTGCTGGCTTGTTCTGAAGAACCATTCTCACAGACCCCTCATTACAATTTCTGCTGTGACTGGCCACAGTTACTTGAAACTTGTGTTAAAAGACAAGCTATTTATCCACGTTGTCATTTTGCTTCTCTGTGGCCAGGGGATTAATCGCTTTCTCAAGGGCCTACCTCTACCATTTCCTTTACTTTCGGGAAAGGAGATTTTAAGTAAATACCACTGTATGACCACAGCTTATTCTTCAAATAGAAATGTAATATATCATTTAAAGAAAGAAAATTACCAGGAGATAATTTTAGCCAGAGTTCACTTATTTAATGCATATTTGAGAGGTGACCTCACTTCATGGCCAAATCAAGTCTGAAAGTACCCTTCTGAATACATGCAAAACTAATGTCTTCGTGCAAGTGAGCCTTGAGGGCTGGCTAGGTGACAAGCATTTGTTGGCTTCCATTTTCACCGGCTTAAATCTACAAGCTGGAGAAGGGCTAAATGGAAAGGGACAGAAGAGTCTTTCCAGGAAACAAAACCGGTTAGGATACACGAGGACTGACGCCTGGTTCAGGCAATGGGTCAATGGAATGAATTCAGTACTAGCATTTTAAATGGCTCAGGTAAAATGATAAATAAACCGATAGCATCTCACTAAAATATACACATGTAAAAATGGATATTTAGGACCAGATAATTTTCAAAGAATGAATTCATCATATATTAACACTTATGTGTTAATTCCTTTATAATGATTTAATTTTTTAATAAGTTCCTTCTATTAGCTACATAAAGTCACTTACATCATCCTGCTACCATTCATGGCAAATTTATGAAATATATGTTATTTTCATCTTATGAGCAAGTAAAATTGAGCTGGATAAGAACTAAGAATCTTCGATTAATATTACATATTTAGCCTATGTTCCAGAATTCAAGTTCATATCTGTCTTATTCTTTATCCATACTTTTCCCATTACACTACAAAGTTCTTCCTTTGACATCCATAAATTAATGTATATTCATTTATTTTTATATAATCACATATAGCAATAAACTACGCTAGAAAAATTGCATTTGAGAAATATGTTATAAAGAATGACAAAAGCCCATTTTTATTCCAAACATAATCTACTGTAATTAATTGCCCACCATTTTCTCTGGGATATCCCTACCTCTGACACTATAACTGAAATGTGTTACTTCCATTAACACAGAGAGATGATTGTAACAGGAATACAAATTCTTCTATAGAATAAAAATATACTAAACATTTCGATTTTTTTTCTAAATATATAGAATTTGCCAAGGGTTCAACTGGCTAACACCTATATAAACTACTTATGTACCCAGATTTATTATCAATTTGTGTATAGATGGATTAACATATGTTAGATTTTATATGTCAGATGATGTATTAAAACATGAAGAATAAACATATGTATTTGGCAGAAATAGACATCTCCACTGTCATACTAATTTGTCTTTAGTTGTCAAAAGAGTGTTTCATCAAGTGTGTGTTGATTGCTTTAGACTTACGGACACATAATAGTTCAGAAGCTCAAATGAAAACCATAACATTTGCATTTATGCATGTGCTTTACAATTCAAAAGAATGCTATTAATACCTTAAAGGCAAATTATTGAGCAAAACTAGGAGATCCTGGATTCAGTTAAGAACCTATTAACTTGATTCAACTCAACAAATGGTTCTGTACTAGACCCTTCGCTAAGTCAGGAAGTGTGTGGCAAAGGGAATCCCTAGGGCAGGCAGTGCAGAGGGAGCAGGGTCTAACCTGGCAATTAAATCACAAGGATACTTAACCTGTTCTCACAATATCCTTACCAAATTTTATTTTGATCATATCTAAACGGAAGCTCTGACAAATTCACTGTTTTGCGTCTGGTACTTAAGTTTCTCAAATAACCATAGTAAAGGTGGTATTTTTCTTTTTTCAGTCTTTAGCTCAAGTCCCTTGAGAATTACATCTAACACCTTAACAAATTCTTTAAAGGAAATTGTAGGAACTCTCTTTTTTACTCAATGAGCTGTAAAACAAAAACATGACAAGTTTCCAGAGTCTCCAAAAAAAAAAAAAAACATCTTATCTGCTTGATGAGGTTCTGCTCCTGCAAAGGATTTTGTGTTTGGAATTGAGCCACATTTCCCTAACCGCCATTCAAAAAGAATGTTTATTTGGATTGATCTCCTTTGGGGGAATTTGTTGTTAGTTGAAAACTTTTTTTTTTTAATTTCTTCAATAACCTGGAAAGTACTTTGGTTTGTTAGTTCTTGCTGACTCCTATCTAAGTTTTTTTGAATGCGGAGAAAGGCGTTGGTTATATTTTATTGCTAGTAAGAAGCATGGCTGGTGCTCTTTGTACCCATTCATGAACATATGTGCATTTATTTGTATATATTATATACAGAAGTATAAGTGATGGATTTTTCACATTAAGGACGAATCTGTTCATGTGTGGTGGCTCAGACCTGTAGTCCCAGTGCTTTGGGAAGCCAAGGTGGAGGATTGCTTGAACCTAGGTGCTTGAGACAAGCCTGAGCAACATAGCAAGACTCTGTCTCTACAAAAAATAAAAGAAAATTAGCCGGGCCTATCGGTGCACACCTGTAGTCCCAGCTACTCTGGAGGCTGAGGTAGGAGGAATACAACGAGCTATGATCCTGCCACTGCACTCCAGTCTGGGCAACAGAGGGAGATCATGTCTCAAATAAATCAATAAATAAAAATTGAAATACAAACAGGAGGAATCGCTTAGAAAACAGCATTATCAACTGCTAACGAGTCCATAGTGTTTTTGTTTTTCACTTTTCCTTTTCTGAAGATTTGGTAAAGAGCTATTTAATGCAAGTATATATCGAAGCTCTGTTTGTATTTCACAAGTTAACTGTACAAATATCCAGCTAAAGAACCTTGGCCTGTGGACCTGAGGGGCCTTCGTAAGCAGAGGCCCTTGCAGGAAGATAAGCTGAGGCCCAAGTTCGGCTGTGTCGGAGACTACGATTTGCATCTCCTCAAGCTTTGGCTTCCTTCCCTCCTTTATTTATATTTTCATTTGTGCCTAGTCTTTGCCCAGTCCTGGTGGCAAACCCTTAGGCCAAGTCCTAGCAGCTCAATGGGCAACGTGCTTCAGTAGTCCACTGAAAATTATCACTTTACCTATTTCTTTTTCTTTTTTTTCTTTTTTTTTTTTTTTTTGAGGCGGAGTCTGGCTCTGTCACCCAGGCTGGAGTGAGGGGCGCGATCTTGGCTCACTGCAAGCTCGACTTCCCGGGTTCAGGCCATTCTCCTGCCTCTGCCTCTCCGAGTAGCTGGGACTACAGGCGCCCGCCACCACGCCCGGCTAATTTTTTGTATTTTTAGTAGAGACGAGGTTTCACCGTGTTAGCCAGGGTGGTCTCGATCTCCTGACCTCATGATCCGCCCACCTCAGCCTCCCAAAGTGCTGGGATTACAGGCGTGAGCCACCGTGCCCGGCTCACTTTACCTATTTCTTACTTCAGGTTATTATATATAAAATGTTTGCCTTACATCTTACCCTGAGAGAGTACGAGAAGTAGGAGAAAATGCTTTGATGAAGGAAATCATTATAAAGTTCAAGTTATAACATTATATTAATAAGAATATCATAGAATAATTATAATATTCATATCATTATTATTGTTAAACTAAATGAATAATATAATCAACCACTAGTGTAATGGAAAGAAAAATCCAACATCTTATACCTTAATATCAATAGCATTGTCTTCATGTATGATGGGCACCATATTTCAGCATGTCACAGATAATTAACACCTTATCTATTAACTACATACACAAGAGACATGGCATGACTTTTTCTGAACATTAGATTTCTAATTTCAGTGTAATAATGAACATTTATTAAGCTCTGACTACGTGTGAGATCTTGTGCTAGGGAAGAAAAAGATAATAAAAGATGAATTAGACATTTTTGCCACCCTATCCCATCCCAAAGGGCTCACAGTCTAGTTCAAAACACAGTAGACAATATCACCGTGTGATGGGGCTTTGACTGCCTTTGATAAGCTGCCTCTCTGAGTAGATGGGGACACGGGTGGGGATGAGTGATAAACTCTAGAAAAGGGAGCACGCCAAAATGATGAACCTACAGTGAGTGATGGCAGGACAAGAGGTTTTGAGTCTGTCTTGACGGAATAACATGTTTTCCTGTTTAATTTTGGTGGTTCTGTTAACAAATCATAGGGTTTACATTTCTAGAAGAGTCTTGCAGACAGATTAGTCTTTTCGCATTCATATAGCAAATAAAATTATCTTTTATTTGAAGGACAACAATTACGGCAATCTTGAAAATAGGAAAATTCTAATAAACCGCCTTGGTAAACATTACATCTGAAAACATAAAAATTCTGATAAACAGCCTTGATACATATTACATTTGCATGCAAATATTCTGAAGCTATTTTGTTAGCCTTTTAATCCCCCCCTTTTTGTTATTTCTCTTTTCTTTTTAAAACTTGATGTTCTATTATTTAGACAAAGGAAAAATGTTTAGTGAATAGCTGGCCAGAAACTGTCATAATCTCAGTAAGTCCCATAAATTAAGCAATTGAATCTTCACAAAATATGCATGATTTTTCATCTGAGTTTGCAGATGAGGAAAGCAACCTGGCCAAGGTCAGTCACCCAGCAAGGTGATCACCCAGCCTGAAGGACTGCAACCCGGGTGTTCTGGTTACCCCGTTCGTGTTTCGCTAGGGCCTTGTAATTTATTTACTTACTTATTCTTTTCTGACACGGTCTCTTACAGTGTTTAAGGAACCCCTCTGATATTGCATTTGCTTTTGCTGACCTTCACTGTAGACTTAAGTGTCTAAATACCTACAAAATTTGTTGCTTGAAATGTGCCTTTTCACTTCGTCTTTGGAACCATCTATTCTTAGAAATGTTTTTGGCCTCTCTTCCCCAGCTGTTGGTAGCCCTTAGAGGGCTTTGTGGGATAGTAATGGTTTATTTCAGTTGGCTAAATCATACCATTCAAAAAAGCAAAAGTAGTAAACAGCTTACAGACAGCTAAGACGTGACCTCATTTTCACATCTTCCATAATAGCCCGTCCTCACTCTGTACAAGGATTCCTTTTGAAGTAAGAAAAAAAAAAATTCCGTGTGATAATAATAACACACTCTATGAAATAACGAGAAGATACTAGGAACACAGACATGCTTTAATATGAATTTGTATTTTATGTTACATGTAAATACGTGTCAAAACAGTAATATTTATAACATGGAAAATACATTGGGCTTTAGTTGATGTCATTGTTTATTGTGTATTGGTGTTCTTGGATCTTTGAAACAAATCTCAAGTGATCCTCCTACATAGAAGGCTTCAGACCACATGTTAGAAATGAGGGCCAGGTGTGGTGGCTCACATCTGTAATCCCAGCACTTTGGGAGGCTGAGGCGGGCAGATTACCTGAGGTCAGGAGTTCGAGACCAGCCTGGCCAACATGGCGAAACCCCGTCTCTGCTAAAAATACACAAATTAGCCAGGCATGGTGGGAGGTGCCTGTAGTCCCAGCTAGTTGGGAGGCTGAGGCAGGAGAATCGCTTGAACCCAGGAGGTGGAGGTTGCAGTGAGCCGAGATTGCGCCACTGCACTCCAGTCTGGGCGACAGAGCGAGACTGCGACTGTGTCTTAAGTAATTTAGATCACTGTTACTTGATCACTTTTTAGCACCTTTGTGTCCATGTAACATTCCAGAAAATGGCAACAGTGATTTTAAAGTTGCTTCCTCTGTTTTCCCCAAGCTTTCTTTTCCTAATTAACTTTTGAAGGAAACTATAATTCTTCCCCTGAAAAACATGTGTCTTCTAATTCTTATTATTTTTAAATTCTGTCCTTTAATTTTAACCACAGTCAATTTATGACTATAACTGTCAAAACACAAATCTTTTTTGACATCCCAGCATAGATTTTAATTGTCAGTGTTTTTAGCATTGAAAAAAAAAGTTTCCAAACTTCGTTTCTCCAAAACTCTTCTTACAGACATGCTGTAAATTATATACATATATTGATTATTCATGTGAAGACATGATTTAGCTGTGACACAGATATAACCAGATCTCAAACATGCAAGATTAATGACCATGGAATAGACATTCCTAAAGTGGGCAGATAATTGGACGTACAGAGTCTCGTCTGCCACTGAATTTAAACTCTAAAAATATACTCAATGTTGTCCAATGTCCCATGTTTTGTTGGTGTTTTGGTTAGATGGAGAATAAAAACTGGCAATATGTCATAAATATCTAAACTGAAGACTCACTTCAGGGAATCTGAAAGACAGAAGTAGAAACTAAAAAATGGAACTAGGTAATTTTATAGGTAACATTCAGAACAGATGTTGTTTTCCAGGTAAATGAAAGGTCGAACAATATGGAACTAGAGGATTACCTACATTATTTTGGACACAATACCCCATAGTTAAGTCATCGTTATTTTTAACTCTATGAAATAACCTTTTCAGTCTGAATAACATTTTCACAGAAGCCCACAGATGCTCACTGTCATCAACGTAATTTTTTTTGCTTTAATCGCTTCAATGGGAAATGGGAAGCTTTTTCAAACCGTATTTGAATGGCACCACAATGACCAGCATTTTCTGTTTAATCTTTAGGATGCATTTTTAGTATGTCCACTGAAAACATTACAGAGAATGGCTGGTAAGTAGCGTCATGTGTGACTCGACTGGTGACGTTTTATAACAATTAGTATTCTTGTCTACACAAGGAAGCCCTCCAGTGCACAGCAGGACACATAATGGTTCCCTTTATATAGATTTCCATTGAGTCACATTGTGCTTTACTACCTTGCAAACTGTTTAAATGAATGATTAGTCTGAAAACATAGTTAATGTTTTAGAATAATTAAGACATGAAAACAAACCAAACACATTCTTATTTTGCATCGTAAATTTCATTGCTAAGAGGAATTTTATATCAGGCAATGCAAACTATGTGATCATCTTGAAACTGGGTGAAAAGTTTCATATGATATTGCTGAAAATCAAAGCCTAACAAATTATTAAACCTGAATTTAAATTCTGTGTTCATTTTAATCATATATGATTCACATTCACATCAGCATTTGCTGTTGAGCAATACGATGTCTTTTCTAGACTTTGTTTATATTTTAATGCTTCCATTTACTATTCATGTTGGAAATGACATCCTATGTAAATGTTTTCATGCAAATTTGAAATTCAATCTAAGTACCAGAAAGGAAAGCAAGAAGTACATGAATTAATAAAAGTTAGACTATCCCAGTTAATCTCATACAAAGGAGGCCTGTGTGGCTCAATAATGTTGGCAGCTCATGATATAAACATTATGTTTCCTCACCAGTTTCAAGTTCACTGCCCATTAGGAACTGCATTATAACAAACATTTTAAATGAAAGCTTTACAGGGAGGAAAGTGGTTCAATAAGTAATAGTGAACACTTGGTGTGATTTCTGAAAATCCTAATTGAACCAGTGAGAGGGTGAATAGTCAGCAGTTTTTGAAATATCTTTAAAAGGTTATAAATAAAGCTTGGGCAAGTAGGTTTTTCCATTATAGGTACATGGAAATTGAAAAATACTTTTATTTATGGAAAACAATACTAACATGGATGCTGGTGCAAAGAAAAGCTTTGTAATGGATTATAAGGTACAGGAATAACTTGGTTGGGTATTTAGAAATTTGAAATGGTACTCACTTCGAGAAAGCTTTGGTTCACTGCAGAAGTCATGCAACTAACCTCATGAATTTTGTTGAATCATTATTAAACTTCTGATAAGAGGAAAGCTATAACATTTCTATATTTCAGCAAAAACGTTTGACAACACCTCCTGCATTGCTGAGCATTGCAGTTACATGGAGTTGTATCTGCCGTGCTTTGTTTTGATGTAAAGCATTTGATAGTCACACAGAACTAGGATCTAATTGAGTATTTTCGTACAGATACTATCTTGGTAAAGATGGGAAAATCATCTGTAAATTTCAGATAATAGTAATATCTCCTCATGAGAGAATAAGTATGTGTACAATAATGAATAAGTTTAACGTGGACCGATTTATACTTTGAAGTAATCTTTACGGATTCTTTGCTGATATTCTAAAATGCATGAATTTCTGTGCATTTATGCAAAACTCAAGATTCCAAACTCAGCATTCTTCTGTTTGCATATGACCTTGCGAGTCCGCATTATATATGTCCCTGACAATATTCTTGGTGATGCCTATAGTTATTTTTTAAACTATGTTAAAAATTAAGGATACTTAGTAAAGCAATTGAAAACGCAAAGCTAAATATAGCAGAGAACCTACTTCAAGGTGGTGAGAGTACATGTTCAAGGTTCTGATTCACACTTCTATTTCACATGATAGGCCTATTTATCTTAAGTAACAACTAATTGCAATATATTAAAGGTCACTTTATGCATCGATCTTATAGTCTCAGAATGAAAATATTTATATTATTTAATATAAAGCACTTTTTTCTATATTTTCCTCTTGAAGTACATATTGCCACCTTTATTTATGCAGAAGAAAGACTATCAAGAATGCTCTTAATGACCTGAGATTTTTAGGAATATATTTGAATGCCTTTTAACAATGAATAAATGCGATGGATTCTTCTAAATAGCTCAGTTCAGCTCTCTTTTGCCAGATGAGAACTATATTGCTCAGAAAATCAAGATAAATAACCAGAGAAATCAATATTTTTTGGACTTAAAAATGAAAGCAGTATTATAAAGGACATTCTCCAGGCTCTGATAAACCAAGTTGTCTATGTCTCAGAGAAATAAAATAGGTAACAGATACTTAACTCAGTTTTGAGAAGAGAAATTGCAACCTTATAATCAATAGTGGAAATAAAGTATGGGTTCACCCTGCTGCAGTCCCACACACACATACACTAAATGCACATATATGAATACAATTTCCCAAGCAAAGACAGAGAAGATATTTCAGACTTAGGAAGGCTCTGTTCAGCTGGTTTCTTGTTTTAATTTTTTTTGTATAAATATAAGGAGTACAAGTGCAGTTTTAGAGTTTTTTTAAAAAAAAAAAAAAAAAACAACAACAACCACAAAAAAAGAGGGTCTTGCCCTGTTGCCAAGGCTGGAGTGCAATGGCACAATCACTGCTCACTGCAGACTCAACATCTTGAGCTCAAATGATCCCCCCACCTCAGCTTCCCAAGCAGCTGGGACTACAGGTGTGCAGCACCACACCTGGATATTTTTTGTGTTTTTTTGTGGAAGTGGGGTTTCGCCATGTTGCCCAGGCTGGTCTCGAACTCCTGGGCTGCAGTGGTCTTCCTGCCTCAGCCTCTCAAAGTGCTAGAATTACAGGTGTGAGCCACCACATCTGGCCCAAGTGTAGTTTTTTTTACTTAGCTATATTGTATAGTGGTGAAGTCTGGGCTTTTAGTGTAACCATCATGTGAATGATGTACATTGTACCTGCTAAGTAATTTCTCATCCCTCAGCTCCCTTCCACCCTCCCACTCTTCCAGGTCTCCAGTGTCTATTATTTCACATTGTATGACCATGTGTACACTCATTTAGCTCCCACCTGTAAGTGAGTACATGTAGTATTTGACATTTTGTTTCTGAGTTGTTTTACTTAAAATAATGGCCTCCAGTTCCATTCATGTTGCTTCAAAAGACATGATTTCATTTTTCTTTATTGCTGAATAGTAGTCGTGTGTGTGTGTGTGTGTGTGCAGGTATATGTTTGATATAATGATTTTTTTTTCCTTTGGGTAGATACCTAGTAGTGGGTAGTGGGATTGCTGGAATGAATGATAGTTAATTTTGTGCAGAGAAAAGTAACTTCCTCCAATTACTTTTCTTACACACACACACACACACTTACTTTAAGATCTTAGTTTCCCTATGCATTTTGTATTCTTTACTTGATGTTTTCTTTTATTCAGTGTAAACTCACTGTGTAACAGTTTGAGGAGATTCCTGGAAACAAGGCCTGGGAATTTTACAAAGTCAAGAACTAAAGAGGACTTTCTGTTCCAAAACCTGATATAGAGACTTGGTTAAAAAAAAAAAATGTCTTTGCTGAATTGTCTGCTGAGTTTATAAAGGAAGAAATACTTTGGTGTATTTGGTGATGATACCAGAAGTATGCACATCTGGTCCATACTCCAGGAAATAACTTTCTTTGATTCGTGAGAAGATGGTGAAGCTTAGTAAAATGACACAGGAAACTCTGCAAATGGAGGACTGTCTTATTCCATTGACCATTCTCGGCTGCTTTTTGTTTATTAAAGTTGCTGTATGTAATGTGAAGGCTGAGCTTTATCGCAAAACATGTCCTCGGCCGTTGGTGGTCAAACCACGATGGGCCTAAGTAATCAAAAGGCGGAACTAGCACGGCCACTACTCTAGCTATGCCGGCTTCCTAAATCTTTAGAAACAGTTCAAGATGCTAGCTTAGGAAGCATCAGCTACTGTATGGTATCAGGGCTGTACTAGACAGGGGGCAGCTGGAGGATGAACTGTTCCATCTTCCCCTTTAATTTGCTATACCAGACTGTGGCCCCAGGTATAGTGACAGAAATTATGCCAGGAGATTCAAAATAGCATACCACAGCTTATGTTAATGGGATAACATCAATAACAAAATTTGTTTTAATACAAGTAAAATAAAATATATTTTCTCCTAATATATTGACAACTTGAACTGTGCGTTTTGGGAAGTGGGTTTAACTTCATTATTAAAGTTAATAATCTTGGTAATCTTTTCTTACTTTTTTTGGTAACAGCTTTTACTGAGATATGATAATTCACATGCCAAAACACTTACCTATTAACATGTATACAAATCAATGTTTTTTATTATATTTGCTATGCAAAATTTACCACAATTGTAGATCATTTTTATTGTATCAAGAAAACCCTTCACCTCCATCCCCAATCCTCTCTCCCTCCCCAGCCTTAGGCAACTAAAAATCTACATTTTCTACCTATAAATTTGTATTTTCTGGATATTTTATGTAAATTGATTCATATAATATGTCGTCCTTTGTCACTGGATTCTTTCACTTAGCATAATGTTTTCAAGGATCACACATTCTGTTGCATGTATCAGTACTTTATTCGTTTTCGTCGCCTAATAATGTTCCATTGTATGGAAATAACATATTTTGTTTGTCTATGCACCAACTGATGGACATGTAGGTCGTTTGCACATTTCGACTATTATGAACAGTGTTGCTATAAACATTTATGTGCAAGATTTTGTGTAAACATGGACTTTTATTTCTCTCATGTGTATACCTGAAGGGGATTGCTGGGTCATCTATAGTAACTATATGTTTTAATCTTTTGAAGAATTGCCAGGCTATTTTCCAAAGTGACTA
Source organism: Nomascus leucogenys (assembly GCF_006542625.1). Classification (NCBI taxonomy): domain Eukaryota; kingdom Metazoa; phylum Chordata; class Mammalia; order Primates; family Hylobatidae; genus Nomascus; species Nomascus leucogenys. Next base: position 40,880,270 of record NC_044401.1, on the reverse strand, counting down.
TACCATTTCACATGGCTATCAGCAATCAGCATTGTATGGAAGATTCCAATTTCTACATATCCTCCACAGCACTTTTTTACTTCAGCTATCGTAGTGGTTGTGAAGTGATATGTCATTGTGAATTTGAATTTTCATTTCCCTGATGGCTATAACTTTGAACAACTTTCCATGTGTTTATTGTTCATATGTATATCTTCTTTGGAGGTATATCTCTTCTGATTGGGTGATTTTTGTTTTTATTATTGAGTTAAAATATTTCTTTGTATATTTTAGGTATAAGTTATCAGCTTTGCAATAACTTTCTAATATTCTGTGGGTTGTATTTTTACTCTCTTCACAATATCTATATTTGTCCATTCTTGCATTGCTATAAAGAAATACCTAAGACTGGGTAATTTATAAAGAAAAAAGCTTTAATTGGCTCACTATTCTGTGGGCTTTACAGGAAGCACAGTGCTGACATCAGCTTGGCTTCTGGTGAAGCCTCTATGAGCTTACAGTCATGGTGACAGGTGAACGGGGAGCAGGGACATCACATGGCAAAAACGGGGCAAGAGAGAGAGCGAGAGAGTGGATGGGAAGGTGCCACACAGTTTTAAATGACCAGCTCTCCCCAGAACTAACTCACCATCTTACAGGCAGCACCAAGCCATGAGGGATGCACCCCCATCGTTCAGAAACCTCCCACCAGGTTCCATCTCCAGCACGGGGGATTACATTTCAACATGAAATTTGGGCAGGGATAAATATCCAGATAATATCAGTATTCTTTGAACTAAAAAAAAGCCTTTTAATTTTGGTGAAGTCCAATTTATCTATTTTTTTGTTGCTTTGCATTTGCTTTTGGTTTCCTAACTAAGAAACTACCACCAAATTCAAGATTATTAATATTTACCCCTATGTTTTCTTCTAAGAGTTTTATATTCTTACATTTCAGCCTTTGAAATATTTTGACTTAGTTTTTGATATGATATGAGTTAAGGTTCCAATTTTGTTCTCTTACATCTACTTATACAGTTGTCTCAGAATGATTTTTTTGAAAAGACAATTTCCTTTTCTAATCAAATAGTATTGCACCATTGTTGAAAATCAATTGACTGCGATGTAGGGTTTATGACTGGACTCTCAATTATGTTCCATTGATCTGCAATTTTATCCTAATGCCATTTCCACACTGTCCTGATTAGCATACCTTTGTAGTAAATTTTGAAATTGGGAAATGTGAGGTCTCCAGCTTTGTTCTTGTTTTTCAAGATTGTTTTGGCTATTCTGGATCTCTTGAATTTTCATGTGAATTTTAAGATTTACTTGACAGTTTTGCTAAATAAGTACATTTTATATGAAGATATATTACACTGTGAAATAAAATAAAATGAAAGAATTCTGGGGCAAGGTTGTATCTTGTTAATTTATACCTATTTATTTTGTGACTGTATGTGAAATATCTCAAATATAATTTTTAAATATGAGTTCTATACAACATTAAAATACACTTGAAATTGTATTGAAAATGATGTTTTATATTAGGTTCATCAGTGAATGAATGTGTTTTTGTTTCATTTCACCATGCTTCATTAGTAGAATTTCTAGCAATCAGTGCCCATTAGACTTATTTTTATTTATGTGAATTAATAATTCATACATGAACAACAAAATATCAAGATCAATAATTCTTAAGTAATTAAAGAAAACTTAGCACAGCTATTTATTACAAGTTGGTGTTTAATTATGAAGTGTAGGTCGGGCGCAGTGGCTCATGCCTGTAATCCCAGCACTTTGTGAGGCCGAGGCGGGCAGATCACGAGGTCAGGAGTTTGAGACCAGCCTGACCAACATGGTGAAACCCTATCTCTACTAAAAATACAAAAATTAGACAGGCGTGGTGGCGCATGCCTGTAAGCCCAGCTACTCAGGAGGCTGAGGCAGGAGAACTGCTTGGACCCGGGAGGTGGAGGTTGCAGTGAGCCGAGATTGCGCCACTGCACTCCAGCCTGGGAGACAGAGCGAGACTCCGTCTCAAAAAAAAAAAAAAAAAAAAAGAAGATAATCTATTTTTGCATAAAAAATGGAGCAGTTCATTTCTCTCTAGGAGGACATAATCAATTTGAACATTATTGCTAGCAATGGCTAATGTTCTTCAAAATTATTCCATTGCATATTCAACTTTAACTCAACAGGTGGGATATAATTCAAGCAACAGTGAAGGAACAGAGTGGACCTCCTGGCTAGATACAGTTTCAACAATAACATATATGATGCCAGTATTTCCTGAGGATTAATGATCAACTGGAAGAGCTTGTGGTCCTGGGACCATTAACTCTACGTGGTCATTAATTTTGTTGGAAATCCCTTACAAGGACATTTGTAACATTTACTTCCCCTTTCTTAATACAATTTTTGGGCAAGATTTTTAAGCAATCTTTTTATTTTTGAAAATGTTATTTTCTTACCCACTGACTATAAATCTAATCAATAACTATGATAAGCGTTTAAAGCAGATTTATATTTTTGAAACTTCATATGTTATGTGTATTTTGACACTGTTTCATTTCTTATACCATCACAACAGAAAAGCTGCACTGTTTCTTAATTAATCAAATGGTACCAAGTACTAAAAGGCAAAATATCTATTTAAATGGCTTGCTATATAGTATGCATTGGTTGATACAATTTATAAAAATTTAAGTTCCAGAATGTAGAATAGTTATCTTTAGGGCTGTTTACTATAGATTAAACTTCTGAGGAGTTACCTCTGCTTTAAAAAATTTTTTTACTGCTTTTACGATGTAGGTCAAATTCTAGGTTCTAGAACCTAGCTTTGTTTGGAATCTATAAAATATGAGTTTTACCAAAAATATATATTTTTAGGTAAACACAGGTAACTGTGTCTTAATTTCCTATTACTCATTGCCAGAATGCCCAGGAAAGTACTAATGTTCTATTAGAAATTAAAGTTCTTGAGTTTCAGGGGGGAAAGTTATATTATTTTGTAATTATCACCGAAAGAACTTAAGAATATTACAATTTTTAAAAAACAGATTCTATTTTTGAAATATTATAAAATTAATCTGTACATATACAAAAATAGTAATTATTGCCACCACTAGGAAAATGGAAATGTAATTCATGTATAATCACCACTAGAAAAACATGAAATAAAGTATAGAATTGTGCTTGGTTGTGGTATTTGTATTATAATATGGAACTGACTATGCTATTAGCAAATTTTATATTACATGCATATACATAATTAACCTTCATCTTTAATTGATATATATTAATAAAATCAATAGGGAATATAATAAGTAAACCCCTAGGCTGAGACAAGATACAACAAACAGAAGAACAACAAATAGAAGACCATGCCAAATTAAGGCACGGTGAATTCCACACTAACTAAAATGAACGTGACATTATAAAAAACTGATGTCACATCTTATTGACAATAAAAGTGCCCAAAGCATGCATATTAGATTAGAGCTCAGCTAATTGGAGGATGTGGGATGTTTGAAGTACAGTAATAGAACCAGGCGCTAATCTCTGTCATGATATGCCACGCCACCACTACTTGAAATTCCGTTGGGCAATATTAATTCAAGCAGAGGTCTGAGCTACTAATAAATGAGGCAAATTGAGTCAATTACTAATTTCATGCTTTTATGATTTGGGGTTTAGCTAGATAATATCTGCAATTTAATACACTGCCCTCTAGAGATCTTGGCCGTTTACAAAGAACATGCTTTCACAGACCTATTTGCACTGTTCATTTTGTTTAAGTTCCACACTGCCGTGTAGTCGGGGGAGGGAACCATAGGCCACAGTGTTATTTTCTTTCTTAATGCTCCATGTACGACTTCCCTTTGATTGAAACCTTCATCAGGGTTTAGAGCTGAATTCCTTGCCTTCTAGCAGTATTCACTTGGCCCTATTTCTCTTTTGGGAACAGTAGTCACAAAATATAACTCAAAACCTATGTACCGATATATTTTACTAGGATATTGCAAAGGACTTTATGCCACCAAGAATTCATGCACTTCTAGAAAATTAGCCTGATCTTCCATTTTTAAAAAGCCAGCTTAAAAAAAAGCCAGTGATATTTTATGTTGAAATCAGTAATTTTAAATTCCTTTCTTTAATACCCCCTTTCAAAACAACATATCAGTTCTCATAGATTTTTTGTACCACCACTGATTACCACGTTAATTTGTGCATAAATAAGCATTTCCTTGGGAATAGTTTAAAGTTCTCCAAATAATTAACTTCATTTTGTTTACAAGAATTTTTTTTGCATGGCAAACACCTAAAAATGAAGTGTATTATTAATATTCTAAAAGTTTAACTCTGTCACGTAAAGATAACGTTGAATTTAAAATTAAGTTATAGTAAAATAATCTATAAAGATCATTTGTCATGATATATGCTTTTATTTTTGAAAATGATACATTTCTTACTGTTAAAATACATGTATATAAGCTAAAATTTTACTTGGTAATTAAAAGGTAATTATGAGACAAAATAAAATATTATGCAACCAATTTACTGATAGGCGCATTACACCATTGTTCATCTTACATCCTGTTAGAAAAGTAGATTTTTAAAATAATCAGTTGATGTACTCATTTTTATTGACCCTAAAGGTAAGGCTTTTTTCCAGTTCCACCAAGGGCCAAATAAAAATATACTGTAAATCATGTCTTCCCAGCTGTGGTTAACCTGATTAGAAAGAGTTCAGGAGGGGAATGGATGGTTGCCAAAAACCCTCTTTGGTCAGGTCTCTACCACCAAAGTGAAGTAGTAAATTGAGAATTGGACAATTAGGTGAATAAGTCAGGCTAAAAAGCACTTCCCAATGAGCTCTATCAATAATTTACATAACTTGTGTTGTGGGAGTTTGGGCTGTAATCAAGGTCAGAAATCTGGAAGAGAGTACTCTGATGTTCTCCATATGTCAGTCCTTCCTTTGGTCCATCCTCCTCTCATTTCCTTAACTTTTCTTTACCTTTCCTTTACCTTTCTCTGAGTTATTTTGATAAGTGTCTTTATTTCCACTTCAATTTGCTGGTGTTGGTCTGACTTTTAATACCACTGTTACTCCTATCGGATTTATTTTCTTTGTTTCCTTTGAACTGAGACATTCATGCCTCTGATCTTTGCTCTGAAAACAAAGCCCAAAACAACTTCCTTTCTGAACTGCAGTTGGTGCTTTGAGAGGTTAAGATCAAGAAGTGAATAGATATTAGCAAAATCAAGTATCAAACTACAGAAGTGGTTTCCTCAGCCCTGCCCTGATGCTGCACATTTAAAGACCTACTCCAAAAAGAAGCTTCAAATTGTCCCAATGTGCTATTTAGAAAGATAATGTATATTAATGTATATAATAAAATATTATGCCATAAATCACAGTTTGTAGAAGAAACATTAGTCCTGTATTTTCATATGTATTATCTCCCTAAACACCTTATTAACATGATAATTAAACACTCGCTGAGTATCAATACTTTTGCATTCTTATCTATACTGATCAACAAAATTGGTAGTTTAGTAATAGGGGAAGAAACTCATTTAACATGAAACTGTTAAAATATTAGAAAGGTAAGTTTCATAGACAGTAATAGGAAATATTTATGGCAAATGTAATATAAATTTGTCATTTGTAAGCACTTTGCATGGGATATTATAGCCACTTACAGATTAGGAAAGTGAGGCACAGCAAAGTTACATAAACTAACGAATGAAACAGAGGAGACAGACAAGGAATGAAACAGAGCAGACAAGGAATACATTTTGAATCTGTGCAGGCTGATTCTGCTCTTAATCACCCTATTATGGTCTAATGAGCATAAACAATACATAATATGATAATAAAAATATATAATTTTCATTTCCCATTATAGTCTCTGTAAGTAGTTTGGGGTGTTTTTTTAACCTTATCCACCTTTTAAGCAACATTTGAACTGAAATATTTGTAACTAACCGCCAAGTTTTTAGGATGACATTTGAAAAAAAAAAAAGATAATAGATTGAGTATTACGCCAGAGCAACAAAATTTAAATCATTATACTGCATTTGGGGAAGGTTTTCTCCTGTGTGCTCTAATTTTTCACCCTGTTACATTTCCATATTTCAGTAAGACTGGGTATTTATTATAAGAAAACTGATATAAGACTAGAGAGAAATCTGGCAGGATATTTGGGACAAAGCAGTTCAACAAGTTATAATGACAGGTGAAATAAGATTTTCTTACATAGTTTGTGCGTGTATGTGTGTAATGTGTGTGTCCACAGGCCCATACACTGTGGACATGCATGAACAGGGGCACATCTGTGTTTCTTTTACACCTAAAAGATTGATTATTCACTTTTGTTGCTCCTGAATCCTATTATTAGCATTAAACCTAGGGCTTTAAATTAATGAATGCCTTAAATTCGTGTTTTAGACCTTGAGATCTAATAGATCTCAGAATGGCAGGACAATTATTTTCCTTTCAAACTCCAGTAACTTGTATTATGGAACCTATTAAAAATTATTTTTGCTACTCTCTTCTGCTCTTTTAAAAAGTAAAATAAAATGAAAACTATAATGCAGAATTTTAGGGTAGCTATTACAAACTCAGTAGGATTCATCACGATGTATTTTCTTCATCTCTTTCAGAATTACTTTTCTGAAAACCTTAGCTTTTCTAAGCTGGTCTTTCTTCAACTTAACCAGTTAGCTTTCCTGCCTGCCTATTTCCAGTTATGGGAAACAGCTGGGCACAGCTATCTATTACATATGCAAAATCATTAATAACAAAAAACATATAAAATCACAAAGTTATCAATTAAATTTTTTCATGACTATAACTATTTAGGAAATCAACATATTAAAGTTAGTAAATACTAGCTCTACCTAATGTTGACAGTTTTTTTTAAAAAAACCTTGATATTCAGAAAATAATTTGATGCTATTAACATTACCGAATAACAGCCATTGAAACTGTTACAGTAGGTAGCTAGTCAGACACGAGCAGAGCAGGAGAGGGCTCCCTCTGGCACCCCAACACAAGCCAAGAATGTTAGGGACCATCAGGTGATAGTCATGCAGTTGTTAATGATCTCTCTAAAATAGTAATTGGTTGCAGCCAGTGCTAGGGAAAGGAAAGGCAGTCTCCCCATACATAGAAAAAACCTGAAGCTGGTGATCAGCAGCTTCCTGATGAGATCTCAGGAGTTGGTGGAATGGGCTCAAGCGTGCATAGCAAGAGGCAAAACAGTGAGTTTAACTGGTATGTGACCTTCTCCGGACATTCGGCTGCTAAGGGAAGAATATCTCAGGTGAGCATGCATACAGCTCCGGTAAACACACTGAGCGTGCCCACCTCCCAAGCGCTGGCAGGCCAAGCAGGGAGCCCACCCCAACGGAAGAATTAGGGGAGAAGGGTAGCAAGACCCCAGAAGCATGCCAACCTGTAAAACCCAGGTCAGAAGGCCAAACCGGTCACTTGTCTTTCTAGTTGCCCACTTGGCCCTCTTCCAAGCGTACTTAACTTTCTTTTCATTCTGGCTCTAAAGCTTTTTAGTAAACTTTCACTACAGCTCTAAAACTTCACCTGGTCTCTTCTGCCTTATGCTCCTCGGTAGAATTCTCTCTTCTGAGGAGGCAAGAATTGAGCTTGCTGCACACATGTGTGCAGACCCTTATGGATTCGCCACTGGTAAAAAAACTTACGGTTATTTTTACCTATAGGTGATAATGACTAAAGAGTTAATTCAAACTCTTATGTAATATGCGGTATTGCGACATTCGAAATTACTAAATTATAAGTAATTAAGCTAAATGCAATATCATCGCACAGTATGCATTGTTTTCTAGTTTTCACTTTCTGTGTGTAGTCTGAGGTCATTAATACCAATTACAATGAAAAGTTGCTCGTGTATCTACAACCATCAGCTAAGATCTCTGTGCTTGTGCAAGGGAGTGTGTAAGTCATGGTTCCACAACGCTGTTGTGTTTTGTTTTGCTTTTTATCACGGGATTCATTAAGGTTTGAGGACTTTCATTAAGTTTTGAAGAGATAATAAGTTGATAATTCAAAGAAAAAGTATTCTTTACCATAGAAAATCTAAACAAAGCCCTAATGTTAGATTAACATATTATGCTTTTGGTGTGTTACGCATAGCATGAATATCCTGACATTTATTGATTTGCAATAAGAAACCAAGTGAATACATTGTTAGTGGGAGTAGAAAGGCTTCAACTATCAGAGAAAATAGAGTGTGGCAGAGTTCAAAAAGCTCTGAATTTGTGTTTTGCATTCCAGTAAGGCTATTGACCCCAGCTGGGAGGACATATATCCTCGAATGCAGGGTTATTTGAAAAGTCTTTAATCAGATGGTCACTCTGGTATACATATGGGACACTATTGAAATGTAAAGGAGCTGCCCTTTATAAATTTCTATGACCAAACCCTAGAACTTCCAGTTCTTCAATGTGGATGCTTGTTTTGGTTCTGCATGTGAAATGTGTGCTTCCCAGAACATAGACCTTGTTCCAAGAAAATTTATTATCCTGTAGTATAAGCATAACCATTGTTAGAAATAGATTCCTTTCTAACAGAATTACCAAAGAACTATTTATTTTACACTAAAACTAAGTCAGAAAAGGGCAGATAAGCTGGAGAAAACATGAGACTCATGGCGGCAGTGTGTTTTCAGTCTTAGGATATTTATCTCCAAATACCCTTGCATTTCCTATCAACCACTCTATAGAAGCTATCTATATCCATGTATTACTATATATATATATATATATATATATATATATAAATTTAGCTGTTGTAAAAAAAATTGTATGCATATTTAAAGCTCTACTCTTCTAAATGACAGTTACATATCAGTTACCATTACTGAAATTCATCTCTGAAGACGACTTAATGCCACCCTGGTAAAAATAGCAGTGGGTTATTGAAGATCACACATTCTGAGTTCTCACTCCGTAATTTGGTGAGAAAAAACATCATGTGCTTGCACCAATTTTTCATGGGAGAGAACGATATGAAATGTTGGCATGATGTCAATTTTTTCCTAAAAATAAGAATTTTGTTTTCTATATGAAGGGCCTGATGTCCCTGCTGCTGAACAGAAATCTATCTTCCCCTGCCAGAGGTAGCATCTGAGTCACAAGAAATGGTATAGCTTGAGGTCTAGTCTTTCAGTTTTTGAGACCCATTTTCTACCACAGTCATTCTAAAATATAAAAAGTCAAAGTTTTACTTTTTTAATTTTTTTGGAGACGGAGTCTCACTCTGTCATCCAGGCTGCAGTGCAGTGGGACAACCTCGGCTCACTGCAGCCTCCACCTGCCGGGTTCAAGTGATTCTCCTGCCTCAGCCTTCTGAGTAACTGGGATTACAGGCGCTCACCATCACGCCTGGACAATTTTTGTGTTTTTAGTAGAGATGATGTTTCACTATGTTTGCCAGGCTGGTCTCAAACTCCTGACCTCAAGTGATCCATCTGCCTCAGCCTCCCAAAGTGCTGGGATTATAGGCATGAGCCACCATGCTCAGCCTAAAAACTCAAAAGTTTTTAAGCTAGAAGAAAAAAGTTTCAAGAAAAATAAAAGCCGCCTTGATTTCAAAGCTTCTGACTTAGTCAATCTCCTGTTGTTCAATTTTTGTCCTATCTTCTAAGAAGAGTTACTAATAACATTTGAGTCTATTATTGTTTAAAAAATAATAAAATGTAAACCACTCTTAGCAACTCTTGTCTTGAAAAGTGAAGTAATAGTTTGTGAAATTCAAATATATCTTAGAGGAAATGATCCCCAAAGTCACATACAAATTATTCAAAATAAATCTTTGCTTGTTCTAGATCACTATCCCCAAAATGTCCTCATTCATATCATAATTTTTTAATATTATTTTGATATAGTGCTTGAAATTCTTCCAAGTAAAGATTGGTTTGGTTAATGGCGTCCTTTAAAAAAACAAATGCAGGTATCTATCTCCCTTGAATCTTGTTAAAAGGCGTACAGTCACTCATACGTAAGTGTGAATTGTTTAGTTAGCATGTTTCCATCCTAACAGCTCTATTCAAACAGGAAGAAGGAAAGGTAAGTTACATACCACACTTTGATGGGAAGAGGTCCTGAGACTTCTTTGGTCCCTAAAATAAGAGACCAAATATGAGAAAACATGAGACCCATGGGAGTAATGTGTTTTCAGTCTTAGGATATTTATCTCCAAATACCCTTGCGTTTCCGGTCAACCATTCTATAGAAGCTATCTATAACCATATAGTACTATATATTTTTTTCAATTTTAGCTTTTGTTAAAAAAAAATTGTGTGAATATTTAAAGCTCTACTCTTCTAAATGACAGCTACACATCAGTTACCATTACTGAAATTCATCTCTGAAGACGACTTAATGGCACCCTGGTAAAAATAGCAGTGGGTTATTGAAGATCGCACACTCTGAGTTCTCACTCCGTAATTTGGTGAGAAAAAAACGAAGATGTGCTTTTTTTGTTTTTTGTTTTTTTTTTTCTTTTAAAGCTGGTAAATGAGCGCACAAGGCTATCTACATATGTTGTTAAATGTTAGCTTTGAACAACCCTGTTCAAGAAAAGGAGAAAATATCTTTTCCTTGCTGTGCCATGTATCCAACAACAATCAAAACTAGGAATTTAGACTTGTTCCATTAGTAACACAATTTAGCTACATTAATAATCACATAGGACTTTGTGTACTGGCTTGTGAACTTGATTATTTCTCATGCTGTTTCTATGGGAAAGCACATGTCGCGTCCTCACATACAAACTTTAAACTCTTTTACTGCATTGGGAAAGTTGGAAACTGCTTTTATGGGTTACTCTTTTCTTTGCTAATTATAAGTGATTGACTCTGAAATGATTGCAATGAGCAAAAAGAATATCAACAGTGTAATAATAATAAAACATTTGTCTTCTCATTTTCTCTGAAATCATAATCAGAAGAATGGTTAATGACTGATTCAAGATAGCAAGTAAGAAATTCTTTTTTTGTTATTTTGTTTTGTTTTGTTTTGTTTTGAGATAGAGTCTGGCTCTGTCCCCCAGGCTGGAGTGCAGTGGCACCATCTCAGCTCACTGCAAGCTCCGCCTCCCGGGTTCATGCCATTCTCCTGCCTCAGCCTCCCGAGTAGCTGGTACTACAGGCACCCGCCACCATGCCCTGCTAATTTTTTTGTATTTTTAGTAGAGACGGGGTTTCACTATGTTGGCCAGGATGGTCTCGAACTCCTGACCTCGTGATCTGCCCACCTCGGCTCCCCAAAGTGCTGGGATTACAGGCTTGAGCCACTGCACCCGGCCCTTGTTTTTTTAGCAAATATTTACTGAAGGCATATTATGCTCCAGATAGTGTGCAAAGCTCTATAGACACAGTGCTTAAAAATAGGTGAACTAGATACCTGTTCTTGGAGAAATTACAGTTTTATGAAATTGTATCTTGAGTTCTCCTGGAAAAACCTATGTTAATATTTTTGGCTCACCCTCCCATAAACCACAGAAATGTGCTAGAATCTTCTGCATTTCACCAACGACTAAATGAAATGTTACAAGAAGCAATATAATAAAAACATATCAAAGTTGGAAAAACCTTATGTTAATATTGTTACTTTTTTCATTAATTTGGAATTAGGAATAATTTGAGCATAGATTTACTTTTTTTTCTTTTTCATTATACTTTAAGTTCTAGGGTACATGTGCACAACGTGCAGGTTTGTTACATATGTATCCATATGCTGTGCTGGTTTGCTGCACCCATCAACTTGTCATTTACATTAGGTATTTCTCCTAATGCCAGTCCTCCCCAAGCCCCCCACCCCTCAACAGGCCCCGGTGTGTGATGTCCCCCTTTCTGTGTCCATGTGTTCTCATTGTTCAATTCCCACTGTGAGTGAGAACATGCGGTGTTTGGTTTTCTGTCTTTGTGATAGTTTGCTGAGAATGATGGTTTCCAGCTTCATCCATGTCCCTACAAAGGACATGAACTCATCATTTTTTATGGCTGCATAGTATTCCATGGTGTATATGTGCCACATTTTCTTAATCCAGTCTATTGTTGTTGGACATTTGGGTTGGTTCCAAGTCTTTGCTATTGTGAATAGTGCCGCAATAAACATACGTGTGCATGTGTCTTTATAGCAGCATGATTTATAGTCCTTTGGGTATATACCCAGTAATGGGATGGCTGGGTCAAATGGTATTTCTAGTTCTAGATCGCTGAGGAATCGCCACACTGACTTCCACAATGGTTGAACTAGTTTACAGTCCCACCAACAGTGTAAAAGTGTTCCTATTTCTCCACATCCTCTCCAGCACCTGTTGTTTCCTGACGTTTTAATGATGGCCATTCTAACTGGTGTGAGATGGTATCTCACTGTGGTTTTGATTTGCATTTCTCTGATGACCAGTAAATTTACTTTTACACCAGAACTGAATAAATGAGCAAAAGTAAAAGTTAAAATGATAATGCACCCACAGCAATCTTGGAGGCTCCATAAGTTATGTCTGGCCACCATCTGAATTGTTATATGCACTTGAAAATCATCTTTTTGAAAATAATTTGCCATCAGCCATTTTTTCATTATACTTTAAGTTTTAGGGTACATGTGCACAATGTGCAGGTTTGTTACATACGTATACATGTGCCATGTTGGTGTGCTGCACCCATTAACTCGTCATTTAAGATTAGGTATATCTCCTAAGGCTATCCCTCCCTTCTCCCCCTACCCCACAACGGGCCCCGGTGTGTGATGTTCCCCTTCCTGTGTCCATGAGTTCTCATTGTTCAATTCCCACCTATGAGAGAGAGCATATGGTGTTTGCTTTTTGTCCTTGTGATAGTTTGCCGAGAATGATGGTTTCCAGCTTCATCCATGTCCCTACAAAGGACATGAACTCATTATTTTTTATGGCTGCATAGTATTCCATGGTGTATATGTACCACATTTCCTTCATCCAGTCTATCGTTGTTGGACATTTGGGTTGGTTCCAAGTCTTTGCTATTGTGAATAGTGCCGCAATAAACATACGTGTGCATGTGTCTTCATAGCAGCATGTTTCATAATCCTTTGGGTATATACCCAGTAATGAGATGGCTGGGTCAAATGGCATTTCTAGTTTGAGATCCCTGAGGAATTGCCACACTGACTTCCACAATGGTTGAACTAGTTTACAGTCCCACCAGCAGTGTAAAAGTGTTCCTATTTCTCCACATCCTCTCCAGCACCTGTTGTTTCCTGACTTTTTAATGATGGCCATTCTAACTGGTGTGAGATGGTATCTCACTGTGGTTTTGATTTGCATTTCTCTGATGGCCAGTGATAATGAGCATTTTTTTCATGTGTTTTTTGGCTGCATAAATGTCTTCTTTTGAGAAATGTCTGTTCATATCCTTCGCCCACTTGTTGATGGGGTTGTTTGCTTATTTCTTGTAAATTTGTTGGAGTTCATTGTAGATTCTGGATATTAGCCCTTTGTCAGATGAGTAGATTGCAAAAATTTTCTCCCATTCTGTAGGTTTCCTGTTCACTCTGATGGTAGTTTCTTTTGCTGGGCAGAAGCTCTTGAGTTTAATGAGATCCCATTTGTCAATTTTGGCTTTTGTTGCCATTGCTTTTGGTGTTTTAGACATGAAGTCCTTGCCCATGCCTATGTCCTGAATGGTATTGCCTAGGTTTTCTTCTAGGGTTTTTATGGTTTTAGGTCTAACATTTAAGTCTTTAATCCATCTTGAATTAATTTTGTATAAGGTGTAAGGAAGGGATCCAGTTTCAGCTTTCTACATATGGCTAGCCAGTTTTCCCAGCACTATTTATTAAATAGGGAATCCTTTCCCCATTTCTTGTTTTTGTCAGGTTTGTCAAAGATCAGATAGTTGTAGATATGTGGCATTATTTCTGAGGCCTCTGTTCTTTCCATTGGTCTCTATCTCTGTTTTGGTACCAGTACCATGCTGTTTTGGTTACTGTAGCCTTGTAGTATAGTTTGAAGTCAGGTAGCGTGATGCCTCCAGCTTTGTTCTTTTGGCTTAGGATTGACTTGGCGATGCAGGCTCTTTTTTGGTTCCATATGAACTTTAAAGTAGTTTTTTCCAATTCTGTGAAGAAAGTCTTTGGTAGCTTGATGGGAATGGCATTGAATCTATAAGTTACCTTGGGCAGTGTGGCCATTTTCATGCATTGATTCTTCCTACCCATGAGCATGGAATGTTCTTCCATTTGTTTGTATCTTCTTTTATTTCATTGAGCAGTGGTTTGTCCCATCAGCCATTTTTAATTCAAACTGATCTTTTAATGTCAAGTACATTCTTACCAAGTATTTTCATTCTAAACTATGGTGGATTTTGAAAGAGAGTTTAACAAAGTAAACTAGTCCTTCCTTATTTTATTCTACTAATTGTGCAAGATTATTCTATTTTGGTGGCTTCTGGGTCTGATGTTACTGCATGATTAAGTAAAGCATTGCTGACAGTGTCCCCTATCATTATTAACTGATACACAATCTGTGTCTGCCAGTTTGTCTGCCCCAGTATTACAGATCTGCTTATTGTCTTCTTGTGAATAAGTTAATGAGATGAGTAAAAAGAAGTATTAAGACATAATTAGTGTGTGCTAGATATTTAATTTGTATCCCTTCTTCTGCTTATTCTGAGATAAATTATTTCAGTATTTTAAAATCTCATAGTTATATGCTGCTCCATATTTTACAGAAAGTTTTGTTTTAGGTAGTATTAAATAGAAATAATTGTTACTGTTTTTAGTATGCAGGAAAAACACAAATTACAACATTTTAATCTATATTGCTCACTTTAATCAATACTTTTTATATATGTGACCATATGTGTTAAAGCATTTTAAACTGATCTGATAGTAGATGGATATTTGATCTGATGGTAGATGGATAATGTTATACCTTGCAATGAATTTCTATTTCTCCTATTATTATATTTCTCCTGTTGAGTGATAGTGGTTATTGAACAGTATAATATGTAAAGTCAGTTGTGGGGTCTTATGTTCTTTTACATTTTTGTCAATGACTCTGCTCACTAATTGACAGCATGATCCTTCCAGATGATGCTAAATTAGAAGAGTTCCCTAATATCTTCGAACACGTGGGGAAAGTCTGAAATGATTTTCAAAGATTAGAGAAGAGTTTTATGAAAGCAATGTAATTATTATGTGACGAGTGAAAAGAAATACCGATAGTGTAAAAAGTAAGAGAAAGACCAGATCAAGAGTGACATGAGAGAGAAGATTGTACAAGTTGAGCTTCTGATGTCTCAGTTTTATATAATGTATCCTCACTGGGCATATCACTTAGTCTTTGCTGCATAAGTATTGACAACAAAACTTAGTGGCTTAAAACAAAACGATTTTATTTTGCTTACGAAGCTGTGGATCTGCAATTTGGTTGTTCTGATCTAGACAGGGCTTGCTGTTGTATTGCAGCAGTTGCCATGTCAGCTGGGAAATGGCCCAAAATGACCTCAGAGGGAAGGCTTATCTCAGCCCCATATGCTTTCCCATCATCTAGGAAACTAGCCAGGGCTTATTCACATTTGGGTGCAGGATTCCAACAGGGAGCACAAAAGAACGTAAATCCTCTTGAGTCATGGGCTCAGAACAGTTCAACATCACTTGCACTGTATTCTATTGGCCAAAGCAAGCCACAAGACCAGCTCAGAATCCAGGGTGGAGAGATTCTATCTCTTCATGGAAGATTCTACAATGTATTATGGTCAGTTTTACAACCTGACACAGTAAATAGTTATTATACTGGCCTACATATTAGGGAGCATTGATCGTTGCTTATTTTTGGAGGACAAATGGATTGATATTTGCATTCATCTATTATAATAGATAATGGAGATAAGGACATACCACAGATACTAAAGATGAGAAGAACATTGAAAAAAAATGAAAGCTAGATTGTGTAAAACATTAACCCAAGAAAGAGAGGGAGAAAGAGAGAAGTCGAAAGTATTTTCAAGAAATCTGGACCAAAAATTTAAAGACAAAGGTCCTTGTCTCAGGTAATATTCTCAATGTTTAACATACATACTTTATAGAATTTCAAGAAACTTCCACCTACATTTAATCCTTACATGACAAAAATAACATACATGTAATACTCATAATAGTAAGACAAATATTATTACTCACAATTTATAGCTATGGAAACCGAGGCTCATAACATACGGTGTGTAATAATTACTTTAAACATAATGGTATTTCCTTTTAGGGAAAAAGTTATTCAGGTAATTGAGTACAAAAACCCTTCACATCTTGATATTCTCAAGTGAGTGCACAACTAGCCTATGACTAATTTTCACGCCTGGGGGAGTTTGGTGATTAATGGAGCTTATGTGCTGGCGATTCTCTGGAAAGGTTGAATTAAGTCCACTTTCTCACATACTGCAGACAGGCTTGCCAAGTATAGTGAGGGTGTAAGCCTGATCATAGGAAACATTTTTATTTGCTTAGTAAAACACTTTTTAATGGATCTTAATATTCATATCTATTTATTGAAGCAGACCCAGCAAGGCTTCAGCTTATAAGTATTTAATTAACTATAGCTCAAATTAATATTTAGATTCGAAATCAATGAAACTGCATTAATGTTCACCCTGGCTTTCTCCCAATCAGTCCAAATCCACAGGTCTTCTGTGTTGTGTATTCAGGCTTTCTGCCTGGAGTGACGATGTGCTTACAGAATACGTTTTCAGTTATCTACTGAGAGAAGAGAAGTTTTCCTTTATTTTTAACTGTAAAATGAGTAATGATCTTGAACACCTATTAATAAGTAAATAGATTGTGGAATGAACTCTTGTTTCTTTACTCAGACCCAGGATTAGTACTGGCACCTACGGCCTGGGTGGTTTTGAATCTGACCATAAGTAAGAGAGGGCACTCAAAGTTATTACAAAATAAAGGCAATAACCTCCTTGTAGATAACTGGGGTTACCTATAAATCCCTTACTCCAGATAACAGGTTCCTTTATCTTGAAGAGAAAAATGTCCAACACGTCTGCTGTTATTTACACTTTTGTTTGGACCTGTGTCTTTACAACAGAACAGAGTTAAATGCTTTTGGTGTAGGACTCCTTGTTAAAATAACATTACACAGTTTAGAAATGTCAATCGTGTTTTATCCCCTGGAGAAACTGTATTCCAGCTAATGGTATTCATTCTAGTCATAAGTACAGAAATTTCAGTTCTTGACTAAATACAGCAATTTAGCAAGAAATGTGTGTCAAGACTGATAACATGCTTGAGGAAGGAGCCCTTGGGATTTGTATGAAATACCTTTTTCAAGAGTTGCATGCTTTCTGCCACTGTTAAGGTTCCTAATGTGGCCTTATTCCGCCGTGCTGATTTTCATCTTTGTAAGTAGGTACTTTCCAATTTAGTGTAGAAACATATATACCTTTGTGTTCTTTGTCTGTTTCATGTGTTGTTTTTCTTAAAAATTAGTAAAGTTGAAAATATGGATAAATTTCCGTTGCTTTTGTATCCTCCTGCAACTAGCACAATACATGCTATATAGCAGGTGTTCACCACATGCTTCCTGGTAGATTTCTGGCTCTCTGCACTCTTTTGCTCCCAACATTTCCAGAGTTATTTTATGCCTCCTTTATATTACACTTCAACCTGAGTCTAGATGGCGTGATTAATGTCCAATGAGAAAAGGAAAAAAGAACCAGGTCCTGATTTTGGCCAAAAATACTCCCCAAGACCTTTAAGAACCTTCCCCTTAGAAAGAGACCACTGAGGAAGTTATTTCACTCATGTGCTGCGATCAGATATACATGGACTCTATAAACCTGAGTGATTCCCTTATATCTGCACATATACTTGGTAGGTCAGTGAAGGTCTTTGGGTCCTGTAAGAATCATTAAAACAGCAAATATTAACTGCTAAGCACCCAATAGATCCACACCCTGCCTCCAGAGCTTCCCCTTCGCCAGCCTCTCAGTCTGGATGCTTCTCCCTCAGTTTATCTCCTTATTCAAGGCCCTGCATCTCCTGTTAAGTTCCAACTAGTCGAAGCATTTGCTACTTATTTCAGGGAGAGTGGTTATTCCTTCTTCTGAACTCTTTCAATATTTATATTTACAAACACCCATTAGAAACTTATTTATAGGTAGCTGACATTTTCATGACTTTTTTCTACACATGGCTTCTTCAAATGTCTTAAAAATCCCTGAAGACAGAGAGAGTGTCTTACATGTCTTTGTGTGCAAAGTTCCCAAGACAGAGCTTTGAATCTAGCAAATAATTGGTAAACATTTTTAATAAGAATATTTATTGAAGACAGTTATTTTGAATATAAGAAAGTGGAATGGGGGTAGAAATGCATATATAAAGTGATAGTAAAATAAATAAATAAAAAATACCTTTCACATCTAAAGTGCTTTTTAGTTTAAAAGTGTGTTCACAGATGCTACCTCATTTGTTACACACATTTGTAAAATCTGAATAATAAAATGCTTTAGATACAGAGGTAATTTTCAAAACATGACATGACATGCTATGAGTCTTAACACATCCAGTTTAACACCATATATTTAAGAGCCACGGTGAAGTTTTTCAAGTTTACCCAACAGACATCATTTGTGTGCCTGCTAAATTTCTAGATACGAACACCAACTCTACAACGGTGAATGTTGGTTTCACCTAAGAACAAAGAAGCAACAGTATAGTTCCACTTCTTTCTCCCTCTAAAATTATGTTGCATAAATGAAATCTGATACCTGTACTTTGAGCAAAATAGGGCAGGAGCAGAGCTATTACTTTAAAGCAGACTCATTTTCAAGGAGAAATCCAAATTGGAATGTCAGCTAATGCCAGTAGTATCAGAGTTTTGGCTACAAAACCATCGATTTACGGACTTATTAACAGTTCATAAAATGTGTGGCATTCTTCTGGTTCTTGTGACTGGTCAACATATGCTCTAAATTTACAACAGACTGAAACACCATTTCACCGGTATTAAAAATAGTTGTGAGTATCACAATAGAAAGATCGCAAACCACAGCAGGAATACGATGCTTATTCAAAGAACAGCAGGTCTTTTCACGTATGGTCAGTGATGGACAACTCTGCCAACACGTGAACAGGGGGGTTTGAGAGGGGATTTTGAAGGGGGATATCTAAAAGATGCAAATTGTAACTTCTCCATTTCATAAACATCATCCTGTTTCGAATCTATGATTCTTCTAGACTAGAATTCCAAATGGGCTAATGGTGCCAAGATTCTCTAGGTGTGGATAAGGCCTTCCTCATAATATCAAACTCAAACAGTAATGACATCATGCACATCCTTCTAATACTTAATAAGCTAACAATTCTAGAACTACATATGAAGCTGTTCTTTTCTTTTTGCTCCAAAAACTTTCTGCTTAATATATTCTGTTGCACACGTGTGTGACCATCTGCTTAGAATGTGCGCTGATCAATGTGAAGGATCCTATCTTCTTTTTTGTGTTTCCTTACTATTCACTAATTTTCACAAGGCACCTAACAAAATAACTAGCCCAAATCAGGAATTAATGAGTAATTTTTAAATAAAAGCATTTTTAAGTTTACTATATTATTGGAGAGTATGGTAATATACTTGTAGAAATGTGTGTGAATCTTGTATTACTAATTATCATGCATGAATTTACCTTTTAAAATAAATTTAACCTTTCAGTCACATTAACATTTATAGTACTAAATTTATGAGTGTTCAAATTAATAATTTATTTGTCCCTAGATTATCTCTTTCATGTTCTAGAAATGACCCTTATAGCCTGTATTATGGGACTTGATGACAAATTAATTCTAAATTTATTAATGTTATTAGTGTATATCTTAACTTATACACCACATAAAATATTTCTTTCTCTAAGAATTTATAATGCTTATATATATTCAAAATTTAAATCTTAAGGATGACTCTGGCTATATTTAAGGGTGTGACTTATATTGATAATACATTATTTTGTATTAAAATATTCATCATACTTTATCATGATCTATTTTATAATCACAGATAATTTGAAATTATAAAATTAATACTTTAGTAAAGTAGCTTAAAAGTATTCAAAAATCCAATTACTATTAGAATAAAAACATAGTCATGATTCTACTTATAATTTAATATTAAAAAGGGACGTCTTTAGTTCCTAAGAAGAGCTAATACACAAATATAATAATTCATTTAAGCTTTGAAATTTCTAATCTTGTCTAAACACTGGCAAATAATTTCAAGTTGGATTTATTCTTCAATGATATCTTTTTGTCTGTCTCTACATCTTACCCATAGATAATTATTAATTTAGTTGTGGTTTATGTTACCTTTTTATGTTTTCCTTTTTGATCTGGCACACCCATGAAAGTCAGGGAAATAGTACAGTAATATTTACTTAGTCTATGTTCAGAATACATATTAAAGAAAAAGGCAAATACCTGCTCAAACATTCATGTATAATGCCAACATAAAAGCATTCTGATGACTGACCATATGTCTAGAAATACACTGTAATTAAGGTAGATCAGAAATCTCCCTAAGAGTCTTTCATAGTTTAACCACAAGGAAAAATAAAAGAAGAAAGCAAGCTATCTCTTGAGTGTTTTGACTATATTATTCTCTAGTGTTAATCTCTATACAGTTTCTAATATTTTTCTATATACATTTGTGAATATAGTCAATGCATAATAAATATTCTTTGTTACGTAGCACCTTTGTAGTTCCTTAAACTACTTGGAAGCAATAACCTTCATGAGATAAGAATCAGCACATTACTTTACAGTTCTGAAAGCATACTTGATAATTACTGTCCCTATAGCTGCAGAAAATATGGGAGCAAGACACCTCCATATCCAGGAAGAATTCAGAATAGGCAATAAGATAGGAAATTTCTTTTGGAGGAACACTTTAGTGATATTACCTAGCTCACAGTGCTGTGAGGCTACATAAGATAGTACATATAGACAAGTTTGAAAAGTATGTTGTACATACTCAATGCGCAACACAAGAACAGATTATAATAACTAGTCCTAGTCCTTTGTTTTGTTCCCGTGCCTTTCTTCACAGCCACTTCTCTACTCAGTTTAGACTGACTGCAGGGTAGACTTTCCAGACATGCAGATTTTTTTTTCTTTGTTTGTTTTTTGAGACAGAGTCTCACTCTGTCACTCTGTCACTCAGGCTGGAGTGCAATGTTGCGATATTGGCTCACTGCAAGCTCCGCCTCCTGGGTTCAAGCAGTTCTCCAACCTCAGCCTCCCATTACAAGCGCGTGCCACCACACCCGGCTAATTTTTGTATTTTTAGTAGAGACAGAGTTTTGCCATGTTGGCCAAGCTGGTCTCGAACTCCTGACCTCAGGTGATCCACCTGCCTCAGCCAAGTTCTGGGATTACTGGCCTGAGCCACCACACCCAGCCAACATGGAGGTTCTTTAATCAGATCCAGTGAATCTTTTCTGGAAAAGTTGTGAGATGCCTGTTTTCTCTCTCTGCCTGGGATTTATCTAGTTGGATGCTCTAATAGAGGCATTTATTATGAATGTGGCAGTCTCAGAATATATAATCAAACTTAAAACATGCTTTTATACACAAATGTATGCTCACTTCTTTGATTTTGTTTCAGTTGATAAATCAGTTTTTAAAAACTTTGAAAATCTTAAAGTTTTATCTGAATCAAAGATAATTTTTAGTGCCTTTATAATAAAGGTCTGTATCATAAACTCTGGGTACATCAACAACAGAAATATTTTGTTGTCATGTTAAACTTTTTAGAAATCTCAAGATTTAATGACTATTGACATTAATTAAATCTTCATAGCTCTTTTAGTTGCTTTCTCAAATATAGGAATAGGCTTTGTGGCTTGTAATCTTGCCAATGGTATGAAAAGAAGAAAGAGGTATGAAGAAAATCCATAGGCAACAATGGCTTCAGCTTTTAGTTCTTTGTTGCTTGCTGGCAACTAGTTGAGTAACAGTTCAGGATTGAAAGTAGAAGGAGAGACTGCAATTGAAGCTATGCCTCCTCCCGCGTTTTACTCCCTGTGAAAATAGAAACCCTGTTAGGTCAGTCACTTGCCTGAAGCTATACAACGTCCATGGTATTTCTAACTTATCCAGGAAAGCAATCAAAACCAAATGTCTAAATTCACTTGAAAGCTGCTTATCATCAAAGTTCCCATTCATGCTTTTGGGACCAAAATGGTTATTGAGAGATGTGTAGCAGAGTCAGAAGAAAGCCCCATTACAGCATAGGCATTTTGCTTTCGGTAAAATGTTTTGGTGCTGATATTTGTTTTCTCGAATATTTTTCAGACAGTTTTCTAAAACAATGTCATGATGATGACAGAAACCATTCCTTCTACAAAGTTAGACTCCATCCACCTTAGCAGCTTTACCGGGCTTCTCATGCAGTCCCCATCTTAACACATTTCAGACGCAGTGTTCCCCAGAAATACCACGCCTCACTAGGTGTCCAGGGAAGAAAATGTGGTCATGGGTTCTTAGTTTCTGTTTCTGATCGGGCCAGTCAAGTCCCTTTCTCATCCCTCTTCTACGTTTATCACTAGAGACAGAAACCAAAAACCATGGCTTCGGGCTGCTAAAAGCCTAACACAAAACAAAACAGGACAGAACAGCAACAACAAAATAAGACAGGTTGGACAAGCTTGGCAGGCTTTTCCCTTTACCTACGCTTTTCTTCCCACCGTTCAGACCCTGTCAAACCTCTCCCTATTCAAATGGCTCCACCACTGAAAAGCTTTTCCTAACTCCATGGCCGCGGCCTTGCTGTGGTGCGCCAGGTGCTGCATTTTAAGTTTCTGAAAACACAGTTTGCCTCCAGCCACCTTGGGAGTTTTTTGCCCAGGTCTTTACATTTGTCATGACGAGCACCAAGCACAGTTTCTGGAACACATTTAATCCTGTTATCCTATTAATTGCCAATAATGGACCATTTGTTTGGCATACCATTCCTTATATTTGTTGTTCAATATATTTTATAAAGTAAAATGGTCATATGCTGTAAAGAACGATCATCATTCAGTTCTCATGAACTAGTTTCATTTATGCTTCAAAATGGGCTTTATATTTTTATAATGAGAAGAAAAGAAGTTTTGTTGAAAGTGGTGGTGTACACATGAATCTTCTTTGAGGACTAATAAATATTGTACTTTATGGAGTAAAGGGAACAAAATAAGAATGCTATAAATGACAGTAGAAGATTGTAAGGAAACAAGACTAGTAATTGATGGATTGGCCGATTGATGTTGATTCTACCATGGTAGTGGATTATTTATGATTTCTGAGGAAACCTGACCAAGAATGTGAATTTGGTTTCTAAAGCTGCCCTAGCCTCAAAGTTATAAAGAAGATTATGCCACAAAGAAGGATGCAGTGTTCTAGGCTGAATTGTGTTTACACCAGAACTTGACATTATTCACAAATATTCTGTCTCTTCATCCTTCAAAGAATGTATTGATTTTCTGAACAGTTGCTTTTTAATGAGTCAATTATTAGACTAAATGCTTTCTTGGAAAACTAGTTTAATAATAACCTTCTAGTATAAATTACATAAAATCAAGTTAGTCTTATTTGAGCTTTAGATATATTTGCTTATAGACTTTTTTTTTTCAGATTCTTTTAGCTACCAGTTAATCTTTACCACATAAAGGGTAAAGACAGTCACTTCTACAGTCATTCACACATCAGTGGTACAAGTTATGTTTGTCAAGGATTCACTATACCTTTAAGACTCCAGCACTATCCAACCAGGACCATATACATGATTAATAGGAATATAGAAATCAAAAATAGACACATATAATGTATATACTGGCCAAATGTTGATAATAGAATTTTAATATTAGAGTGTGTGTGTGTGTGTGTGTGTGTGTTCAAGAAAGCTGTCTGATTTATAAATCCCCTTGGAAAGTTCTGATGTACATGCAGGTTTGGGGGAAACTAAAGGAAAGATAATAGAAGTAAGAGAAAAACCACAGCAAATTAAGACTTTTCAAAAGTTACTCTAGAAATGTATCTGTGAAAGTGACAAGAGGAACAAGAAGAAGGTCATGGAGTGAAATGGGAAAAAAAGAAACAGAGAGAGATTAACAAAACTACTTGATAGGACGGGTAAAATAGTCTATGGAACGATGTCCAGGAATATACTTTGTAAATGATAGAGCACTCTTGAAATATTCATTATCATTACTCTACACTGGGAGAAATAATGGAATTTAGAGAAATGACTTTGGAGGTCTAAATCCAAGGCCTAAGAGAATAAAAATTTGAAAGAGAAATAAAGAAGTTTAAAGTAATATCATAAAACTGCTATAATGACAAGGCATAAGTGATAAAAAATAGGAAAAAAAATTATAAAAATCAAAAGTTAAATACTACTCAATATATTAGGAAGTATAAGATTTATTAGTTTAAGTTAAAAAAGATAATATACCTCTCTTAGGATGAATGAGGAAAATATATGGTGGTTAAGTAAAAGGTTAAAAATAATTTGTACCTTAAATCTGTTAAAACTTTAAAGCCATAGTCACAAGCAAGATAAGAGTGAATTCATTCCAGATGCAAACAAAGGAGCCACACGTTCTTTAACCAACAGAAGAGACTCTTATGAGAGGAAAGAATACACAGACAATGCCCAGGACAACCAGGTGGATAAAAGTGAGAATTGCCTTCTTCCAACTGGCATCAAAGCCTGGGATGAGAAAATACACATCAACTCAAATCCTTTGTTCAAAGCTTTGATTTATAACTGTTCATAATTTATGTAATCATCTTAATGCATTAATTAAAATGTAGGGATAGTAATTATGAGTTCATCACAAATGACAGATACATGCATTTTTTCAGGCTTTGCTTTTATTATTTACTTTTTTCCTATTTTATCCCACCAAATCTTCACTGTATAAGATACTAAAAATATGAACACCCATCCTCATACCATACATTATTCCAGTCACATTTCTCAGAGATGGCCACCTGGGACTATATATTTAGAGATCTTCCTCCTGCCCATTTTTTCTGCATTTCTTTGAAACCACACATACACTTATTTACACAGTTTACTTTTTAAACAAAGTGGGACTTTACTATAGACAATATTCTGCAGTGTGGTTTTCTTAAAGGGATTTTTGTATCTTCAAAATATTTTCATAGCCATGAATAGCATAGCATCCTATGCTATGCACATATGATAGTTTATCCATTTCTGTACCTGTTAATTTTAAACTTGATTGTTTTCTGTTATTGAAAAGAATCCTGAAGTATCTTTGTACAAACATCTTTGAGCATCTGTGAGATACATTTCTGTAAGATCCATTCCTACAAGGGAAATCCTTGGGTCTGAGTATGAATGCTTTTAAAAATAATTTTAATTAAAATCATTACCCAAAAGGACTTTTTTTATAGTATAATGTTCATATTTACTTGCCAAAGAATTATGTACAATATTGTTATTTTAAATGAATTTCAACACTGCATAATTTAATCCAATTTGATATATACTATTATCAGAATATATAGTTATTGTAAAAATTACATATTTTTAAATTTTTAATGTCACAGCCCATTATTTCCCATCAGGGAACTTTAGATACTATCAGAAAGCTCAAGTCCAAGTTTCTGATGCTTCATGCATACTATATTAAAATTATAAAATCATTATGTTCTAAGAATATTACTCTATGAATTGTTCCCCAGAGAAAAAAAAAGTTTGGTTTCTTGAACTTGAAATTTAAAACAAATCAACCTCATTCAAATTAAATTAAATGTGGTCTGTGTAATAATTATAGAAAAGAGAGAATAGTTATCCTCTCATTTAAGAACAAGCATTGGTTAAGAAATGTTGGTTTTTTCTAAGTGAAATTATTTGTAGCATCCATATATGATTAGTTTCATTGCTGCCTGTATGTATATGACTGACTCATATTCCAAAGCGATAATAGATAAAGGTGGTAAAATGTACATAGCTTGTAATCAATCACAGATAGGTGAGATGAGGGAGAAATATACGTCAATACCAGCTCCAGGTTTGTTTCCTTTGGGGTTGGGGGAATAGTGATCTTATTGCTTGAGGAACATTTAAGAAGGAGAAAGAATAGATTCCTTTGGACTTCACTTCATATCTGAGAAGGTGATGCAGCATATACGTAGATAACACACAGGGTAGCTGAAAACACACCTGAAAAATCGGGGTTAGAGATATAGAATTGGAAAACATCTGTCAAGATATGAAAATTAGAGACTTTTCTCAGGTTGGCATGAAATCATCTAGGAACAAAACATAGAATACACACTAAATAGAAAAAGGGCCTGAATGAGAACACTTCATGAAAGCAGAGAATTTTTTCTTTTGTTTTGTTCATAACTTTATCCCTAGCATCTGGAATTATGTATGATACAAAGCAGAAGCTCAATAACAATTTGCTGAGTAAATGTATAGACTATTGTTATTTATTTTGTTCCTTCTTTTGGATGTGAACCCATTATAAGATTATGATACAGATATTATAATGAAATCAATAGTCAGGACACTGAAGCATTCTTGCTATGTGGTCAATTTCCTTATCTGTCTGATAAAAATAAATTAATACTTACTTAAAAAGTAAGATTAAATGAGATAATCTGTTTGAAGGATTTAGCCCAGTGACTAACTGATCCTTGAAAACACATGACACATAAATGGTAGCTATTCCCATTATCATTCACTTAAACTCTGGACTGAGAATTCAGTTTGTGAATATTTACCCTCATTCCACCAATAACTTGCTGAAATACTGAGAAAATTGACTGAGGGTTGCAGTTAACTTTTCCCTTTGAGTAAATCACTGTTAACCAGACTACTTACCATGATTTAAATTTGGAGTAAATATTCAAACAATATATCAAATCCAAGTTTTTAACAATTTTTACAAAAATAAAAACTCTAATCCAATATTGTTTATCTTTTTTATAACTGGCATTTCTTCTCCACATGAGAATTGTATTTAATGTGCCAA
This sequence comes from Nomascus leucogenys, assembly GCF_006542625.1. Lineage (NCBI taxonomy): Eukaryota > Metazoa > Chordata > Mammalia > Primates > Hylobatidae > Nomascus > Nomascus leucogenys. The sequence goes on along the minus strand of NC_044401.1, from coordinate 40,853,217 downwards.
ACTATTTTGGAGACAATGTTTAAGTACTCTGTGATGTTAACAACATTTTCTCACAGGTGGTCTTCATAATTTTATATGTTGTTTAGTTGCCAAAGCCCAAAATACAAAACCATTATAAGAAAGAATTTATTCTAAAATTATATATTTGTACTGATAAATATACTATTTAAAAATCACTTTGGGTCCACGGTGGCTCATGCCCGTAATCCCAGCACTATGGGGAGGGTCACCTGAGGTCAGGAGTTCAAGACCAGCTTGGCTATCATGGTGAAAACCCATCTCTACTAAAAATACAAAAATTAGCTGGGTGTGGTGGCAGGTTCCATCATCTCAGATACTTCGGAGGCAGAGGCAGGAGAATCACTTGAACCTGGGAGGCAGAGGTTGCAGTGAGCTGAAGTCATGTCACTGCACTCCAGTCTGGGCGACAGAGTGAGACTCTGTCTTAAAAAAAAAAAGTCACTCTTATAGCCAAGTTAGATCTTGTTTTATAGACATATTTGCCTTTTAGGTTTATTTGGTATAATTTCAGAATTCTATTAACTTAATTGCCATAAATAATCTATATAAGTGAAATCAGAAGGCCTATCCAAAGTATCAGTTTTTAGGTTTGGTTTTATGTTGTTTTCACTGAACTTGGTTGATTTCAGAAACACGGAGGATTGTCCATTCAAAATTCATATTAGTTTGGTGTCAATAAAATTGAAGTATATATGTAGAAATGACTGTCAACCAAGAACTTGATTCCCCTCATTCTTCTCTCTACCTACCACCAGTCCTCAACACCCTAATCTTTTGCCTGGACTGTTACAATAGTTTTATAACCTGCTTTCTGCTTCTCCTCCTGAAGGAAGAGCAATCAATTTAGAAAACACAAAACTAAACTAAAATTAGATCACAACTCTGCTGCTTAACATTCTCCAAAGACATCTCCACGTTTATAATAAAAGTCCACCTCTTTATAAATGACCCCTGATTCCGCATGTGGCCAGGCTAGATCTTCCATTCCAACCTCAGCGCTGATCAGACTCTCCCAAATTATGGGCTCTTTCTCAGTCCTTCGTTTTCTTCCCCGAGCACATCAGTCCTGACCCAGTTTCAGGACCTTTGCCCTTGCTGTTCGTTCTTCCTCAGATGCCTTTCTTCAGATGGTCCCATGGCTGGCTCCTCTCAGTTCTTGTTTCTCTCCCAGAGGCTTTTTATTGAATTCTTAACTAAAACAACGCTGGAATCCATGCCTCAGTCAGTCGCTGTCTTCTGATTTACTTAATGTTCTTCATATTCCTACAGAATCTGAAGGTCTTTTTCTTTCTCTCCTTCCTTCCTTCCTTCCTTCCTTCCTTCCTTCCTTCCTTCCTTCCTCTGTCTCTCCCTTCCTACCTTCCTTCCTCCCTCCCTCCCTTTCTTCTCCTTCCTTTCTTCCTTCCCTCCCCCTTTCTTCTCTTTCCTTCCTTTCTCACTCTCCCTCTCTGTATTGCTTTCCTTCCTTCCCTCCTTCCTTCCTTTCTTTCATTTGTTCTTTCTTTCTGTTGGTCCTTCCTTCCTTCTTTCTCTCTCTTTTCTTTCTTTCTTTCTTTCTTTCTTTCTTTCTTTTTCTTTCTTTCTTTTTCTTTCTTTCTTCTTTCTTTCTTTCTCTTTCTTTCTTTCTTTCTTTCTTTCTTTCTTTCTTTCTTTCTTTCTTTCTTTCTTTCTTTATTTTTTCCCTCCCTTCCTTCCTTCCTTCCTTCCTTCCTTCCTTCCTTCCTTCCTTCCTACCTTTGCCTGTTTATATACAGAAAGTAAGCCCAGTGAATGTAGGAATATAGTGTGTTTTGTTTGCTATCATATCTTTAGTACCTAGTTCAGGGTCTGACCTATAGTAGGCCTTCAATAAATACGTCAAATGAATAAATGTCAATTTTTCACATGCAAATTAAAATAAGTATGCATATTAGTAATGTCAAAAGGCATGTTTCTGTGTTGAGTATCTTCAGCTTATTCCTCAAAATTCATCTCCAAACGCTTCACCCTGCTAAGTGCCCTGGAGAAACTGGTCCATTTGGACAGCATCAGTAGCTTGGCTTCTGCTGGACTGTGGCCAATGTTAAGCATTTACAAGTGATTATAGGGTAAGGGGAGGGTGAGCTCAAGAGTGTTTCCCAACCAGATTGATCCCAGTTGGCTGCAGCCCTGTAACCCTCTGCAAAAGGCCTCAGAGCTGTCAGATGAACATCTCTCTATAGCTACCTTTTTCAGGCCTGAGTGGTTAAGAACTTCTCCTTCTGATAATCCCAAGGGTAGTTTTCCTTAACCTTTGCATAAAGTTTTGTTAATTGCCCCTTTGTTAAGCCCTACTCAAACTATCATTATAATGTGCTGTCTATTTCCTGGTGAGACCTTTATTTTGAAATTTTATGCAAAAAATTTTTCATCCAGGTTTCAAAATCAATGATGAATTGATTCCTCATTTGGTGTCATGATATAACAAGAAAAGAGATATGAGGAGCACCCAACTTAAATCAAATTTATGTAGGCTTGAAATTTTTTGGAAGGTATTATTCTCTTTCTCTAATCTAAAAATGAATATATATTTATATATTTATATAATATTTAATATTTATATATTCAAATAGTCACTAAGTAAAGCAAATTACCTAAATCAAGCAACTTAGGTAATTTGTCCTCTAGAAGACCTTGGTCATATATACCTGACTATTTGAAGGGCAATGAATACATGAAATGTTTTGCTCCATATTATATTTGTATTCACTGTAATATAAATAATAAATAAGATATAAAAAATCTGATACTTCAGGAATGTGTACAGTTTATACTGTGGTTTTCTGTACTCTTGGCTCCACTACAGCATACCGTGGAATAACCTGTGGTCCATTTTGAGATATATGACTTTGGAGAAGACAAGCACCAAATAATAGAAATCTATAAGTCTGTCTTTGGATCTTACCTCTTTTGTTTACTTTCTATTTCAAGGCTTCATGAAACTTTCAACCTAAAGATTAATCCCCTGATAAAAACAAAAGTTCATGCTCATAAATTACAAAAGTTAAATGATTCAATGACAGCATCAAACTAATTTGAATAACATATGTGAATTTAATCTCCTGGAAATAGTATGTATGCTTTGTTGTGATTTAAGAGTCACTTGATGATGAGAATATCAGCTACATGGATAGATAAAAAACTAAGATAACCACTGGGTGAGTTACATGGATGGATGGAAAAATAAGATGGCCACTGGGTAAGAAGCTTTTATTGTCAAAATTTGTCTACTGAAATCTTGTAAATCAGTGATTCCCAACTTTGGCTGATTGTCAGAATTGCCTAATACACTTTTAAAAATTCAGGTTGTCAGACCTTGGCACAGAACTACTGAATTCAAATGTCTAGGATTTAGCCTGATAATTTTTATTTCAGCCACCCCAGGTTATCCTGGTGATCAACTGTTGTGAATTACCTTTTGTGGCATCTTACTAAACTCAGTCCACTTATATTTCCCCAAATCTGTAGATTTTTATTAATTTATTTTTCATTCACAGATTTGTTACCAATTACATTACACTGTATGATTTCCATTTCTTCAATAGCACCACTTTTTGAGAGGAGGAAGTGTTTTAATTTTGATCTTGATTTATTTGTGGGGGAGGAAGTGTTTCTAAGTATGAATTAGAAAATATGGTTGACTCAAGATGTATTCATTCAAGAGAAAGAAATATAAATTTCTATAAAATCCTTTTAGCTTTAAGCATTAGCCAATATTAGTGTCTTAATGTAATTTGCAATCACAAGGCATCATATCCTTAATCTAATAAGAATTGAAATATTTTGGAAAGAGAGTAGAAAAATAATGATAAGATAAATTAAATTATAGGTGCACCTTAATTTATAAGATAGATGGTTTCTGAGAGATTGGCTGTTTAGGTAATTTCTAATAATTAAATTATATTTTCCCATTGAGTTGGGTTTATAATTGAAAAGGCATGATTTTGGAGTGAAATACAAAGGAGAATGTGGTTTTAAGGCAAAAAAGAAGGCAAACATAACTTCGATGTAAAATTATTTTAAAACTCATATATTAAATTTAAATTATCAATGTTGATAAAATAATACCTAAATACATCAAAAATAGTGCAACCCAATTCCTAAGCCTTTAAGGCTCTGACCGTCATTAAAGGAAATGAATCCTGTAGGTAGCAACAGCCTAGATAATGCACATTGTTGCTTCCCTCCATTGGTGTAATGTGGTATGTCTATATCCCTAGTAAGAATTGCCTTTAAAAAAAAAATCCTAAGCTGATAACAAACTCTAATTCTTACTGATGCCGCAACTATTTTTGTTTACTATGAGTATGCAAAACTATTGTGATTGAGGAGGTGTAGTTAGAAATGGTGTTTATAAATGCTAGATTTATTCTCTGCACCTTCGGTAACCTATAAAAGTTCATATCAGTTAACGTGCATTTGGTATTTTGATACACTTTCGTTTCTCCATGTTAACTTCCTTTTAGTGAGGTCTGTACAAATACTTTCAAAATCATTACAGTTGTGTGAAATCTCATTTTCTTCATTTTTGAGGCTGAATTTTAAATGGTATAAACATATAGTTAACAGACTCTAAACTTTAAATGCACTGAATTTTTTTTAAAGGCTGCCAAATTGTCCCTGTCTCTTATTCTACATTCCCACACTACTACCTAATGGATTACTATTTCATTTGACATTCCTCTTTCACAAGCAGCTTAGGTAATTTTTCCACTAGAAGACCCTGGTAAAACTCTGATTAAGCTCACAACAACAGGTGGTGGAATTCAGTCCATCCCCAGCCAGGGCTGTGCTTGAATAGAGATCTGACGGAGATACTCACAAGGTGAACTGCGTGTGTGTGACTCCAAAGCGAGCTGCAGCCATGTAATGCCGATCCCAGCAGTTTTCACACTCACTTTCTAAGATGCAAACCCCTGAGAACAGGTCATAGGGTTGGAAGTCCCCCCGATCAGTCTCCTGCAACTCTATTTAAACTGGAAGAGCTGTTTCCTGAATTAAAATGCAAGGTGTTGTATTAGAAAAGACCTGGTTTTGTGAAGGGAATGAACAATCAGGAGTAGTTGGAGACTAAGGGTGGTCAAAGGACCACCTACGTTTTACTCTATTATCAGAGGGAAGAAAAGGAGAGCCAGGTGATGGATAGAGAGAGAAAGAAAGCCAGCTTACATGAACAAGCAGAACTTCATTTAACATCTGCCCTCCTGGTTTTCAGGCTTTTGTTGAATAATGGATCTTTTACTCTATTAATTATGTTTTTGTTTAATGTATCATGTTTCTATTCTTTAAAAATCATAGATTAAAATTATAACTACCTAATGAATTCTAATGAACTTAGGTTTGAAGACAGATGTTCCTTTCTGAATCGTATTGTTCCTACATCTAAAAGTTCAACTTGTAAAAAAAAAAAAGTACACATTTAAGAACAAAAAAAGGAAAACATCATTTCTAGCCAGTGTTTCAGGAAAAATCTTGTCATCTCCCTCCAATGCAGCTCATCTTAAAACCTCTAAGGAAATAGTGTTTAAAATCAATTAACCAAAAAGGCCAAAATCAATTTAACAAGAGTTAGCTAATATTTTACTAAAGCAAACTCTTTTTTCTTTAAACATTATTAATATCATTTAAGGGTTGTTATTAGCGGTGTCACTTCTAAAAAGTGTGACCAATTTGTAATGAAAGAGCCTTTGTGTACACGTATGGGATTTATGGTAGGCACAGAAATTTAATGTGGTATTAGTGATTACATCTTTTCCTTGTCTTTGATATTTTAAGAGAACACTCCATTTTTACTCTGTCTCCTTGGAATGTCTCCTAAAAGGTCACTGAAGGATCAAGAAATATTTAACCTGTAACCATCCACGGTTATAGCAGCTCTATGCAAATTAGATTCTAGGATGACATTTAACGTTAGCGTTGGGTAGCATCATAAAAATCAATGAATTTTAGAGTTAGAAGGGGCTAAACAATATGGGCCACAATAATTTTCAAACACTTTAACAGCTTATTTCTCATACAAACCCCAATATATGCAAATGCTTTAAAATGCATCTGCTGTGACTGAAAAGAAGGGCTATTCAAGCTGGGCCTATTGCTGGGTTCTCCAGCATCACAGTTACCTGCCCCAGCCCCAGGCCCACAATTTGAAGAACAAACAACCGGCTCCTATCTTACACAATAGAAATCTAAAACATAATGTGTTTAAATCACGTGTCTACATTAGCACAGCATATCCCTACATTTGAAATATAACTTGATCTAAATATGGTATTAATGCCATAATCTTTTGTTTTGCCTTCTCACTATCCACGTTCTAATATGTTATTTTGTACGACTGAGTTTCAGAGTTTTGCACTTGAATTAGTTTTGGCAGGTCATGGTGCCACTGTAAATCAGATCCATACGTAAATCTATGTCTCTCCATTAAAGAACAAAAACAAAAATGCTCCATTGTTCATTGCAAATACCATATTTTCCCTATCTTCGTATGCATAGAAGACCCCCAGCCACCAAAATCTATATATATTTATCTTTGTAAATCCAGCTTTTGGCAATAACAATGTTAGTAGCAATAGTTACCAGTTCAGTCAGGTAAGTTAGGTTGAATCATACAAAATGCCAGCATTTGAACTCTTTAATCTACAAAAACAGTTTCATGTGGTTTAAACTAATGCAATTTCTAGTCTTTTCAACAGCTCTGTAATGCAACCATTATCACCAGTCTATAGGTGAGAAACCTTCAGTTCACAGAAGAGCTTTGCCCGAGGCCACACCGCCAGGAGTGTTAGGGGGATCTGGAAGTACACATCACTAAAATCTCATGCCTTTTCTCTTGTACCATGCTGCACTAAAAGCTCTGATCATTTGAATATACAATAAGAGCAATTTTGTTCAAAACATAACTTAGTTCTATATGTACGTGAAAGTAGGAAATACACATTTCAGAATACATTTCTTTATGAAGTAAGCTTCATATATTATAGTTACTAAAGTTATGATCAGATATCAGCAGAATAGAGTATCTGCAATTACCTCTAAAGGCTTCAACATCAGCTGTCAATCTTACTTAATATACTACAGCTCATATGCACAATAATCTTACCATATATCCTTATCAACAGGAAGATCTTTATTTTGTCTAGAATTTTGAACTGAAATAAAAACATATTAAGCCAAAAAATAACAAAAAAAGTCTACTAGAATGTAAGAATGTTGTCTTGGCATTTGTATCTAATTTTATAAACTGCTAGGTGGAAAAATAGTCAGTCTTTGGGTCTGTGACCTTTCGTCTTTTAAATTCAAAGGAAATGAGTTAAAAACAAAACAAGCACAACAAAAAACCTTCTTCTGTAAAAGAAAGATAAAGTAACTAGATAAGGGAAGTAACATTGATTTGTTAAAAGATTATTTGACCCCATCAGAGATAGCTCAAATGACTAACAGGACCCAAGAAATTAAATGTATATTAAGTAGATTGGACATGGTTTTCTTCCACAATTATTCTTGAGCATTGGTTCATGAAAAGTGCACCAGAGCTGCTTAAGTTGAGATAATTTGAGAAAATTTTAGGCTTTTATTTCTCCTTATCACAAGAAAAGACTTCTAGGGCACTTATGTAAATAATTTCTTTTAAAAAGGGCAAAATTAAAAATAAGACACATCAGGTAGAAACACAAACTCATGAAAGTTTTCATAGTATTTACTATTTGTATAGTTTACTGTTAAATCAATGCTGACTTCACATAACTTTTTAAAAGTAATTTTTCTATTTTTTTTTCTTGACCTACACCCTAATTTGTAATGAAAAATACTTTGGGCATAAGGTTGCATCATCTAATATTTTGTTTTTGCTTTTTATTTATGTTAACCCATTTATGCCTGAGGTTTCAATTTTTTGAATTTTTGCAATCAGACCTTGGCAATGACCTCGAACAGTAGGATGTAAATAATTCCCACATGCTTAGCGTTCCAATAATGGAACACTAGGCATAAATTGGATAATAGAATGTTGAAAGCCTACCCAAATCTCGTGATATCGCCTGCATATAAAAAAGCTTAATAAACCTGATATATTTAGTAAGACAAAGAAAAGTTGTTCTTTATGAATTCAGAAACAATATATTTATATATACATTTGAGACAGGATCTCATTCTGTTGCCCAGGCTGGAGTGCTTTGGCACAATCTCAGCTCACCACAACCCCCACCTCCAAGGATCAAGCAATTCTCCTGCCTCAGCCTCCCAAGTAGCTGGGATTACAGGCATGCTTTTGTATTTTTTGGTAGAGATGGGGTTTCACCATGTTGGCCAGACAATTCTTGAAACTGACCTCAAGTGATCTGCCCACCTCAGCCTCTCACAGTGTTGGGATTACAGGCGTGAGCCACTGTGCTCAGTTAACAATATTCTAAATATATCCTATTTCTAACATGTACACACTCAATATGTTTGAAAGAGGCATTTTAAAAGAATTCTATGTTGATAATGAGGTACTTAGGTTTCTTTTCTTACTTTTCACTACAAGGCTATATCCTCTTAGCAAAGTGTTGGAATTCCTTGAACTCTAAAAATACTAAAATATGTGACATACAACAGGTTACTAAAATTGTTTTACATCACTACATATTTTTATCCAGTCATAATATGTCTCAACTATTGTTACAAGGTTTTGGAGCCTGTTTGACCTTTTATGATTTTGTTTTATTTGGTTTACTTTCTAGTACTTTCATGAAAGAAAAAAAAAAAATGGGTTGCAAAAATGTTCATTCCCAAGCCAGTCACAAAAAAGACAAATACTGTGTAATTCCACTACATGAGATTCCTAGAGTAGTAAAATTTATAGAGACCAAAACCACAATGGTGGTTGACAGAGGCTAAGGAGAGGGAAGATACAAATACAAATTACTAGGAGTAAGGATAATCTGGCTGCATCGACTGTCAACTGATTATCAGAGTTGATTTCACTGCTCTGAATTACCATGAAAAAACAGCCCTCCCTGTCCCTGATCCAAGTACATCCCCTCTCAAGTTGGTATGGGGCAACAAGGGCATCCTTCCAAATTAGAGCATCTTTCTTCTATGAAGGATTTAGCATGGGTTTCTGGAACCTCAAAGAGGTTAAGATAAATTTCAAATAAGTTATCTTAGTCCACTTGGGCTGATATAACAAAATACCATAAACTGGGTATCTTACAGACAACAGAAATTTATTTCTCACAGCTCTGGAGGCAGGAAAGTCCAAATTCAACGAACAGGCAGATTCAATGCTTGTTGAGTGCCATTTTCTGGTTCATAAATGGCACTTTCCAGCTGTGTCTTCCATAGTGGAAGGGGTGAGGCAGCTCTGTGTGGCCTCTTTTATAAGGGCACAGTCCCATTCATAAGGCTTCCACCCTCGGGACATCATCATCCCCCAAAAACCCTACTAACTGATAATATCACATCGGGAATTAGGATTTCAACCTATGAATTTGAGGGAAACACAAATATGCAAACCATAGCACAACTGCCCAGAAATAAGTATAAAGCAGAAAGAAGAGCTCCTCGGGGCCAAATGACATAAGAAAATTCTTCATGAGCAGATGGGCCTTGAATGGAATGAAAGGGAGAAGGTACATACAAGGAATACGTAGGGAATTCCATGAAGGGAGATGTCCCACTGGTGAAACCAGTGTCCCAGTGTCAGGAAAACTCAAATTACCAGATCCTTGATTTTCAGGATTTTATCACTTTTAGTTTAAATAACTTTTGGTGACCCTTTCCTCTGCAAGTATTTGTAACTAAGAAATTTGAAACCATTTGTTTCTAAAATTCTGTGAAAAACTTTTAAAAAGAAGGCTAAAGAAACAGATTGGTTTCTATAAAATGATGATTCAACATTGCCTCTTGAAGTTAAAACTTTGGATCCTAGATTCAGATACATTTGAATTTGAACCACAAGTCTCATTTCTTCCTGGTAGACTTGGTTATGGGGCTTAATAATTGTGGGAACCTGGTAGTGAGGTTCCAAAGGATCTTCATGAAGTTCAATTGAGACACTGTATATAATGTGCTTAGCAGAGCACATATAGAGCCCAACCATTTATTCTAGTCATTATAATTTCTGATATATTTTTTAAAACTGTTAAAAGGGGACATGCTTTTTTAAAACAGAACAAGAATTATTTAATAAATGAAAACTGAATAGATTTTTGGGAAAATACTTTAGAAGTTCACCTCACCCTATACTAAAATAGAAAATGCATCTTGATTTTACAGTTAAATGTAAAAATAAAGCCACAGACAAAGCAGTAAAAACTCAGCACTGAATAATTTATCAAATATTTGGAAGGAGAGAACTTTCTATATATAAAAGCATTGGGAAATAGAAGTCCTTATTCACAGCTGGTGAGAGTGTAAATATTTTGTTTTTCTCAGAAACATTTTTGCAATGCATGTTAAAAAAACCTTAAAAATGTTCATGCTCTTTGAGTTAGTAAAGGAGTCTATTTAAGCAAATACTTAAATACTAATGAAGCCATAAAAAATTTGCACAATGACTCTTACAAAAAAATGTTCATGCCAGTATTGTTCACATAAGGAAACAAAAAATAATGCTGGAAGTGACCTAAATGTCCAACAATAAGGGAACAGTAAATAAAATGCAGTATATCCACATTATCTAATATCAACAACCAAATAAAATTGCATTTACCAGTTTAATAACATTAGAAAGCTTTATTTTTCAGCATTAAGTGGAAAAAGGCAGGATACAAAATCATAGAGTTAGTTTGCAACTATAAAGCATTATGCAGAGAAAATGAGAAGACATAAAATAATGTCTTTATTTCTTGAATAGTAAGATATAATTTATATACATTATTTTGTTTATAATTTTTAGCACTTAAATATTTTCTATAACAAACAGTGACTAAACAAAGATAATTTGGGAGCTCAGAAAACCATACTCCCGCCAGGTGTCGTGGCTCATGCCTGAAATCCAGACACTTTGGTAGGCCAAGGTGGAAGGGTTGCTTGGGCTCAGGAGTTCAAGACCAGTCTGGGCAACATAGTGAGACCTCATCTCTATGAAATATTTTTTTTTTAATTATCTGGGTTTGGTGGCATACACCTGGGTCCTGGGAGGCTGAGGTGTGAGGAATACATGAGCCTGGGAGGTCGAGGCTGCAGTGAGCTATAACCGCACCACTGCACTATAGCCTGGGTGACAGAGCAAGACTGTCTCAAAAAAAAAAAAAAAAAAGAAAGAAAGAAAGAAAAGAATACCCCAAAGTATGGTGCTGTGGCATGCTGAGTACTTTGAACTAAGGGATATTGGAATGCCTTCAGAAGCATAGTCTCTCCCTGACCTTCTCCTACCCTCCTGTCTCTTGCCCCTCTTTCATTTCCAGGGCAAGACATTAAAAACTAGAATTCCTGTTCCAAAGTCAGAGAAACTAGAATCCCTCTCCCTCAAAGTACACATAAAACTTAGAAATATTACTCCAACCTTCCCCTTCCTATCTGGGTAAGAGCTGGCCATAAAAAATTATCTGACCTACCTTGTCTGAAAGTAAGTTATAAGAACCTCATTCCAGAGGAGGTCCTGCCCTATACCCAAGAGGAAGGGTAGTTACACAGGAAGACCGAGTAAAATCTGAACAAATGTATCTTGTTTCGATGTCCCTTCCAAAATTAATGTTCAAATTTAATTGCTGTTGTAATGATACTCAGAAGGTGAGACCTTTTAAGAGGTTCCTGGATCATGATGGCCCTGCCCTATGAATGGATTAATGCTGTTATTGTGGGAGTGGATTAGTTATCACAGAAGTGGGTTTCTGATAAATCAAATGAATTTGGCCCCCTTCCTCCCTCTGTCTTGTGTGCTTGCTTGTCTTCTGCCTTCCACTGTCAGAGGACTAAGCACGAAAGTCTTCACCAGATGAAGCCCCTTGATCTTGGACTTCCCAGCCTCCAGAAATATGAGAAATACATTTATTTAAAAACTACCCAGAGGCCGGGAGTAGTGACTCACACCTATAATTCCAACACTTTAGGAGGCAGAAGTGGATGGATTGTTTGAGCTCGGGAGTTTGAAACCAGCCTGGGCAAAATAATGAAACCTCATCTCTTAAAAACAAATAGGGCAGGCATGGTGGCTTATGCCTGTAATCCCAGCACTTCGGGAAGCTGAGGCGGGCAGATCACTTGAGGTCAGGGGTTCGAGACCTGCCTGGCCAACATGGCGAAATCCCGTCTCTACTAAAAATACAAAAATTAGCTGGACGTGGTGACAAGCGCCTGTAATCCCAGCTACTCAGGAGGGTGAGGTAGGATAATCGCTTGAACCCAGGAGGCAGAGGTTGCAGTGAGCCGAGGTCATGCCGCTGCACTCCAGCCTGGGTGACAGAGTGAGCCTCTGTCTCAGAACAAGCAAACAAACAAACAAATGAACAAATAAACAAAATCAAACGAAAACCCAAACTGTTGTAGTGTTCCATTATAGCAATAGAAAATGTATTAAGACACTGGCTTTCCCCACCTCAGTTTATTCCTATTAGATCATATGCTTTCTGTCCAGTCAGAATTCTATAAGGCCGTCCATTCTTCATCAAACCTACACATAAAAATGGACAATTTTCCCTAGGTCTTTGAGTCTTCATTCTGGAAGGGCCTCATGTCACATAAAACTTTGATCAAACAAATTTTTATGCTTTTCCCTTGTTAACATGTCTTTTTCATAGGAGTGTTAGCACTGACACTCTGGGTGAGGAAAGATATCACACCTTTCTGTTCCTAAAATGACATGAGAATTAATATTTTTTCAACTGCAGTAAAATATATGTGACATAAAATTTACCATTTTAACCATTTTTAAGTTTCCAGTTCAGTGGCATGAAGAACATTCACACCGTTGTGCGGCTGCCACCACCATCCACCTCCAGAATGTTTTTCATCTTCTGAAACTGAAACCCTGTATCTATTAAACAATAGTTCCCATTCTTCCCTCTCCTTAGCCTCTGGCAACCAGCATTCTAGTTTCAGTCTCTATACATTTGACTACTCTAGGAAGCTCATATATACAATGGACATGGTTTGGCTGCGTCCCCACCCAAATCTCAACTTGAAATGTGTCTCCCAGAATTCCCACATGTTGTGGGAGGGACCCAGGGGGAGGTAATTGAATCATGGCGGCCAGTCTTTCCCTTGCTATTCTCATGATAGTGAAAAATTCTCACGAGATCTGATGGGCTTATCAGGAGTTTCTGCTTTTGCTTCTTCCTCGTTTTTCTCTTGCTGCCACCATGTAAGAAGTGCCTTTCTCCTCCCACGATGATTGTGAGGCCTCCCCAGCCACGTGAAACTGTAAGTTCTATGAAACGTTTTTCTTCTTCCCAGTCTTGGGTATGTTTTTATCAGCAGCATGAAATCGAACTAATACAACAATGTTTGTCTTTTTGTGACTGGCTCGTGAATTAACTTTTTTGTAAACCATTTTTTTTCTTTCATGAAAGTACTAGAAAGTAAACCAAATGAAATAAAATTATAAAAGGTCAAGCAGGCTCCAAAAGCTTATAATAATAGTTGAGACATATTATGATTGGACAAAAATATGTGGTGATGTAAAATAATTTTAATAACTTTTTGTATGTCACATATTTTAGTGCTTTTAGAGTTCAAGGAATTGAAACATTCTGCTAAAAGGATATAGCCTTGTAGTGAAAAGTAAGAAATCTAAATACCTCCTTATCAACATAGAATTCTTTTAAAATGCCTCTTTCTAACATAAAACTAGACAGAAAAAGTTGAAACCTGCCTATACTAATGAAATTCTCATGCCAAAGTCCAGGCCTCTCATTTTAATGAGTCTGTTAGCCTACTATATCTACAGCTGAGGCAGTTTTTAAAAATGTTCTGATTATAATTAAATCACAAAATAAATATAAAATGGCATAATAAAAGTTCCCTATCTATATTTTTGAAAATTCAGAATATATACAGTATGCCTTATGGTTATAAATAGCAACCTTAATTTAAGTGCTTCAAGTATAAAAATGTGGTATTAGTATCACATTTTCTTCAGGTCTAATGATTCATATTTTTTATAGATCATGTATATATATGACAAACACATGAAGAAAGTCAGTTCTACACAGAAGAAACACACATCAACATAGATTTACTTAGCTGTCTTGCGTTCTTAGCATTGCCCCCACAGTGCGGCATTATCGATTGCCTGATTTAAGTTAGGTAGAGAAATGTGTGAACATTTCAGCATAGAACAGGATTGCTTCAAAAATGTTTAGAGGGAATCAGCTGGAAGAGGACACGGGATGGGTAAGTTGAAGTGTCAGGGACATCAGGTGGAACATTCTTAGTTGTCATGTTTATTGTTCTGAATATTAGTTTCAATGCAGAAACGAGTCTCACACTGAGCTAACCTGTGTCAGAAATGAAGCAGTAAAATGGATAGCTTGAGACACTGACGGACAGAATCAGCAAAACAGGGAGTCGTCTCAGCTACAAAGAGAAATTGCTTGTGTATTCCATGAATATAAACATATACAATGCTATGACCTGGTGTTTAGGGAGAAAGGTGTACCTAATGTTAAAACTAATGTTAGGGATCCGTGGACTCTAACTATACCGAGGGAAATAACGAAGACCTGGGAGACCCGACTCCACACTAAGAGAACTAACTAAGAGTTGGAGATTTGGAGACTCTGTACATACCAGTTGTTCTGGATTCTACTTTGCATAATAATAAACCAAATGAAGAGAGAAAATAAATTTTAATTTTGCTTTTATCACGTGAATCTCAGTATGACCATTTTGGAGCATTTTCGAATGTTAACTATTGTTCCAAAAATCTGTGTTGTTTTTTGAACAATGGAGTTAATTCCATATTGGAGGGGGAAAAGACATGTTTTGGAATATACAAATACCATAAAGTGAAGACACAAGTAATAGTGAAATGACCATTAGCCTGACCTTTTTCTGTTTTGTCTTCTCCTCTTAGCTTTTTTTTTTTTTTTTTTTTAAAAGAAAAGGGCAGAAGGTCTGTTCTTTGGCAGTAAATTAATTTAGTGTGCTTTCTTAAAAAAGGCAGGAGACAAGCAGACAAGGTGGCTAGCTCCTCCCTTTAAAATGTGTGGTGGTGAAGTCTAAGGGAAGTCACCCTAAACTTCTAACACAAAATGTTTAAACATAATGAAAATGTTATTTCTTTCAATTTTTATTATTAGGCATTTAAGGTCAATTAATGTCCTTTGCATTTGAGCTCTTAGCTGTTATTTTGGACTTGTCTTTACTAATATGCTTAAGCCTACTGTCAGCTCCTAAGACTCTTCCAAAATAGTTTCTATTAGGGTTCTGCTAACCATTTTGAGCCTAGAAAACAAAATAGAATAGACTATGTCCCGAGTGACATCAATAATTAATTTTGTGGAAGCTTTCCAGTTCCCTTGGTGTAACAAATCCAAATATAAATTTATTGCTAAGGGCAAAACTAATGTCCTGCAGTGACTTGGAAATTTGGTTAACATGATAACTAACAAAAGTTTCTAAAAGAATAGACAAATTGCTCCCAAATGAACATAAAGGGGGATGACATAAGGTTAGACAAAAGATTCATGATTTAAGTGAATTTCTTTTGAAATGCAAACAACCTCAAAGAATCTTTACAGCTCTCTTAGGAAAAATCTCCTGGGTGGTATCATTTGTGCTCAGAGGTCTTAGAATGGGCTGGTAGGGTGCTAATGGAAAGCCTTGCTGCTGTGGCATTTGGGGAATTACACGTACAAATCCCTGGAGCACTTACTGACGATACCCACATAAATCACTGCATTATTCCTTGAGAGGTATTTTTCTTATTGCTGCTTTTAGCTGGATGTTTTACACCATTTTGTTTCTTAGCCTGATAAGAAAACAGCCTCAACACTATCAACAGGCAGACAAAATTAATTCTGCTACGAGCACCTCAATGTTTCAATTTATGTATTTATTTTAGAAATTGCCTTCACTGCGATTGCCACCACCATCATCGACAGTCAAAATTAAACTTTTATAGTAAGAAGGTACTCAAAAGACAGCAAAGTTTATATGTGCATATGCTTGGTGTTAAGTCAGTCTCTGCCTCTCTGCTTCTTGCTTTAATCAGGAGATCCTACTGTAATTTCCTTCAATACTATAGGTTTTTAATAATATAACTCCAACTCCGTGGAATCCTTGTAGACCCCTTAATATCTAGGGATCAATTTTGACCTTTGTGATATACGTATCTGTATTATTAAAAGCTGTGTTATATTAAGGATGCTAGTGTGCTGTTTGAATAAAAATAAAGGATTGGGATATTAGAAGAAGGCAGATACCTTATTTCTATGAAACATAGTAGATGAACTAGCTACCAATAACAACCACAACTCTCTAGTCATCACGGGCCCCAGAGAACAGCTACTAACACTGGGACAGCAGTTCCACATAAATACAAGCATGATGGGTTAGACCAGACGTGTCAATGCAAGACTACCAAAATCATCACCATTTCTTATCATGGCTTTCAAAGTAATTTTATTTCACAGAATCTGAAACCCGAAGTGATGATTCTTTATCTTCTGCAAAGGGCTCAGACTCAATTATTGATACAAGAGGTGAAATCCTTGGAAATATCTTCTAGCTGAGCAAAATAAATAATAGAATGTTCCAGGGAGGACTAGGCTTTAGAAGTCACTATTTCAACTCTGTCATTTTACAGATAAAGGAACTAAAGTTCAGAAAAGCAAAATATCTTTATGGGACAGATGATATTCATATTATATCCTGGCATATAACAGCACTCAATAAAAAATTGTTAAGTGAATTGAACGAATTATCATTTTCCCCTCGATTTTATTTATTCCAACCATTGTAACTTATCATACCTAGAAGACCAATCTACAAATAGGTACAGGCATTTTGACTAAGATAATATATTTCAATGTTTTTCTTTGGTATAAAAAGCTGCTGTTATTAAAGCAACAGGTTTTTAGAAGGGAGGTTAATGGATTTTTAACTACAAGAAGAGAGTCATACTGCAACTTTATCAAACATTCAGATAAAAAACTAAATTACATCAGCAGTGAAAAGTCATGTAGCTTAAGCATCAATTCTAATTTAAAAGCATTTCTGGAGACAAGGCAAAATATAATTCTGTTCCTCAGTTGAAGCACTATTATTTTGAGGAAAATTAATGTAGAAGCCTGACAAACAATAATGTTAATAATCCCCTCATATGTCTTTCTGATGACAATAGTGATGACAACATCATGTTACAAAAAGAAACTTCAGCCTCAGCAAAGTAGGTAGGAAGAATTCACCCGAAACGCCTAATGCAGTTAGACCTCTATTCTAAAGCTGAGGGCCCAAACACTCATAAAGTGACATCTGCACAGACCTGCCCTTGTGTGTGTAAGAGAGGCTGACACTTCCAAAGTTCATCTGAAAGCACACGCAGAAATGATCGGTAAACATTCCAGAGAGCATATATAGCATCAAAAGTAAACTGGGCAATCAAGGTAAAACCAAATTCTGAGGAGTAAGTTACTACACGGCAATTGCTAAGTTGCTTTATTTAACTCTTTTGGTATTAAATGATGGGAACTGTTAAAAAAAATCTCTGCCACATTTACGTCAGTACTTTATTGAACTACAGTAGTTAGTGGAGTCCTCTGAGCACTGAAAGGCAGCTGTCGGACCATGGAGGGTCCAGTGCAGAGCTCTAGTAAGGGTGCTAGCCAAGCACCTGTGCTGCTCTCAGATACACAGTGTGTTTAATTAAGTGTGTGCGTGTGTGCCAGGGGAGGGAGGAATCACAGCTAAGCTGACTGGAGAGTTCTGCAGTGTGAACTAATGAGGCCAGATTGCATTGTGTCATACAAGACGAAAGTGAAGCGGGTAGAAAGAAATTAGAGAGAAGATTACTCAATAAAAGCTACAAAGCAAAATTTAGAAGCCCAAGGACTATTAAATCACATGGCTTTCTCTAGTTTTTGTTTCAGTGAAACCAAGCCTGTGGAATATTCCTACTTCCTCACTCTCCTGCTTTTCTGTCTTCCCAGCTTGTTTTTCTTTTATTCTGTTTCATTTCCTTACTCCTCTTCACAACCCACTATGACAAATCAACAAGGAATTGCTCATTAAATCCCCTTCTTCAGCAACTGCCAACGTTTTTCTCAAGTTAAAACTGTACTGCACATGCTCCCTGTTGCCAGAAAACAATGATTAACATTCAATGAGTCCACACAGTATGTAGGGAAAGAAAAGGGACTTTGAAGGGAATCAGGTCCAGTGCTCTTGTTTATTTCTGTACTCTTCTGCCGAAGTCACTTCACGTCTCAGAGCCTCAATTTTCTTCATGCGTAATGGATGTCTTTTACTCCATCTCTGATCTGTTTTAGGTCCTCCAAAAACTTAACAAAACTATCTGACATCTAGGCTGGGCATAGTGGCTCATGCCTGTAATCCCAGCACTTTGGGAGACTGAGGCAGGCAGATCACCTGAGGTAACGAGTTCAAGACCAGCCTGACCAACATGGTGAAACCCTGTCTCTAATAAAAAAAAAAAAAAAAGTACAAAAAACTAACTGGGCATGGTGGTGTGCACCTGTAATCCCAGCTTCTTGGGAGGCTGGGGCAGGAGAACCGCTTGAACCTGGGAGACAGAGGTTGCAGTGAGCCAGGATGGCGCCACTGCACTCCAGCCTGGGTGACAGAGCGAGACTCCGTCTCAAAAAAAGGAAAAAAGAAAAAAAACCTGCCATCTCATTTACTTTTTTCCTGGTCCTATGCACACAGGACTTTTCACTTTCCTCCAATTTTGATTCCATGTTGCCGTATATATAGCTGAATATTTGTGAAATGTTCTCTGTACCTTTTATTGTGTGTGTGTGAATATAAGAAAACCACTATATCCTTCTTTCTTTCCAATCCCTGTTCACACTAAGGTTTTGGTACAGCACAGGGCACTGAGTATGCACAGTATAATTGATCAGCATATCTACTTATGAATTTGGTCCGGGATTTTTGTCTGGATTCATATATGTTTCTCTGTATAAATATTGCTAGTGATACATTTCCATCTTTACTATGGATGTTGTTTTAGACTGAAAGTAACAGATTGATTGGACTATATTCCTCCAATTTGACTTATGAGACCCAACATCTTTATTTGTGCATGTGGGCTGTGTGGTGTGTGTGTATTTATCAGTACTTATTAATGATTATGAAGACTGTTTGGCTTCTGTCATGTCTAATGTACTACGAACAAGTTCCCAACATAGATCATATGTTAGGTAATTTGGGGAGCTTTTAAAATTGGAGAGAATTTCCTTATTTATTTATTTAATTGCACATAGAAGAAAAACGATGAGGGAAATGGGGTGGTGACATAGAATCTGAAATCTGGCTAATTCTTATATTTCAAAACAGGAAAGCTGTAAAAAGATGAGCGTTAAGCCTCTCTAAGATGACCTTAAAAAAATTAACAGAGGAAACGACTTAAGTTTCCTATTTGCTGCCACAGGCAATTGTGTAAATCTGGTTCTGTGATAACCTTTACTACATTTTGCAAGAGTCATTTTATAATTAACATGAATAAAACCAGGACTGAATATTTTTATTTAACGTTTTCACATAGAGACTATAGTTATTTAATATTTCTTCTAACATGTTCATGGTATAGAATTACTTTTAAATTTTGATATGATCCTTATTATACAAAGAATTAAAAATGTGCTAAAATGTATACAATTAAATTATAATCAGAAACCACTGGCCATTACAATAACTATTAACAAAAGAGAATATCTAAATTACCAAAGATGTCTTGGTTAAATTGACATATATTTTTAAAGACTACTGTATGAATAAGGTTTCTTTATTAATTTAAATAGGCCTCCTATCCTTGAGCTATATAACGAAAAGATTATCATGAAAATACCATTCAGTTCTTTTTTTTTTTTTTTTTTTTTTTTTTTTTTGAGACGGAGTCTCGCTCTGTCGCCCAGGCTGGAGTGCAGTGGCGCGATCTCGGCTCACTGCAAGCTCTGCCTCCCGGGTTCACACCATTCTCCTGCCTCAGCCTCCCGAGGAGCTGGGACTACAGGCGCCACCACCACACCTGGATAATTTCTTTTTGTATTTTTAGTAGGGACGGGGTTTAACCATGTTAGCCAGGATGGTCTCGATCTCCTGACCTCGTGATCCACCCACCTCAGCCTCCCAAAGTGCTGGGATTACAGGCGTGAGCCACCGCACCTGGCAAAAATATCATTCAGTTCTGAACTAAAATAGATTTTTTTAAGTAAACTTTATACATTTAAATTTTCTTTGTACTTAGATATACATGTATTTATTTGTGTGTGTGTACATATATAATATACACCTTTCACTTAAACAGGATTAAAATGCATATTACCATTTTCCAAGAATTCTACTAATTTATCATTAACTCACTTGGCTTTTGGTATGTACAAAGTTTCCCATTTTGAATTCATCAGAACAGGTAACAGCTATATTCATTTCCTAGGATTGCCATAACAAAGTAATACAAATTTAGTGGCTTAAAACATGAGGACATTTATTCTCACCGTTATAAAGACTAGACCTCCAGAATGAAGGTGTTGGCAAGGCCGTGCTCTTGAGGAAGGCTCTAGAGAAAAATTGGTTCTCGTTGCCTCTGGTGGCCTGATATTCCCCAGCTTGTGGCCATAGACTGCCAACTCTTCCATAATCTTCATGTAGCTTATGTATCTCTGTCCAAATTTCCCTCTTTTGATAAGGACACGAATCACTGGATTGGGGCTCATTCTAATCCAGTGTGAACTCATCTTCCCTGGATTATACCTGCAAAAACCCTATTTTGAAATAACATTCCATTCAGAGATTCTACATGGACATTCATTTGAAGGACCCTATTCAACCCAGTACAGAAGCACACAATGGTCAGTCATTTTGCTTTAGCCTGAAATACGCATATTGCCCCCATGAATTTACACTATTTCCTCCAAAAGCAAAGGAGTCTGCAAGAGTTGGATATGCTTGATAGTAGGCACAGCTGGTAACAAGTATTTCCAGCTTTCTCCCACCCTTGAAGGTGGGGCTTGTGTTTTAGTTTGGTAGTGAATATATAAGAAATTGTGTTATTTGTTCCAGCCAGATTTAACAACCATATTCTGTCTTTTCATTTGTTTGGAAAACGAGTGCTTTAGCAGCCCAGGTCCTGGAATGAGGATGATGTGGAGGAGTTCCCAGCTGATTCCCAATATAACAAGAAATAGCCATTTTTGTTTGAGATCTTAGAATAGTTTGTATTTGTAGAATATTCATTCTCAATGGGGAAGATGGGAAGACGGTTCTTGGGGCAAAAAAACGCACTTTTCTCTTTTTACATATAAAAAACTTTCTTTTTTATATATAATTACATGTATATACAGTGCATAAGCATACACATGTTTATTATATAATATATAGTATATAAATGATATGACTATTATATATAATAAATATATATTAAATATATTTAAATATATCTGTTATATAATATATTCATTTGTATATTTAATAACATATTTTATATATTATTAAATTATTAATATATACACATATTAAATTATTAAATTATAATGTAGATCACCTTATTAATATAAATTATTACATATGAATTTATATAAAAGATACTTAATACATAATATATTAAATTTAATGTAATTAATATAATATAATACATCATAATTATATTATATATAATAAATATATATTAAATATGTAGTTTATATGTCATATCAAAATTCCATGGGGAGGTATCAGGCAGAAATGTATAAAAATGCTCCTGTCTTAGTCCATTCAGGCTGCTATAACATGACACCACAAACTGGGTGGATTACAAACAACAGCAATTTATTTTTCACCGTTCTGGAAGCTGGGAAGTTCAAGATCAAGGCACCAGCAGATTCTGTGTCCGGTGAGGGCTCCATTTCTGGTTCATGAGTGGTACCTTCTCACTGTGTCTTCACATGGTGGAGGAGACTATTTCTCCAAGGTTTCTTTTATGAGGACACTAGTCCCAATTATGAGGAATCTGCCCGCATCTCCCAATTACCTCCCAAAGGCCCTACCTTCTAATACTATCGCATTGGGGGTTAAGATGTCATCATGAGAATTTTGAAGCCAGTGGGAGGGAGTGTAAAAACATTCAGACCATAGCAGTTTCTTAGAGAAGTGTCAATGAAAAAAATGTTGAGAAATCACTGCTGGCAAATACGTTAGCCTATCCTGGGTGATTCTGTAGGCTTTGTTGATACTGGATATGAGTTACAGCTACAAACTATGACACTTTCCAAGTTACATCATCAATTTGAGCTTTCATTAACTACTGTGAATTATGAGGCTAAACCACCTTCATATGCTTCATGAGAATTTAATAAGACAATTAATTTAAAAGGTGTATTGCAGTGCTTGTCATATAGTAGTTGTTTTAAAAATTTAAGTATTATTATTCTTTAATTTTTATAATATTAACCATAGTTTAATGTCCTGAGAAGAAGTATATTGCAACTTAAAGTTTAAATGAATATTTAAACTTTAGGCAACATTCAAAGTAGCTGATTATACTTGTCAGCAGAGGTGAAGTCCTAAAACAAAGAATACCAAACTTCGATAATTTGAGACACATTACAAGACATCTATTGCTCAACTCACAGTGCAAAGCATACAACAGAGAGTGAGATGGTCTGAGTCTGCTTACACACTCACCCTGAAATTCATGCATTTTATCTGATGGCTCAGTGTTTTCTATTTGGCCATCCAAAAAAAAAGTGTAAGAACAGCCAGAGCACCAAGGGGTATGGTATAGGCGGGACCTTACAGGGCAAATCTAGAAGTGCCTGCATTCCATTGGCCAGAACTCAATCACATGATCCAACAAAACTGCCAGGAAGGCTGGGGAATTCTGTGTGGAAGAAAGGAAGGAGAGGGTTCTTGGGTAACAATCAGCATTGTCTCTGTCATGGTGGAGGATTATTAGTACACTCCAATGACCCTAAGTATTGTAAACAATTAAAATGTACACCGGACCAAGTTCTTTAAATGCAACATCCGACTACCTTGTGAGAAGGCACTATTGTTATCTTTGTTTTATAGTTGAGGTCATTGTCAAGATCGCACTGCAAGTACCAAAATTAGAATGCAGATAGGTACTCAACATCCAATTTCAGAGCTCTATCTCAGTATTCTCTATTGTGTCCTTATTTAGGAAGCCATTCATTACCCCTTCTCTTTGCAGAGATAATTGAGTGGAAATGCTACTTCAGTGTTAGATTAGAGAAGACTAATATTTTCCTGATGACAAGTGAATGGTTTACTTAAGAATACTGTGGAATCTCCTATGAAAATCTTTAAAATAAAGCAGGTTTTCATCCTTTTTTGATAGTTTAAACAAGACTCAGAATGAGGGCTGGTATCCAGACTACCAGAACTCCTATAAATGTGCCTCTAGCTTTGTGATGAAATGTGTTTTTAATGTGTTTGGTAGAGAAGGGAGAAATAAAATAGTAGGTTAAGTTACAACCTGGACCTAAGCCAGTTATAGAGGCAAGCTAAAACAACAACAACAACAATAAGGAAACAAAACAACCTCATGCTTATCATGCCACATAATTTCCATTGACATTGTCACACTAGTCATACCTGAAAGTCTAATATTTGCTCAAAGGCTGAAGAAAAAGATTACAGATGAGTAATCTTAGAAAAATGAAAAATTAAGATAAAAATTTGATGAAAATTTTTCACATTGCTAAAAACCAAAAATTAATTTGGATGGCAAATATATATTAAAGTGTAAATTTATTTACACTTTATATTTCTGATAAATACAAGAAACCAGCCATTGAAACTTTATTTTAAATTACGTTAAAACTGAAAGCAATCCAGTGATGTGAGGGTTTCTATAAAATTTGTATCTAGTTGTCAAAAACTGACTAGCATTTTTCAATATTAAATACTGGTCCTTTGGATCCTTTAGATTTGTATTAGTATATGATGAAAAAGCCAAAATTGCTCAGAGAAAAAAGAAATCACTTATTGCTATCATTCTTTTTTGCTAAGTGAAAGACTAAACAGTAGAAACTGCTTGAGAGAGAGAGGAGACGTCTTACTCAAATTGAAATATTATGATATGAAGTATATGTCATATTATTGCTTTATTTGCAAGTTTGTCTATAAACTTGGGCCATGGAGATTTTTTTCATTTATTTCACTTTATCACTTATGGATGACAATGTGTATTTACATCTCTAATTTGAGCAAAATTATATTACTTATATTCCTGGCTGGTATTGTATCTAACAACTTAAGAACTTAGTATTCTTTGTAAAAAAAAACAACAAAAAACCACTTCAGGTACTCCACAAGTAGTCAGAATTTGTTTTATCAGGCAGAAATAAAATAAATTGGATATTGGAAGAAAATCAGAATCTGCTCCCAAACAGATTTGTTCTTCTACACGATAAGACCATAGACAGTTCAATTAGATTACATGTACCCTTGGATTAATTCCGTGACATTATTGCAAGGGAGAATAAGCAATTTTTTTCTAATTTGAAATATCCATTGTGAAACATGCCTCAAAGAGATTCAGTGAGCATACAACTGTAAAAATCCACGGGTATCTATAGGACCCATGGGTATCATTGGCCTTTTCCTAAATCCTTGACAATCTCTTCTTTTTATGAACAACAAAAAATTCTGTTTTGGATTTAAAATAACTTTTCCTATTAGGATTACAGCTATGTGTTGCTAAAATTTAATTATACAAATTCCAGATTGGAGCAGATGGACTTGGAATTATTTGGCAAAGAATCAAAGGGATTTTCTTGGGTTCATGAAAGTGTGGTGTAAAATTAGCAAAAAGTGTATTATTTTATGTCATTGAAGTTAAGCTATACACTAAAATAATAACTTGATATCAGTAAAAAGAAATGATAAAATAATGGGCAGAAAAAAATCCTTGCACACACATTAACTGTAGCCTGTTATGGTTAATTACTGAAGTTGCACTTTCAAATAATAAGTGGTTTTGCGAGGCTGACAATTCTGCTCATTTTGTAAAACCATTAGCCTAGTATAGATGAGAGGTTATCATCTTTGCTACCAAAGAACTACTTTTTAACTTTAGATTAGGTTTTGCAATTTACTAAGATGGGGCTGAGGGGGTAATGGACCATCTTGAACTAACACTATGAAGATAAATAAAATCTCACCCATGATCTCTAAGGAACCTCTAAGTGACTTTTAAAATTCAAAATTTTAAGGTATACACACTTAAAGAAATTTGGTCTCAATGTTACATACCACTTACTGTAATATTTCATTATTCAATAGTTATGTTAATTTGGAAGTCTCACCGAACTCTTCAATCAAGATAGATAATGATTTTCCAAATAGATTTTGGACTCTAAAGGAAGAAAGATTTTCTTTCTTGAAAATACATGATTTTATTCTGCAGAGAAAACTCTTTTAAATGAACTATTACTATATTTTAGTCAACTTAAATTCCAGATTAAAAACTCCATGTAATATACCAAAAATGCTATTCATAAACAGCTACACAGACAGACTTATATAGAGACAAGTATTGGTGACCACTTTAAAAGGAATCAAATCAAATCAGATACTTAGAACATATTTCAAAAGAACAATATTCATTTTATCTTGGCTCCCTCAAATCCTTTCTGGAACAAGGTCAAGTGTAATAAAGAAAAAATCATGTAGGGACAAATGAGCTGTATCTCTATGATAAGGATTTTTAATGCTTCACTTACTTTAGTTGTCCTGTGTCCTTTTGTAGATAATAACCCATACGTGTCATTTAATGTGATGTTTCTGTATAGTATAATAAGACAATCTTATATAGAAAAATTGGAGCTGAGCAACGGCTTTAAAGAGGTCTTAAATTTTGAAGAAAAATTGATTACATATTTCTGTATATTTTGGTACACTGGGGTTTTCTTAAATTGATCAGAGTAATGTATTATAGTGTTATACTATTTCTGCAATGTGGTAGATGTCTTAAATCAATCTCAAGAAATTCTTGAGAACATAGATTTTGTATTCAGGTCTGGATTCAAAGGAATGTTGTGCCTTTTATTCACTTGGGTTGATTATCTAATCTTCATTTTTCTCATCTGTACAATGGGAATAGTATCAACCACATAAGCCTCTTATAGGAATTTAACAATATGATGAATTTTTAAAAACTAGAAGATTCCCTGACACGTGGTTAGTGCTCAGCACGTGGTAGTATATGTTAAAATTACTATCATGGATCAAACCTTTGATTTTTCTATATATGCTGCCGTACATTATAACAAGAGCATGTTGAAAAGAGTAAAAAAGTGGGTTAGGGTTTTGCAGTTTTTACCACATCCCTGGGGAATCTGGTATGAGAAAAGAAATATTTAATATATTACTCTGTGCAGATTTCCTTCATATGGTTATTTTATACTTCTCCTGGAATACCAACTCAGAAGTTCAATCACAAAGAAGGCCATTGGATAACATTACCCAAATTAGGGATAATGACAGTTTCTTACAATCTTTAGATGTATTAAAATATATAGTCACAATTTGAATATATAATACCATTCCAGGTTTTACATAAAAGAAGCCTAGATTTCCATCTACATTTATCTATTCAGCTGCTTGTTTGGAAAAGAAAAAAACAATTTATATTTAGAAAGACATTGAAGCCAGATCCCCATGTGATTTTTCTGTATCTTAAGCTCTCTGATTTGGTGGTCATGGGGCTTCATTGTTCTAAGCCATTGCTGTTTCTTTTTGGCTTAAGGAAAACCTTATTTTTTTATTTTTATTTTTTACTAAAGCACTGCTAAAATTTAATTTCCAACTTCTACTAGAAGCTTCAGATTTGAAAGACTTTCCTTTAATTAAACATTTGGAGTGAGAAATCCATTTTTTATATAGGCAGTGCTCACTAAAAGTGTCTTAAGTATAATTGAAATATGCACATTTTTCTAGTATAGATCTTATCATATATCTCAGAAGGTAATGTCTTTGTTCTTTTGAAATTAATGTTGTCCAAAACAAATTTCTGACTGGCGACTCGTTACTGTTGCTAATTTAGTGTGAGATGTTTGGTCATAATCCTAAACTATCATTTGGGATGAGGTTCTTATAAAATAATGTTTTTTTAGTCACATTTCATATCAAATGAGACACTGACAAAGCATTCTTTTAAAAAATCAGTTATAAACTTGACTACAAGAGAAGCAGAAAACATGGATTCCAAAATGTTTTGGTGAAGACATTATTCCATGAGGTAGCTAGTGTATGGCAAACAACAACAACCACAACAACAAAAGCCATTTAAAAAATGGCACCAGTCTAAAATCACTGGCTTGCTTTGTCACTTTTAGTAGGTAAAGTAGTTATGAATGTAAAATGTTGATGCTTGGTAAAAAAATGCCAATATAACCAAAGCGATTTCCCTTATACAAAGCTCTTCTCTGTATGATGTAATTTGTCATACCCTACACAAGGATAACTTTCTATGAATAGGGCAACATTTTCTGCTCTAGAGGACAATGGCAGTTGGTGGTAGGTTGATGTCACCCAATCTATCCCTTCTGTTTCACACACACTCTTTCTGCCTCTGAGTGATTTTATAGGTTACTTAAGGAAAGGCATTTACAGATGGTGAGTCTATCAAGTATAAAATAGAATCTATATTTTGCCTGATAAATAAATAGTCATGAGAAAACACTTCTAGTCGAAATCCTCCAATGTCTTCCTTTCTGTGAACCATCTTAAAATTAAGGGTCTTATAAGTCTATATGATGTGTTAATTCCTGCATTATTGTATTAGGAAGACTCTGTTTTCCGTATATCTTAAAAATTTCACCCGCGTAAGGACATTTGCCCGAGATAAGCTGGTGGTGTATATTATTTGGAGACATGAGTTAGACATTGTAATCCTAAACTGGGTAAACCAAGCCCAAGTGTTTAAAATGAAAGTTTTCAAGAATTTTAATTACTTTCCTGTTCCAGAGATAAAAGAGATGTTAATAGTGCACTTTTGGATTTTTCTAAACCACAGTATTATCCAATTTAGACATACTGGACCTTTGGGGTGGTGGGGAGTGAACTAGTTTCTCCTTAACGGTTAAGCCTTTTTTCACGGGGTGCTAAAACAACAGCACATTCAGAATTATTACAGTGAGAATTCAAGCGATTCAACTTTAACAACCGAATGCACCTTTTTTTCTTCACAAGTAAATAGTGTAGATTAAAAGTGTGCTGAAATTACTCTTAATGCTTTACAAGAAGAGTGCTTGTCTTATTCTTTCGCAAGACTGTTTCATTACCGTAATTTTCAAGCATGCCGAGGTGTCTCTTCTAATTGCTTGAATGTCGCTGGCCTTTTTTTAAAAAAACACACAGCGCCCATAACATGCAAGGGAGACCTAAGTTAAGTAGCAGCACCAAAATGTATCCACCAAACAAAGGCCCCTTAGAGAGAACCTTGCCTAGTATTTCCAGTAGGGGGAGCTAAAGCCTCACCCTCCAGCATCCGGCCCGGCTCGGGGACCTGCGTGAGTCCCTATAAGCCGCCTTCTAATCATCCGAACCAGCATCAAACAGCTCCCAGCGAGCCTGTGATCACACGTGGGCCCGGCCACGCCGGCCGCACCGGGGCACCGCCGACCCCGGCATCCCTTTGATCTAACGTGACCTTCCTTCAGCACCCCCGGTCCTGAAAGGCATCCCTGGGTGGTCTTGGCCTTCATTTTCAGGGTTTTGTCGTCTTTGGGCTGAAATTCGGCTTCTTTTTGAGCTTCCACGAGCTCAGCTGGGCTTTCGGCTTTCCACACCCAGAGCCTATGTTTCCCGAATTTCCTTCTGGAGGTGCTGGTCTCTGGAGGGTAAAGACTTGGGGGATCCCCCGCCCCCAAGCTCTGTGATCCCCGCTCCCCCATCCTCAGCATCTTCTGCGGACCCCCCTCGCCTTGCGCGATCGCGCATCAGACTCATCGCTGCGGGGTCAAAAGGGAACTGAGTCACAGAAGCGGGGACGCCTCCCCTTCCTCTCCCCCCTTCCCCGGGGACGCCGCAGGGGCCACAGAGCTTGGCTAAAATGAGCCGCTGGAGGTTGGAGAATTCTGCCCCCTGCTTTTTCCCCCTTGCGCTTTTGAACCGTATAGGAAGCATCTAACACAACCTCTCCAGTCCGAAAGGCGCTTCTGTCTCTTTCCTTCCCTTCCTTCCTCCTACTCGGCTCCTCATTTGGCTACAAGGTGAAGTGACTTAGTGTGATTTTTACGGTAATGAGGCTGCGCCCTGGGTCCTGGAGGGCGATCTTTTTCAAGAAAGCGCGTGCAGCCCCGGCAGACGGAGGGATGAATAATTAGGAAGCGCTGCGGTGAAATCACTCACCGAGAAAATCACCTGCCCATTAAACGGGCCGCGGCGAGGAGCACGAGGCCGGAGCCCACCTATCCCCTCCCGGGGCGGGAAGGAGGGGGCCCCGCAGGCGCGGAGAAGGGGACGGGGTCGACCGGGGGCCTCGGCCCTGGGCAGCCGGCGGGGTCCCCGAATTTGTTCCTCGCCGTCCCCGGGGCTCTCCGCTCTCCGGGACCCTCCCCACTCCCGGCGGGCGGGCGGCAGAGTCCGGAGGTGCAGGGCTCAGCGCGCCCCTCCCCGGCCGACTCCCAGCAGCGTTCACTCCTCCCTCCCCTCCCCTCCCGCCTCGCCTTCCCTCCTCGAAGTGCTTCCACCCGCGGCAGCTGCTGGAGGAGGCGGACGCTCCGCTGCGGGGCTGCGGGGGCCGGACCGCGCCTGGCGCTGGACCGAGCGCTCCCTTCTCCGCCGCTCCCGGCTGGGCTCTCACGCCCGGCTCTGCCCGCGGCCGCCGGGTGCACAATCGCTCCGAGGCGGCCCGCGGGGGTGGCTGCAGCCCCGGCCTCCGCCCGGCCCCTCCCTCGCTCGCTCCCTCCCTGCCTCCCTCCCCGCAGCCCCACCACGTAGGAGTTCGGATTCTCCACCCGAACCGTCCTGATTTCGCTTCTCCTCTCCTTTGGAAACCGGAGAGGTGGAGGGAGGCAACAAGGCTGCCCGCCTGCAAAGTGTGGCTTTGACACATCCTTATTATGGAAGTTAAGTAAAAATATATACGTATTAAAAAATAACTCCGGCCGTGGAGCTGCTACGGAGAAGGAAACCGGGGGAAAGAAACCGGTGGGCAGGCCAATGGTTTTTCGGCAGCGCGCTGGCAAGTTTGTGGAACACTTTCTAGGAATTAGGTCTCTTCCTCCCCCTTCATCATCTTGACTTCTGAAGAAAGAACTTGGCTTTGGATTGCAGTGGAGCCTGAGGAGAGAGGGTTAGACACACTCGAATAAGCCCTCTCTGGCTGGGCTGAATTTGTGGGAATTTAGGAAGCCGGAGTGTTGGAAATACAGCAGCCTTTGAAGTGCCCTCTGTGAATTTGGATGGATCTCAGTGTGCCCCGTTCAAGACCTCTCCACCAACCGCTTCTGATCTTGCGATTTGCTCCTCTTGACTTTAATTAGTATCTGGGAAAGTCTAAACTTTGGACCTACCTCTTTTTTTGATACTCATTTTTGTACTTTTGCTCTCTGGGACTGGTTTCTTAAACAATCTGGATCCTTTTTAATATGTCAAAATGAGTCTGCTGATGTTTACACAACTACTGCTCTGTGGATTTTTATATGTTGGGGTTGATGGTAAGTTAAAAATGCTTTCATCTTTTTTTGCGCCCCCCCCCACCCCCCAATCCCCCAAAACCATTTCTTTTTGAATTTGATGTGGGTTATAAATGAAATGACATTATGTCTGTTAGTCCGTTTTGGCCAGGCACGGGCTCGTTGGGGGCAGAGGTTTTATTTAAGTCTTTTGTTTCTAAACTGCTGCAAGTGGAACATGTCGGTAGTCACCTATTGTTGTTATTGTTGCTGTAATTTACTTAACTAATTAAGGAGTTGGACAATAAATCACTGGGCTCCCAGTTTTGTTAGAAAAAGGAATATGACAGTCAGTCTCCTGAAAGAGCCTAATACTATTGTGCCTGCTCTCTGTTTGATGTTTGCTCTTGTGTCTGAACTTTGGCTGAGACATTCAAGTGAAGAAATACAGTAATAGACACTCTAAGGAAGGTTCAATGGGTTAGGAATTTGAGACTGAGATCAATATGTATCACCTGTGTGCCAGTGAATGCTCTCCTAGCGTTAAATCAGAATGAAGAATTTAGATCCTAGGGAGAAAACTGTCAAAAGTGAGACTGGGCGAGGCTCCACGAAGGGGGAAGCATCAGCTGTGGGCCGGCCACAGGACTGGAACACTTAGCTCAGTCCCCAGTGGGCAAACACAGTGGAGACCTTAAACAGGTGCTGTAGGTGTCTCCCTCTAGGTTGAGTCAGTCTGTCAAGCCCACAGCATTCTGCCTCTGATTCTCTTGTCTTTTGTTCCGATTTGGTTTACTGGGATATTTTCACAGCATGTCAATTTCTTGTGCGACTATTGCAAAATCCTTTTTTGTGGCTCTTTTGAATGAAGAGTGGAAATAATCATTAACATGCTTTTTGGTTTGTATTCAAAAGAAAAGAGTTAACAGAATATTTGCTATTAACCTTCTAGAGGCTTTAATTTTTATATCAATGGAAAGAATTGGTATAAGGGGAGTACTAGATTTTTTTTTTTCGTAACTGGATTGCAGTACTTTAGGTTTTTAATTACTTATTGTACTTGTAAAGAACCTAAAGTGTATTTGTCCAACTGTTCAAGCCATCACAATAGCTTGTTGCCACATAAACTTTCCTCCAGCATTTGCATTGGGGGTGAATTCATTATTTGGGACACTGCCTATTTTTGCCCATCTGTGGTAGCTAACTTTGTTCCTGGCAGCTACTGCTGCATAGAGCCCAATGTATTGGACTCAAAAAGGAAGGCTTTCTATAAACATGAGGCAGTACAGAAGAGTTTACCTACTGTCAAGTGGCTGTTTTCAATCATGGACTACATGAGTACCTTTGCCCCCCAGCGATAGTAAGGGAGGGATGCGTGTGTGTGCACTGCTTCTCTCTTTTCCCAGTCTAAGCAGTAGATGTTTAAGATTTAATTATTGTGAATTATACTATGGCAACATCTATAATTATTTTTCATGCATTTATTTTTCAGTACATTAAAATACATGTACATTACCATAACAAAATAGGTTTACCTATTTGTCCCAGGTGTGTTTGATTTTCATGATAAGAAGACTTTGGTATAACTTTTTAAAGAATATGTCCTCATAAATCATGAATTTACATATCTCAACAGAAATGCATGTATAAACTACACATTAGACTACAAAATTATCACCAAGGGTTTTTTTTATATATGTATTTTTAAATCAGTGTGTTGCTAGGAGGAATACAATTAAATTGCTCAGTGGAAGTGACAGAGGAAATCAGAAGAGCTTAGTGTTACAGAATGTAATTAATATACCAGGCTGTTTGGAGATATATAAAACAAATGCAATTAACCAGCTTGCTGGAACAGCAGTAGCAAGACACCATTTCTGTCTGCCTTCCCTCCCTCCCTCCTTTCATTCCTGTCTCCCTTCTTTCTCTCCCTTTTATTCCTTTCTCCCTTCTTTCCTTCCTTCTCTCCCACACCACCCTTCTCCTGCCCCCAAAGACAACCTAGAACCTTTGTTCTGATTTAACATTATAGGATAAGGGGGCAGTATGTGTCTGGGCCACAGTTATGCAGCAGAATTCATCGTAATGCAGTGAAAAATGCCAAAATTGAGGAGTTGAGACTGAAAAGGCAATGTTAAATTTTTGTGTGTGTGAAACTAGTTTTGTATTTAGCATCTGCTGTGTCAAAAGCAAAGGAAACCCTGGACACTTGTACTAAATTAATATGTAAATCATACGTTTGACATTGGATTGCCTTTGGATACTTCAGAATGACAGTTTCTCCACGGGGATGGTTGAAAATTTGGGATGTGGACAACACTGCCCTCTAGGCTGTCTCAACACTTTGAGACTCACTGTTCACATATATAGTGAAGAGGTTGGCTTGTAGGATCTCTAAGCTTTGTTACTCTTCCAGGATTCTATGATTCCTGTTTACTGATTCTTCTTAGAGGTGTGTGCTTATACTCCACATGAATTTCAAATGTACAGAAGCTTGCACCATTTCGAAGATATACTGACCATCCTTGTGCTAGACACAGATACTAATTTTATTCAGTGAGAAATGATACATAGATTTGCATTGATATTTGCTTGGTGGGTTATTTATATGTGCATTTTTATAGTAGATGAAAAATGTTAGAGTTTTGCCACCTCATAGAAGCTATGTGCTAATATTATTTATAATTTTTCAGTGTTGTGTCCCTGTAGCAATCCATAGAGAGCAAATATGAAGTTAGTTGAGAACGGCAGATAAACTTTTCTATTTGGGATGTAAATAATGGTTTTCTTATTGATGCAGATTAATCACATCTAGACTCTTCTGTATGATCATATAGGAGAATGTATGTTAAGGTTAGCCTTTGTTTTCCAGCTTTTTTTAATTTTTGAATAAGAATAGGGTTTTGCAGTCATTTATGGGGAATTAATAGGAACTATGGCAACACTTTTAAATTACATCTATATGCCATATGTTACATCAATCTGATAATTTTATAATACTTGTGAAAAGGTGTTTTAAAATGAGAATGTTTTTCTCATCTTTACCCTTTAACTATTCTTAAATGAAAGTGGCACAGCTGATATTAGGGGAGATAAATATAATAAAGATAATGTATGTGCATAGTGCAGATGTAGAATCTCATAGACATTTATACATGTGGCTAAAGTGCTCTTTTTCAGTAATGGGCTTATTATCATAGCCATATGTAGTCTATTTCAGAACTTAAATTATATATAAGTAACCTGAAATGTGTTTCTGAAGCTCTTCAGTAATACCATGTTTGAATTGGCTTTGTTTGAATAACCCTTGATGCTATGCAACATGTGGACCATAAAAAGGATTTCTTAGAACATTAAACAAAAATATTGTAAAAAAAAAAAAAAAGTAATGATTATATAAAAAGAGCAGTTCTGGCCATCTCATCCCTGAGCAGCTTGTGTAAAATAGCATGTTTGACAATAAAAATATAGATATGTAAGCACATATATAGCAATGAAGGGAGCTGATGTATGTGGGATGTGTGTGTGCCTAGTAATATCTGCTGAAATAGTTCCGGCAGTCTACAGGAGGTACATTTACTTCCCATGTGCAATTTGCTTTTTGAAGAGTATTAGAAAAAAAGATTATCATCTTATTTACTATTTCTCCTTTTCCTCTTTTTCTTCCTCCTTCTCCTCTCCTCCTCTTTCTTCTCATTCATCGTCTCTTTCCTCTTCTTCTTATTCTCCTCTTTCTTTTTTGGATCTAATGAAAGGAATTAGAGAAACTCTTGAAGAGTGAAGAAGATAGACGAGGGTGTTTCTTGAATGATAATTTAGAAAATCTGCATTTAAAGGAAAAGTGTGAATAATATTTTACCTTTAGGTAGATCCAATCGGGGTTTTGACTTTCTCACTTTTCCCCCACAATATTATATATAGCTTTATGAAAAATGTTTTGCATGGATCCTATCATTTTCCAGTTTAGACAAGTAAAAGTCGTCCGGTCTGAGTTCAAGCAAACAGTGAAGATTTATAGAGTGCCATTTTACAGATTTATTTCTAAAGAAAAGTATTGCTGTGTTTCTTACAGGGTCTCCAGGTATAGATCTATCAACCTAAATCAATACATTCGCATAGATACTGCTTTTCTCCTTCTTCTTCTTCTTCTTTTTTTTTTTTTTTTTTGCCATGTGTGCCTTTATTAGCTGAGCCACTACTTGAGGGTTCAAGGTCTTTGTGAGGGGCTTGGAACACCCAATGTTGGGGGAGGGAGGTGGGCAGGAGGGAAAGTATCCAGAAGAACTTCCTGAGCCAGCTGTAGGCTTTTCTTCTTCTTTTTAAAAAATTATTATATAAAGAACGAAGGAATGATTATAAACTCTTTTTAAAACATAAATACCTATCAACTCTACTATTTTAGCAGTGTGTTACACAATGATAGAAGCATAGAGCATCTAGGGTAGCATGCTTACCCAAAGTACGTGACTCAACACAGTGCTGGAGTAACGGAGGCCTCAATCCTTGGGGTTTTCTCCTCCATTTGCAGCCAGTCCTTAGAGTCTTTCATCTAATCACATGAGGTTTAAATACATGTTTGGATGATAATTCTAGAATTGCCCTAATCATTACATGGAGGGATATAAGATCCAGAAGCATATAGCTTGGCTGTTGTATACGCTGTTGATCTCCAGTGCTTGCATCAGTGCTTGACATACTCACCTGACTACTTGACGTCTTTGCTTCATGTCCAATGAGAATATACAAAACTCAAGCCTA
Organism: Nomascus leucogenys; assembly: GCF_006542625.1. NCBI lineage: Eukaryota > Metazoa > Chordata > Mammalia > Primates > Hylobatidae > Nomascus > Nomascus leucogenys. The sequence goes on along the minus strand of NC_044401.1, from coordinate 40,817,689 downwards.
AGACAGAATCTTCTCCTCTTTCTAGCCATTCCCATTGCAGTAAATGGCTTCCACCATTCATAGGCTTTTTCATGACCCCCATTGAGGAAGCATTTTTCACTTGTTCTCACAACTTGTATTCAACTCGTTCTCAGAATTGTGCAACCATCACTACAGTCTAACTTTAAAATGTTCTTAATTACCCAAGCAAGAAACTATGTACCTTGTTCCACCATCCCTCCACTAACCACAAGAAATCACCACTCTACTTCTGCCTCTATGGATTTGTCTTTTCTGGACATTTTATGTAAATGCAATCATACAATATATGATGTCATTTTGTGACTAGCTTCTTTTCTTTAGCATAACGTTTTTAAGGGTCATCTGTGTCATAGCATGTAACAGTACATCATTCCTTTTTATTGCCAAATAATATTCCATATTGTTTATCCTTTGGTTTACTAGTTGATGAACATTTAAGTTATTTCTATTTTTGGCTATTATAGATGTTGCTGCTTTGAGCATCCACGTACTAACTTTTGTGTGAACATATGCCTTCATTTAACCCAGGGTGGAAATGCTGGGTCGTATGTTTAGTCTGTGTTTCACATTTTGAGGAACTGAAAGACTATTTTCCAAAGCAGCTGTGTTACTTTACATTCCGATTAGCAATATATGAGGTAAATATTTTCTTTTAATTGATCATGGAAAGAAAGAGTTGAAGGGCCTTATGAGTTGGATATGATGTTTTGAAGTGAAACAATTTTATATTATACTAATCTGCCTCAAATCCCCAATAGTCCTGATTTCTAATCCCTTCAGTGATTGTTGTCTTCTGTCTTCCTCAGTTGCCTTGTAAAACTTTACAAAGATAGTACCTCAGTTGAACTTGTCACTTTTAGCAGAGATCTCAGCAATAGTAAATATAAATCATAGAATGATAGCATCTCGGAGCCATTATAAATATTTGCAGCTATAGTGCACAACTCTCTTATTGGTTGGGCACATGGAGAACTGAAGCTTAGAGATTTTATGTGCCTTGTCACAGATCCCATTGCTACTCAGTGGTAGAGCAGAAACTAGACTTCAGGGATGCTTCATCTCTGTACCATGCTTCTGCCTATGAGAGACTGTTTCTTCCTTAACAAGAATTTCAGGCTCTTGTTGCTGAAAATGACCAGCTATTTTCTGAAGAGTCCATGAGAAAATTAGCTTGACTATGCTTAGGTTATTCGTTTGATTCGACGCGTGCGTATTGATAACATAACTTGCTTGGCTTTATGAAGAACATACTGACCTGTGAAAATGTTCCCACATTCAAGGAAATCATGACTTAGTAGGGAAGGTACTAAATGACCAAGTCGCTAGAACAAAAAAAGTAGTGTCTGATAAATAAGAAGTTTGAAGGTGTACACGGTATAGTCTCGGGAACTCAGAGAAGGAATAGGTGATTTCCAGCTGGTACAATCTGGGAAGGGTCAACACCAAATGGCTCTCTTAACCTGGACCTTAGAGGAACAGTGGGATTTTGGTGGGCAAAAAGATTGGAAATTGAATTCCAGGAAAAGAAGTAATCAGAAAAATGGCATGAAGATGACAGAGGGGTGCTAAGGAAATGCAAGAAGTCTAGGTTGATTGCAACATAGTTTGCCTGTAGGGAAGAAGGATAAGATGGTTATTGAAAGACTACTGAGCAAACACTTCTGAATGAGTATGAACAAGTAATTTGATCTTTCTATGCCTCAGTGTCCTTACCTGTAAAATGGGCATGGTAATAATGTATATCTCATACAGTTATAATGAGAAATAAAATAGTTTTAAAAATATAATGATATATAGGCTGGGCACGGTGGCTCACCCTGTAATCCCAGCACTTTGGGAGGCCGAGGTGTGTGGATCACCTGAGGTCAGGAGTTCAAGACCAGCCTGGCCAACATGGTGAAACCCCCTCTCTACTAAAAAAAAATACAAAAATTGGCGGAGCATGGTGGCAGTTTCCTTTAATCCCAGCTACTCAGGATGCTGAGGCAGGAGAATCATTTGAACCCAGGAGGTGGAGGTTGCAGTGAGCCAAAATTGCGCCATTACACTCCAGCCTAGGCAACGGGCAAAAGTCTCTCTCAAAAAAATATATATAATGATATAAATAAATAAATAAATAAATAAATATATATATATAAAATAAAGATGTATATAAAGATATATATGGGCCGGGCATGGTGGCTCATGCCTGTAATCCCAACACTTTGGGAGGCTGAGGCGGGTGGATCACGAGGTCAGGAGGTCAAGACTATCCTGGCTAACACAGTGAAACCCCGTCTCTACTAAAAATACAAAAAATTTAACCGGGTGTGGTGGCGGGTGCCTGTAGTCCCGGCTACTTGGGAGGCTGAGGCAGGAGAATGGCATGAACCTGGGAGGCGGAACTGGCAGTGAGCCAAGATCGCGCCACTGCACTGCAGCCTGGGCAACAGAGTGAGACTCCGTCTCAAAAAAAAAAAAAAAAAGATATATATGATGCCATGAACAGTGTACTTTATAAATGCCACTCAAGCATAACTTATTGTTATAATTAGTAGTATTTTTATTAGATTATTATTCCCTGCCTGGTATGAACAAGGAAAATAACCAGAAGAGGACTTTGCTATCAGACTAATTATGGACTACAATTGGGGTGCATGTTAGGACAATTTTAATAAGATTTTTCACCTGTGAGTCTTCAGGTGACTGAGTAAGAATTTTTGTTGCCTCTTAAGGGAACTTATTGGTGGCCTCACCTAGGCAACTGTGACAATCGTGGTATGACACGTGTGTTTCCATTTGCATCATAAGCTGATTACAAAACACATGTGATTCCCAAGTGAAAGGTGCTATGAATGAAGAGAGTAAACAAGAGAGGAATCACACAAATGGCAATTTGTTAGCAAGTAGACCATGCTTGTATAAGCCTGCATTTTGGTTCATGTTGGCTGATTTACATTTCATCCTGGATAATTTTTACCTGGTGCTTTGATATGATGTACTGTGGAGATAAATCTTGTGTAAGACAAACTAAATAAACACTTTGAGAACCGAAGACCTAAGTAAAAATTAACATTTGGTATCCACTCACTAATTCTTTTTCTAGATAGCCCCCTTAGCTTTCTTTCATTTAGTATAAGACATTGAATCTAATAACTTTTTATAATTATCCATTAGTTACATTTGCACAATGAGTAGTTACGTATATCAGAAAGGACAGCCTGAATAAAACGGTATCATTACTATTGTGGAAGTGACATACCTTTGGTGACCAGATCTCTGGAATGCACTGTGTAGCTTCCCTAGTAGATTAATTGTATAGCCTTAGAACCTTACCAAAAATGATTTCATTTGGCTGTAATTTCCAAGGTCTCTATCAACCTTAGGTTCTATATTCCAAGTACTTCTGTTTAATGTTGCAACTTTTATTCTTATATTTGAGAACTTTTAAAGAAGAAAATTTAGCCTGGGCTTGGCGCACTGGCTCACACCTGCAATCCCAACACTTTGGGAGGCTGAGGCTGAAGGATCGCTTGAGCCTAGGTGTTTGAGACCAGCCTGGGCAACATAGTGAAACCCTGTCTCTACAAAAAAGAAAAAAAGTTAGCTGGGCATGGTGGTGTCCACTTGTGGCCTCAGATACTTGGGAGGCTGAGATGAGAGGATTCCTTGAGCCCAGGAGGTTGAGGCTGCAGTGAGCCATGATGACACCACTGCACGTTAGCCTAGGTGACAGAGGCTCCGTCTCCACACACACACTCACACAAATTTAGGCTTGAAAAGAATTATCCAAAACCATAAACATCCATCTTTAAAAACAGTAACAGTCATGTAGCATATCTGTATTTTGGTTTGGGTTCAATGATATGGCTGTGGATATGCATGACAGCCAAAATTAACCAGTCTTATGATTCACATCCGCTCTCATTCATTAATGACCAGTGGTACTTAACGCTTTCCTTATCAATAAATGGAATTTTAGAAATTTAATACTAAGCAGACAATAGTCTTAGGTCAATGTGCTTAGTTTATGGCCACTATAACTAGAACCATATGCAACATGGAAGTTTTAGCTCAGGAGAGGGGGTTAACAGCCACTTTTTAATTTCTGTTGTAAGGATTCATGTGGGATCTCTTTCCCTAGACTTTGGTTCCAGGCTTTTTGGAAATGAGCTGGAGAACATGGAATATAACTCAACTATCTCATTGAAAGGCTTTTCAAGTTTAAGCAAGGAACACCCAGTTGAAACCAGACTGGAATTTAAGGGATTTGGCCCAAACCTCTGCAGCACTTATAACCAATTAAAATGTTCATAAGTGTGATTCAAAAAGGGAGAACTTTTGACTTTCCAAAAAACTTGAGTTGAGAGTTATTCATTATAAAGGTTTATAAGTTTTTATAAATCAAGGTTAGAGTCATACTTTGAAGTTTTATAATACATATATTTCCAAATACTAGCAAATGCTAGAATATGATTAAACTTATTTAGATATATCCGATTATTATAGAATATAGATTTCAGGGTTAGAGTAAATTAAGGGAAATTTAGAATGAATCTAGCAACAGGCACTCTTGTATTTTACATCTCTATTATAAAGTAAATTTTAATGTGTTGCCAAATAACAGTTATTGAAAACCAAGCTTATTATTGTTCCATTAAATTAGAGACGGCATTTCACCTTCCTCATCTTAAGTATATAACCGCTTGTGTATTCTAAGTGCCTTTGAATGCCAGCAACAACAAGCTATTACTCAAACGCCAGTTGTTTTAGTGCTTCTTACCCCGTCTCTATTATGGGTTAGAGTAGAAACTGAGTAGGTGAAATGTAACCTTTTAAAAAGAAAATGCCATTTCTGTTTCTTTACTACTTTAATAAACTTACTTTCATTTCAAAAAGAAAAAGAAAAGAAAATGCTAGGTACAGGATTCTCACTGTTTGCTTTTGTGTTGTGTTTTTTTCTTCCCCCATGCAAAATTGACTATGAAGAGTTAGAACATTTAATGTGGTGGTCTCAAAATATTTTTTTTTTGCATTGTAATTGTTTTCACATAATTTCAAGAGTTAAACAATAATAATGAAAAAACGTTTCAGGCCACACAGCGTGGCTCATGCCTGTAATCTCAGTACTTTGGGAGACTGGGAGGATCTCTTGAGCCCATGAGTTTGAGATCAGCCTGGGCAGCATGGTGAAACCCTATCTTTGCAAAGAAAAAAAATTAGTCGGGCACAGTGGTGCTCACCTGTAGTCCCAGCTACTTGGGAGGCTGAGGTAGAAGGATTGCTTGTGTCTGGGAGGTCAAGGCTGCAGTGAGCTGTGAGTACACCACTGCATTCCAGCCAGGGTGACAGAGGGAGACCCTGTCTCAAAAAAAAAAAATAAAAATAAAAATAAAAATCATCAAATGGGCACATGAGCCCTGCACTCACAAATCAAGTTGTCATTCAGTTGAGGTTTGAGGCCTCCTTTTCTGCCCAAAACCAGGTTTAACTGGGTTATTCCTCACTGGCTATCATGAAACATGTAAATAGTTTCGTAGCTAAGTATGTTTTCAAGTGTTTCAGTCCCACCTTTGTGATTTGAAAGCCTGAATAATGTCAACTTTTAATACAAAAACGAAAGGAAAAAGAATCTGAAAGATACGTACAACAAGTGGGTACAGATTTTGGGCAAATATAGCTCTTACCCCCTTGCCTTCCACCTCCCTATACACATGGCAATAAGATATGAATAAACTGAGTGGCTTGATGCCTGCCCTCTCCTCACAATCCAACAGACAACTTGTATTTGAAGAACCCTTTCCAGGCTGTGAATTCTTATTGCACTTTCCTGTTAAACTGTAGCACCTGTGATGTTCATCACTTGGATCTTATGAAACTCTCCAGATTTTTGAGGCTCTCAGTAAATGTGTCTCATCATGGTGAATTTAAATTCCAAGTTGATTCAACATTTCTTTTCAGAAAGCAGTTTTTATCTTTTGAAGCAGCGGCTACACATGACATGCAAATAAAATGATCAGGCAATTGCTTGTATTGTCTATCTGTCTCAGGATTCAATTCTAAGCTTTCCAAACATGGATCTCTCTCTATAGGAGGTTATGCCTAATCTTTGCATTTGAAATGGTCTAGGAGGTACAAGGATATACCTGGGAGGGGCAATCTCCCTGAACTGTAAGGGGAGGGGACGAAAGAGTGTGTTGGAAAAGTGAAAAACTGAACATCTGAATGAAGTGGGTTGGGTTAGCATTTGACACTCAACTATATAGCAAGCGGACACGCTGATATTTAGTTCTATGGATTGTTAACATTCACATAAAACAGAATTATTTAGCATTTACTGAATCCTTTTTGATAATCAATTTGGGATCAAATGCAAAAGAACATGTGTCTGCTTTGTATGACCCCAGATTCTTCCGTTTTCTCTTTGAGCAAATGACATGCCTTCTTTGCTGACTGATGTTGGTTGCTAGGAGAAGTGCACTGGTTTAGTCCCTTCTTATCCAGCAGTAAAACTAAAGAGTGTATTGAGTAAGAGAAAGAGGCAGAACACAGTACAGGCCATGAATCATGACTTGTCTCCAATATGTCCACTTTGCTCCCATTTTTTTTCCCTTTAAAAACTTTTGTTTTTACCAATGATGCTTTCTTTCAGCCATTATCTATAATCCTTTTGGAGCCTGAGGGGATGAGGGTTGCTAAAGAGAGGCTCTGCTGCTGAGAGTCCACTCAGAGCAATAATAAAAGCCTTGAGAGTTATTCATGGGGCCACATTAGTGAGAATGCCCTACTCAGTGAATAGCATCAGTCAGCTGCCTTTGAGATCAAGTGATTAATACCTTCTGTTTCGAAGGGGGGAAAAGGCAGACAAGAAAGGTCTTCATACTACTTTGGCTATTTTGCAAATTAGATCTTACATATTGTCAAAGCTTTTGACAAAGAAATTGCTAAAATGTCAATACCTGCAATAGTCTTTTTTAAAAGCTAGTTTTTCATGAACCTGTTAATTGTGGCTACTGTCAAATAAAATTGAAATGGTAATAATATCCCAAATGAACACTGAAAAAAATCAGTTAGCCATTCTTAGATCTTGGCAGTCTTTATGATGACATCAAACTAAGAACGTGATGTTAGTGATCATATTCAGAATGTTATCTAGGCAGATCTATTTGACAACAGCCAAACAGCATTTTTGTTTGTTTGATAAAAGAACTAATTGCAATACTCTTGAGAGTTTACAGAAGCAGCTAATGAGAAAGTGTTAAGGGTGGCAGGTGTTAGTTTCCCATGAGCCCTTGGATATAAGGGACAGTCTGTGAATTACAAAGAAGTTGCTACTTATATATGTATGCCTGTATGTTTATATCTATAGGCTGGTTCAGCATATGGGATTAAAAAATGGTACTATTAGAATCCTCATGACCTCTCCTTTTATCTTTTGATTGTATTATGTACATGGCACAGTTCAAATAAAATTGCTCAAGATTTTTTAAACTTGTCAACCATCTGAGTTGCACAGATAGAAAAGCTTCTGGTTTTGGTGGCCTGAGTGTGGCAGCTAGAAAATCCAAGGTGATGCTTTGCCATACTGTTTTTCAGCATGATTCCAACATTAAGCAGGCTGTTAATATTTAGACAGTAAATTAAGCCATGTCTTTGTTTTTAAAAAGTCATTCTCATTCTGTTCTTCATTTTACATATTAAGCTAATTTTTTATATAGCAGCTTAGTCTGGCCCTTCTATATATATTCACGCTCATTCAAAAGGCTCTACTTTCATCTGAATATGAGAACAAACAACATTTTAAAGACTCTGTGTGATGCTTCCTGTAATCTGTTTTCACTCTGTGGAAGTGAAATATCTTGTTAAGAGGGGGTAATACCCAAAGGCAATCAGAGATAAAAATGTAACGATTGGGTGGGTGATGTCTCAAGATCAGCTTTAAGTGAGGTCTGATTTAACATCTTTATTAGTCATTTAAAAGGGAAATGATGAAGAAATTATAAATCTCAACATTGGAATGCCATCAGAACCTCCCCTCCCTGTCCCGGAAATCACATATAATGATACACAAAAATTTAGGCAGCAGAAAATATTACTAGAGTAAAAACTAATGCTTTATTTGGTATATAAATGTAAACTAATTCTTCAGGGAAATAATCAGAAATCTAGAAATCTAACTAGAGGGAGAAGCCAGCAAAGCAATAACCCTGAAAGGGCCCTGGGGATAAGTCCAGGAGTTGGAGCAAGGAGAGAATGTGATTTAGATAGGAGTGTTATATCCCAGTTTAAAGGTCATGCGATTACAGTGCCCATTTAGGGAGTATTGCATCACTGACTAGCGAGATTCTCTTTCAATGAATGTGGCTTAAGTGCAATTGAAATACTTCTTTCATTTTGTACTTCATTGCCAGAACATGAGAGAGATTTTGGCAGAATAGAAACAAGGGTTAGTACAAAGAGAGATTCTTTAGGAAGATGCTTGTCTACTTAACACTAGAGAAGGATTTTCCATTGGAAAGTTCAAATACTTCCTTTCTAGAGTGAATATAGCATCTTCAAAAACAAGACCAAACTCACAAAGCCTTCCAAGGGAAATTTCTACCATCTGTCAGTATACAGCGAAGCCCATGTTTGTGTTTTAGTTCATTTCATATGTACTGTATTACACATATTAGGGCTTAATTAAGGTTGGGTGAATTAAATTGATCTTTAAGAGACAACTGGTATGCAGAAACCTGTACAACGTATGCCATCTGACCCCAGATAAATTCAAGAGTAATATTTTCTGTGGAAGTCAAGGGTCTTCCCTCCAGTAGAAGAAAGTATTGGATGGAGTAGGGAAGCGTAGACAATGACTCTTCAGATGAAGTATGTCGTATCCACCACGTTCCTGGTTAGTAAGGATACTAGGTCTGATGGTAAAGACTGGAGAAGTTTGTACAAGTGAGATTCTCTGCTTGCTGCACAGTTATATGTTGGTTCCTTTTCCCTAGTCCTCAGATAGAAATCGCCATTTTTTTTTCTGCTGATGAAAGAGAGTCATGGAAATAGAATGGAGCCAGCATCTCAGTAAAACAGAAGTAAAAGCAAGTTAAGATGGGCAGTGAGAGGTAATGGAGGCCAATTCCTAGGGCTGCTAATTGGTTTTATTTTGTCAATTTTACATTCCCATCAATGCTGTGGGGCCACTTCATAGCCAATATTTGAAAGCAGATGGACATCCTGCCATAATGTCACTGCAACCAGTGACTGAGAGGCACCTGCACTCCACAAAATCTTGTGTGTGTGTGTGTGTGTGTAAAACTTGGTTAACGTGTAATTCATCAGTAATGAGATTAGAGCCCTCATAACAAAGTCCCTATGTGTTAATTGTGGAATTATGGTGCAACAATAAGTAGAGAAACACTCATTCTTTAAAAAGAAAAAAAAAACCAGATACAAAATCTATTCATTTGGAACTCACCCTTTTATGATTTTTATTCACTACTTTTACAGTTAATTTTTTAAAGATTTTCTTTTATTCAACTTCCACTGCATCTTCCCACTAACATCAAACCCTTCTGCATCCAGTATTCATCATTTTGTAACAAAGAGCATGTAAATATTATAAGGAATGGTCTTGGTATTAGAGGTATCTATATACAATCCATTCTACTGGTCTAGTGATTGGGCCAGTAAATTGCATACTGTATTGATAAAAGGGCTTTCATTCTCATAACAGTCTGTGAACTCATTGGGGACTCCTTTTCTGTGGAGTAATGTATAAATGACGAGAACTATACAAAATCTCATGGGGAATTTATCATAGAAATGTAGGCGCTGCAAAAGAAAACATGGTAGACTCATTCCCCTTTTTCCCTTGATTTTCTAACACGTCATCCTGTCACAGGATTTCTGCATACCTTCATTATGATTCCATGTGAGGGTTATAAAGAGTTAGAGAAAAATGTACCTTTGGAAGACTCATTTAAGTATAATATATCCACATATAAACTTCCATGAATTGGATTGGATTATAACTTGTGTGATATAAATGTAACAAAACCACATTTTTGGACCCTGAGGAACTAATCAAAGCCAGAGGCTAACTTTATTACACCCATTCCTGATTGGTTTATTTCTGTAAATTTATATAACTACTAGATGATTTCTTACTTTTTCGCTTCTAATTTTAAGTTTTAAAAGTAAAATTAACCAAAAGAAAGTTTATATGGTGAACTCTGGCCAAATGGTGATTGTCATAAAACGTAACTTTTTAAGTAGTGAAATGCATTAAATTGAAAAGATAAATAGAGAAGTTGAACTGTCCTTACAAATGACTGCACAATACCAGCAATCTCTTTTGAGAGAGGATTTAGGACATAGTGTGTAGGTATTTATCTCACACAAAGAGAAAGATTTCCTTCCGTGGGAAAACATTAGATCATAGGAAGGCCTGAAACATCTGAGTTGCAGCTTTGTGAAACCACAATCAGTCTAAACAAGTTACAGCACGATAAAGTCCTCAGAATACGAGGAAGGGATGGTGACTACAAAGATCCACCACTGTGTTTCCCAGCTTTTTTCTCTAACGTAGCTAAGACTTCCCTTGATGAAGTCATCCTTTCTTGATCCATTTGTGTAAAAACTTGTCCCCCAACCACCTTTCGTTAAGGGAGGCAGTATTTAGCAAACTTGGTAGAGTTTATAAAGACCTAATTTTGTTGGATGAGATTCACTAGGATTAGACAACAAATTAAAGACAAAAATGACATACATTAGTAAATGAAAGATCTTGCTTATTATTACTATCTTAATTCATGCAGTTTTTTTTTATTTATAAGAAGACACTGTACTGTATAACATTCCATTTGAGATTGTTACGTTGGCAACCTCTTATTTCTTTGAAATTGCGTGGGCAATTCAAAAAAATTAAAGACAGGGTAATATAGGGAACTGAGCATTTAGGAAAAAAATTGTATATTTGGTGTAAATTTCATAGTTTTAAATCCACAGGTAACTCAAAACTCAGACACAAGACATACAGTATTTTGGCAATTTGTGTTAAGGCTGTAACTTTTTTTCAAATGTATTATTGCTTAATATTTCTGACATGAAACCTAAGGTGCTGGAATTGAGGTCATGTCATAATCCAGGGAAGATGTTTTATAAATCAAGGAATTGACATGTAATATATACATATACACATGAATATATACATGTCACACATATACATACATATGTCTATGCATGCGTACATACATATAATTTTGTAAAAAAACAACCAAGTTCATAGAAATGCCATTTGACCCAGAGATCCCATTACTGGGTGTATACCCAAAGGATTATAAATTATGCTGCTATGAAGACACATGCACACATATGTTTATTGCAGCACTATTCACAATAGCAAAGACTTGGAACCAACCCAAATGTCCATCAAGGATAGACTGGATTAAGAAAATGTGGCAATATACACCATGGAATACTATGCAGCCATAAAAAAGGATGAGTTCATGTCCTTTGTAGGGAAATGGATGAAGCTGGAAACCATCATTCTGAGCAAACTATTGCAAGGATAGAAAACCAAACACCGCATGTTCTCACTCATAGGTGGGAATTGAACAGTGAGAACACTTGGACACAGGGTGGGGAACATCACACACTGGGGCCTGTCGTGGGGTGGGGGGAGCGGGGAGAGATAGCATTAGAAGATATACCTAATGTAAATGATGAGTTAATGGGTGCAGCACACCAACATGGCACATGTATACATATGTAACAAACCTGCAGGTTGTGCACAGGTACCCTGAAACATAAAGTATATATATATATATATGTATATAAAAAGACCAAGTTCAAAGGCTTTGGCACATCTGTCTTTTAGTCATTGCATTTTTGTGAGTTAATTACTAACGTGGAAGCTATACTTTTTAGATTCCTGAGGATTTTTTTTTTTTTTTTTTTTTTTGAGATGGAGTCTCGCACTGTTGCTGGGCTGGAGTGCAGAGGCAAGATCTCGGCTTCACTGCAACCCCCGCCTCCTTGGTTCAAGTGATTCTCCTGCCTCAGCCTCCCGAGTAGCTGGGATTACAGGCACCCACCACCACATGCAGCTAATTTTTGTATTTTTAGTAGAGACGGGGTTTCACCCTGTTGACCAGGATGGTCTCGATCTCCTGACCTCGTGATCCACCCATCTTGACCTCCCAAAGTGCTGGGATTACAGGCGTGAGCCACCGCATTCTGGCAAGATATTTTTAAAAATATGTGGCTGACGGGTTGATAAGTGCATCAAACCACGATGGCACATGTATACCTATGTAACAAACCTGCACGTTCTGCACATGTATCCAGAACTTAAAGTAAAATAAAAAAAAAAAAGAAAAATATGTGGCTGGATTTTCATTGAACGCTAATGTTATTTGGGGTGTATGTATTGTTTTTCTCATTAAAAAGGAGAATACTCACATGTTTTCCTACTTGTTATTAAGAAAATTCTTGGATTATTGGGATAAGACAGGTCTTCAAAGTCTTCCACTAAGCTTCCAAGTATCACCTGAATAAAATAGGTGAATAGAAAACTTTGAGCTTAGATATTTTTTGCTTGATCGCCACCTAGTTTTATTCAGTTGCCTTGAGACAAAACATGGAAATTGAAAAGTATAATACACTAATGTTTAGTTACCTGGAAAGTTCCAGCTAAATATCAGTAATATTCACAATAGCCTGCTATTGTAATTTTAAATAAAAGATTATTGTGTGCCATCTGGAATAACTTGTCACCTCTTCTGTAACTTCCCAGCTCTTTTGAGGGTTAATAAAGATCTCAAGTGATATTTTCAGTATGCTTCAAAAAGTAATTGAAAAAATGCACCTATGAAATATATCACTAACATATACTTGTTTTTATTTTTATTTATTTATTTGTTTTTGAGATAGGGTCTCACTCCTCTCGCCCAGGCTGGAGTATAGTGATACAATCTTGGCTCACTGCAACCTCGGCTTCCTGGGCTCAGGTGGTCCTCCCACTTCAGCTTGAGTAGCTGGGATTACAGGCCCGCACCACCACACTTGGCTAATTGTTTTTGTATTTTTTGTAGAGATGGGGTTTCACCATGTTGCCCAGGCTGGTCTTGAACTCCTGGGCTCAAGCGATCCACCCACCTTGACCTCCCAAAATACTGGGATTACAGAGGCGAGCCACCACACCTGGCCTTAGTTGCTTTTTAAATGCATGTTGTTTTACTATTTCCAAGTTTTTGACTGTTAATTGTTCATTAGTTAGATGGTAGCACCCAATCACATGTGTATCTTAATTCATTAGAATGTATTTACTGAGCATCTGCAATATGCTGAAGACTTGTAAAAGTGTGGTGAGTTTATTTTGGTGAGAAAGATAGACAAATAATCGTGCTGAATATGTTTATACCTGTGATTGAATTTTTAAGTATAATGAAAGAAAAATATAGGGTGTCATAGGCAGAGTATAAATATATGAAATTTAGATTTTTGTGCCTGGAGAACTCCCTGGGGAAGTAACAATTATGTTGAGGACTGGAGACAGCTGTGTGAAGAGTGAGATCTGAAAAAAGAATTCTAGGTAGAAGGAAGGTCCCGAAGGGGACAGGGATTGGAGTCACCTTTGAAGAAAATCAAGTGGCTGGTAAAGTTGCAAGCAACGAAAGGTGGAAGGAGGCTGGGCTGGATGACGCAGATTGCGTAGGTAATGATAAAAGAAAAATGTAAGTACATTTAAATTCCAAGCAGTGTATTTGAACATTTAGAGGACTCATGATTTGGAGTAGCACTAGCCTCTAAGGGGTAAAATGTCACTGACAAGGGCAAGAGGGGAATCTTTTATAAAGTACATAAGCAAGACAAAGAAAACAATTTTGGTTACAGTGGAAAGACCCTATTTAAAGGTTAGTTGGTGGTTTCTGATTGGTAGTTTCTAGTTTCAATTTACTATTGATATTGGGCTTTGATTTATTGATGTGGGAATTTAAATTGCCAGAGACACCCCAGTTTAATAGTTTCCCAATTACAATTTTTTTTTAAATTGTCTCTTTTTGATCAGCCTCTCATTTATGAGAGATTGACCAAAGTTTGGGCATAAGCATCACTCTCTGTCACTGTCTTGGCTGGGTTGTCTTTATCTCAGGTTAAAACTCGTAAGTCATGACATCAGGCTCATTGAAGACAGGTTCCTATTTTTGCTCATCTCATTTTTGTTGCTTTAATCACAGTGAGACCATCTGACATACCATCGATGGCTGCACACGTACATTTGAGACCCTTCAGAGTATATACTACACCAGGGGCATTACAATGGTGACTGTCAGGAAAATAATACCAAGAGCCTGAAGTATGCTCCTCAGCCAAGGTCATCACAGATCAAACCAACTAGTATTTCTATGGAAATAAAAGAAAAATAAAGACCAATGACTAGAGCAAACTATAAATTCAGTCTCTGAGTCCAGAGGGTAATTAGTCACGACTTCTAGATTTGAGTTCAAATAACGTTTTCCTGGTTTGCAGTTTGAGTGTCTTTGGTTATAGCATTGGGTGTTTTGGTGAACTCCTGGTGTCATGCACACGTCAGGAATGAGGGTTGTCCTCTGAAATTATACCAGGCTACCCATTCCAGCTCATGGCATTTCAGGAACAGAGCAGTTCTTGTTCTTAGTAATCCCAAGTTGGAAAAATGGGAGAAAATTGAATTGGAGAAACCTAGAAGAATACCGCATCTAGTCCATTCTACAGGTGGAAAATAAAACTCGAGAACAATGAACAGAGCTACATTTATTTCATTGATATTTACCTAATTCACTTGTTCTTAACACTTGTGCTTGGATTGCTCATGAAAAATTTCGAGACACTAAACACAGCTAGCCATTGAAGGAGTTCAAGAAATGTCACCTCAAGCTATTCCACTTTGGCATATTGATCACTTTGAGCTAAAGGGACTTGAAAAATAGCAAATGCAGAGAGAGGCTTTCTCTAGACCACCTCCTATTTGCCAAATCCAGATCCACCACAGCAGCTCAACTGTCATCAGTCACTACCCTACCCCATCATCTTATTTCATTTGTGTTTACAGGTCAGGCAAGTATCAAAATTATCACAGAAGCAAAGAAACTGAAAAGCTAAACATTATTCTTTCCTCTCTGTCTTTTTCTAACTTCTGTAACTAACATGCACCAAGCAATTCATGTTTACTACATATTTTACTCTTTGGTTGGATTGATTGACTTAAACATCTAGCAGAGATAATACAAACCCATCTGACCAGCAACCCAGGAAAATCTAACATTTTTTTTTTTTTTTTTTAAAGAGACAGGGTCTTGCCCTGTCACCAAGGCTGGAAGACAGTGATGCGATCATAGCTCAATGCTGCCTCCAACTCCTGGGTTCAAGGGATTCTTCTGCCTCAGACTCCTCAGTAGCTGGGACTACAGGTGGAGGACATTGCCAGCTCATTTTTTTTTAATTTTATAAATTTGTTTAGTAATATCGTCCAAAAATATCACATACACATAACACATATACGTTCATACAAAGACATGCATGTACATACAGACAGAAGGAGATAAATTGTTGATTTAAAAGTCACTTATTAGGAGAAGTCTGAAGGTCAGTCTAAATTGTTGGTTGCCCTGGAGTTGCTATAATTGCAAGGCCGTTAATTTGGAAGCCCTTTGTTTCTCACCTTGTTCTAAGGTGCTTTACAAATGTTCAGCTAACCTAGCTAAACCTATAGCTTATTTCCCTACCTTTTTTAAATTTTTTAACTTTTTTTTCTACGTCTCCAAGTAATACCTGGGGAGAATCTTTTTACAAAAAGGGCAGCAAGGGTAGGCTGGATTGCCTGGAATGCCGTAAGAAAAAGAAAAGCTCCAAGTGGTTTTTGAAATCAGTAACAGATTCATCTTTCTTCTCTCTGTAGGTCTGGTTGATTGTCCAGTCAGTGTGAGCGGGGAAACAATTTAGGAATGGCTTTCAGAAGATTGTTTTTAGTTTTTTAAGCTTTTTCTGGCACATATGTGGACCAAATGGGGACTCATCACCATGGATCGTGTCCTCAAGATGATACCATTCTGCCTCTTGCATCCATTTTTGAGCTTCCCTTGGTCCTGTCAACATGTGTTTAACAGAATTACTGAGTTCTGGGTGGAACCAATTAACATATAGGGACAAAGCATTTTCTATGCAGGACAGGAATACCGTTTATCATTCCTCTGAGCTCAAGACTTTGAGCAAGGAATAACGCTGGTTATAAAGCACACCTGGTTGATCTGACATCCTTTTGTCAACACTGATCTGGTTCTTTCTTTTTTTTTCCCTTTGAGGTGAGCAGGTAAACCAGTGAAAACATCAGTAGATTCAAAGTAGGCAAAGGACAATAGAGAGAAACAGAGTTTAGTGGTCTCTACATGTCAATCAAAACTGCATCCTATGGTTTTGAGGTGTTTGGGATCCTTTTTTATGTATGTGCCCTATAGATGAGCAATTTTACTTAGGTTAAAACTTTCCCATTGTTGCCACCAAAATGCTAAATTATTTTCGTTAAGATTTACACGTTTCTCTAGAAAAGCACAGGTTCCAAGATGGAGTCTTAGACTCTCTGGATTTAAATAAACTCATTATTTCTGTCTTCCGAGAACCTTTCCTACCAGAGGTATTTAAACCCAATTCAGTTTCTGTCTAACCCAGTCAGGCACCTAAAGGCTCCCAACAGAATGCAGTCCAGTTTCTATTAAGACTTCCAAACCTAGTTCAGATTTTTAAAAAATACTCAAATAGACTCAGAGAACAAGACCCAAGTTGTGGAACTCGTGTATCCAAGAGGACTTAGTGATGATGACCTCCAAATGTATAGGAAGAAGGAGTGAGCAGAAGGGGCACAGCTGGGTACTTATTCCTGTTTACTTAATTTCTCCCAGAGGTCATGATTGTGCAGTAGACTTTAGGTCACACTTCTGACACCAGAGCTTATGAAAAAACAACTTAAGCATATTTAACTTTTAAAAAGTTTATCTGGGCATCCAGTGGCCCATAAATTGGAGTTCCACCACACTGCAAGGTACTTAGAACTCCATGGGGAGGGTCAAGAGGGGGAACTTCTATAAAGTGTTTACAGAAGCAAGACACACAAAAAAACACCAGTTTTGATTGATTTGAGTGGAAAGTTCCTAGTGAGAGGTTAGTTGGTGGTTTCTGATTGGTGCAGTTTTAAGTTTCAGTTTGCTATTTACATTGTGCTTTAGTTTGTATATGTGTGAGTTTAAAGTGCCAGAGCTAATCTAGTCTAATGGCCTCCCAGTTAAATATTTTTTAATAATAAAGATTCTGAATTTTATCCCAAGGATAATAACAATACATTAGAGGAATGTTATACTCCTGTGGGAATTACAGGCAGCTAAGGTGTACTGGTGTATCTGAATAATGTAAAGCATCATCAATTTTTAGCTCAGAAGTAAACTGGTGGACTATTAAAGCATATAGGGTGGGAATCGAAAACATCATGAGGGTGGGAGCAGGATCTAGAAGTGGACAGCTTGGGTTGAGTTCAGAGTAAGGTTTTGCGAAGGGCTATGCCCAGCTGCCACCCCCAGCCAGTTACATGAAATGGCCGGGAGAGGAGTGTACATGTCTCTTTTCTAAAAGCTCTCTCATGTGATTCTTGATGTGCATCTAGATTTGCTTATGTGAAGATGGTAAGGAATAAAATAGGGGGAGGTTGCAGAGGAACTGGAAATCAGTAAGACTGGAGCAAAGTGTGTGAAAAGGGGGTGTGTTTAGAGAGATAATTAGGAGTTTCACCCGAAAAATAAAACAGTTTCAAGTATGTGCTGTAAGACAGGGAAGCTGATGGAAGCTTGACAGATCTCCTGACCTCTTCAATTCCCATAATCATGTAACTCCTTCTTCCTTTCTCTCAGATTATAACTGACTTGAATTGTAGTAATTTACATATGTGCTTTATGACTCACACTTATGTCAGACTACTTCATGTGAAGAGCTGTTTGCTCTTAACTTGATATTGTTTGTAGTCTGTAGCAAAGCAACTTATACAGAAGGAAGTGTTTAATAAATATTCGCTGAATTCAATCGAGATGGCCCATTTAATTCAGCTCTTCTCTCTCCCTGCCTATTCTAGACTCAGCCAAAACTACTGATTTCCGTTGGTTTTGCTGAATTCATCAATAGGGTGTGCAAATTAAAAATTACTCTATTTATCATCTCCTGAACATATACAATTTACGTATTCAAAGTTTGATTGGGCAATTGCCTATCTATCCTTGTAAGCTTAAAAGCTATTTCTCATTTAAGAACATTCATAATAAACACTTTGTATTGTACTTGTTAGTTCACATACCTAGATGAAGGGCAAATCTATTTTCTTCATGTTATCTTTAAAGCCTGTAGAGAAATTATATGCTTATGTTGGTATTGTTAAGCTGTAATGTCATAAAAGATAAATAAATGGTTGTGTTCATCGTTTTCACTTATTATGCTTTTTGTTATAAACATTTGATTTTATTTTTAAAATTACCTTAAAAATGTATTAAATTATATTGTTTATTCCTTTCAAAGAAAGAAAAGTAAGGTATAAACATTAGTTTATAAAAGTTTTTAAGACAAAATTCAAGCAAAGGAAAAAATGAGTAGTGAAATATATTTTTATACAAATTGCAATTTTATATTACAAATATTTAAATAAAATTAATACTTGGATATGTCTTTTTTTTTTTTTTTTTTTTTGAGACATAGTCTCACTCTGTTACCCAGGCTGGAGTACAGTGACACAATCTCGGCTCACTGCAGCATCCGCCTCCCAGGTTCAAGTGATTCTCCAGCCTCAGCCTCCCAAGTAGCCGGGATTACAGGCATGCACCACCATGCCCAGCTAATTTTTGTATTTTTAGTAGAGACGGGGTTTTGCCATATTGACCCAGCTGGTCTTGAACTCCTGACCTTAAATGATCTACACCCCTCAGCCTCCCAAAGTGCTGGCATTAAGGTGTGAGCCAACACACCCAACCTATAAAAACATATTTCATTTCAGAATAAAAAGTGTAGTAGTTTTGAAGAGCTAGAAAATTTGGGACAGATAGATCCCTGAAGCAGAAACCAATCTGTTTAATAATGATTTGTGCTTCCTCACTCAAATGTTTTGATTTTCTTGTGAGGGAAAAGGGAGAATGAATTCTTTTCTATGACAAGATATTTGCAATAATGATACTCTGATATTCTCAGGTCTCATTTGTTCATAAGGTTCATGGCCACCAAGGAATATGGAGGTCTTGATAGCTTTAATTCTCAGCTGAAAGCAAAAATGGGTTTTTGGAGACTGATCAGAATTGCATGACTTCCCAGATTTGGAAAGGAGAGGTGCTCACAACATATTTTTATTCAATGATTCTAATGTAAAGTGGATCTGGCTTAATAAAGGGCACTAAGTAAATCATCTAGAAAAAATACATTAGAGGGAACTGCATATAAAGTAATAATAATCACAATAATGTTTAGTAATATTATCACGGTCTTTTCCCAAGGAGCTTCAAGCACTTGGCAATTGTCTCGTTAATTCTCAGAAGCTCCCTGGGAAAGAGTAGAACAATAAATCACATATTAAAGAGATGTTTTAAATAACAGAGTCAGTCGGATTCTTAATAAATAGAAGTTGGTCAACAAAAGTTGGAATCCAGTTTTATGGAAATAAATTTTGTTTTTTTCTTAACAAGTAATGAATGACCAACAAAAACTTTCTTCAAAATTAATTGTGAAAAATATCCTATTGTTTCTCTTTGTATTTTTTGTATCTAAACCCAATTACCTGTCATTCTTGTGACCTATTTTCAAAATTCCATTAGAGTCAGCAAGTAACAAGATTTCTAGCAATCTTTAGTCAGATGTCATTTGACTATTGGTGATCAAGATTGAGAGTACCTTAAATGTGAAGTTTCAATCAATGGCCGTCATCCATGCTATTGACTAAATATTTTGTTACCTTAGTAATGGCCCAAATTTAAACATTTCTTAAAATTGGTTAATTTTAAGGAGCAATTAAAATAGTAAAATAATGTTATTGTTTGCATTAGTAATTAGAAAATTATTGAAATATGAAGTCAAATATATGTTTCTCTTTGAAAATAGTGCCTCATGCTATTATGGGATATACAAATGACCTTACCACTCTGAGGTCAGAGTTCAAATTAAGCCTCAGTCCTAAGTAAATTGAGATGAATGGTTTGGTCTTTGTCCCTAGTGTAAAATAGTCCATATCGCAAAATCACGATACATCTGTTTTTGCAAAATTGGCATAATTGGCATTCTCCCAGGACTTTGCTGGCATCGAAGCTAAAGCTATTTCTTACTACAAAGGAAAATGCTTTTGTAGGTCATGGGTTTTTTAAAAAATGTGTATAAAAATGGCTCAGATTATGTCTGTTCACTTGTGACAAGGGTGAATTATGTCTCATAATCAATTTGGTGATCGATAACAGCACAGAAGCAATCTAGTATGTTTATTAAGATGGGTGTGATTATGGGAAATGGCAAGATAAACAGATGGAATAATTTTGAAGAGGCCACTTCCTTGTCTTAGTAGTAGTTTTATAAGTACTTTCATTCCATTATATTGAGAAAAATCAAGATTGCCTTTACATTCTAGTTAACTAAATTATTCATTTATGTCAAAACCTTTAACATTTAAATGCATAATTATATTAGATGCCAAAAGACATTGGTAATAATAACTCTGACAACATTAACTGCAGTTGGAAAAAAATTGGCTTCAAAGTCAACTCTTTGTTCTATAGTTTCCTGTATTAATTATAGTCTAATCATATAATTTCTTTAAAAATGTGTTATCAATTAGAAAAAGTCTGTTAGACAGCAAACTCTATGTGAAAAAGGTATTTGTGTATGGCATTTCCCAGAAATCATATAACAATGTGAGTACAATCAAAGGACTAACAGTAGGGAAATAAGTTAATGTACAGAGGTATATATGTTAATGTTAAATAGAATAGTACTTTAATTATATAATCTGTATTTCTTAGGGGGAGTGATTGTTTTTATTTTTGGTTTTAAACACTTTTTGATAGTACAGGCAGGCAATCCAAAGAATTTGTAGGGAATGATTGTTTAGTGTTATGTATTGGGAGATTATATTAAGACATAGTACAGTTACTTAATTATCCTTCTATTTTCTCCAAAGAAAAGAAACAGGCAAATCTTTGGTATCCTTGCACTACTCTTAAAAATCAACACCCATTTTAAGTTTGCAAATGTTTGACTCTTCATTTGCTTTTAGTTTAAATACATTAAGAAAAAGATCCTCTTCCCCTCCCCCTCCACCCCTGCAACACATACATACACACACACACTCACACACACACACACACACACACACACACACACTGCCAAACAAAAACACAAAACAGCTTGCCTTTGTTGCTAGGCCATAGCACTTTTTCCAAAGATTTCAAAAGCCGTCTGTACTTGATTTTCGTGACTGCGTAAGTTGTAGTATTGGATTTATCAAAGCTTCCCTTTGCAAAACATCCTAGCTGAAGCCAGAGTCCCTCCAAACATGTAATAATTTATAGTGAGTAGAATTTTAAGGTAATTTTTAGTGAGTAAGCACTAGTCTTCCATCAGTTGGAAACTCAACACTCAGTTTTGCTTATTCCCAAACTTTGTATTTACTTTTTACTACTTGCCCCTGATATTTTTATTAACATCTTTATTTAACAAAAGTTAAGTCAGCAGACAACTGTGAGTACAGAAAAGGAAGCATTTTATCCCTGTATACTGAATTAGAAAGAACTGATATATGTGTCATATATGTGTCTCTAAAATAAGCTGCACTTGAATTGGATATGCGTAACAGACTGAAAAGATAAGGGAAAACATCACAGGATTTTTGTGAGAATAACATTAACCAAGGTAACATGTGAAAATACCTAACACCGTGCTTGATATAGACTCAGTGCTGAATTGAGTGTTTTTTCTTTTCATAATTTCTTTGATGAAAGTCATATGTTTTCTACTGATACATTGTCTTTAGCCTCAGTGGACCTTAGAAACAGTAGTCGCAGACCTTCAGAAAATAGATGAGAAAACCATGGCTGATGTTAAAATAAAAGGGTCATCAGAGGAATGAGCCCTGTATGCCCTGTTTTCTTTCAAAGCTACCAGGTTATCCCAATTTTAAAGAGCATGCCGAGGATGTTTCAGAACTTTTTTCTTTTTTATTTTATTGATGAGTACTTTAAAACCATAATTATTAGTTTTTTCTAGAGTATACCTGTTTAAGACATAAACATCAATTCTAAATCATGTCTAAATCTTTGCTTTATTTGTGTTTCTCTTTGTGTTATTATTACTTTGTTTATTGGTACATTTTTAGTTCTCAAAATGCTTAGAAGTGTATATTTGTAAAATTTTCCAAAAATACACCATTAGTCTTCTGTCATCATTTTCATAAAGTTGTAACTAAAGGGAAGAGGCTGCCCTTTATTTTGGAGTGCTATTTTTCTCTCACCACTGAGAGTGCACAGGCTTTTGGGTTAATATTTACATCAAGGGGGTAAGCCTTAATAGATACAAGAAAATATATTTTTGTGACGAAAGAAAGCTTTAAGTCTTATGCGTTTGAAAGGAAATAAAACTAAGACAACTTTTGCCTAGAAGTTTCCTTCTATTGTGTCATGATTTCTCAAGGGAAGTGGTAGAAGCCATTTTATTTTGACTCTTTTAAAGGAGAATGAACGAATCACCCTATTAAGAATATAATCTTTGTTTAAATGAACATTGCATGGAATAAAGCAGAATCTTTTTTTCCTTTGCTGGTTTCTAAAGCCTCTTATCTCTGCCTAACTCTTATCTCTGACTAACTTGCCTGTTAGTCACGTAACAGGCAAGTTCAATATTCACCCCAAAGTATGATGTAAATATATGTTAAAAATATAATTCAAACACATTATTGATTTGTGAGAAAGAATGAATCGCATCAAAACAGCATGCGGGAGGGCAGAATTGGAAGTAGGATATGTGAATAAAGTAATGTTTTTGTGAACATTAAATTCAACATAATTCCACGGTATAATGCCCAGCCCACTTCCGCAGGCTAGTGTGTTTCTAGGCTTCATTAAATAGAACATATTATCTAAAATAAAGGTGGGCACATTGCAGCCTCTGGACTGCTGCTTGGTTTTGTGACCCGCAAACTATAATAAATTTTTTTACATTTTTAAGTCGTTAGTATAAATCAGGAGTAGAATGCTATTTCGTGACTCATAAAATTTTTATTTGGTTGAATTTTCTTGTTCACTAATAAAGTTTTATTTGAGCATGGCCACGCTCAATTGTTTAAGCCCAGTCTATGGCTACCTTCTTTCTACCAAGGCAGAATTGAGTAGCTGTGGCAGACGCTGTGTGGCTCACAGAGCCTAAAATATTTACTGTCTTGCTCGTTAAGAAAGAGTGTGCTGATCTCTAAACTATAAGGGCACTACGTGTGCTTAATGTGTGCTCTCAGGCCATATGCAAAAATGCTAAATTTTAAGAGAGAGAGAGAGAGAGACCATTGGAATTAAGTGAAAGAGTTCACCTAGGAGACGGAAGAGGTCTGAATGTGTTTAAGACAAATAAAAATATGAAAAATAGTTGAAAGAATGAGGATGCTTTGTTGGCAAAGAAGTTGATTGGGATCATGATATTCTTCAAATATTCATAATCATGTGGGAGAATGATTAGACTTGTCATATTTAACACAAAGGGGCAAAATTGGATTTAAGATTATAGGTGGAAATTTTACTGAAATATATATTGATGCAATGCAGAAAATAAAGAATATACTAATAAAATTATACTTTGATGCAATATCTTTTTTCTTGTAAGTCAGTGACTTCTAGTACTTCAGTCGTTCATGCATAGACTACTTGAACATTTTGTTGACACATCTGGTGGTGGTTAGACTGAATAACTTTCTTATTCTTTAATTAATTCAGTAAATATGTATTCCGCACCTCCTTTGTATGAAACACTCTTTTAGGCACTGGGATTAGGGTGGTGAGCAGCACAGACCAGGCGCCTGCTCTTCTTGCACTGTCTTGCTAGAGTCCTTGAGGGGGAGAGACAATATGCAAGCAAGAAATCAAGGTGTTGGTAGGGCCACACTTTCTCTGAAGGCTCTAAGGAAGAGCCCCGATATGGGTTGAATTGTGTCCCTCCAAAAACATTTGTTAAAATCATAACTCCTGGTGCCTCAGAATGTGATCTTATTTGGAAATAAGGTCTTTATGGGGAGAGTAAAATTTTAAAAAGGTCATTATAGTGGGCCCAAATTCAGTACAACTGGTGTCCTTATAAAAAGGGAGAATTTGGATACAGAGACACAAAGAGAATCCGTATGAAGATGATGAGAGGTTGGAATAATGGATTTCTAAGCGAAAGAATGCCACAGATTGACAGCAAGCCCCCAGAAGCTGGGAGGAGTGGATGGAAGAGATTCTTCCCCTGGTCAATAGAAGGAACCAACTCTGCCAACACCTTGGATTTGGACTTGTAGCCTCTGGAAGTTTGAAACATTAAATTTTTGACGTTTAAGCCACTCAGTTTGTAATAATTGATTATGACAATCCTAATGCGTCTTCCTTGCCTCCTCCGGCTTTGGCGGCTTACGTGTTCATTGGTTTGTGGCAGTATAACTCTATCTCCGTCTTCACATGGACTTCTCCGCTGTGTGAGTGTGTGTGTGTGCGTGCATGCGTGTGTCTTTTTCTAACTAAGGACATTTTCATTGGACTTAGAACCCACCATAATTCAGTATGATCTCATCTCCGTCATTCCCTTAATTATAGCTGTCTTACGATGGCGTTGTGGATGGGCATGGATTTGCAGGGGGACACACTGTTCAACCCACTATAACGGTTATGCCAAGAGAGTTGTCAGCAAAGGGGGCAGGAGTGATATCAAATGAAGGTAAAGGAGGCATGGAATGGGATAGATAGGGTATTGTGGATCCCAGTTAGCAGTCTGGATTTTGTTCTAAATATAAAGAAAATTTCTTGGCAGGTTTTAAGCTGAGAAGTGGCACAACTTGATTTACATTTCAAAGAGGTATCTCAGGCTATTGTGTAGAGGATGGACTGTGATGGGGAAAGAGTGGAAACAAGGGCAAGCTTTGTGGGTCCTTGTGAGAAGGAGTGAGAGGTGCTCAGTACAAATAAGAAACAGGCCAGGTTTGGAAGACTTGTTGGTGGATTCGATATACACCAGGATGTAATGAGTGGTGTCTTACAGACCGGGGAAAAGTCATAAGTGGCTTCTTTATCCATTTTTGTTTGCTCATGTATTTATATGAGTACCAGCAGACTAAGTCATTCGGAAGCCGCAGAAGGTTATGCTGTGAAAAGAAAATCCCATCTGACTGTTTCTCGCAGTCTCTTTACTTTAAGAACAGCTACTATTAGCAATTTTATCTACATCCTTCTGAGGAAATATTTTACATAGAGCATTCTCTAAGAAGGAATATACCTTCTCCTAAAGTAGGGCTGTTCTTCTTCCACAAAATCCAATAAATGAACATGTTTCCAGGCCAGGAAAACTTACATTTTAGAAACACCTGCTCATTCAGTAAAAATATGTCAGTAAAGTCTAAAATAGCATTAAATTAAAATGAAACCGGTAGTTTTATGATACATGTCCTTTATGATTGTTGGATAATGAGTACTTGTAAAGTTAGCTAAGACTTCATAGCCTAGGCTGTATGCCTAGAAAATAAGAAAAACACCTTCCTCCCCATTCGCAAAACTCATAAATGAAAAATGAAGTGGATTTTGCCATCAATTGTTTCTCCTGTCACTCCCTTAAGATGAGTGATGGTGTTTTGGAAAGCATGGCTATTAAGCAGCTTTCCTGAGGGTCGTGGAGCCTATTCCGCAGAATGCACTTGAGGGGAAGGCTGGAGATGGTGGTGTGTGTAGATGCTGTCTTCTGCCAGCCACTGCTGTCTTTGCTGTTTCAGGGTCTTTCTAGGCCATTTAAAACATGATTAGGAAACCATCAGTTTCCTATGGCAAAGGGATTGAATATAATCAAGTTTCCTTACTTCCACGGGGCTGAGCTCTGTCCTGAGGAGTCTACCTTCCAAATCAATAACAAATCTATCCATCACTCTCATTCCTCACAAGTAAGTCATCTTCTATCTGGGTTACTGCAAGAGCCTCCTAGTTGATGTTGGGAGTTCCTCCTGAATTTCCTTAGAATAGCCAAGGGTGCTTTTTGAAAATGACCCAGATCATGTTAGCCTTCTGATGTATTCAAAACATCTTGTTTCTATTGCACTTATGATAGGATTGTAATAATTAACATAGCCTTATACATTTCTGCATAGTTTTGACTCTAACTACTTACTTTTCAACTATTCCAATACTGTTTCTCTTATTCTATACTCTAGCTACACTGACATTATTCTAGTCTCTAGAACAGGAGTCCCCGACCCCTGGGCCCTGGACCAGTACCACTCATGACTTGTTAGGAACTGGGCCAGGCAGCAGGATGTGAGCAGTGGGTGAGAGAGTGAAACTTCATCTGTATTTACAGCCTCTCCCCCTCATTCGTATCGCGTCCGGAATTGGTGGGTTCTTGGTCTCACTGACTTCAAGAATGAAGCCGCGGACTCTTGTGGTGAGTGTTACAGCTCTTAAGGTGGCGCGTCTGGAGTTTGTTCCTTCTGATGTTTGGATGTGTTTGGAGTTTCTTCCTTCTGGTGGGTTCGTGGTCTCGCTGGCTCAGGAGTGAAGCTGCAGACCTTTGTGGTGAGTGTTACAGCTCTTAAGGCGGCGCGTCTGTAGTTGTTCGTTCCTCCCGGTGGGTTCGTGGTCTTGCCGGATTCAGGAGTGAAGCTGCAGACCTTCACAGTGAGTGTTACAGCTCATAAAGGCAGTGTGGGCCCAAAGAGTGAGCAGCAGCAGGATTTATTGCAAAGAGCGAAAGAACAAAGCTTCCACACTGTGGAAGGAGACCCAAGCGGGTTGCCACTGCTGGCTCGGGCAGCCTGCTTTTATTCTCTTATCTGGCCCCACCCACATCCCGCTGATAGGTAGAGCCCAGTGGTCTGTTTTGACAGGGCGCTGATTGATGCGTTTACAATCCCTGAGCTAGATACAAAGGTTCTCCACCTCCCCACTAGGTTAGCTAGCTAACAGAGTGTCGATTGGTGCATTCACAAACCCTGAGCTAGACACAGGGTGCTGATTGGTGTATTTACAAACCTTGAGCTAGAGATAGAGTGCTGATTGGTGTATTTACAATCCCTGAGCTAGACATAAAGGTTCTCCAAGGCCCCACCAGAGTAGCTGGACACAGGGCGCTGAGTGGTGTATTTACAATCCCTGAGCGAGACATAAAGATTCTCCACATCCCCACCAGACTCAGGAGTCCAGCTGGCTTCACCCAGTGGATCCCGCACCAGGGCTGCAGGTGGAGCTGCCTCCCAGTCCCGCGCCGTGTGCTCGCACTCCTCAGCCCTTGGGTGGTCAATGGGACTGGGCGCCCTGGAGCAGGAGATGGCGCTCGCCGGGGAGGCTCGGGCTGCACAGGAGCCCATGGAGGGGGTGGGAGGCTCAGGCATGGCGGGCTGCAGGTCCCGAGCCCTGCCCCGCGGGAAGGCAGCTAAGCCCCGGGTGAGAAATCGAGCGCAGCGCTGGTGGGCTGGTACCGCTGGGGGACCCAGTACACCCTCCGCAGCCGCTGGCCCGGGTGCTAAGCCCCTCATTGCCCAGGGCCGGCAGGGTGGGCTGGCTGCTCCCAGTGCAGGGCCCACCAGGGCCACGCCCACCCAGAACTCCAGCTGGTCCCGAAGTGCCGCGCGCGCAGCCCCGGTTCCGGTTCCGGTTCCCGCTGGCGCCGCTCCCTCCACACTCCCTTCAAGCTGAGGGAGCCGGCTCCCGCCTCGGCCAGCCCAGGAAGGGGCTCCTACAGTGCAGCGGCGGGCTGAAGGGCTCCTCAAGTGCCGCCAAAGTGGGAGCCCAGGCAGAGGAGGCCCGAGAGCGAGCGAGGGCTGTGAGGACTGCCAGCAGGCCCTCACCTCTCAGCATTACCGCCTGAGCGCCGTCTGGTGTCAGATCGGCAGTGGCGTCAGATTCTCATAGGAGCGAGAACCCTGTTGTGAACTGTGCATTCACGGCTCTGGGTTGCGTGCTGCCTGTGAGATCCTAATGCCTGATGATCTGTCAGTGTCTCCCATCACCCCCAGATGGGACTGTCTACTTACAGGAGAACAAGCTCAAGGCTGTCACTGATTCTACATTATGGTGAGTTGTATACTTATTTCATTATGTATTACAATGTAATAATAATAGAAATAAAGTGCACAATAAATGTAATGCTCTCGAATCATTCCCAAACCCTCCCCCCGTCCCCCACACTAGTCCATGGAAAAAGTGTCACCTGAAAAACCGGTTTCAGGTGCCAAAAGGTTGGGAATGCGTGATCTAGAACTGACCAAGGCCTTTTGCATTTAAAGACTACTTGTGCTGGACGCTATGCCAGGAATGTTCTTTTCCTCTTCTTACCATGGCTAACTCCATTTATCTTTCAGGACTATGCTTAAAGAAGGCTTTCTCCCAATAATCAAATTAAGTTCTTCCTGTTATATCCCCCTTGATTGCATTTATCGTAATTTCAAAACATACATGCAATGGGATAGTAACCTCCTTCAGTCTCTGTTTTGTTTGCAAGTATATACCCAGTGCTGAGCAGGTAGTAGGTGCTCAACATATATTTGTGAATGAATATATTTTCTGTTTAATATGTAGTAGAGAGTATAAACTTCGTCATCCTTGGTGTGTGTGCTTTGTGGTTATGTCTTATATTAATCTGTTTTTCTTTAAATTCCGGATTACATTTATATTTATTTACTATAAACATACCAAAATAAAGTTCATTTTGTATTTCAGAAGAACGATTAGGCCATCATCATTTAGTTCAATGCAATGAATAGCAGAAGTCAGAAAGGAAATTATTTTTACAAACGTGAACAAAAAATCCGCTAGACCTTTATGATGTTTATAACATTGTAGCTTTTGAATGGTTTTATGGTTAGGTATTGAGGGAAAGGCTTAATAGATATGAAAACAATTGCCCTTTAAAAATTACAGCAGACAAGTATTTAATCCAAAGGGGGCTAGTAAATTGCTCAAGGGAAAAGGGTTGTAATTATTTTTAATCACTCCCATTAAAAATAATCTTTAACAGGTCGAATGCATTTAACTCGGTGTTCTGAATACCAGGTAAACATTGGCCATTATTTTTCTAATGTTTACTTTGTCATAAGAAATGAGCAGAGTGAGAACACATTTTTATTTGCTAAGAGAAGAAAGCATATTGTTTCTTAAATCACCTGTAGGGTGAAGTAAGTATGAGAGGAAATAGTCTTCATAATTGTTTAAAATTCATTGAAGACTGCTTTTCCGTACGAAAGGGGAAAAGGTTGTGAGAAGCACATTACAGAAAACAAAGATCAATGGGACAATATGATTAATTTGAAGTTAAAGTAAGGAAGGGCTCTCATTTTTCACCCAGTGCCAATTTGCAGTAAACCTAAGCGTTTCATCAAAGGGTTGCTGTTAACCACTTTAAAGCAATCCACTTTCCTGGAACTGCAACCTAGGGCCTTCCCAAGTCCTCCTTGAGCGTACATAGTTGCTGTGATTCATCTTCTCTTCTTTTCTGTCAACATGAATAGAAAGTGATTTCCTCCCTAGTGCATTATGAAGTTGTCTTATTTAATGTTTCTTTCTGGGGACTGCACAGCTTGACCCTCACACTGAAGGTGACCAGATAGAATTGTCCTGTGGGCATGGTGCAATTCTCTACCCTTGAATGTGGAATTATGCAGAGTCGTGAAGCTGTATGCCTAGTTGGTGATCATGACCTGAAAACATACACAAAGAAAGGGATAAGTGAAGTTTGTTAACTAGATCATATGTTTTAACTTATTTAAAATGAGCTATTTTGATAAACATTTTGGTTAAAATAGTTTAATAGAAATGTGGGAGTGTTTTACATCACCAGGGAACATGCTGAATGTACAAATGAAGACATTTTCATTAAACAGGTGATGTTGATAATTTATTTTTATCACTAGCACTGTGACTGTTTATGAATTATAAATGAAAACTTACATTTAGATTTAGCATACACACTCAAGTATGTCCTGTTTGTTTTCGCAGATGTTAGCGGGTGAGGTAATGGCACTTTGTTTCCACACCCATAGCGCTACCTTTGAAGTGTCTCCGGAAGTGTTAACTTACAGCCTCTCACCTTCCCTTTCTCTAAGGTTCTGTTTAAAATATGTCCCCTTCTGCCTGTGCTATAACTCTAGGACATAAAAGAAGTAGTTAGGAACAGATGATTTTTGATGTGTCCTGTTTCCGTGCACACTAATGCAATTAGTTACATTCCTGAGAGGGTCTTTGTATTTATCTATTATATTTTGAATGAATCAAGGCACAGTCTTTTCTTAACACATTAGGGAATCTATTAGTTCAGCTAGTTTGCTGACAGATGTTTCCTTTAGGATGGAAGAAGAACCAATACAGCTAGTTCAGTTTAGAAAAAGTTACGTCCTGGGTGAATTCATGACTTTCTATTTTCTCTCTCATTTTTACAATAACCCTCCCTAGAGAAAGCATCACCTTTATTGTTTGATTTCCCCTTCTGTGATGTATATTGCTCACTGGAATATTCAGTATAAATGAATAAGTGATGAATGAATGAATGAATGCAATCCTTTGAAGAAATAATGCCATTTTAGCGCAACATAAATGTCCCTAAGGGCAGAATGAGACGACGGTGAGGCAACCTTTTCTTCCAAAACTTCGAGTATTTAAAGTGCTACATGTGGATGTTGCCTTGTTTTTGTTTGCATAGTCTTGAGAAGAAAGACTTAAAGATGGCAAGCTTCATATTTTAACTGTTTTCAACTAAATGCTTTTGTTATATTTGTCATATTACCTAAAATTTTGTAGCTGGAAAGTTGAATACATCAAAACCTGGCTTTTAGAAAATGATCAATAAATCAAAAAGGTGACGACACTTTGTGTCTAGTCATTAAGATATATACACACGTACGTAAAACGCATCTCTTTATATATCAGCATTATAATTTATATGTTGACATTCCATATTAGCCTTATAGAACAACCGACCAGGTTTTTTGGGACTCATATCTTTCCAACTAAGTTCAAGTGAGAATACTTTTTATCGTTGAAGCTGTATCTAAAAGTATAGTTTGTGGAGTGCTGTACAGACATAGGGATACTTCAGATGAAAATACTGATGAATTTCAGTCATTGAGGCAATTGGGAACATCAGTAAGATTTTAATTTGAGAGTAATGTGTTCCCTCTGTCACCGAGGCTAGACACTATCTGTTGAGATTATTTGAGGTTCCTGTTCTCAGATATATCAATGACTTGAAGCGGGGTAGGGGAGAGGTGCTCCTAGGTAATCACTGTGGCAGGGTTGGGCTTTATTGTATGTTTCCTTTACTCAATAAACTCCAGATGAGAATAACTAGCAGAAAAAGTAATTTTTTTGCATTTAAATGTTGATATATACAACAAAATATGCTCTATTTTTTTTTTTTTTTTTTGAGACGGAGTCTCGCTCTGTCGCCCAGGCTGGAGTGCAGTGGCGCAATCTCGGCTCACTGCAAGCTCCGCCTCCCAGGTTCATGCCATTCTCCTGCCTCAGCCTCTCCGAGTAGCTGGGACTACAGGCGCCCGCCACCACACCCGGCTAATTTTTTGTATTTTTAGTAGAGACGGGGTTTCACCGTGGTCTCGATCTCCTGACCTCGTGATCCGCCCGCCTCGGCCTCCCAAAGTGCTGGGATTACAAGCGTGAGCCACCGCGCCTGGCTTATTTTTTTTTTTTTATATAGGAGGAGGAATGGTTCAAGTATACACTACTATTTGTTTCTTTTTCCTTTTTTTTTTTTTGAGATGGAGTCTTGCTCTTGTCACCCAGGCTGGAGTGCAATGGCACAATCTCTGCTCGCTGTAACCTCCACCTCCCGGGCTCAAATGATTCTCTTCCTCAGCCTCCCGAGTAGCTGGGATTACAGGTGCCCACCACCATGCCTGACTGATTTTTGTATTTTTAGTAGAGATGGGGCTTCACCATGTTGGCCAGGGTGGTTTCAAACTCCTGACCTCAAATGATCCACCCGCCTCAGCCTCCCAAAGTGCTAGGATTACAGGTGTGAGCCACCGCACTTGGCTTACGTACTGCTATTTCTTATGGCATCTTAGTGGGACTTACAAATTACTGTTCTTTGCTGAGGTAAGGAAATATTGGGAAAAAAAAGAAAAAAAAAACAAAAGAAAACACAAAGGAGATATTAATAGTTTAAAACAGTTTGAAAACTTTGGGCACATTTTATTATCCTATAGTTTTATTTAGAAAGACTTATTGTCTTTCCATAATTTATTTTTAACTATGATAAAGTATATAAATTCTGTATTTTCTCCTGTATTGATGGTTATTGTCCATTTTAGTGTGCTATCTTATGGTTTCTGCTTTGTTCTATGAAGACTCTAACTTTTTAGGGATTTAATTAGACTGACTCTTAAATTATAGCACCTAATTCAAATATTTAAAACTTCTTTGGGGAAGGAAGATATTTTACCATACATGGTACTAAAGCATCTAACAGCAGTTTATGTTTTTTTTCTTTTTTCTTAAAGTTTGTGTTTTTAAGTGATGTTCTAAAATGCAAATAAAATAAGTAAAATGAGAGGAAAATAAATTTTTTTCTGTTATTCCATAATTAATAAATTTTTCTCTCATTTTAAGCTGTGTCTCACCAACCACCTATAAATTATTTCAAAATCAAATTATATGGAATCTTTACAAATGATTGCCTTAAAACTTGAATAAAACTGTTCAAATAAGGATTAGTTATAATTTCTAATAGAAATAATGTAGCACTTTGCATTATAAATAACTGAGTCATAACATACAGATATATCTATATGAACTTTAATAATTTGCCCTAATTAAAGCTATAAGCTTGGCCTTACAGACAATTTTGAGTTTTGCATGTGTTTTTTTTTTAAAGTAAGTCAAAATTATGGGTTTTTAGTTTTGCCTTATGGATATCAGCAAACTGATACTGATTAGTGCAGATTTTGTTAAAGCTGCAGAAGCTAAAGTTTTTAAGGAAAGGATTAGATAAAGGGAACCTTCAAAGATGATACTGAAACAGCTCACTTCAACAAACTGGTACTCCTTATTGATAAATGTGCTGTCTCCTGAGCTAAATCTTAGGCAAAAAAACACAATGATGACATATAGCACGTGTGAAATATATATTCTTGCCTTTTGAAAAATAGAGCGCAAAAACTTTCAACTATGTTTTGAAAGCCTTGAGTACTGTGGATAATGACAGTTTCCTGTGCATCTATACAAGCTTTTAAAATCTCAGATTCCTCATCTATAAAACAGAGATCATTACACAAAGCTTGTGGTGAGAATGAAATAAAAGAATCTTGGTAAAGCACTGGTGTCTAAAAATTCAGTAAATTATAGCCGTATTGATAATTTCTGTTGTTATTATTGGATATTATTATAGTATCATTGAAAGTGAATTGAACATATACCAGGGTACTGTGCTGGACATCAGAAATAAATTAAATATTCCAGAAGAAACAAGATCTTTTAAATAATCAGAATTCTAGGACAATAATGGATAAACTACTTCTTGAGTTATTGTATACAAGTGACCAGCAAGCCTTGTCAATTCTAGCTTCAGTTAAAGTGTGTGATTGCTGGGGTGGGTCTTGGCACTGAGGCATGAAAGGTTAGAGGAGAAGCCATTAGCTGGGACTGTGGTAAAATGGAAGCTGGGACCTTGGTCCATTGTCAGCTGGACTCTCCAGTCTTGTAGTCTTGTCTAGATTTTCAAGGGTTTTGTTTTTCAGAGTAGCATTGAGTCCTCTTGACTATTCGTATATACACACACACGTCTGTTCTTATCCATCAAGGTCTGCTCTTTGCTAGAACACAGGTGTGGAATAGACAGGGGTCTTTGAGTATACTGGTGGCTAGCTGCGTAGAGAATCATTCCTGGATATTCTAGAATCTCTGCCAGTTTCTGTCTCTGCTTTCTCCTTGAGGCCAGGATTATGAAAGTGGGCTTTTAACCAATACTTTTACGATTTTAAGTCAATTTTGTGAGCCTCTTTGGCACTCAAGTCCACCCGCCAGCACGCTGTCTGGCATCTAGTATGCAGTAACTTTGTTTCAGTAATTAATCACACTATTGATATCAGTGAGGTCACTGTTTTTCACATAAGAGCCAATTAAAAGTAATTTATTTACTAAATTTTATTTCCACTCATATGGATACATCTCAATGCAGCACCTTAAATAATTATATTATTAAAACTTAATTTGCCTGTTATTGAAAAGAAAAATATCATTGAGAAAATACACACTGCTTTTTAGCTACTGAGCAGTTTATAAACATCCAGTTTAAAAACATATTTGAAAACTTACAACGTAAACAAAACAGTCTTAGCTTATATGTTTTAGCTGACACATGTTTTCCTGGGATACTTTGTCCCAAATACCCATCTAAGTATGATACATATGTGAATTCATTTTCTTCTCGTAACAGGGAGTAGGAGATATTATCGTCACCATTTTACACCAAGGTTCAGGAGTTAGCAATTTGCCCACAGTTACACAACCCCTGAGGCTGGTTCTCAAATTTCAGTCCAGAGTTCATGTTCTTCAGTGGCCCTGCCATACTGTCTTACGTTGGCACGGTGCTTTGGCATTCAAAAAGTGCAGTTTACATGTCTGATCTCATTTCATCCTTAACATAGT
Organism: Nomascus leucogenys; assembly: GCF_006542625.1. Taxonomy (NCBI): domain Eukaryota; kingdom Metazoa; phylum Chordata; class Mammalia; order Primates; family Hylobatidae; genus Nomascus; species Nomascus leucogenys. The sequence continues at coordinate 40,782,791 of NC_044401.1, read as the reverse complement.
ATGTAGCAGCAGATGGAATTTTCAATCCACTTTACAGATGAAACAATTGAGACTCAGAGAGACAAAGTGTTCTAGTAGCAAATGTAAAATGGAATTGGGCCCAAAAGTTTTTGGTTTTATAGCTGGGTTTCTCTGGTTATGTTGAACACTCAGTGACCTGGCCACTTGTCTTTTATATCTTACTCTTGTCAGAATTGTAGAAATAGTTTCTATATTTAATTATTTTATTTACTTATTTATTGATTGTGAGACAGAGTCTCGCTCTGTCACCCAGGCTGGAGTGCAGTGGCACGATCTCGGCTCACTGCAGCCTCCACCTCCTGAGTTTAAGGGCTTCTCCAGCTTCAGCCTCCTGAGTAGCTGGGATTACAGGTGCACACCATCATGCCCGGCCAGTTTTTGTATTTTTAGTAGAGATGAAGTTTCACCTTGTTGGCCAGGCTGGTCTTGAACTCCTGACCTCAGGCGATCCACCCACCTCGGCCTCCCAAAGTGCTGGGATTACACTCGTGAGCCACGGCACCCAGCCCCTATATTTAATTATTTAATCCAACTATTAATCCTTTGTGTTATGCTTTGTGAAGGAACTTTGATGTTTCTGTTTCATAATGTTAATGAGACTGACTTTACAGGTATCCTTCATTCCAGGATAGACTAGATTTAATGATTTTCTTGGCTAGCCTTCCAGGTTTTTCCTAACAACAAAGGTCTTCCTGAGGCCAATTCATCATGTGGCTACATTGAATAAGTGAATATTTCTATTTGATGGTGACTTCGAATTTGAAAAAAAAAAAACCCACAGAACTTTTAAGTATAATCAAGATCTACTGTGTAAGAAGTATGGCCATAAGTTAATGAAAGCAACCTCCTAAGTCTCATGTGAAAGTAGTTTACCATAATGTTTGCCTTTATATGTTCTTAGTCCCTTCTTTGTTAATTTATTTTTGCTAATTACTGTGTCCTCATAATGATGTTCATTCCACAGGTAGTGCCGTCCAGTTTGCTCATCGGGGAATGTTGAATCTGTGACCTTAATTATGGATCACAGTGGAACTTCTATGAAAGTGAATGTCAGTGCTAGCCAGGGGCTGTGTTGTTTATATCACATAGGCTCAAGTGAATAAATTAGCACATAGTTCTGAAATTCAGAAGCTGATTTTAAGAACATATTGATGAACCAAAGTTGGGTCTCAATATGACTTTGTGGTTATTAGACAAACTCTTTTAATTACATAGAGTACAGAGGGTAGCTTGTTCCATCATACAGTGTTTAATATTCTCGCTCCGTGTTTGTGAACTGAAACAAAAGATAGATTGAATTGTAAACCTCACTTGACAAATGAGCACGTTTTGCTTTCTTCCTGTATTTTTCTTCTCTTGGCTTTTGTGTCCTGTGTTTTTTCCCAAGCAGTGTTATGCAAATGAACCAATTAATGGTAGATGAAATGGTCTTCCTACCTCGCTGTGTCTGTAACTAGAAGGACAACACCGTAAGTCACGTACCTATTCAGTGGGTTCTATAGGCCACTGCGAGGGTCTGATTAGCTTGACTGTGGAAGACAATCGCAGAGGCATCTGCTTGGTTAATTTTGAGAGAAAATTTACCAGATGGAGGCTGAAGATTTAAGTGATTAGAAGGTAGTAGATTGGAATACAAATTGGATTAAAAGAAATTAGATTGATATAAATCGAATTGAGTCACAACAGTTTGTGTTGTTCGTACCAAGGGCCAGTGGATTATGGGAGAAGCAGATGCTCCAATGAGATAGGAATTAATGTGGCTTTGACAGTCCATCTGCGAAGGTCTGAATATCGAGTACATCCCTAATCTCTCTCTCCATTTATCAATGCCATAATGTTAATTAGTACTTCATTCATTAAGTTACTTACAGGAGAAAAAAATCTCACCCCTATCCCCTCTCTGCTCGAGAATTTGTTATTCTGCCAAGAACTGGAAAGCTCTCTTCAGCTGAGCTAGCTACAGTTGACGGTAAGGGTAGACCTGTGTCCTTTTCCCAATGCATACAACTGCCTTTGGTATGAATGCAGAAAGCTTGAAAACATTTGCTTATGTATTTCTCTTCATAAATTTATAGTATTTGGAGGCTTACATTATTGCTTAAGCATTATTCCACTAGAAAGGAGTGGATATATTAATTGGATTATGTGATTATGTATATTTTACATTATGGTTTTTATAAGGTATTCACCGGAGTTGCCTGTTTTGTTTAATGGCTCAAGTATTTGACATTAATATTGAGTGATATTTTTCCTCCTTGAGGAGAAAAATGAGAAAAATTTTGTTCTCATGATTCTATGTGTTTATACTCACGTGCATGTGTGTTGTATGTTTGATATGTATGGGCTAGTTGATTAGATTATGGAAAATTACAGGTTACTGACATGATCATATATTTTGATATCCAGTGTTTGGCTCTGATTGTTCAATAAAAAATGTTTATTTAAATGAAATAAAATGAAAATAAACACATCATTGTAAATGCTTGTACTTATATTGGGAATTTGATTCTTTACAATCCAAGGGGCATTGACACAAGAGTCTCATTATTACGCCATTGGCCACAGCAGTGAAATTCAGCAGAAGGCAGTTCTGTCTTGGATGCCATCCAAAGGAACTGAGCCAGTGGAGATCCAAAGGTGATCTCACCTCTGAGGCAGCTTGAGAGTGTGCACTCTAAGGATAGCCATGAAGAAATGCCCCTGTGTATTCAGAACAATCAGGCAAATACAACTTCTGGAGACTAACGTGATGAGCTGGGCAAAAATGGAACATCAAATCCTGTGATGCAAGAAGCATATCATTAAAGGTTGTGCCAAGTCATTCAGAAATAATCGTGATACAGACAAGTGTGGGCTGCCTGCCAGTGTGTGAGCACGAAGAATTTCTATTTTTGTTATGTTGAAGGGAGGCAGTGGCTTGTGCAAAAGTGTGTTAAGTATTGTAACATTCTTAGTTTATTGAAGAAAATTCTATGAGCAATGAGCTCTTCAGGCAATGTGCTTAATGTAGGATGCTATATAGCTATAAATGGAGATATAGACACAGATACATATGGCTGTTCCTTATTCAGGCTGACCTGGAATTCTCCTGCATCCTCCCCAAACTCCAATGCTTGGGTGGTTTTTGTAATCACTCTTAAGATTGGCTAAAGAATCCAGTGCTTTAAAATTCCCCATACCTTCACTTCAGAAGTAGAAATAACCTGCCCTCCAGGAACCAGGACTGAAGCTGAGGTCTGTAAGAATCCAGATTCTATGCACACCAACGGCATAGGCCCTATATTTAAAAACAATGCATAGCGGATGTTTCTAATTGTATACTAATTGATATAACTTGGTCATAATAAGACACCGTTTTAAGCTATATTCCAACAAAATGTAAAAAGGAGAGGGAAAAACGCTAACAGATTAGCCTGCGAAGTATAAAGTATAAAGCAGAATCACTTGTTGTAGTGAAGAAAAATTGCTAGCATTTGTTATTGCCATTGTGATAGTGATTAAGTACCATCTAAAATAATTTAGCATTCAGAGGTCACTCCTGGTTCCTGTTTTGACACTTCAGTTTTCAGCCTAGTTGTCAGTTGTCTAATTGGTGGTGCTTGTCTTGTTCATTAAGAAACATCAGTACATCAAGGTGGTGCTTACTGAGCCTGGCAAAGTCATAGATTATGCTCTTATCCCTGCCTGTGTTTCTGTGACTGATCATTGGGTATTTAATACCTTTTTTAGCCCCTGTGAGGATAATTAAAGAAATTAGTTGGTTTTAAACTAATGATAACAGGGATATAACCTCCCCATTTCCTGATTGTTGATGAACTTTAGACTGTTGATATATTTCTCCTGTGAAACATACCAACAGATATGTTAATTAACAGATATATATATATATATACACACACACACACACACTCATATTTACAATGTCTTTCAGGGTTTGGTACATTTGATTCAAATGCTACATAGTATACACACAGTAGTGTATTGTATGTACACTCTAGTATGTACAAATGTACTTGTGATGAGTGAATGTGTATTCATGCTACTACACTTAAAACATTTTTTTTTTTTGGCTAATCTCACAAGGAATGTCCAGAGATTAAATTAAGGCCCCTATTTAATAGGAGATTCTTTAAAAAATGTATACAGTATTTAAATGTACTCACACCAAATGGAAAAAAAATCAGCCAGATTATATCAATGCCTCCATCATCATTTCGGGATTCATATCTGAAGCAGTTGGCCCATGGACCTGATTTCAATATGGGCAGTTTACATACATATGTCAGGCGCAAACTACCTCGATGAAACAGAGAACTCTGCATCTCTTTTTTCCCCCCTGCAGTCAGTGTATTTTTTCAAATTTTCAGTAAACTCAAAAAATGAGAAACACAGCCAAGTTCTAGTATAGTAAGTGATGTTCTGGCACCTTTGACTGTAAATCAGTGTCACAAAGACCTCATGGCAGCCTGAGTAAATTCTCTCCAAATAAACGCTGAGCCCCAGCATGGAGGTTCAGAGTTTTATACTTCATCGTAAGACTCATGAGGCAAAATAATTCTGGATGCATGAGATGGACTTAGGGAAGTCCCAGTTTATAAGTCAATTTGATGAATAAGTAGATTTCTTCTGGCCAAGGGAGTATAAAAATTTAGAAAACCCCATAAAAGTTTGAGATTTGCCTGGCCAACCTACTTTGTGTTTGTTTGAAGAAAAGCAATCACTAACTGTTCCAAAATCCATGTGCATTTTTTTCTAGGAATGGAGTGATGAGGAAAGGGAAAGAACATATCTGGAAGAGAGAAACGATGAGGCATTTAGAATAATGATAGTGTGAAATTATGTCGGGAGAGACAGATGGTGACTGTGGAACTGAGAGGCAGTTAGTTCCAGACACAAACCTGGAGAAAGAAGGAAGAATCTACAGAAATATATGCCCACGTGATTATGATAGAAATGGAAGAGTTAAACCCCACCACCGGGATTGTGAGCATTAGGGACCTGGAGAAAGATGGAGTTATGTCAGGAAGGAGAGATGATGAAATATGAGACAAGGAGAGAGGTGAGGGTTTCATTCTGAGATAGATGGACCTTGAGCTGATTACTGAGCATTCAGATGGACACTCGAACAAAGCCTAGAGCGTTCCTTAGCTGCAGATACTAAACTCACATTTGGCTATTGTTGTCATAGAGATAATACCTGAACACCACGAGAGGGAATGAATTCTCTGTGGAATGAGTGAATTATCTTCATTGAAGAGAAGAGTAGACATCTAAGGCATACATACCTTGGGAGGTGTTAACTATTGGGTCAGAAATTATTAGACAATTCAAACTTCTAGTTCACTAGTTTACGTAAAACTCAAATTTTTTTTCTGTTATTTATAATGGAAATTCATAACAAAAGTAACCAGTAATAATGTTCTTTTAAAAAAAATTTCAACAGCAGTGAGCGCATCACTAAAACACTAAAATTCAGTTATTATTGCCTCATTTTGAAAGTGGGAAAAATTACATGGAATATTAGGCAAACATCATTATACTCTTAACATTTGTATACTTTTCATTTTCTTCCAGATTTGCAGTTGCTGGTTGTTTATAAGATCCAACTTATCAGAGTTTGATATATTGAATATTTGATGGTAAAGGCAACTTCCTACATTTTAAAAATGCCACCCTGTTCGAAGCTATCATTGTTCTTGTGTTTCAAAAAACTTATCACTTGACATTTTTATACCTCTGCCTGTCAGCATTTTTCTTTCCTTTTAGCATAATCCAGAAAAATTCTGTGTTCCACTCTTGTGCTTTGTGACAAGAAAGCATTGCATTTCGAGAGTGGCTGGCTGGAGGTTAATTCCATGTCCGCATGGTAATAACCTGGGAAACCTGGGGATGATCAGTTTCATTTGATCCCTCCTCTGATAAGGCTTCAAAGTAAATGGGCTGAGTGGAAAACAACATTATTCCATAACTTTTCTAGAAGCTGCAGATGTTTTTTGAGAGACTCAAGGAATTCAGACTCATATATTTTAGTGAAACATAATTCAAGCAGAAAAAGATCATTTGAAAACGTTTATAGCACTCACATTTGCTGCTCTTCTCCATTCAGCAGAAAAATAAGCTCTTTTTTTCTCTGTGCACACAGAATCTTTTAACTGAAAACTACACTCAGTATTCGTGTTGCAGCAGTGATGTTATCTGCTGGTCATTTTGCTCTGAAACAGAAGACATCTCCTGAAAGGAAATTTAAAGTTTTATTAAATCGGTCACTAAAAAGGCATTCGTAGATATCATAAATAGACACAAATGAAGAGAAAGTAGATCCCCAAATGAAAAGTATCCTGATCATTAAAGTAACTTATATCTTTATCTACTAAAGTAACTCAAGTTTGCAATCTAAATGTAACCACTTTGCATAGCCTTACTACATTTGTCACTTCAAAATTGTTACGATTGGCCAAATACAACTGGAGAAAATATTAAAGATGTAAATTTATACTTATTATTTTAATACATTGCATAAAGTGAAGGCAAAATACAAACTCCAAATTTTCTATAAGATTCTATAATTTTGTAAACAGAGCTTATTCCAAATTTTAGAGCTATTTGCAACTGATAAAGCATAGCCTCTTTTTCAAGCTATTTTATGTCACAAATCTTATCTAAGGTGTTTTTGGTGGAGTAAAGACTTAACAATTTAGGTGTATATCCTGCAAATACCCCTGAAGAAATATGATGCTGTCACTTCTGTTCAGTTTGGTCAACTGTGAAAATCCATTCATTCTCAGTATGGTACAAAGACAGAGCCATAAGCCCGAGTTGTATTTGGATACCTTTATAAGCCTCCTTTGTTTCCAAGATACAAACTTTAGGAAAGATTTCCAAAAGCCATTGTACAGTATTAAGCCAACTCGGTTATGGCCATTTCCAGCATCCAAGAGGAAACCTTTCTTTTCATCTTTGGGATCACTCTACTCACTTTTGACTTGGGCCTTTTGTTTAAAGATACACAATTTCATAAAGGTGTCATTTAGAAATTTCTAGGAAAAGTTACTGCTTTTAAAGGACGAGAATGATTTTGTTTTGACCATCTCTTGAAACTACTGGTAAAAGTCCATTTCAGATAATATTCTGATAATATTCCCATTCCTGTCATGTCATTTAAGTCATGTTGTTGTACCCTCAATAAAGTTTATTTAATATCCTTTAGTTCTCTCTAAACTTATAATGGAAAAGCAACCAAAAAAATAAATAGATGCTTCCTATGCATTAATCATGGAGTCATTCCAAGATTTTTATAATGAAAAATAAACAGTGTTGGTATATATTTCAGTAAAATAGTTTAGAGGGACACAGAGTTATTAGGCATCAACATTTGCTTTAAAAAGGCCATATCTTATAGATTGTGGTTCATTGTTTTTAAGGGGGTTACAGACTCCTTTGAGTTTAGAGACAGAGGTGATACTAATAAAAGAGTTATACATTATAATAATGCTTATGCTAGTAGGGAACATTTATTAAGTGCTCGCTGTGTACTCAGCACATGGAAAAATCTCATTCAATCTTCTCAGCAATGTTATTCGACTGATACTGCTGTGTTTTATAGATAGGGAAACAAGATGCAGAGAAGGTAAGACATTTGCCTGAGTTCACACTTCTTTTCAAAATTTGAACAAGAGAAATTTCAAGTCAGTCCTCTTACTGACAGATGATTTATATTAACTACCAAAAATATACTTTATCATTTCTTAAAAAGGAACATGCACGTATCTGCACAAAATTTTGCATCCATTGCCTGGGGTACCATCCCTTACCTCCATTCCACATAAACCAATCCATGATTTATGAATCACATTTTTACAAATAATGGAGTAATGCAATGAGATTTGCATCTTAGGCCAAGTTCTGTAGTAGATGAATGTTGATTAGAAATGAACAAGCCTAAAATCAGTCATTATGTGCATCCCTTGGACATGATGCAACTAACGCATTTGGCGCTTGAAAGCTATAATTTTTTTGGTCGTGATTTAGCCATTATTCCTTTAAGAAACTATTGGATTGTAATCTTATTTTCCATCTGTCTTTTAAAAATCCTTTATATACTTATATAGCAAAAGAAGTTTGTCTGAAATTTCAAGTAGGATCATTGAATCTCAATTTAACTTTATTATGAAATATTTTGGGGTACAGGAAAATTTATCAAGAGTTCCTGACAAATGTATTAACTAAGTATTTAACAAAGCTTAGCACAGGCATGCGTAAAATGTCATTGCTGGTGTGAATGGTGTTTTTTAGACATCGACACTGGGTCTTTTGGCATCTTCAGTTACTAAGATTAATGCTACTGCTGCAGAATTTTCGGAATATAGAAATAGAAGGAAATATAATAGAAGGTCAAAATGATATCACTCCATTCAGAGTTTATTTAAGTAGAATCCCCTTTTCTGGAGACAGACTCAATAGTCTTCATTAAATAAATGCCAATGGTTCTTAGAAAATTAAACATTATTAGACAATTTAATGATTTTTGAGATTGTTTCATTGCATCACTTTTTGTAAAGCCAAATGTAATTTCAAACCACATCAGAATATTATAAATGTGATAATAAGAAGCCAGATTTTAAAGCTGTCTTCCTGGAATAGGGATTGTTTTTGTCGTTGTAAGGTAAATCTGCATAAGCCATGAAAACCTCTGATTGGGCAGTAAATCACACTTTAAAGAATACCTTCAACCATGTAAGATGTAGCAAATTGATTTGAAATAGCAGTGGATGAATATCCAGGTTAATACATTGGCTCCTCACTGAATTGTTGGAAATGAATTTATAAAGTAGAAGAGTAATTTGTTATTTCTCAAGAGGAAAATCGCCCCTAACAGTTTTCTAGAAACCTTCACATTAGGAGTTTCAAAATTTATCTTCGATATTATATATACGTGTGTGTGTGTGTGTGTGTGTATATACACACATATATACATATATCTGTATGTACATATACATATGTGTGTATGTGTATACGTGTATATATACATATATGTATGTATTCATGGAGCCATAGGAATGTTGTATATACACACACACACATATATAGATGCACACATATATATACACACACACATAAATAAGAATATATATATTTCTATTTGTATATTCATATATATATTCTTATTTGTCCACCTTTGGTTTGATAGCCTTCAGCTTCTGACTCTAACTTACACAAACCAAGCCTGCGCTCCCCACGGGTGCTGAGGCCCTACCTGTCACTGGGGCCCACTTGCTCAGTCAGTGGCTCAATTTTGGTGTGGGCAGCCAGAAAATTGAATAGCATTTTAAAAATGTGATTAAGACTTAGCTGATAAAGGCACTGAATAACATGCGGTAGTGGAGGAGAAAAACAGGGGAAAAGTGTCCTAATTTTCATATTTTTGGCAATTTCTGTTAATGCTAGATAAGTAAAGACCTGAAATACAATTGTGAAATTCAGTTTGAAAGTTTTATGAATCTGTATTACTTACCTTCACCTGAAAGATCAACTCATTCACCCTAATTAAGGAAGGAAATTTTAAAGATCTTTGCTGAATGCTGAAGGTTTTATTTTACATAATTAATGACATATCTATTTATTTGTTACATTTTATTTTAAGTTCTGGGATACATATGCAGAATGTACAGGTTTGTTACATAGGTAAATGTGTGCCGTGGTGATTTGCTGCACCTGTCAATCCATCACTTAGGTATTAACCCCGTAAGCATTAGCTATTTATTCTGATGCTATCACTCCACACACTGCCCCCGACAGACCCCAGCGTGTGGACATATTTATTTTTAAGATACCTATCCAATATAGCCAGTTAGTCTTTGGTTAAAATGATTTGTAGAGTGATGCATTTACTGACAATGTGGACAAATTTTATAGAAATTTAGAAATAAATTTCTAAGCTATGTTTTCAGTCTTTTAAATCATTGTTAACTTTTGGAGGGTTTTCTAAGAATTCATGTGATATCCATTGCTTTTGACAGCAGATACAAGACCTACAAAGGCCAACTTTTGTAATCTATACATTTATCAAAAGTATGAACAGTAATCTAAAGTGTGTATTTTTAAAAATATGTACCGTGTGTTCATAAATTTAAACTGCTACTCATTATGCTTTCTTTTAGGTATGTCTGTTAAGATATCATTAATGTGACAGCCATAAAGAGTGTGATCGTGCTACAGAACAATGAGACTGTAGCAATTTACTCTTCCACTTACCAATTTTGGGATGAATAAATAGTACAGAAAACCAGTTTAGGTAATTGCTTAAGGTGATATAACTATATATTCGTCCAGATAAAAAGCCAAACAAAAAACAACTGAAATCTAGTGCTTGGGATTTTCTAATAATATTTTAGACTTCTAAAATTTGGGTGAGAAGAAGAGGTGATAGAGAAGAAAATGTCATCCTGAAAACAGAGCTTGGACCCACAGCTAAGACAAGTGTATCCTTCTAGTTTTGGTTGTTGAGAAAGAAACTGCAGTTCTTTAGTACTCCATTTTTCCTCCTCATCTATGAAATAAGGGCTTCTAAAATGACCTCTGATAGCTTAATCTTCTGTTTTCTGGATCTGGAAAGCGAGGTCACAGAGATATTGCAGGGTGCTGTTTTGTACAACTGGAAACTTTCAGAATCGAGGCTGCCTGTTGAGTTTGACAAACCTCTATCCTTATCAGTTCCCTTTCACACTATCAGCCCTTTAGTTTTAGGACACTGAAAAGTTATTTTGAAATTTTCTAAAAAATAGGTAGTATTTTTAGGTCTCAATTTTGATTTTGTTTCAAATTTAGACTTATTAACATGGCACTGCTGTGCTTCCAGAAGGAATAGTAATCTTATAAATTTATTTAGGCCAATGGCAAATTAGGAAACCCCCTGAGAGAGTTTTAGTAAAGTTCAAATGGATAAAATGGCCTTCGTGTTTTCCAAATATTGACCTTCTCACCATATCCTACCACATCATTGGACTGCTAGAAAAAAAAAAAGTTATCTCATAATAATTTTCTATTCCCTCCTCCCTCATAAACAAAGTAAGCTGGAATTTAATCATCATGAAGAATTCAAGGATGAAAAAGTTGTTATGGACAGACTTGATGGATTGATGGAATGATTCATTAATTCCATTTCATTGCAAATTACCTTAGCTCACTAATCAATGTAGATAGCATTTGCAGTGGCAATGAGATATGTTTCTTTCAGTGAAGGAAATTTTGAATTGGATATATTTTTGACTAACGATAAATAGTAACAACTAATTCTTTGGAAATCTACTGTAAAGCTATCAGCCTGGTCCAGCTAAAATGTATCAAACAATAAAACATTAATGTCAGAATCATCCTCAGCAAAGATAAGCTATTGTCAATGGGATTATAGAGTTTTATGGGCTAAATTTTGGAAATAAATTTTGGAGTTGGAGTATTTGTCATGGTTTGCAGGAGGAGAAAAAATATTACACACAATACTTACTACCCATCCTGGTGATCCATATATATGATTTATTTTAATCTTCTAAACCACCCTTTTTTTTTTTTTTTTTTTTTGAGACAGAGTCTTGCTCCCTTCCCCAGGCTGGAGTGCAGTGGCGCAATCTCGGCTCACTGCAAGCTCCGCCTCCCGGGTTCAAGCGATTCTCCTGCCTCAGCCTCCCGAGTAGCTGGGACTACAGGCACCCACCACCATGCCCGGATATTTTTTTTTGTATTTTTAGTAGAGACGAGGTTTCACCGTGTTAGCCAGGATGGTCTCGATCTCCTAACCTTGTGATCCACCCGCCTCGGCCTCCCAAAGTGCTGGGATTACAGGCGTGAGCCACAGCGCCCAGCCTAAACCACTCTTTATAGCATTGATGTCCTGATCTACCTGTTACAAATGAGGCATGGATGTTAACTGATCAATAACCTGTGTTCTTTATTTGTACCACACTGCCTCCTTCCTGTTGTGCTGTGTCAGGGAACCTTCACCTTCTCGTGTAGTGCTACTGTATCTCTCATATCAGCAGGTGGCTATGATCACATTCAGAATTGAAGTAATCCTGGAGAATCTTCCTAGGTTAATTCCATTTATATCATTTTGGGGATCAATATTTTGTTAAAACAGGCATAGTTATGGCTAGAACATACTGTTACATACTTTTTTTTTTTTTTTTGAGACAGGGTCTCGCTCTGTGGCCCAGGCTGGAGTGCAGTGGCGCGATCTCGGCTCACTGCAAGCTCCGCCTCCCGGGTTCACCCAATTCTGCCTCAGCCTCCCGAGTAGCTGGGACTACAGGCGCTGCCACCATGCCCGGCTAATTTTTTGTATTTTTAGTACAGACGGGGTTTCACCGAGTTAGCCAGGATGGTCTCGATCTCCTGACCTCGTGATCCGCCCGCCTTGGCCTATACATTTTTAAGAGAGAAAAATGAGCACAGCACAGAAATTTTGCTGGAGGAAGTATATTTCACACTCTATCCCTAATTTGCCAAGAATTTCTTCTGCCCTCAGAAAAAATTGGAACACTTTGAAATACATTGCTTGACTTGTGGAGGGACTAATAGTTGATAGGGATCTCCAGTTTGTAAAAGAAAAATAAAACTTGGTTCAAGGAAATACTATACTCCAACTCAATGAGGCAGAAACATTTACTCTATAACACATGAAATGAAACCAACAGGTATTCTAGGTGCATTTTCATCTTTTATTATACACGTGATTGAAATCTCTTCCTGAAAACAAATGTTCTCTGGCACTCACTGCGAATGAGTGGTTACTGACTAAAGAAAACTAAACTTAACTATATTCATGAATTATAATTTATACATCACCTTCAAAAATTTGAAGTGCTAATATACCACTCAATTTTGTAAAATATCAAATATTTTATCAAAAATCATTACAAAATCATTGAGAGTCTCTGAGAAGCAGAAATAATCCATTATGCAAATTAAGGTGCTTAGAACATTATCCACAGATGCATCTGCATCTGGCTGACGAACTTGATAATGCTGTGGAATGCTACATCTAGCCAGGTCTAAGTGTGTGATCTTCTGGTAAGCATGGAAAAAATGCAGCTTCTTGGAACCTTTCACTGATAATTTCTGATGCACCTTGCTCATTATGGAGACTAAGAATCTGGTGGCCAGGTAAGGTGGCTCATGCCTGTAATCCCAGCACTTCTGGAAGCCGAAGCAGGAGGCTCACTTGAGGCCAGGGGTTCGAGACCATCCTGGCCAATATGACTAAAATCCGTCTCTACTAATAATACAGAAAATTAGCCAGGTGTGGTGGTGCGTGCCTGTGGTCCCAGCTACACAGGAGTCTGAGGCACGAGAATCGCTTCAACCTGGGAGACGGAGGTTGCAGTGAGCCAAGATCGTACCACTGCCCTCCAGCTTGAGCGACAGAGTGAGTCTCTGTCTCAAAATAAATAAATAAATAAAATAAAATAAATAAAAAGAATCTGTATTTTAAAGAAATATCTTAGTGCTCACTTTGGCAGCACATATGTATACCAAAATTGGAGCAATACAGAGAAGATTAGCATGGTCCCTGGGCCAGGATGACATGCAAATTCATGAAGCATTAGAAAAAAAAAAAATCCCACGTGATTCTAATGCAGGCAGTCTGAGAATCAGGCTTTGAAAAACGAGAAAAATGTTTTCTGCTGAAATTATGACTAGTGACATTCATGTGATACATTTTATTGAAGTCAACCTTAGAAGAGGGCTTTGGAATTAGCCTAGATGCCATGTGCATTCTTTACTTGGTCCTCCATTCATTTCTAAAGAAGCCTGGCGCATTTTGGATTAAAGGTCATGAGTTCTCATTCTGCTTCTCCTATCTATTCTTACGGACAATTTACATGACAATTTCACAACTTACTTTCTTGGACAGTAAAAATAAACATTTGGATGTTCATCTTTAGGACCCTCTGGCCAATTTTTGTTATCGTTCTCATTATAAAAGAGAGAAGGAATGTATATATATGTTTATATATTATTAATATATATTATTTTAATTAAATATATATTTTATTTATATTATAATATATTATATATAAAAATTTATATATAATATACTAATATAATAATATATAATATATATAAATTTATGTATATTTTAATAAAACATATTATTTTAATTAAAACTTGACTGATTGCCCAATTAATAATTGAGATATAAAAAGATGCCAGACATGATATCAGCCACAAACAAAATTAGAATTGTAGATGGTTATTTTCATACATCACTTCGCATATCTGTTCAAATAGGAGTCTTTGAATAAGTTCTCATTATATGGGCAATAATAACATTGCTGTCAAACTAATTTTCATTTGAAATCTGTAGAAGAGATATTTATAAACTTATTTATAAAATAAATTTAAATTAAAAATGAACTTTGTAATGGAAAATGATAATCAGGGACTCTTGAGCAGGGTGGGCAAACCTTAGTAAATATTTCAAGCTTCACAGGCTGTGTAAGTTTTCTTTGTTACCACTTCCTCCTCCTCATCCCCCTTCTCTTCCCTCTCCTCCTCCTCTTCTTTTAAAAACATTGTTAGCTCAGAGCCATAGAAAAACTGGTGTGAGCAGTGCTTATCAGACGGTATTGTGCATGCAAATACCTGATGAAGAGAGGGGAATCTTGTTAAAACGCAGATTCAGATTTCAGATATGTGGGTTTGGGCCTAAGAGCCTCTATTTCTAATACACCTTTCAATCATGCTTTTGTTGCTAGTTGAGGGGCCCACGCTTTAGATGTCCAAAGTGTTGAGGTTGAGCTGTTTCATGGCACTTCATGTGATGAACAACCCCCACTCCCCCTTACTGTTCTGTTCTCAGTCCCCATTGAGTTTTGCTGACAACTCAGCTTTATTTTTTGACAAATAATGGAGTTGTTTTAGCCAGTAACACAGAATACCCAGTAGTTTAGTGCTCCTTGATAATCTTAAAGGCCTAACATCTTTGGGAACATGATGAAAGCTACACCCCCCACCCCACACCACCACTACCGCCTCCCCTTTACACAATAACATTCATTTCCACACACAGTTTTAAGGAATCCAAGGACTTACGCATTGGATCCATCTTAAAGACCACTGCTATTGTTATGTAATGTCTGAATTTAAGAAAGCTCTGAATTAATCCCCATATTTTTAATAACACCATAAAACTTAGATTGTAAAGCTGTATTTTTGTATATCTATGTCTATCTAATCTATCTTTCTTTTTCTCTCTCTATCTATCTGGCTGGTGAGACCTTTAAAGTTCACTTTATGTCCTAATTATCTATTGCAGGCCTGATGATTTCATTAGAACCTAAAATTATAAATGAAGAAAATAACATTAACTGTTGTTAGGAGTGAGCACAAATTGTTACACACCTTTTATTAAACTTGTTCACAGTGCTCTTTTATCAATTTTTAAAAAATTGCTTGAGATATAATTCATATTCCACAAAATTCACCCAAAGTGTACAATGTAATAATCTTTATTACATTCACAGAGTAATGCAACCATCACTATAATTAATTTTAGAATATTTTCATCATCCCTAAAGAAATCCCATCCCCATTGGCAGTACTTGCCCAGACCCCCTTCATTCCCCACTTCCATACCCCAGCCCTAGGCAAGCATTAATCTACATTCTATGTCCATGGATTTTCCTTCTCTGGACATGTCATATAAATGGAATCGCACAATATGTCGTCCATTGCAACTAGCTTCTTTCACTTACATTTTCAAAGTTCATCTATGTTGTAGCATGTATTATTAATACTTCATTTTTAAGGCTGAATAATATTCCATTATATGGATATGGCACATTTTATTTATCCATTCATCATGGATATTTATGTTGTTGATTCTTTCTTTGTTATCGATTCAGTTGGTAGACATTTGGGTTGTTTCTACTTTTTTGACTGTTGTGAATTATACTGCTATGTATATTCATGAGTAAGTTTTGTGTGTATGTATGATTTCATTTTGGGGTGATATAGATCTAGGAGTGAAATTGCTGGGTCTACATGTTTGACATTTTGAGGAACTTCCAGATTGTTTTCCAAAGTGACTGTACGATTTAATTCACACTAGCAATGGATGAGGCTTTCAGATTTTCCAACCCTTGACAATACTTGTTATTTTACATTGCTTTGATTATATACATCCTAGTGGGTGTGAAGTGTATTTCATTGTAGTTTTGATTTGCATTTTTCTAATAGCTAATTATGTTGAGTATCTCTTTATGTGGATATCGCTTTGTCTAACTTCTTTGTCAAATTTGTCTAACTACTTATTCTAATCCTTTGCCTATTTTAAAATTTGATTATTTATATTTTTGAGTTATGAGTTCTTTATATATTCTAGATATAAATCCATTATTAGGTATATGATTCACAGATTTTTTTTTCTGATTCTGTGGGTAGTATTCTTTCAAGCACAAGTACTTAAAAATTTTATAACATCCAGTTTATCTCTTTTTTTCTTTTGTTGTTTGTGCTTTTGGTATCATATCCAAGAAGCCATCACCTAACTCAAAATCATAAAAACTTGCCTCTATAATTTCTTGTAATCATTTTGTAGTTTTACTTTTTATATTTAGGTTGTAGATGTTCTTTGGTGTTTTTATTAAAGCGGGAGTAAAATTACTAGAAGAGTGTCTTGCTATGACAGTACTATAATCTTTATGTAACATAGTTTACATATATTGTAATGATAAATGAGTAAAATTCTTGTGCTCATTAGACATACTGGATTTTAATTTTATTGCTAAATAGCTATTTTTTTCACTTTTTCTTTTATAAATCAATTATTTTATATTTTATTTAATAAGTATTAGCATATTTCAGGTCTTATTCAGCCCTTTTCCAGGCCTACTGCCTAATAAGTTAGGGCACAAGTTGATATAGTAAATAGCACCCTAGTAGTATGGATGATTTACTTGCTTACTTTTAATAATAGAACAGTTTTTGCAGTAGGGAGAATGTAGGTCACTGTTAATAGGGAGATTCATGGAGAACAAAGAGGCTATCTAAACAGATGATTGTAACCTACTATATGCCTGTTACATGAAAAGTGACATAAAACTCTTGATGTATTTTAAGATCAGAGTCTACGGCTATGTATCCAGACCTTTACATTGAGAATATGTTTCTGATTTGCAAGCTACTTCTATTCAGCCACTCATATTTAAACACTTTGGGGTCTTTCTTGATTATGAATTTAAAAATTCATTGTTACTTTTGTATTCTGTAAATTCCTCATTGCTTTAAGACCCAGTACTCACGATCTATAAGCTTTATTATTGTGATGTGTACTGTAATTACCTATCTAGATGCTTTGGATCTCTTTAGTTTTTTTTAAAAGTTCTGACCTGTGAACCATAATTTGCTTTAGATTTCTAACACTTGTAATGTATACATTCTTTTTTGGTCTCATGTGATTAAAAAAATAGTCAGCAACTTTTAAGAGTTAATCCTCTTCAGAAAAATAAAGTTCATTTAAGACTAAATTAAATTCCTTTTAATACATTAAAATATGTATTTTCAATTAATATTGAGGGTGAACTGAGGTAACATTGACAAGTAAATATTACTGCTATCTGTTGAAGAGAAATGTGCTCATATTAGGTGATTGGTTGGAAAGTCTTATATAAGAGCGAACTTTTAAGAAGTGCTTATCTATATAATCATTATGTCCCCATATATGGTGATTCCCCTCAGCATCTCCTTTTTATTTACTTGGAGCAGCTGGTAGAATATTTTCATGAATAATGGTAATTGACACCATATAAATGAAAAATATTTAAAATAACACATTATGCAAAAATTTGATTGTAAAATATCAACAGATCCTTCTCTTCCTATTTCTTTTCTTTTTCTTTTTTTTTTTTTTTTGAGATGGAGTTTTACTCTTGTCACTCAGGCTGGAGTGCAGTGGCACGATCTTGGCTCACTGCAACCTCTGCTTCCCGGGTTTTCTCCTGCCTCAGCCTCCCAAGTAGCTGGGATTATAGGCATCTACCACCACGCCTGGCTAAGGTTTTACATTTTTAGTAGATATGAGGTTTCGCCATGTTGGGCAGGCTGGTCTCGAACTCCTAACCTCAGGTGATCCACCCGCCTTGGTCTCCCAAAATGCTGGGATTACAGGTGTGAGCCATGGTGCCCGGCCTCTCTTCTGATTTCTTATGCCGCTTATGGCCCCACTTTTATTGCATTCACAGGGAAGTCACTGGTACGATCTCTCTTTCTTTGTACTGTGTATGGTGATATACCAAATTCTGTCAAGCATTTTGATGTGATGTATTTTTCCTTCTTCTTTTCTACCTAAACCATCATTTCCCAAGATCAGGTTCTTTTTATTTTTCTCTTGAACTATTTAAGTAAATCGCAACTGTCTTCGTGTCTCCATTGCTAATCCCTTATTGATGATACAGACTAAAAGTATCTTTCAATTGTACTGATAGTCATGTCACTGCCCCCTTAAAAATCTGTGAGCCGGGTAAAAGAATAGTCACACTCTGGAACCTGGTACAAAGCCTTGTCTCAGGCTCCACGACTGCCTTAAACCTTTTCCTGCCGTATCAGCTTCCTTCCTGATTAGGAAATGTACCATGCATGTGACTCTCATTTCCTTGTCCTTTTGCTGATGGTATCTCTTGGCGTGATGCTTTTTTCTTTTAGTTGTCATTTTTCATTCTTTACAGCTGAATCTAAATGTAATTTTTTTGGGAGGAAGAGATCTCTTATTATGCTTAATTTAGGGTTAACTCTTAACTTTTTTTTCTTTCTGCCTATAGTACATTTCTTATATACCTCTATGCAGCGTATTGCATTTTAACATACGGATTTGTACTTGAGCTCTTCAGTCAAACACACCTGAGTTCAAAATCCTGCCTCTACTGCTTGCCTCATCTACATTTCTGGGCAAATGACATCATTTCCTAAGCTTTTGCCTCATCTATTAAATGCAGATAATATTTGTACATAGTTTACAGGTCTCTTTTTGTGTTAGTCTGATAACACGTTGGCAGCACATTAAATGATATCTATGTGTGGTCTTCTAGGTGCTTGCCAACGTGGCTTTCTTCCCCAGTGTATAATAAGCAATCTGAGGACAGGAAACTAGTCTTACTCATCTTAGTACCCATGCTGATCCCAGAAGAACAAGAAAGGCTCTTGTTCTCTTTTACTTTTGCTTGTCGTGATTCATGGAACACATTAAACCTAACTCCTTTGAGTTAACATATTAATTTATTGGTATCGCCCCATTCTACAAAGGAGTTGAGATGACTTATGAGATGCATACACAAAAAGAAACATAAAATAATGTTCAATTGGATAATCGAAAAGTTTAATTTTCCCATCAGGAACCTAAGTGAAACCGAAGGTTTAGATAAGGAAATGTTAAAGCTTGTCTTTATTCTGTCATGTTTTGTAGGATCGCGTCTTCGCCAGGAAGACTTTCCCCCGCGGATTGTGGAGCATCCTTCCGATGTCATCGTCTCTAAGGGAGAGCCCACGACTCTAAACTGTAAGGCGGAGGGCCGGCCAACGCCCACCATTGAGTGGTACAAGGATGGGGAGCGAGTGGAGACTGACAAGGACGATCCCCGGTCCCACAGGATGCTTCTGCCCAGCGGATCCTTATTCTTCTTGCGCATCGTGCATGGGCGCAGAAGTAAACCTGATGAAGGAAGCTACGTTTGTGTTGCGAGGAACTATCTTGGTGAAGCAGTGAGTCGAAATGCATCTCTGGAAGTGGCATGTAAGTGAACATAATGAACCTCATATGCACATTTACTTTTATTTATTTCAAATAAGTTTTGATGTGTTCCCGTGGACGCTAAAACCTAAAGAATCAGTCAACACACTGCATAATTTTACTTGGTCTTCTTCAGAGAAGTCTGGTCAAGATAATATCAAGCCAGAGTGTTGCAGCAAATTTGTTTATATGAAATCAAAATGGCCAATATGTTATTATAAGAAAGCAGGCCTGGTGCGGTGACTCAACGGCTGTAGTCCCAGCCCTTTGGGAGGCCGAGGCGGGCGGATCACGAGGTCAGGAGATCGAGACCATCCTGGCTAACACGGTGAAACCCCGTCTCTACTAAAAATACGAAAAATTAGCCGGGCGTGGTGGCGGCGCCTGTAGTCCCAGCTACCCGGGAGGCTGAGGCAGGAGAGTGGCGTGAACCCGGGAGGCGGAGCTTGCAGTGAGCCGAGATCGCGCCACTGCACTCCAGCCTGGGCGACAGAGCCAGACTCCGTCTCAAAAAAAAAAAAAGAAAAAAAGCCAACAATTATGCCTTAAAATTTTTGCACTCTTCAGCTTCCTTGTTGTCATATACATCTTCAAAGATAAGAGAATTGGGAGATTTCAGGATGCTGGAATCTTATGTATATAGCTATATATATTTTCTCCTAAATAATAGCTCATGGGCTCATGTCTTTCTTTTGGTAAACAAAATTGTACTTTTTTTTTCTTTTTTCTTTTTTTTTTTTTTGAGACAGTCACTGTCACCCAGGCTGGAGTGCAATGGCGCGATCTCTGCTCACCGCAACCTCTGCCTCTCGGGCTTAAGTGATTCTCCTGTCTCAGCCTCCCAAGTAGCTGGGATTACAGGCACTGCGCCCAGCTAATTTTTGTATTTTTAGTAGAGACGGGGTTTCACCGTGTTGCCCAGGCTGGTCTTGAACTCCTGACCTCAGGGGATCCACTCGCCTACAATTTCTTATGCAGCTATTCCAATGAAGTTTTTCGTTCTCAGGCATCTGCTTCTGATTTACAGTTTCTGCTAAGAAACCTGGAACCCATGGATGCTGGAAATGTTTAACTCCAATAGGAAAAGACTAGGAGAATCCTAAGATCCATATTTTTTATTTTTTGTGAAGTGCCTTGAGATATGAGCATTAGGACTTTAGCTAACAATGGGATTTTGTACTGCCACCAAATAGTTTTATTTTTATAAAATGATACTTCAAAAAGCCCTTAAATTAAATGCAATTTGAAATACACAAAAATTCAAGATGCAAATATCCATACCTGTTCCATTTTTATTTTGAAATATCTAATTTGGAAACTTTTCAAACATATTGAAATACTTCAATACCAAATTTTATTGATTTTTTCCCCCAACAGACCCTTTTATGGTGAATATGACTGGCATTATTCTCCCATTTTCAAGATAAAGAAAATGATGCCCAAAAAGTTTAGGTGGCCAAGATTCAGACAATAAATTAATGGGGATGCTAGACCAGGTCCTGAATCTTCTAGTTTTTATTTTTAGGGAATTGTGTCATATTTGAAGAAACACTCTAAATGAAATCTGGTCTATTTTAAATATATAAAAATTAAGAAATTTTAATTTTTCATTTTAAAAATTTTATCTACTCAGCAGCAAATAATGTGTTTAAATCCTTAACAAAATTTTACTTTTCAAAATTTAAGTATATAAAAATTGACCAGTCGTTTTATTGTTTCATCTAAAAGAATTGCTTTCTTTTCTAATTGCATCATTAATAATGAATCAAACTGTTTTAGTGGGAATATTTTAAACCATGATTTTTTGTGTGTGTGTAATGTGACAGTAATTTTTTTTATTTTGAAATAAGTGAGCTTTAAGAAATGCTTGAATTACTCATGACCTAGAGAGGAAAACAAGAAGGCTTGCAAATTGGATTATGGAGTGAATAAAATTCCTTTTTCTAATGCCATGTCAACAGTTCATTCCATTTGAGGCATCGCAAGGTCAAATAATATTCATTTATATGTTGCTCATCTCTTTCCATTAGCTCATCAGTCTTCTATCTTTCCTTATGTATTTCATAAAACATATTAATATGGAAATTTGGGTCAAAGCATTGTGATTTTTCAGTACTTATTGGTAACTAATGTGTATTTTTATAAAATGACAGGAACAGCTGTAGAGGAACAACTTCAGATTCTGTTAAATTGGCCTTCATATTTTAGAAAACAACGTAAATACTCACTGTGGTACATTCACTTAGTTTATTAACAGAAGGCGGATATCCACTGAAAGAGGTGTTAAGGAATAGCAATGAAGACACATTCCAATGTAGTCTCAAAGAGCTCACATTCTAGTTGGGATGACAAACATGTAAATAAAGAGTTACTATAATAAATTAAATAGACAAACAATAAAGCCTATTATAAAGACATGTAAAAAATACGATGTAAATCTGGAGGGAAGATATTTAATTCTTCCTAGATAGGTAAGTTTAAGAAATTATTCTAAGAGGAAACATTATTTTAGCTGTGATTTAAGGTCATGTAAGAATGTCCCAGGTGGAAATTGAAGTGAAAGACCATCCTGGTAGGAAGAATGGAAGCTTAAATGAACACTGTGTATTCGGAGAACTGCCAGGTGTCTGGATATGAGGTTGAGAGCAGAGTAAATTGGAAAGGTAAGCATGTGCTGAATCAAAATCTAAGCTACTTTGTTATGAGAAAAGAGAATCTTTGAAAGAGAATTGAAGATTGCACTAAAGGTATGATGATTGAAGTCAGAGAGGCGTTAAGTAGCTGTCAAATAATTCAGAAAAGAGTTGATGCTAGATTCTGAACTGAACATAGTAGTGGAGATTGAAAGGAGGAAACAGCTTGAAACATATTTAGGAATTATAAACTATGTGGCATTATCAATTTGGAGAAGTAGAGGATGATTACTAGATTTGTTTTGTTTTGTTTTTTGGCTAAGTAACTGGGTATATAGTGCTACCATCCACAGAGGTGAAGGGTAGGTACAGGAGGAATAACTCTAGGGAACAGAACAGTATGGTAAACTTTAGCGGTATTGTTTGACATACCAATGAAATAGTAAGCTTAACATATCTCAAGTTGCATTAAAGAAACAGCTTCTGGAGTTGAGGGGAGAGGTCTTTCCGAGATAGGTGTTGAAGCCACGGAAGTATATAGAAGTAGATGTGATTTCCAGGCAGGCTGTGTTCAGGGAGCATTTAATAAGGGCTGAGTCCAATTCCATTGCTTAGAACAGTAATATTTAGTGGTGGTCAAGGCAAGAAATGCTCATGCAAAAGGATCAGGCTCAGGAGAGGCATCAGAGTGATAGAATATGGGCAGTGAAGTGGCAGGAATAATCAAGGAATACTTTAAAAAATACTAAAAGTGGGGCCGGGTGTGATGGTTCACACCTGTAATCCCAGCACTTTGGGAGGCCCAGGTGGGTGGATCACTTGAGGCCAGGAGTTTGAGACCAGCCTGGGCAACATGGTGAAACCCCGACTCTACTAAAAATACAAAACTTAGCCAGGTGTGGTGGCTGGCGCCTGTAATCCCAGCTACTCAGGAGGCTGAGGCAGGAGAATCACTTGAACCTGGGAGGCAGAGGTGGCAGTGAGCTGGGATTGTGCCACTGCACTCCAGACTGGGCGACAGAGTGAGACTGTATCTCAAACAAACAAACAAACCACAAGAGTACTAAAAGTGGTTGACACGACGCAAATCCCAAATGATGGTCAAATAAACAGTACCTGTGGGCTCCAGTGATGGGGACAGAGTACAACAGCTGAAGAGTGAGTAGTGGTGGGATGGAAGTAGCACATGCTGCCGGTTCTTCCCTAGAATGCAGCTCTGAATGGAGCATGGAGAATTAGAGCAGGGTACCTCAACCTCTGCATTACTGACACTTGGGATCAGAAAATTATTTAGTGGGGGTGGGGGGGGTGGGGGGGTTGTGCTGGGCATTGTAACATGTTTAGACATACCTCTGGCGGTTGTTCACAAGGTGCCCATGGGATCCTCCCTAGCCCTGTTGAGACAAACACTATGTCTCCAGACATTGGAAATACTCCCCAGGAGAGAAAGTCAGTTGAGAACCACTGACCTACATGTACCTAAGTAGTCAAGAGTGTATTGATATGTAGGACATAAACATGTCACAACTTTTATTATAAAATGATTATTGATAAAAAATAAGGATTTTTTTTTTACTATTTTTGCTTCACATTAGTTGTCATTTTTAATTTCAAAAATGTTTGGATTGTACTATGATACGAAATGTGGGATTTTATTGATAACCATCTGTCTTGACTGGTTTTTTGGAAGTGAGCCAGTTCTTTACTATACTGCATTCATTTTGATATTTGTTTGTTTTCCTTTAATACATGCTTCAGCTTTATGTTCTGGAACAATACAACAGGGGGAAAAAATTGAGGACCAATCATTGCAATGAATCACCTTAAATTTGCTTTTATTTTTTTCTTAGTTTGCAAAAAAAATAGCTATCCAGAAAATGTTTTTTGAGTCACTTGACCTCAAAAATAATCTCTGGGCAAAAAATGTTTTTTAAATAGTTAGAAAACAGTTGCAGAGTTAATAAGCAAGAGGCCTACGTAAAAGCTAATACGTAGTTTTCCAGTGGGACCACCAAGAGAGCCATGGTGTAGCTGGTGCAGATAAAGTTTCAGTTCTGAACACTGGTGCTCCCTGTTGATGGAGCATAAGGAGCACAGGGGGTCCTCACAGAGACTGTAGCTGCCTGTGATGCAGCCTGAGTCAGTGGCAGCCTCTAGAGATGGCAGCTGTAGCCCCAGGTGGCAAATATGTGACAGCAACTTGATCTATCGACCAGGGTAAGAGGGTGTTCTGGCCTAAATGAAAATTCATGAAAAATTGATGAAGTCCCCAGATTATTTTTTCCGTTTCCTTTTCTCAGCACTGTGCCAGTGCAGAGAGTAGAGATTAAATGAGGTGCTGAATGCTTTAGTGGCAAGGAGGTTGTGGTTCAAAGGTCAGGGGTCACATAGAAACCAATCTTTTTTTTTTTTCTTTTTTCTTACTGCTGAAGCAAAACACAAGAAACTTTTCAGATTAGCTGTGATTTACCTTTGCTTTGATAAATAAAATGACTACATGTTCAAAAGTTGGCTTTTGATGCAGTTACAAGAGAGAACAGATGTGATTCATAATTCAAATGTGGAACTGGAAATAGATTGAATTCCATGACTTCAGGATGATTTTTTTTCTTTTTCTTTTATTTTTTGTCTTTTGTATCAAGACTCATGCTGTATGAAAGTCATTTAGAGAAGGAAAAGGTCTTGCATTATTTATAGGTCACAGATTGTGAGAACAGCAAAGCTGTGGAGCCCTGTCCAAACATAATGCTCCTGTTTGCTTTAAACCAAAATTTAAATTGATGGTTTATCTGTACAAAGAAGAGAGGTTACAGAAGTAGACTGACTTTAGTATGAGAGGGCACAGGTGGCACTGAAAATGAAGACAAGGTAAATACCTTCCTTAATCTCCTCAAGTTAATAAATATGTACATTTTTGTTTTTTATTTTATTTTGGCTGTAAATGAATCTTATCTAGGCAAAATACCTTTACACATCATAAAGACACAAGATAAATTAAATTGCAAAAAGGCCAATTCATAGAGAGCTTTTTAAAAAAATGCTTAATTGAGATATATTTAACATACCATATCCTTTACTCATTTAATATATGCAAGCAATGCTTTTGGTGTATTCACAGGGTTATGCAATGAACACTATAATCAAAGTTAGAACATTTTCATCAATCCTAAAATAAACTCCATACCCATTAGAACTCAGTTCCCATTCCTGCACCCTCTCACCCCAGCCCTAAGTAAATGCTAATCTACTTTCTATAGCTATACATTTGCCTCTTCTGGACATTTCATATGTTGGAATCATACAGTATATTGTCTTGTGTGACTATAATAGCATCTTTTCCTTAGCATTAATGTTTTCAAGGATCCTGTTTGTTTAGCATGTATCAGTACTTTATTCTTTATTATTGCTCAATAATATTTCATGGCATCAACATACCACTTTTTATTTATCCATTCATCGTATGATAGACATTTGCATTACTCCCACTTTTTATCTGCTATGAACAATGTTGCCATGGAAATTTTTGTACACATTTCTGTGTGCACATACGGTTTCATTTGGGTATTCTCTTAAGTTTATGCCTAAGAGTAGAATTGTCGAGTCATATGGTAACTCTGTTTAACTTTTTGAGGAATTTATATGTAATTATTATTAAGTATAGATTAAATGATATTTACTGGTGCATTGAAGTAACTGTATCCAACTCCCCTCTCAGTATGAAACACAGTCATAAAACATTTCTACTGTTTAATCAATATTGTTGTATGGCTGTTATGTTAGATTTTCTGTGTTGTGAGTCCATAATTTCAGGTAAGATACAATTATTTAAAAATATAGAACAATTAACCATATGGAAACAACGGATGGCCACAAAGTTCCTAATAAATCGTTGTGTAACTTCTACTAGACTGTTTTCACTTTGGTCCCAATTAAGTTGGATAATCTTACTGTTTGAGTCTTCACTTCATTTTTTGTTCTGTTTGTATTTGTTCTGAAAGCTGGCAGTTTGTCTTCTCAGAAGCTGACATTACCTTTCCTGAGAATAACTGGCAGTACTTTCTTGTTCTCAGGTTACTTTCTCTTCCAAATACACTGAGGTTTTTTCTTTTACTTGTCAGGTTCAGACTAAGAAATTAATGAGCGATTATACTAGAAGTCAGTTAAGTAAGTCTAAGAGTGGGAAAACAAAGAACTATTATTATTCTGTATCTTTCCTAAAACCAAGAAGCATACAAACAAATATATCAACTTAAATGCAAACTTCGTGGCGATGAGTTGGGCTGGAACTAATATTTACAGGTGAGGATCAAAAAGAATATAGGAGCAACTTTTGTTTTTTGTAATTTTCTCCATTTGCATTTCTAAAAATGTCAGGTGAGATTTCAGATATTTTTGGTGGTGATGGTGGGTGGTAGGGGAGGAGGGTACTTACACAACTGAAAAATGCTCCCTAGCTCAAGGTACTTCACGGGATAATGCGAATGTATTATTTTGGCTGTTTTGTGAGTGTGCCTTTTAATTTTGCCATACTCCATCAAATACTTTCAAATGTAGTCTCTCCTTTGATCTTCACAAATGAAGGTGTGAAATTGCTACACCTGGGGAACATGTTTGAATTTGTGATATATTTAAGTATGTCTAATGCTGTGTTTTGATACGAGGTTTATTTCTGTTGATTGAATTAACTGTATTCAAACTCTCTCCCAACAAGTCTCAAGTTGCCATTCACTGACAATTAGCCTGAATTAACTCTGACTCCTGGGAAAGCACATAAATGAAGTGAAGTCATTGTGTCCTCTACTTTTCAAAAGTTTATTCCCATAAACAGTATAATTCTAAGTATGATCCTGAGGTCTGCAGTCATGTAGATCCTATCCATAAAATGACAAGGAAACACATTCATAGTGATACTAAGAGTTAAGGAGACAAAATACGTTGAGGTCCGCTCTGGTTTTCGATCCCAGAAACACTTTTTATATAAAGTTAAGAAAGATAATTTAGGATTTTAAATTTATTTCTTACTATAATTTTTTTTTTTTTTTTTTTTTTTTTTTTGAGATGGAGTCTCGCTCAGTCACCCAGACTGGAGTGCAGTGGTGCGATCTCAGTTCACTGCAGCCTCTGCCTCCCAGGTTTGAGTGATTCTCCCACCATGGCCTCCGAAGTAGCTGAGACTACAGGCAGGTGCCACCAAACCAGGCTAATTTTTGTATTTTTAGTAGAGATGGGATTTTGCCATGTTGCCCAGGCTGGTCTTGAACTCTCTTGGCCTCAAGCAATCCTCTCGCATTGGCCTCCCAAAGTGCTGGGATTACAGGTGTGAGCCACCGCACCCGGCCTCTTACTATAAATTTTTAATTTATTAAATTTCAACTGGTGTGTAGATGCAAGTTGATTTTACTGAAAATGTATGTAGGTTGACATTATGCTTAGGAAATATAATTTCGTGCAGTAACTCATATGCTTTTCTCCCAGGATTTGTGTTTCGGTGGAATACAGATTTCCAATTTCCCTTCTTTAGATCGAATTTGTTTCTGATAATTATAATATACATCTTTTAATTCTGAAACACCCCCAACAAGGTTTCTATAATTACTTAAGGAAGGTTACACTTCTTTTAAGCATGAGTCAGTATATATGATAAGGCCTTTACAGAAGTATAGAAGTAAAAACAATAGGTGAAGTTTTGTTTAACTCTGTAAGTTTTTGCTTTATAGATGTTTCTAACAGTCTATGATTTAGCTGCTAAGGGATGAGGTTCGATAGTATTAAAATATTCTCCCTACCATATACCATTAGAATTGATTTTTCCTCTTAGGAGATTTTCAAAAGCAATTCTCAACCACCCATTTCTGAATTAAAAATACTTATACATTTTTGTCAATTAGATATTCATCCACTTTTTGTCACTGTCTCCCAAAAAATACTCTATGAAAGCATTACTGAGCCCCAGGTTGGGATGTTTCTGTGAACTATTGGAAGTTTTCTAGCATAGTCCTCCTTTGTCTGCTAAGACCTCAGTAGTTTAATATCTCTGGATGTCTTAGTCTGTTCAAGCTACTACAAGAAAATACCATAAATTGGGTAGCTTTTTAGGACAATAAATTTATTTCTCATAGTTCTGGAGCCTATAAGCCTGAGCTCAGAGAGCCAGCATGGTTGGGTTTTGTGAGGCCCCACCTCCTGGTTCATAGATGGTGTCCTCACAAGGTGAAAAGGCACTAATCCCATTTAGAAGAGCTCTGTCTCATGACCTAATCATCGTCCAAAGGCACCACCTTCAATAACATCACCTTGAGGAATAAGATTTTAACATATGAATTTTGGGGGGATATAAACATTCCGACCACAGCTCTGGCCTTTGGAGAGACTTCAAGCAAGGGTTGTAAGAGAGGCAGGTGTTTGGATGCAATGACAGACAGGGCCTGGAAGCAGCTTAAATTAACACCCGAGTAGAGAAAAGGCTCTTCTTTCTCACCGATATTGGCAGCCCTACACATTTGTCGGTTCCTCATCTGAGGAGTTAACCAACTGCGAATTAAAAATAATTTTTAAAAACTAACAAAAATATACCAACAAGAAATATTACAAATCATGTGGTATAGCATCTGTTTGCATATCATTTACATAGTATTAGGTATTATAAGTAATCAAGAGATGATTTAATATATACAGGAAGATATGTGGCTATATGCAAATACTATGCCATTTTATAAAATGGACTTGAGCATTCAATGGTTTTGGTATCTTCAGGGGTCTTGAGACCAGTCTCCTGGATACCAAAGGACAAAGGTGCCTCTTTCTGAGAGTCAGGCCATTTCCTAGTTACGCAAGTATAAAGGCAGTCATCACATTTTTTTGTGTGTGATTATCTAACATTTAAGTCTGAACCAAGATTTTGGAATAAACGTTACAGTATCTATACATGGAAATGAAATGTACTATTTTTTCCATAACATGAGGTATATTTGATATAAACCATTTTATATAAATCTGCCTGCCTCATTTTCTTTCTTCTTGCTTTCTTTGTTTATTCAAATTGGACAAGTACATTATACATATATATGTGTGTGCGCATATAAACATACATATATTTTTTTCCTTAACATGAGGTATATTTGATATAAATCATTTTATATAAATTCACCTGCCTTATTTTCCTTCTTGCTTGCTTATTCATATTGAATGAGTATATTATACATATATGTGTGTATCCATGTTTATATATATGCATACATACACATATGCATATATATATGTATATATGATGTGATATTAGAGATGTGATCCCACTCACTGTGTTGCCTAGGCTGGTCTGGAACTCCTGGCCTTATGTGACTGTCCCCCCACCTTGGCCTCCCAAAGTGCTGGGATTACAAGTATGAGCCATCAGGGTCAGAGAATACTTTCTCTTAAATCAATTTTTAAACATCTTGGCTGGGCGCGGTGGCTCACGCCTGTAATCCCAGCACTTTGGGAGGCCGAGGTGGATGGATCACGAGGTCAGGAGATCGAGACCAGCCTGGCTAACACTGTGAAACCCCGTCTCTACTAAAAAATACAAAAAATTATCCGGGCGTGGTGGCGGGCGCCTGTAGTCCCAGCTATTCGGGAGGCTGAGGCAGGAGAATGGCATGAACCCGGGAGGTGGAGCCTGCAGTGAGCAGAGATCACGCCACTGCACTCCAGCCTGGCTGACAGAGCAAGACTCCGTCTCAAAAAAAAAAAAAAAAAAAAAAAATAGAGTAAAACGGGTTTAAGAGCACGTTGGTGGTGCTGGGCTGTATATGAGGAGTCTGAGTCGCCTCAGGTGGCAGTGAACATTCCACCCTAGTGATGTAGGGTAGGGGCCTTCAGACAGGGCATACTGCAGGATTGAGAAGGGGCCATAAGTTGCTTCTAGGTGAATCTGAATGACAGATGGACTTAGAAAACTGGAAAGAAGTATAAAAGCAAAACCCTGAGGTTGTGCTTGGCCAGACTTCGAGCACAAATAATACATTAGCTTAATTGGGGAGTCAATGTAGGGTAGTAGAGGGAGATCATTTAAATAGCGAGGTAGAAATTAGTAATGACTAAACGAATTGATGAGCTTTCATGTTATCCTAGAACCCAAGGGAGCCCTCTTTGATGTGGGCGTGTTATTTGGAAGTGAGGTATAAAAGGAGACATGATAAACACAGTGTGGGGTAGATGGGAGCCTAAGAGTGTGGAGGGAGGAGATCTACTATATGTTCAGATATAGTAGGATGAGGGTTAAGTTGATTAATTAAGTTCAGAATAGGAAAAGAGGAGATAAAATGTTAAAAAAAAGGTTGATAGAAATTTAAAAAATGCATCTGTAGTTTAAGGGAAGATTTAAATTTAGTTTGCTAGAGTTTTGTACAGTACCTTCTACTGGTCGGTACTCACCTAGGTGTTAGGATACAGATACTTAGAACAAGCTTTGTTCAGTGGGTACAGAGTTTCAGTTGGCAAGATGAAAAAGTTCTAGAGATCTGTTACACAACAATGTGAATATACTTAACACTACTGAACTGTACACTTAAAAATGGCTAAGATGGTATATTTTATGTTATGCATTTTTTGCCACAATTAAAACATGAAAATATTAACAGAACAAATAAACCACCACCACAACAAAAACCAAGGCATGGCTCTTGCCATCAAAGAACCTTCAATAGGATGGTCTAGAATGTGGTAAGTGTGAGAGTGACGGAGGAGGAGCTGCTCTGCTGTGAAATACGGAGGAGAAGGAGGCTGACTCTGCAAGAGAATGTGAAACAGGTGAAATGATTTTGCTAGGGAGAAAATAATTAATAATAATTTCTGGTGCTTGCTAAGGGCCAGGCTTATTTCTGTGTTTCACACTTATGGCTGATTCAGTTCTCAAAACAAATCTAAAATTTGGGTACTATTACTTTCTCTCTATTGTATTTGAGGTACACAGAAAAGAGAGTTGGGATTCAAACGCTGGCAGCCTATGTCTCAAGCCTGCTTTCTTAATTACTATGCTAAGCATCTTCACTGATTTACTTGAACAAGCAAACAAAATCATTTGACACTTAAAAGAGTCATTAGCATTTTTTTAGGTATTTTACCCAGAAACAGTTATTCAATTGTATAAATACAATGATGACCCCTGGAATAGGTGAAGTCCAAGAGTAGCATTTTGGTGCAACAATTCTGTGATTCCTGGGATATGACAGAAAGAAACAACAGAAAGAGTAATCTTTTCTATTTTTTTATTTAGTTACGTATTGACATTTGAGAGCTCATTAGTTTATTCAAGTAATTTGATTTTCTCTGTACAGTTCCTAGTTGTCAAATATTAGTATCAAGAAAATCCATCACTTTCAGTTCTTATTGACATGTTTGCAGGCCAAAGCAGCTTGGAGATTAAGAATCCAATTTATAAGACAAGTCATCTATCATTGAATATCCAAAGATAACTTGACTAAGTTTTATAGAAAAAGAAATATGATAATAGCAATGATATCTTACTACTTTAGGATACTTTCTGGAGTTTTTTGAGTCATTAACATTTATATGCATTATTTCATTGCTATGTGTATTTGTAGACATTTGCTGACTTCGATAGTTTCTAAGTTCAATACATAGTATCATTAACATTGGTCTATTTGACTTTCAAATTACTCTTTTTATTTTTTTATATTTAAAAATGAGTCAAAGGAGGAAGCATAGCCTTTTCAACCAGTGATGCTGGTGGAATTAAATATCCATAGGCAAAAATATAAATAAACAGAACCTTGACTTAAACCTTACAAATTATGCAAAAATTAATGTAAAATGGATCATGCAGTTAAATGTAAGGCATGACTATATATATATAAAAATACGTGAATGTAAATATAAGTGTGTATATATATATATACATATATATATATAGAGAGAGAGAGAGAGAGACAAGGTCTCACTCTGTTACTCAGGCTGGAGTGCAGTGGTGTGATCACAGCACACTGCAGCCTTGACTTCCCAGACTCAAGTGATCCTTCCGCCTCAGCTTTCCCAGTAGCTTGTGCTACAGGCATGCGTCACCAAGCCCAGCCAATTTTTGTACTTTTCATAGAGACGGGGTTTCGCTCTCTTGCCCAGACTGTTCTCAAACTTTTGAGCTCAAGTTATCCAACTGCCTTGGTCTCCCAAAGTGCTGGGACTACAGGTGTGAACCATTGCGCCTGACTTAAAACTACAAAATGTTTAAAAAATAACAAAGGAGAAAATCCTTTGTGTCTAGAATTTGGTGAAGAGTAAAGCATTAACCAAAAGATAAAATTAATAAATTTGACTTTATTAAAATTAAAACTTTAATTCTCTTAAAGATCTTGTTTATGGAAAAAAAAAAAGGCAAGCTACATACAGGGAGAACATACTTGCAAACCACGTATCTGAAAAAAGCGTATCTAGAATTTATGAAGATATATCAAAATTCAACATTAAATAAAACTAATAATCTGACATCTTTTTTATTTTAAAATAAATATACACAGGAAGTATGTCTGCTACTAGAGACACTAGTAGTATCTCTCTTAGTTCCTGTGAATCTATACTTATTACAAAATAAAATATTAAAAATTAGTCATCAAGCTATCTTAAGTAGACAATAATATACATAAAAATGAATTTGGAACTGAATAGTTCTTTGGAAAGCTTTTGAATGTTTGTTTTTCTTAAATATTGATGAATTCATATTTTTAAGTGTCCACGATCTGTTAAAAATCTTATTCAAATTCATGTATTTACTGTTTTAAATTTATAAATTTAACTTGTGATACATTCTATGTACAGTTTCATGAATTTATCTTCATATCTTTGATTTTTGTTCCATCATGATTTTTTAGTTTAAGGATAGATTTTATTTCATTTTCTTTTTTAGGGGAAGGGAAAGAAAAGAGAGGAATGTTTGTTCATGGGAGTTTGGCAAGAATGCCCAAAACATGACTTAATGAGTAGAGTGCATTATGTAGCTGGCAAGAAGTCCCTACTTTAAACTAGGTTAATAAAGAGATGCAATTCATCTTGACTCTTTGCTGCTAAAATTATGCGTGGATTATTGTGAATATTTCTAAGTATCTGTTTAAATTCACCATTACAACTGAAATGTCACTAACGGAGAAAGACTGGCTGGGCGCGGGGGCTCACGCCTGTAATCTCAGCACTTTGGGAGGCCGAGGTGGGCGGGTCGCTTGAGCCCAGGCGTTCAAGATCAGCCTGGGCAGCATGGTCATACCCCATCTCTACAAAAAAATACAGTAATTAGCCGGCTGTAGTGGTGTGCACCTGTAGTCCCAGCTAGTCGGGAAGAACCCAGGAGGCAGAGGTTGCAATGAGCCGAGATCGCGCCACCGTCGCATTCCAGCCTGGGTGACAGAGCGAGACTGGTCTCAAAAAAAAAAAAGGGAAAGATCAAGGATATTTTGGGGGGTGGAGGGGGGACGCGGGGGCCGGAGTCTCACCTTGACGACCAGGCTGGAGTGAGGTGGCGCGATATCGGCTCACTGCAACCTCCACCTCGCGGATTCAAGCGACTCACCTGCCTCAGCCTCATGAGTAGCTGGGTTTATAGGCGCCCGCCACCACGCCTGGCTAATTTTTGTGTTTTTAGTGGAGACGGGGTTTCGCCAGGTTAGCCAGGCTGGTTTCGAACTCCTGATGTCGGCTGATCCGCCCGCCTCGGCCTCCCAAAGTGCTGGGATTACAGGCATGAGCCAGCGCGCCCTGCCGAGAAAGATCAAGGATTTAAGACTATGTCACAAGAAGGAAAAGCTAAAGGAATAGGAATTATTGATCCAGGAGCATTAAAGACATCAGTAGATCCTATCGTTCCTACCCGGCACATCAAGAACTATTCTCCCAAAGAGAGAATACATTTATTCTATTTAACCTTAAGAAAGAAAAGGATCAGTGGATAAAAATGTCAGCTTTTGCCTCGGTGTGATTATGCTATACATGCTCTTTCCTGGGATCTTAAGGAACTGTGGGCCAACAAAAACAACATAACCTAATAAACCTAAATCATAAAGAAACCTAAAAAGTTGCATAAAATATGTTTTGATATAGCTTTGCCTTACGTTTTTCCTCAAAGGAAAACTGAATCTCCAGGATAATGAAACAAGGTAACAAGACAGCTCGGATGCACTTTCAGTTGCGAAATAATTCTCAGCACTTTCCTGTACACAAGGAATTCAATAAAGTAGAAATAATTTTCTTAAATTTAGCATCATCACTGTTTTGAAAAGTCCTTGAAAAAATCCCATTTGTGCGTACATCTTACACATCTTATTTCAAAATCCATTGAGATCGTAAGCAATTAAATCAATTGCATTTTGTAGGCCAACCCCTCATTTGTAACATATAATTCCCCAGGACCCACATGTCCAGATTCAAGAGCAGCTTGATAGAAGGACTGATTTATTTTTATTTTCTTCCTGAGTCTGCGTTGAATATTCTTAAAAGAAGGAGGAAAATGCTGTGTTTAATATTCATACAGGATTTTCTATTAAAAGCAGCTTCTCTCAAAAGCCTGTTGTTAAGAAGGACTACCTCTAAAGGGGTCAACTTGTGAAATCCTTCCTAAGTACTTATTTGGTTCTTGGGGATTGATGGATAAGCTGATGGAGTCTAATCTTCAAATGTGTATGTCATTAATAGAGATGTAAGAATCTCAATTTGCTTTGTCTTTTCCTTTCCTGACACATTATAAGGAAAAGCTTTACTAATGAAGTACCCAATGGTAATAACCCATTAGATGCTAGAATCTCTCTTTGTATCAGATGACATGCAAATGAACTGTTCTATTTCTGTGGAGAAAGAGAGACAAGGAGTGGTTTAGTTAATCATACTTGAGGACTGCATGGTTGTCTTCTGGGAAATATTATCATGATTCATTCTTATTTAAGGGTCCTCACCCTATGCATAAGAAAATCTCCATTCGTTCCATTTGGGTTTGATGTTAATTATAGGGGCATTAATGGAAGCTTTCTCAAAAGAAATGAATATAGGATCAAATCAGAAAATAATAAGGCAACCTTTGGATGAATCAGGTCATGATAGAGCTATACATGTAGAAGCTGGCAGGTTGGAGGAACTTTAGAGATCCTCACTCCCTTTGTTGTTTAGATATAGAAACTGAGTCCTGGAGGAGTGAAATGACTTAATTGAAGTCCCAGCTGATGAGAGGCAGGCATGAGATGACAAACGAAGTAGCCTCTTTCATCAGGCAGCAATGTAGAGAAAAGATAATTCTGGGAATTTAAGAGACCATGTTCTGACCATTTTCTACTATTAACTACTCCTGTGATTTGGGGCAAACCTTTTACCTTCTCTGGGTCTGTTTTCTTAAATTTGAGGTGAGACTAGACCAAGCATTTGCCCTCTGGAAAAGGGGAAATCTAAGCAAGCTCCTATAGATTAGTTTGTGATTATTATTCCAACTAAGTTCATTGGAAAAAAGATATTTCTAACGTATCATATATATTTTGTTTTCAAAATTGAAGACATCAGACTTGGATATCAAATAAATTTAGTAGCACTTTTAAACTAACCTTTTCCCTAAGCCATGAAAGGACATTTTTCTTATTCCAGAAAATGTTTTATTTTATTTTTATAGCATTTTTTTATGTGTCCTATAGTTGACAACAAGTAATTGATAATATAGCTGGTAAAATGAGGCATTTCCTTAATCTTACATGTCTTGAGAAATTAGCTGTTCATGTATCCATGTCTACACAGTTCTCGTTCACCTTGTGACCATGTAATTAGGTCATTTTTCTTTTCCAATCAGCCATTCAGGTCTAAGGCAAATGGTTTTTTGAAAGATTATGCACACCTTGTACCAGTACTTCTGGTCCCTTTAGGTTTAAAGTGTACAAGTATAGATTCCTAGTATATCAACTGAATTATTTTGTTTCTTTAAAAGAGAAAATAACTTTTTAAAAAAGCAAGAAAGTTATTTTTTTACTCATATATTTGACTTACACCTTGTATATAAAATGTTTTGTTGGGTAAAATGTATTTTATCTATTTACCAAAATATTTTCACCCAAATAGCATAATTTTATAAGTAGCAGTCATATATTAGACCAAGAACACATTTGTCCTCTCTTTGAACCCATGTTATCTGAACTACTGTAAAGATCTTTTTCCTGTGGCACTTTTATTTATTTTTTTAGAAATGTTATTTATTTTGTGTTATTATATTATTTTCCTGGTTATATGTAATATCTTTCCATCTTAGATGTGTTGGAAACTACAGAAAAGTTTTTAAAAATTACCAACAGTAATAAACATCACTTCTTCCACTGTGTTTTAATTTCATTTCTGTCAACTGTATGACTTGAATAGACAATCTGTGGAATGAATTTAGTTTTAGTACTTTAATAAAATAAAATATAAAAATATTACACATGTAAGTAAAGTAATTTAGAGAAATTGCAGAACTAGTTTTTCTATTTTTCAAAGAATATTTAGAAAGCTTAAATAATAGCTTTCACATGTACTCAGAAAATAGGAGTCATCTACATTGCAAACTTGTTTAATAAGTTCTTCCATATATGAGCATTGTGTCATCTTCAAAGTTTTCATGTAATTGGCATAGCGCTAGATATTTTATAACATCTCTGTAAAATAAGTTAAAATATTTTTCT
The DNA here is from genome assembly GCF_006542625.1 of Nomascus leucogenys. Taxonomy (NCBI): domain Eukaryota; kingdom Metazoa; phylum Chordata; class Mammalia; order Primates; family Hylobatidae; genus Nomascus; species Nomascus leucogenys. The sequence goes on along the minus strand of NC_044401.1, from coordinate 40,745,694 downwards.
GCCACAAAAAATTGTTTTTTAGCTTTCTAACTGTTGTGATATCTTTGTGAATATTAGCCCTTTCTCTACTTTATAAACCAAGTAACAAATACAATAAGCCTCACATTTTACATGGTAAAAATAAGCAGAGTCATCATTACTCCATGAACTAACCAGACTTTTATGGTCCCTTTAAAAATGTTCATCTGTTGTTTTGTTTGGGAGTTTAAAGGTAGTTTGTTCTGCATTTAAAGATACTATTTATTTCAATACACAGATACATTTGAAACTAGAAAGCAAATTTAGAACACTTTTGTATTTGTTTGTGATATCAGTCCAAGAAAAGAATTGTTTATCTTCTCCAACTAGTCTTTCTTTACCTATGCCAGTGTCCTCAGTTGGAGTGACCTTTGGAGTGGCTGATGTCTTGAGTGATGTAGTTAATGAGATCTAGCAACATCATGGCCCTGACCCCTTCGTGGCCCTGACTCCTCTCATCCATCTTCTACAAGGCTGCAAGTCGGTGTGTAGAATCAGGATTAAACAAGTGTGAATAAACAAGTTCAAGAGTTTTCTGTCAGGGCTGCCAGTGCGTGGCAGTAGCCAAGTAAGACATAGAGAACTTAATACCTGAAATACTCTTTGTGCACCTCCACGAATCCTTTTGGAGAAATCACTACTGTTTGTGGTCAGCGTAGTGCGTCTAATCTCCTCAGTTCGCTCCATTCCTGGACGGCGATGGCAGTTGGCCTTTATAATCACATAGCTGTTGGCACATTCAATGAAAGCATGGCTGATCTATCACTTACCGAACGTCACACATTGCTAAAGCTTTTATCTCATTAACTGTGATTAATGTTTGTATGGCATGGGCTTGTCATGTAACCGTTCATATTCAGCAATTGTGAATCCCTTAGTTTACTTGATGACTGAAGGGTATTTCTCGTTTCAGAAGAGAACTTTATCTTACGGGCCGAGCAGCCTTATTTGCAAGCCACCATTGTCCCGTGGCTTGAGAACTGTGTGATGTAGCCGTTCCTTGGCTCCTTCTCCATTACTGTCCTCCAGGGTGTTACTTGCCATTAAACTTGGACACTTAGAAAAAAATACAGGAAATGTAGTAGAACTTTAAGGAAGTATTTACCTGTAATTCTTTCATCTAAACATTGCTTTTCTAATATGATTTCCAATTAAGTCTGTGTTCCCAAAGTCGCATGGAAAGGGGTAGAGATGATGGATGCAGGTATTTTCTTGCCTTTGGCTGTGGTTCTTGTCTTTATCTGCGCTATGCTTGACAAGTCTTTTGCCTTAGCCCAGGGCAGCATTTGATAAGTTGACCAGTCAGTGATTAAACATTTATTTAGTTCAGTGGGTCAGAGCTATTGCGACAGATAGAAAATTACTGATGGATTATCAATTTCAGCACCTCTGACATCTGGCCTCAGTGTAGTCCATCATCTGAGGACCCATAACACATTTTCTTCAACAATAACATGCTCAGCTACCTGTGTGATCACAGAGCTGAATATCGGAAAGATTTTTTTTCAGATTTAATAAGACAAAAGTTGCAGAAATCAGATGAGTTCTGCACCTATACTTGAGAATCTAAAAGCACCCAATGGTTTATGCACAAGGCTGGAATAAGAACTGACTTGCACTGTAAATATGCTTTGTTGACTTTTGTGATATTTTTATAACATGTTTACACTTACATTTTGGATTTGATGAAATAGTTACTTGGAATTATTTTGGAAACAATGTTACATATAAAAATATTACTTGTTCCAAAATATTCTATTAAAAAATTTAAGGCATTAAAATAATGGTTTTAAATGTTTGGTCTATTACAGTGATAAAATTACCAAAATAAAACCCCAACTCAAACACCTATGATGCTAATTCTTTTAAATTATAAACGAGATGTGAAATAAGATTTGCAAAATTTTTGTGTTTATTGTTATTGCTGAATGGTTCTTTTAACCCAAGGGAGTTCTAGTAATAAAGAATAACAACCTTATTGCAAATGCTAATCTAACACAGAAATATATTCCATTTTACTAAAATATATTTCAATATAATTTTCTTCATATCTGTATTTCAAAGTTCCACGTAAATTTAAGAATAATCTTGTGATTCATTTTTCAAATGATTAAGGTTAGCAGTTTGTTTTATGGTAAGTTTATGTCTTTTAAAAACTGGTTATATTTGTTGAGAAATTAATAGATCGTGGCAGAGAACACACTGTAACTTTTATTTTGGCTTTATTCTCATTTGTAAATCTTTCATGTGATTATCCCTAAAGCTTTATACTCCATGCACCTAATGGCCTACTTTCTGATGAGCCTACATTTAATATTTATGTGTGCTGTCATAAAAATATTTGTGAAGCTAAAAATGATTCTTAATCTTCATACGATGGATTTTCACACATTCTCTTGAATTACTAAACTGATAAGAACTTAGAAATGTTACCTTTGTTCACAAAATAAGGATTGAGCTCTTTGACATTACAGTTTACATTTATTCACTAATATACCAGTGCTATGTGCCATTAAATTGATAGGCCCTTTGGAATGTCCAGCTTTTTACAATGTGATATAACGTGGCAATATTACAGGTCATTGTGGGCCATTATTTATTGTCAAAGACTTCCTGATTTGTCTTAAAATTAAGTGAGGTTTCTTCTATAGTTCTGTGGAAACCCTTAATAGTTGACTATGGTATTTAATTAACCCATCTCTCCTTTGACATCCCAGAGTTGGCTTGGAAAATGTTGGGATGAATTCTAGTCACAGGATATGCTCAGTAATTTAGACTGGGCTGAAAAAACTGCTGTGGATGTTCAAAGAAGACACAATTTAAAAAATGAAGGAGCTCAGATTAGAATATGAGTTTGATTTGGAAATTCTTTTGAGCAGTTGTAGGGAAGCCATGGTAATATTTTTCCTTAAAGATTAATCCCTCTAACAGTTAGAACACTAAACATTTATTGGTTTTAAATTCTTAAATGTGATGCCTAGCACTTATGCTTCCTCAGATGTTTTACACTGTTATTTTAAAACTGGAGGCCGGGCGCGGTGGCTCACGCTTGTAATCCCAGCACTTTGGGAGGCTGAGGCGGGCGGATCACGAGGTCAGGAGATCGAGACCACGGTGAAACCCCGTCTCTACTAAAAATACAAAAAAAAATTAGCCGGGCGTGGTGGCGGGCGCCTGTAGTCCCAGCTACTCGGAGAGGCTGAGGCAGGAGAATGGCGTGAACCCGGGAGGCGGAGCTTGCAGTGAGCCGAGATTGCGCCACTGCACTCCAGCCTGGGCGACAAAGCGAGACTCCGTCTCAAAAAAAAAAAAAAAAAAAAAACTGGAGATGCTCCCTATGTGCACTCTATTTCGCTTGATGCCCAAGTTTGCTTTTGATTTTACTGTATGCCATTGACTTCTCTCTGAATGACATGTATTTTTTCGTTTGCAATTTCTCACGATAATAAACTATACATGACTTGTCAGGAGCAGGTCAACAGATATTTTTATGTAACGCAAGCATGCAATAACAGAAAAGTTATATACAGTCACGCATTGCTTAACAACAGGGATATGTTTTCAGAAATGACACATTAGGCAATTTTTACATTGTGTGAACATCGTATCCTGAACTTACACAAACCTAGATGGTATAGTCTACTATACACCTTGACTATAACGTGTAGCCTATTGCTCCTAGGCTATAAACCTGTACAGCATGTTAGTGTACTGAATATTGTTGGAAATTTGATATGATTTGGCTCTGTGTCCCCACCCAAATGTCATCTTGAATTGTCCACGTGTGGAGGAAGGGACCTGGTGGGAGGTGATTGGATCATGGGGAGGGTTCCTTTATGTTATTCTCATGAATGATAGTGAGTGAGTTCTCATGAGATCTGATCCTTTAAAAGTGTTTAGCACTTCCCCCTCGCTCTCTCTTCTCCTGCCGCCTTGTGAAGAAGGTGCTTGCTTCTCTTTCACCTTCTGCCATGATTGTAAGTTTCCTGAGGCCTCCCCAGCCATGCAGAACAGTGAGTCAATTAAACCTCTTTTCTTTATAAATTACCCAGTCTCAGGTAGTTCTTTATAGCAGTGTGAAAACAGACTAATACAAAATTGTAATGCAATTGTAAGTATTTGTGTACCTAAACATGTGTAAGCACAGAAAAACTACAATAAAAATATAGTATTATAACCTTATGGGACTATAGTCATATGTGCAGCCTGTTGTTGTTTGAAACATCATTACATGGTGTATGGCTGTATATTATTTTAGCGTAAAGATTACATGGATCAAACCAGTAGCATGAACATTTGTTCTTCCATCAAAATTAATCAACTTAGAAGAAAATATTTATGAATGTCACTTGATATGGGTCAAAGTTTCTTTAGATAAAGAAGCACGGAAGTAAAATCTCCGGATGCTTTCACATAGAAACGGATTTTATCTGTTACCTCACAGGGAAACTGAGAAATTAAGCAAAGTAATGCATATGAAAGTACATCACAAACTATAAAGAGCTGTAACAATGCAAAGTATTTTAATGCTGTGTGAGTTTTTTGGTACAGACCAAGAAAGAAAGAAAATACATAGCTATCCATTTTTAGAGGCTCTGGACTGGCAGTCTAAGAGTTGTGGTTTTATGGAATTCACATTGACATGTAATGATTTTTCATGTGAGCACGTTAACATTGCCCAGTTTCATATAGTAAAATGTAATTCAGAAAGACACTAAGAACCACAATTTTAAAATACTGCCTTCCTTCTAATGTCCTTGTCATTCAAATGTCCTTGAAAGCATTTGAATCAGTAATTTTGAATGACTGTTATGATAGAATGTTTAATAAACCCTATTAAGCATTAATTATTTTCTTCACTTCTCTTACAATACTGAATTAGTGTTTTGAATCATCAACAACCTTGATTTCTAACTGAAATTCCATTTTGTTAGCATCATGATGACCAATAATGATTACAAGTCGGTAGAGTAACAATTATTTTAACTTGTAATAGACATTGGCATTTATTCCATGTGTCCGGCATGAACATTTGTCCTATGGACAAGGTATTTTGGAGAGATATGGCAAAGAACTAAGTCAATGATGTTGATATAGCAATCTAATAACTTTACTTTGATGACATTGGGAGAGTCTGGAAAATTATGAAGCTTCTAAAATGTGTCCTGAAGAGATTCAAAGGAAATCACATTTTTCTCCTGCTCTGGATTGATTCATACTATAATTTACCTCTCATAAAACTGATCATATGTTAATATTAAGTTAATAGTTGTAAGTTGATAGTAAAATTTTAAATGTGGAGTAGCTGCACAAAATATGGAAGAAAAGAATTTGCTTTTATTCTGTGAATTTAAGATTAGCCTGACATCGTTATGCTAATTTTAGCAGTTGCAAAGATAGAATTCATTGGCATAGCTGGAATTACAGTGATAGGAGTTGGCTTTGAAGAAAAATCAACTTTGCCACCTATTGCCTTGTCTGTATGTGGAATAGTATACACTTTAGCTAAGTTTGAATGCAGACTTAAATAAAAACCAAAAACTAAAAGATAAGAAAAAGCAATTGAGCAGCTTTATACTGAGCAGAACAGGCAACTTAAATATGCATTGGCATTTTGAAATTGATTTACATGTAGTCAGCTTTGTTTGACATACTCCTTACCCTTAGAAACTCAAAATAATTTCTTATTGGTCAGTGTTATGGGCAAATTAATGGGGGAAATAATGCAGATGTTTTATTATTATTATTATTATTATTTTTGAGACGGAGTCTCACTTTGTCACCCAGGCTGGAGTACAGTGGCATGATCTGGGATCACTGCAACCTCTGCCTCCTGGGTTCAAGTGATTCTCCTGCCTCAGCCTCCCAAGCAACTGAGATTACAGGCGCCTGCCACCATGTGAGGCTAATTTTTGTATTTTTAGTAGAGATGGTGTTTCACCATCTTGGCCAGTCTGGTCTCAAACTCCTGATCTGAGGTGATCCACCTGCTTCAGCCTCCCAAAGTGCTGTGATTAAAGGCGTGAGCCACTGCGCCCAGCCATAGTGTTATTATACTGACTTGTATACATGCTCAGGTTTTGATATTCTTTTAAAATTCTTTCATATTCTGTCAGCGTAATCATTTTAACTACTATCCATTTCACTATGAATTCATATCAGTCCTTCATCTGTTGAAACTGAGTGAGGAATGGGATATTCTGATTTTAAAATTTTCTGCTTAATGATACCTATTACATTTTTTAATTGGCCTCTACTGGAATAGGGAAATATGATTGGATTTCACATCCAGCAATCTTACTGACCTCTCTTGGGTTCTCTGTGAAATAGTTATTTTATCTGCAAATAATGAAAATTTCTCCTATTTGAATAGAAGTCTTATTTACTTAAATAATAAATTAATTAATATTTTCTGCTTCACTAGTTAAGCCAGATTTGTTTTGTTTAAGCCACCATGCTCTGTTGAAATTTTTCTTGAAGGTATTGTTTTATATTATATATTAGTGTTGGAATTGCTTGGATGATTAAGATCTCATCAGGGTAATAATTCTAAGTGTCAGTTTTCTCTATATTATAGAATTATGAATATACTATGTTACTCTACAGTGTAAAATTCAGTTTTCATCCACATAAATTGAGCTTTAATTATGTTCTGGAAATTTTTCATACACATTTCATCTTCACTGCAAGCCACTGATATTTAGAATATTATTATTATTATTCTTTTTGAGGAAATTTAATGGCAGGGTAGATTTAAAAAAAAAATTGCCCAAAGCCTAACAGCTAGCCAGAGGGGATTTTTGAATTTTCATGTGTTAGTTCAATGACCTGGATTTTTTTTCCCACTTACCACAATATCTAGAGTGCTTAATGTAAGGAAGAATTCTCAGGATTGATCTCTTTGTGAATATAAAGTGCAACAAAACTTTCTGATTATGGGAGTTCAGAATCTTGATTTACTGAGATGTAACTCTCTTGTTCTACACAGACGAAGTAGACAACTATTTATAAACACTGAAAGGTGTGTGTGTGTTTATGTCTAAAGAGAAAGGAAGGTAGTATTAAATATTAATCTGCTCCCCAACTCTAAAAATGTAGACTCTTTGATTTGTAGTCACAAACATATTTTCTTGTTTGATTTCAAATTTCAGACTAGTGTCCCTTGCCCCTTAGGCTGCAGATGTAAATTTGTGGTCATCCTTGCAGATGTGTAAATGAGTAAGTGTTGCCCCGGCAAAGAGCTGAGGTTATAATTTAGCCGTCGCTGCCCCTTTGCTTTTGTGTGGATTAAAATAGTTAATATGTAAAGTCTTCATTAATTTTCTTATTTGGAGCATATGTAGACATCCACAAAGTTAGTTAATTTAAAATCAGATTATTACACTCATAGTAAACCCATAGAGAATGGCCACTTAAAAGGCTGAAGTCCAGTCGAACACCTTTTTTTAAAGGGATGACAACTTAAAAAATGAACCAATGATGCCTCACCTTCTCAGACCTGTTCCACATGTGGTGTTGTGGTAATATTGTGAGCACTGAAGTATTAAAACAGTTTTGTCTTGTGTTCTTTCATTCTGACGGACAATGACATAATGTCGACAAACGATCTCTGATAGATTCAAAATTAAAAGTGAATACATTGCCTCTTTTTCCTAGTTCACACTAATGGTGTTTGAGTCAACGTGCTAATTTCACTGCTTCCAACATTCAGTCCTCCCTAGTAAGTCTGGGAACAGCTTGTGAGGGGCTTTCTTTTCAGGCTACAAAGAACTGTTTGATCAAAGCCATATTACTTTGTTATTAAGGGAGAAGAATGGAGAGAAATCAGCAATAAAAGCAAAGACAAGTTTAGGATCTGAACTCTGAAAAGCAGTTTGCCAATAAAGATATTAACTCTTTATATATGATTTAATATTTTCACAACAATATTAATCAGTTGATTTTCATAAACATACATGGACTGGGAGCATTAACAATAGTAAAGGAAGAAATTTAAAGTGTTCAGTGAATTGATTTTTAGTTCTATGCCATATTATACAGTCCTATGAAGGAAGATAATAAGCTGTAAATGGAACCAGACCTTATCACCCAGGCAAATTTTTGTTTGTTAGTTTGTGTTTTTTCTGCAGCGGTTTCCAGGAAGTCAAAAGTTTTGCTTCTCTGGCTATATAATTCAAGATGATTCATCAAATTATTGCTTTTACAAAGGTGCAAAAACTTTGAGGAGTTAGAAAATAATTGAGGTTGATTATTAGAGCACTTTGGAAGTATTTTGTTCATTTATTTATTTAATCAGTGAAATAGTTCCTAGAGCTTTCTGTGAATTTAGCTTGTTTTGGTGTGTATTAAGGTGTGGCCCTTGCCTTTGACTGCTTGCACACTAATTTGAAAAATTAGACACACACATATGAAACTGGTTAACAATTCTAGAGAGTGGACAAGAAAATGATAAATGTAGGTAAGGGTAGAGGACAGCAGCTTTCATATATATATGTATCTAGATAGATATATAGATAGATATATAGATAATCTATATGTATCTAGATAGATATATAGATAATACATATCTATCTAGATACATATGTATCTACATAGATTATATATCTATATAGATAATATATATCTATATATAGGTAATCTATAATCCATATAGATAATCTATATAGATTATCTATATAGATAATCTATATAGATTATCTGTATAGAATCTATATAGATAATCTATATAGATTATCTATATAGAATCTATATAGATATGTATCTATGTAGATTATCTATATAGGTATGTATCTATATAGATATATATATCTATGTGTATATGTATCTATATAGATATATATATCTATGTGTATATATATCTATATGTACGTATATATCTATATATATCTATATATCTATATATATAGATATATAGATAGCTATATATATGTATATATACATCCATACGTATGTATACACATATATACATCTATCATTTGTTTCTTTTTGTCTCTATCATTTGTTTCACTGATAGGCACACAATATTCTTTCTTCTTAACAACGGAAAGACTGAGCAGTGAAAGAAGACAAACGCTGACCAAGCTACACATCGGCATTTATGTCAGCGTGCCTGGTCAAAGGTGTGATCTGAGTGAATCTAAACTTTTCAGCCTGAGGAAATATGAAAAAAAGTGTCTTAGATATAGAAAAAGTTTGCTTCACCATAATTATAATACTTTTTCAGTACACGTATTTACCAGTTAATTAGTGTATAATAAAGTTGTTGTGAAGTTTTCCTGAAGTATAAGTTGATTAACAGCCAGAGTGCAATTTTCAGTAATTCATATCATAAAATAAACTATATACAATTGTCATAAAAATATGGCTATGTTTAGTTCACTTCTACTTCTGAAGTACTATTAGTTGTTTCACTTATATAATTAAAGGAAAACATGTTTGCAGAGTCTAGAGCCTACAAATTCAAAACTGGTTATTATCATTTATTCAGCTTCCAGCGATTGCACACATTTGACCCTAAATGACAAAGTAAATGAAAGCCCTTTTTCAAAGTAATACAATCAGTTCAAAAAATATTGTGCTAATAAAGTTATACATTCTAATTGAAAGATTGATGGCAATCCATTTAGTTGTTACTAGGTTATTTGTGACAGACAGATGCAGAGTAACCTCATTACAGTCAGAATTGTGATGACTTGTAGCTGAGGAGAGGAATAAAGCTTTAAACCATTGTCACAGTCCCTTTCCGAAATGTATTCGAAGATGATTTAAAAGAAAATATATGACCATTAAATAAAAGTTTGAATTGGTTACCTAGGAGTATTATTATAGAAGCAATGAAGTAATCATCTTTTTGATCTATAATTGGCCTACTTAAAATTCACAAATCAGATTTACAGATTCCAATTTGTGTAAGAGAAAAGCAGTGCCAAATACTGGATTAAAAAGATTATCCCTTGTGGTTTGGCATTTTTAGTTCATATATTTAGTTGTTTTCTCTTTGATCATTAAATGTATATCGGCTTATTTTAGACGTTTCTGTCCACAATCACCAGTTCATGATAAATTATTCCGCAGTATTCATTTGTACGTTGTCCAGTAGTTTAAAGTTAGGCTTTCAGCATTAGTAGTCAAGGGAACTCTATCAACATTCTGAAGTTATGTAATTGAGAAAAAGAAGGAATATGGGTGTATATATATATATATATATATTTTTTTTTTCTTTGAAAGATGGTGAAGTCTTTGTGGGATATATTTCATGTATATTTGATTTTGAAACTTCTTTTTTTTTTTTTTTTTTGAGACTGAGTCTGGCTCTGTCACCCCGGCTGGAGTGCAGTGGTGCGATCTCGGCTCACTGTAAGCTCCACCTCCTGGGTTCACACCATTCTCCTGCCTCAGCCTCCCGAGTAGCTGGGACTACAGGTGCCTGCCACCATTCCTGGATAATTTTTTTTGTATTTTTAGTAGAGATGGGATTTCACCAAGTTAGCCAAGATGGTCTCGATCTCCTGACCTTGTGATCCGCCCGCCTCGGCCTCCCAAAGTGCTGGGATTACAGGCGTGAGCCACTGCGCCCTGCCGAAACTTCTTTTTTTCTTAGTGAATAACAAGGTAGAAATGTTGACCTACAGAAAGCTCCGCCTGCTCCTCATAGTCTTCCTACTGCAATATTTGCGTGTATCTCTAAAATTTCTTATGTTCAGGAGCACTCTTTTTTGTTTCAAATGTGACAGTCCGGTGCTATGCTTGGCACATAAAACCCGTTTTATTCTGATCACTTCTCATTTGTGGTGCAATCTCACGCACAGTTGTCCTTGCCTCTCTCCTGTCTCAGCATTTGCACTTTCTCTTACTCTTCTACATACTGAACTTTTTCTTGTGCTCCTCACTATCACCACCATGTCTTTTATTATAGATCTCTTTCACCATGAATCCTTTTATTATAGATTATTTTTCACTATGAATTCTAAAATTCTCTTACATTGACAAAAATACTTTTTGCAAGAAGACTATTTACAAACTTGAATGAAGGCTAATTCTATTTTTTTTTAAGTGAATTTCTCAAAAGAAGATTTTCATTGTGTGGTAAGTCAGTTAAATATCTATTGGGTATTTCTTATCTGCTAGTAAACTTAAAAAGGTGTTCTTTCTAAGGTAGTGTCTTTACATAAAGTTGACATTTTGTCTTTCCTAATCAGGAAAATTAAGGCCCCATTCCGTTGTAGGTTGTGTTATCAGTTAAGGCTAAAGTTTTGACTTATCCAAGCAGGTGAATTAAAAAATATGTGATAATAGAGTCTTAACCAACAGAACACCAGTCAGTTGAGAGATTGTGTGTTGAGGTGAAAGACCAAGGACTGAGGTGGGAGTGAAGGACCTTCCATTCAATCCTAGTTAGAGATCATTTACCAAAGGTTACTGACGAGCTATGTACGGCCTCAGGCAAGTTATTTAGTGTCTGAGTCACAGTTTTTCGCCTATAACGTTAATCAGCTTTGATGGTTCTAAACTTATAAGGGTGTGGTGATACTTAAATTTTAAAATTAAACATGATTTATTCATTTATGATTCATTAAGGTAGAAAATGTTTCAAAAATTATACCTACTTCTCATTTATTTAAGCAGATGATTATAGGAGGACTTCTCGATGCCAGGTGCACATCCAGGTGTTAAGGCTATGTCCGTGAATAAGCTAGAAAAAGGCCTCCTAGAGCTTGTATTCTCAGTGCAGAAACTTGAAACACACATGAATGTAAACACAGTAGTCTTTTCCTCATTGCTTTCTGGGGGTGCTACACTCTCATTAGTCATTTAGTAGAGCTCTTGGTTATCAGATCAAAAAACATGGTATATACTGTATAGTATAAGCTTTGGTACTATATATCCAGTGGGGGTTTTTGAATGTATCCCTCATGGATGAGAAGGGACTACTGTATACAAAAATAAAACTACTCAAAATTTCACTATTAACAATATGTGGATGACTAGTATTTTGCACGTTTTTGTGTGTACTGTGTTTTGCAATTTTTTTTCAGATTGCTGGTGTAGTCCATCTATTTTGCTTATTTGTATGAATTTCATAAATATTTTTCCATATTATGTTTTTCTTCACCATGATATTTAATGGTGGACCTTTCTTCCCATGTTCTGTGCTAATTTTCTTAATTCTTTGTCATTGGATATTTAGGATGTTTCTAGATTTTCAGGGTTGCATATGAATATATGAACTATGAAGAACATACTGTGATACAAATCCTTGTGCTCATCCTTGATTATTTCCTTTCAATAAATTCATACAGTAGAATTACCAGTCAGTAGAATTCATACAGTAGAATTATATGAATATGAGTATTCATATAAATTTAAACTTCCATCAAAAATATCTGAAAATTCAGGCTTACTCATTTCTTTTCCTTGGATATTTTCCTTTGCTAATATGATGGGTGAAAATATTATTGCATAATAATTTTACTTTTTATTTCTAGTGAGGCTAAAAGCTGTTGTGTGAGTATTGGCTTAATCTTTCTCTTTTTGTGAATTGCCTATTTATGTTTAAGTGTTTTCTCCTTTTGGAGTGCTCTTTTTAGAAATTTTTACAACTATCTTTTTTTCTACTAATTATTTCTTTATTTTTAGTAATAATTATTAATTATTACTAATTATGTGTCTTTATTTTTCAACTTTATTAATGTTTACTTGTCAAGTAAAACTTGTATATATTTATGGTATACAGTGGGATGTTTTGATATATGTACACATTGTGCAATGACTAAATCAAGCTATTAGCTTGGTGCAAAAGTAATTGTGGTATTGGACCATGAATTTTAAATCATTATAACTAGGCTCAAACACATCTTTATTAATCAAAATAGGAACTATTACAATCAACACATTTTTGCCAATGAGAAATAAGTTTGTTTATTCCTGTAGCATAAAAATCTGTGATCAGGATTTAACGAACTCTTGGAAAGCATTTTCTGCATTCTGCAGGTTGTGGAAGCGTTTTTCCCTGCAAAAAGTTGTCGAGATGCTTGCAGAAGTGATAGTCAGTTGGTGAGAGGACAGGTGAATATGGCAGATGAGGCAAAACTTTGTAGCCCAATTCGTTCAACTTTTGAAGTGTTGGTTGTGGAACATGAGGTTGGATATTGTTGTTGAGAAGAATTGGGCCCTTTCTGTTGACTACTGCCAGCTGCAGGCATTGCAGTTTTTGGTGCATCACATCGATTTGCTGAGCATACTTCCCAGTTGTAATGGTTTTGCTGGGTTTCATAAAGCTGTTGTAGTTCAGACCAGCAGCAGACCACCAAAGAATGACCATGACCCTTTTTTGGTGCAAGTTTGGCTTTGAGAAGTGCTTTGGAGCTTCTTCTGGGTCCCACCACTGAGCTGGTTGTCACCGGTTGTCACATAAAATCCACTTTTCATCGCACGTCACAATCAGATTGAGAAATGACTTCTTGTTGCGTAGAATGAGAGAAGACAATGCTTCAAAACAATTTGTTTTATTTTCGCTCAGCTCTTGTGGCAACCACTGTGCGAGCTCTTTCACCTTTCCAATTTGCTTCAACTGCCAAACAACCACAGAATGGTTGACATTGAGTTCTTCGGCAACTTTTCATGTAGTTGTAAGAGGGTCAGCTTCCATGATTACTCTCAGCTGGTCGTTGTCATCTTCCGATGGCTGGCCACTGCACTCCTCATCTTCAAGGCTCTCATCTCCTTTGCAAAGCTTCCTGCATCACAACTGCACTGTATGTTCATGAGCAGTTCCTGGGCCAAATGCGTGGCTGTTGTTGGGAATTGTCTCCGTTTCTTTACAACACATTTTGAACTCGAATAAGAAAGTCGCTTGCATTTGCTTTTTGTCTAACTTCATTTCCATAATCTGAAATAAATATAGAATAAATAGCAAGTAATAAGTAATTACCAAAATATAAAGTGAGAAATGTGCATTAAAATGATGTATAACATGACCACATTTATTTATGAATGCATTCCAATACCAAATGGCACATTTTAACAGTGCAAAAGCCGCAATTATGTTTGCACCAACCTAATATTTAACACAGGCATCACCTCACATACGTGTCTTGTTTAATGGTGAAAATATTTAAGATCTGAGCCATTTTCAAGTACATACATTATTATTAACTACAGTCACCATGCTTTATGGAGTTTTTATTGATATGTACTTCAATGCTTGGTATATATGTAACACATTATCCTCTTTTCATGAACCTCTGTGTGTGTGCGTAAAGGTTTTTCATTTTCTATGTAGAAAAACTTCAAAGTAATCTCCATGATTTTCTAGTGATTACTTTGAAATTGAAACATACGTGATTTTCCATCATTTATGTATGAATTATTTTGATATACTGACAGTATGGTTAGCACTATGTTGTGCAAACTTCTTTTGTTAACTAGTTAGGAAGTGAAATTTTTTTATTTCTCCCTTTTTTATCTTATTAGAGTATTAGAATTTCTTACTGCTTTTTCCTTTGATATATATTATTGGATAAGTTTGGGACACTGCCAGCCAAAAGTGAAAATGGCACTAATGGGACTGAGATGTACAGATCCAGCATATTCTTTATGTGGGTATCATTCCTACCTTTCTAATTCTAATGGCTTTGTGGAACCTTAGGCCTACACTGGATCTTTGGTTGAAAGATGCTTCCCTACACACATACACACAAACCTTTCTCTCTGAGATATGCTGAAGGCATCTGAATTTTCTTCCGTAGTATTCATATTTTAGAGCAGGCAACAAAAAACCTATGTATAGGCAGGTTCTTTTAGCCTTCAGTATCTTGCTGTTGTGTTATGTTCTAATGGCATTAAATGCTTCTAGATAAGTCTATTCTCTCCAGATTTACTCATATCTAGCATGTTTTTCATACAGATTACTTGGCTGTATCCAGGTGGCATGTAAGTTTAAGACAGCTGCATTAGTGGTTAAAGACTGCTAAGCAAAAACAAACAAGCAAACAAACAAAAATCAATAGTAAAAGGAGATTTGAGATCCTTAGGGGATATTAAACCTGCCAATAACATAAGGGGAAATATATAACCTTCAAGAATCCATAAATATGAAAAGTGAGTTGTTGATAAGCTCTAAACTCAATGAGGGTAGGAACTATGTATTTCTTTAAATTAAAAAAAATCTATAACATGTATTAAAGTGTCTAGCATAGTTATCGATGCTCCATAAAATGTGTTGAATGAGTATAGCATAGTCTCCATTCTCTTTTTATAGTTTACTTGTGAGACTAGAGAATTTAGGAAATATTCTTTTGTTTATCAGATTTGACAATTTTTAAAATAATTAAATTAATTGGAAGAAAATTACTACAACTTTCTGGTAAAGTGTTTATATACGTTTGTGAGTAGCTGTGTTGTTTTAAAAGAGTAATATTCTAAAATAGTGTCATTAAAATAGGGAAAATACATTATTAAGTTATAAAGTGAATTCATTTGAAATCAATCATTTAAAATATATTTAAATTGGATTAATTTGGGTGCATGTTTTCCTTTAGAATAGGACCTAATATATTACCATGGCTCACTCTTAAAATTATGAGAATTAAAAGAAGCTTATTATAATCTTTACCCACAGAATGCATATGATTTATTATAGGGTTGTGATTTTTATCCAACAGTCTTGTATTGAATGATGATGTTTAATAATATTGTATTACTGTATGTCAGAAGATTTATCGTAGTTTTAATTTCTCTGAGCCAAGAGACAGAGTACTTGGATGCGTTTTGGTGATTATTGACTGATAAGGAATAAAATGATCCTACATAGACCTCAGTGGTAAATGTTTTTCCAACTCTCTCTGATTAATATGGGGTTTTTTTGGTGTAATATGTCAATTTTATCAGATTTAAATTTATCATTAAAGTAGCTGGTAGTTTCAGCTCATGGAAAGGCTATTTTGTCTGAGCTATCATATTTTAAACAATATTATTGATACCGCAAGGAAGGTCCTTATGAAAAAAAGTCATTCTTGATTTCTGTTTGATCAACCAAAAATGTCTCTATAACATTAGATGAAATAAATGAAGTGTGTAACTGTAGAATTTGAAAGTTTCAACTATTGCTAATAGATGAGTAGAAGTTTCCATTCACTAAAGAGTCACTAAATCTCTTTGGGCCACTGATATTTTTTTTAAGTACAAGAGTCTTTATTCTCTAGAGTGTGAAAATGTCTACAATAATGTGAGGCACTGGAAAAATGAAGATTACTAAAGATGGAAAATAATTCATGTAAACCATGCTTGGTAAGTTTACAATATTTTTGAGTTTAATTCAACAAATATGTTTTGAACATCTTCTCCATGTTAGGCAGTGTGCTAGGTTGAAGGTTTACAGAAGTGAATATATCTTAAGACAGAGATGAGTGGAGAGGAGATGTTAATGGTTGCTTTATATGAAATAGCCAAGCATAGAAGCATGCTGTATAAATGCCCCACATACAGTTAACTACGAATAGGAACATCTAAATAACTTTTAACTTCTCGCTTCTTATAATCTTCAATACGTCTCTGTGCTTATTTATTTATATAGCAAAATGCGTAATAGGACATTGTGTGGCAATTATGATTTATAAGTACAGTGGCAAAGTTTTTTTGGGGTCATTGGGAGCAAAAAGCTGTTAGAGATTTGAAAGGCAAACACATACTATGGAATAAAAATTTTCCATTTTTTTGTCAGGTAATATTTTGAGAGGATAGTGATGAGGCCACTGGGGAGGAAGAGAGTTGAACATATGTGTGATTTTCAAGGCAGCAAAAGACTCTGGAACCCACATTTTCCCATTTCTATGAATTGCATCATGCCTTCGTTAAAATCACTGTGCTAACAATAAGATTTCACTCAGGGAAATAAAATAACAATTCCATTAAGAACTTTGAAACTATCAAAAGAAATCTTGGCATTATATTTATCAAATATTTGAAATCTATGTATAAAACAAATTATGATTAGGAAAGGAATTATGTGGATCTAAAGAACTGTGTATTTTGCAAAAGGCAAAGAAACAGCAATTTAGTACTCTGCTCTATTAAAACACATTCCGTCCTGGGATTCCTTTAGTTTTTATATTTATTCCTAATGAAAATTCACCCTGTAATTTTGCTTGGTATTTTAAAATAACATTACTGAGAAAATTGGACATATTTGGTAGTACACAGGGATAATTTCTAAAATACAACTATAAGTATTTACAAAATATAGTAATTTTTAGTATCCTACCATATTTGTCATATATGTTGGGAGAGATGTCATTTTCTTTTCTCTTTATTTTATTCAGAAGGAAATAAATCTGATGATGCTCATATATTTTCAAAATTCCAAGCAAAATTGTTCAGAAAAAGAGGTGAAAACAATTGAAGTTTATTCTGTTTTATTTCCCAAAGTTGTATCATAGAAACATAAAAACAAACTGACCAACATGGAGAAACCCTGTCTCTACTAAAAATACAAAATTAGCTGGGCATGGTGGCAGGCACCTGTAATCCCAGCTACTCGAGAGGCTGAGGCAGGAGAATCTCTTGAACCTGGGAGGCAGAGGTTGCAGTGAGCCAAGATCGCGCCATTGCACTCCAGCCTGGGCAACAAGAGTGAAACTCCAGCTCAACAACAATAACAACAACAACAACAACAAAAAAAAAAAAAAAAAAAAAGGAAAAGAAACATAAAAACAAGGATAGGTGATCTTTGTGAGAAAATGCTTAAAAGCTATTTCCACAGAGTCTTTTTGTCCTTTTTCTCCATGATAGGTAACCTTTTAAAAACCAAAATAATTAAAAAATATACCACACATTTGACTTTTTATTTTTGTAGTACTGATTTTGGTCAAAGCATTCTTGAAACATTTAAAAACACATTTGCGACTTTTAACCTACTAATCTAGTCTTCTCAGACAGCATAACAAGAATACCTTGCTTTCCAGGTATCTGGGATTATGGTACCACAAACAGGAAGGAGAAACTGAAGGATAAAGGTTAGCTTAGGATTGGGTTTTTTCAAGAAGTTTCCAGTGTTGGCACAGACACAGGCTCTGTCTATGCCCCTTTCAATTATAAACCAACAGCTCTGCCGTGAGGATATTGTGAATGTTCACATCTTTACCTGTCAACACTTCTGAAGCCCTTTCAACACCCTATGTCTCAGTCTATTCTTGATCAAAGCATGACCTGCTCACTAAAGCTTTCATAAGATAATAATTTAATAAGAAACTCCCAGCCAGAAGACAAAGGAAAAGATTGTGAAGGAGGCCACTGCTAATTTCCCTCCCTACATAATCAAATCAGTACAGCTATCCAGCCAGGACTCATAACCCTTAATAAGTCACTCTACTCGATTAAGAGAAATTGATTTTCCTCTACTGTGGATCATAGTGATTATGATAAATATGGTATCTGCCATTCACTGCGCTCCCCGGGCCCACCCCCCGTTTGCTGCCAGTGTCCATTTGTTTGCAGGACGGCAGGTAAATGAGCTAGAGAGATGACTCCGTGTCATTAACTGCAGTTGGTATCAGTGCTTTGACAGCTGTGGAATTGAGTGGTTCCATAGATCAGCCTAGAAGCCCCTCATAAGAGGCTTGTGCAGCAGTTACACCTCCTGACAACTCTACGAGCAGCCTTCAACATGCAAAACTCCTGGGTTGCGGTTTTTAATTGGAAATAGGGAAAGAAAACAGATAGGTGGGAATGACTGCAGTTTGAACTCTAGTTTTAGGATATGAAGAGTGAGGTATAGAGGCCAAGGAGCCACATGCTACCTTCACTAGATTCTAACTTGATCCTAAAGTTATTTGGAGTCTCTGGTGGGTATGTCTTATTGTGATCTCTATAATCAAATCTAGATTTCCAGAGAAATCAATCTCTTTTTAATTTAATTTAATATTTTTTTTTAGAGACAGGGTTTCTCTCTGTCACCCAGGTTGGAGTACAGTGATGTGATCTCTGCTCACTGCAGTCTTGACCTCCCAGGCTTAGGTGATTCTCCCACTTCAGCCTCCTGAATAGCTGGGATTACAGGCCTGCGCCACCATACCCAGCTAATTTTTTTTTTGTATTTTTAGTAGAGAAGGGTTTTCGCTGTGTTGCCCAGGCTACTGTTGACCCCCTGGAATCCAGCAGTCTGCCTGCGTTGGCCTCTCAGAGTGCTGGGATTTACAAGTGTGAGCCACCACACCCAGCCACAATATCCTAATACATTAATGTTGACTGTAGAAACGTTTCTGCCCTTTCTTCTCACTTACCTGAAGAATCTTGAAGCAGTTGGTTTTATTTAGAATCATTTCCCATCACTGTACATCATTCAATAGTGCTTGATATTTTAACATCAGTAAACAAACAAACAAACAAAAAACAGGACAGTAATATATTCTGTCAGAGCAGAATTATTCGATTGCTTAAAGTTTTCATATAAACTTTCCATGTAGCATGTTGAATGTTTGTTTCTATAATTAAAAATACCTAAGATTATTGACTGGGTGTCTGAAAGGGATTTTATATAGCACAGTACATAGAGTAGCAATAATAAAGATGTATTTTTTACTGGTTTTTGCCTTTGTATTTTGGGTTTGGGACATGGTTGTACATATTTCCTGTTTCTATATTCTACACATAATGTGGTATTACAGAATGACAAATTATAGAAAAATCTGAAATATTATTCTTAACTAAGGAGGCAGTAAGATAATTAAGGAGACATTGAAAGTAGACTTCAGAGTTCTTTTCATAAAATAATAGATTTATTTCTCTTGATTAAGGTTTTTATTTGGCCTAAGTCTGACTTAAGATTTTTATAAATTAGCTTCATCATTAAATACCAATGTACTAGTTTATTATGGTATACTAAATTGTTGCTCCATTTGAGAATATTCTAATAGTATTAGGGAAAATTAGTCTTGTTAATTCGTATCTTTTTCTATATATGAATAAGAAAGGGAATAAAATATGCTTTTTTTTTTTTTTTTTTTAAGAATTAGGGTTTTGCTGTGTCACACAGACTGGAATGAAGTAGTGCAGCCTCAAACTTTTGGGCTCAAGTAATCCTCCAACCTCAGCGTCCCCAGTAGCTGGGACTACAAGCGTGTGCCACTACACCCAATTAACTTTTTTTTTTGAGACCGAGTCTCACTCTGTCACCAGGCCGGAATGCAGTGGCATGGTCTTGGCTCACTGCAACCTCCATCTCCCTGGTTCAAGTGATTCTCCTGCCTCAGCCTGCTGAGTAGCTGGGACTACAGGTGCGCACCACCATGCCCAGCTAATTTTTGTATTTTTAGTAGAGACGGGGTTTCACCATGTTGGCCAGAATGGTCTTGATCTCCTGACCTTGTGATCCACCCGCCTCGGCCTCCCAAAGTGCTGGGATTACAGGCCTGAGCCACCGTGCCTGGCCACACCCAGTTAATTTTTTAAATTATTTTTTGTAGAGACAGGTTGTTGTTATGCTACCCAGGCTGGTCTTAAACTCCTAGCCTCAAGCAGTCCTCCCACTTTGGCCTCCCAGAGTGCTGGGACTGCAGGTGTGAGCCTATGCATCCAGCCGCTTTTCTTATTTTAAAGATGAACTGGAGAGTTTCACTTTATTCTCACTACTCTTCTTGCAGAGTCTGCTCTCCTTTAAAGTGACTTTGGTGTTGTTACTTCTTAGCTTTTCTCAAGAAAATAAAGCCATCACAGTGGAATTTGATGATATTGTATATATAACATCTAATTTTTTTTTGAGACCGGGTTTTGCTCTTGTTGCCCAGGCTGGAGTGCAATGATGCAATCTTGGCTCACTGCAACCTGCGCCTCCCAGGTTCAAGCGATTCCCCTGCCTCAGCTTCCTGAATAGCTGGGATTACAGGCATGCGCCGCCACACCCGTCTAATTTTGTATTTCTAGTAGAGACGGGGTTTCTCCGTGTTGGTCAGGCTGGTCTGGAACTCTCAACCTCAGGTGATCCACCCGCCTCGGCTTCCCAAAGTGCTGGGGTTACAGGTGTGAGCCATGGTGCCCGGCTGTATATATAACATCTTAAGCACATTTAATTTTTCTTTAATTTGCATTTAACTTTTTGTCCCTTGAGAAATAACAAACAAAATGATGATAAAAGTTGTTAAAACTCTGGCCCTACCCCACTAATTTCGAGGGACATCCTCCACCTGTTATCCAGGGGAGCCTAATTGTACAGTCTGTTGAGCCCGGACAAGTCTGTGCTTGAGAGAAACTCTCCAAACGGCTGCCTGCCTGTAAGAGACAGAGAGGAAACGCAAGGGAGGAGACACATTTTCTTCAGTTCTATCTGCATAAGCCTGAAACTCTATGTATTGAAATACAGTCAGATATATTCATAATCATCTCTTAGAGCTTGGCCATCCTAGTATCTTCAGTTCTGTGACCTTGACAGGGAAGGTCATTGGTGCAGCCCTTCCAAGCAAACGCAGTTAAATTTAACAGATTTTTTTTTTCAATATGCCAGACACAGTGGTAAACGTGTAATATAAAGATTGCACTGACACTCGTTTGAATCTGAACAACTACCAGGGACTTTCCTTCTTATTATCCAAAGCCTTTCTCTTGCAATTCACTCTTTCTTAGCTTTTATAATAAGGGTTGATTACTTGAAAGTACGGTTCACTTATCCTTACCAGCACTATAAGCAATTCTAGTTTCTCAGTAGTTTTCATTTGCTTTTCATTTTTTGCAGTGAAACCCATCACAATCTATTGACCTACAATTATTAAGTCTATTTTATTTGTGATTGTACTTTGTGAAAATATGATTAATTACTCATATTATCAATGATAAATGATAGTACAATGTATCATAATTTCCACCACACGTTGTTAATTTACCAAACTACTTAAATCTGATTTATGGATTTTTTTCTCAATAGTAGTTTAGATGCCATGGTACTTTCAAGATGATGAGAGAATCATGAACAGAGAAGTTCCTTTCAAATGAAAAATGCAACTGTCACAGAATCTCTAGTGTATCCAGGTTAGAATATTTAAAAATACGTATTCATATTAGAGAGACATCATGGGATATGATAAGCAGAAAAGAGAGACACTAATTGTGAATAGATAAAAGGATTCACATATGTCTAAAAGCTTTTAAATAAAATGTGCAGAGTGAGTTTTTAAAACTTTTTTCCTGTTTATCCCTTGCTTAACGTTCCATTTTAGTTCTAAGTCAATCCTGCAACTAATAACAGATATGAAAAGACTTGGAATGATTGTCTCTGTGTTCTTTGTGCCATAATTTAAAGTGGCCAGAAGCAAGCAAGTGGAATAAACAGGACAATTGCAGAGTTTATGGAGGATTAGGCCAGTTGCAGGCTTCCACACTTAGGGAGGGGAAAACACCCTCATGAATATGAGATTGGAAGTGTCTAGCTGTGAGAAAGGAAAAAAAACATGTCTGGCTCTGGCTCTGTGTTGTAAAGCATGAGGGTCTCTGTGCTAGACCATGACTTAGCAACCGAGCTGTTTTTAAAAGCATTTGTGTTATAAGAATTTATTATATAATTATATTCTATTAAAGGTAAAACAGGAGCAATCTGGCCAGTTCTAATCACTGAATCTATAGTACAATTTGAGTTGAGATGAAACAAAAACAGCAATAGAGGAAAATGTTAAGAGTTTAAATTTAATGTTACTGAGAGTTAATCTGATTATGCCTAAGACTGTGGAGTTGGAGACAAACTGCTTCCCAATTCCCTGATTAAAAAAAATTGAAACATTTTATTTTATACAAATAATTTTCTGATATTGAAAACCTTGTATTATACCTCCAAAATCTGAATGTTTTAACAAAAGGAAAAATCTTCCATGTACTTTATTCCATTAATACACTCCATTCATATTTGAAAATTATTAAATTTTAAATTCAATCGTGGATTGTACTTGGAATGCTTCATCAAACCAGCCATTTACCTAGGGTGTATTAATACTAGGCAGCCTTGCAGCCACATCTACCAATGTATTAAGAGCCTACTAATAAAAATATGATTTACTGCCTAAAGTTTCTTTTTGAATCCTGCATCACTCGTCTGATTTGGAAGTGTGGTATATAACGCAGATGTGAAACCCGCTGAAAGTTAACAGTTCATAGCTGTAAAGATCAGTGCATGCTCACGGCAGAACAATTTTCAGAGTATGTTGGTATTATTACCATCTTGCACTTTCCAATAAAACGTTTTGTTCATGTAGGCTGTATCTTCTCCACTCAGGCTTTAAAAAGACCTTTCATCCCCACTTTCTCTGAAGTTGGACAGCAGCCGCAGTAGCAGCTGCCTCTTTAGTCACTTTGCTTCCCCTCATTTTGATAATTATGGGCAAAGGTCAATCATTTTCCCATCAAGGCAAATCCTGACAACCCCACATGTCAGAGCCTAAGTTAGAGATGACATGCTTGTCAACACCAAAACTCAGAGAGTGTATCTTTACCTCCTCATGACCAGCTGAAAGTCAAAACCCTACTGCAAATGAGAGGCAGGAGGGGATGAAGGAAGGGTGGCTGTTTGCCCTGACTTTGTCAACTGCAGACATAGTTCCAGGGAGATTTTTGTAATTTTAAGCTCTATAAATGAACAATTACATTCCACTTTATAAACATGAATTGTGAGCGTCCTGATTGAATGCAAATGTTTCTGTTAACAGCATGACCTTGTAGTGCCTTAGACGGAGAGACTTTAGTTTTATTGTGGTGATTGTTCTTAAACCTAGCTGAGTTTTTAGATGAAGATGAAATGTTTTAAAGCTGGGAGGGGGGACAAATAATGATCTTTTAAAGTAATAACTAGGTTCCGGGTGAACTAAAAGCCTGGCTAGGACCATTATAGGAATACAGACACTCAATTCAGTTCGGTAAACACTGAAGGGATAAGGAGAGAGACATTTTATTTATATTATGAAATTGGATATTAAATTTGCACTGCTCAGATTATGTCAGATATTGATTCAATTACATAATACCTCCCAGTATCCCTAGAATCAGCATTCAAAGAAATATGCATTAGTGAGTATGGTGGTAACTGGGTGCTAAAAGCCTAGGCCAAGCAAATCACAGAACCATCTGCAATGGAGAGTTTGTGCTCCAGGGTCCTAGGGTATTTGAATTTCTGACCATCTATCAACATATTACCTATATGTACCTTCAATACTCCCAACACTTTGTCCTCCCAGAATATGATGTGAGGGACCTACTCATGGCATCCGTTTCTTTATGTAATCAAACATTTTTGTAAAATGTTTGATTATATAAAGTATATTTAAAGAATTTTTGTAAAATTCTTTGGGTAATTTTATTACAAATACTTCTTAAGGGCTTTCTGTTTCAAAGAAACCTGTAATAACTCTTCTCTTCTTGTTAGAACAATAATAAATCCTTCTATACAATAAATCATTACCTCCTCACTTCTCACTTGTTTAAATCGAAATTTTTATTTACTGCATTCTATGAGTGTCAGATAGTGAGTTACTTACAAGTATGCTGTGATAAATTGATAATAGGATGTTCATTGTCAGGATGAAAGAAAACATTACTTTCCAAGAAAGTTATGACCCAATGTGATAATTTAGGATTACAAAGAAAGTGTATGAAGTATTTCCTGAAATGAACAATGTAATTTGATCTTATAGCAAGTAATATTTATCCCAGATTCTTGAGAATTAAAGTCTGCATAGAAATGTAATGGGTTGTGAGTCTATAATTCTGTGTTGTAGCTGAGCGGTACTTACTATTTCCTTTATATGCTAAGACGGGATGTACATATAAAGCCCCCCCTTGTAATAGGCTTATAACAGATGTACTTCGTTTATAAACAGCCATTATCCTTGGATGTGTATCTGTTCAGGCAGAATGACCTACTGTTGATCCCACTCTTGAAGACCATTGCTTTGCTTGTCTTCTGCTCTGGTCCATTGCCTTGTTGCCTACATTCCAGTTGTTCACCTTCCATGATGTCCATAAGAAGAGAGTCAAAGGCTGACAAATGCACCGGTGTTTTGTCACTTTTCTTACATCCTACCCCCTCTCAGTTATTTATTATGGTAATGGTACTTTGTGATGTGCAATTTCTGGATTTATGACCCATTCTTGATGAGCGTGAATCCGGACTGCGTGCGCATCTTTGATAAGGTTCTAATTGGATAGCGGTGACCTTTCTGGATGTAATTCTGGGAGGAAGATTAAAAAGCAGTCCAGAAAGTGACAGGTTTGGGACAATAACATATGAATTTGGCTCTGCTGGCAGGCAAGAGATGTAAGCCGTGATAAATTAGAGGCAAACCAAACAAGCTTACTGAATGATTTTTCATTTCTGCTACATCCTTGGGTAAAAGTCTGTTGTATGAATTGCACTAATACTGCCGTATTCCTCTAGCTCTGTGTTAGACTACTTGTTTACTAATTGCAGAAACTGGCAAATTATTCCATTAATGCAGTTTCACAGTAACCGAAGGCTGCATACTCAATTAAAAATATGGGCCCCATTTTGCATACTTGTGCTGTCTTATACATTGAACAGTCAGTGAGCATTTGGAAGAGAGTCATCCAAACTCATAAAAACCTATCTCTCTATTTCTCTCTCTCTCTTTCCTTCCACCCCCTTTCTTCTATTTGTAAGAAAAGCTATTAGAAATTTCCATATATACACCCAAATCCTGAGGACACCTTTTCCAAGTTTAGAGATTTAAAGATGGATTATAAAGAGAATCTATTTATCAAGGTAACTTGTTAATACACTGTCATTAATATTCTTCTGTATTTGATAAAGTCTTAAACTCTTAATATATCTTCCATGTTGAATATATAGCGGAAATACACTTGTATAGATAATTATGTTTATTACATATTTAAAGGATAAGAACACATACACTGATGTGCAAGCACATACACCCCTTCAGAGAAAGACAGACAAAGATTTGTTTTCCTCCAAAGTGATACTTCTGAGGAGTGCTAATATATAATAACCTAATCTTAAGGACATGACTATAATAAAGGCTAAAAAGCAGTTTTGTCA
Organism: Nomascus leucogenys; assembly: GCF_006542625.1. Lineage (NCBI taxonomy): Eukaryota > Metazoa > Chordata > Mammalia > Primates > Hylobatidae > Nomascus > Nomascus leucogenys. The sequence goes on along the minus strand of NC_044401.1, from coordinate 40,719,635 downwards.
GGTGGCTTTGTAAATCTGTCTTCTTTGCTATTGGAGCCTGTTGCTTATACACACATGGAATACAAAATAAATTGTCCACGTAGCAGGCAAATCAATACGTGGGTGTCCCTACCAGGATTAATCATGGGAGGAGTTCCATCACCGCTCGCACATGGCTGCATTCAGGGTGCACAGGGCCTATTACTTCTGCATCTGCCTTTAAAGGGAGCCCTCTAGAGCTTGCTGCTAGGGGAGGAGAAGGCAGCTACCTCTTCTGAGGGCCTGAGGTAGGTCAGACATCAGACTAGGCATGTGCACGTACAGAGTTCTGTTCCAGCCTCAGTGCAACGCGGGGACCTGTCGCTAGTAGCCCTGTTTTAACAAGTGAAAAGAGAAGTGTGTTTCCCTACCCCTTCCTCAGCAGAAAGTCTGGCACCCAGCAGCCACTCTGTCAATGGAAAACAAAATGAATAAGGCCGGGAGAAATGAAGTAACTCACCTAAGATTGTACTAATTAAAAGCTCAGCATATCCAGATTTGAATCGGACTGTGTGTGTCTTAATACAAGCAAGCAAGCCAATAAACAAAAAGCAAACTGCCAGCTGCAGTATCTTATGACAGCTTTGCAATTTACCTACCAGACACCATTTTCTTAAACAACAGCTTTTTTTTTTTTTTTAGATGGAGTCTGGCTCTGTCGCCCAGGCTGGAGTGCAGTGGTGCAGTTTTGGCTCGCCGCAACCTCTGCCTCCCAGGTTCAAGCAGTTCTCCTGCCTCAGCCTCCCAAGTAGCTGGGACTACAGGCATGCACCATCACGCCTGGCTAATTTTTTCTATTTTTAGTAGACATGGGGTTTCACCATGTTGGCCAGGTTGTTCTTGAACTCTTGACCTCAAGTGATCCGCCCACCTCAGCCTCCCAAAGTACTGGGATTACAGGTGTCAGCCACTGCGTCCAGCCCCACAGCTTTTTTGAAATATAATTCATGTACCATACAACTCATCCATTTAAAGTGTCAGACATCACTTTAATATTTACATTTTATACTTATTATAAAATCAGTATATGTAAAATCATAGTGCCTCTTCTTTTAGCTGTGTTTAATACTTAGGGACTGAAGACCTGTTCATTTTTAACCTAAATAGAGAAAATATAGTGTCGAGAGTATTTTTCTCACTTGAAATCAGTAGTGCCTATTTTTGCTAAATTTTTTGATTCCTAATTATTGCTATTCTTTCTGCATTTCTCTGACATCCATCATTTCTTGCCCATTTGTTTTTCATATTTTTTACTATACTGGTGCCTTCATATTTTTACCATACTGGTGTGTCAGGCATTGGGACTATTCTTAGAAGAGTTTTGCTACTCTATTCCACTCTGTAAACTTACTGACAATTTAATTGTCCTAAAACATTTACTTTCTCCATGACACATGCTATTCTTAAAATAAGTTGTATCAGGTTAAATTAAAAAGGCCTTCAATGACTGTCAGTGTCCTGCATGATCCGATCTTACCTTATTTAGACAACCTTTCCTTTCGTAATTCCTATCAGAAAATGCCTTTTCTACACAGGCCAGCCACTTAATGTCTCACTTACAGTAATGTTTATTTCTAACTTTGTGGCTTATCTGACTTGTTTAACCAGTTTACTCTCCCTTTTATTTCCCTAACTAATATGACCCAGGGTGAGAATTACATAGTATTTCCTTTATCAAGTCTTACTCTCCCACACGTTCTCCTAATACTTTTGCCTGCCTTGAAATCCTACTGGGCTTGCCATTTGTCCCCCATATTTAACTCTTGGCAGACAGTGGTCCCATATTTTTTTCCTCATGAGTATTTCATATGTGGACATCTTGACTCTCTAACAATTTTAAATTTCTCGAGAATCTGTTCCATGCCTGATTTCTCCCCCAGCAGCTTTCTACCCTCTTTGCAGTATGTTCTTCTTAAAATAATACATTTTGATTTGTCTCAACTATATATAAAATGCACATGCATATGCATATGTACATAGTTTTGTTTCAAAAGAAAAAAGATTTACAATTTATTTAAACTTTGTAAACTTCAAATAAAATATTGGATCAACTACATTAACTCACATTTGAAAGGACTCTACTGATGAAAAATATGACAAATATATGGCACTGGGGTTCTAATGTAAAGTTAATCACTAATTTTTAGAAGGTAAGCTGACTGGGAGAAGGAGGTGTAGATAAGTAGATTTTCATCAATTCCAAGATGCATGCTTTTGTGATAAATATAATTTAGTTTTCCATCAGGCCTCAAATACCAGATAGTTGTGGGCCTTGTGAAATAATTTTTTATTAATGCCTTGCCAAGTGGAACATGGTGATAAAAATGGACAGAAGCTACTTCTCTCATCATTTTTTTGTCTTATTTTAATCTCTCTAAAAGTAAAAACGTATGATAGGAAGTAGTCAGTTGCCCTGGCACATTTATTTTTTTGTCATTTGCTCTTAAGTGTTAATATTATATATAATGAAGGTACTTAGATTCAAGTTGAAATGAATAAAGTTAATTGGCTTTATGCCTGGTTTTCAGTTCAGAGTCTCTATGATAGATACCTGGAGAGTGACTAGTATAGTTTAGCTGGGTGTGCATGGGCTTAATGGATAATATGAAGATTACATTTTTATGGGAGTCCAACAAAGGAGTTCTAAGTAAAAGTGATCTGTGAGCCTTAAAAAGGTATTAAAATAAAATAAGATGAATATTGATTCCTGAGAAACATGTTTGAAGTTTGAACCTTCTGGCTCTAACAATTATGGTTAACAACAACAAAAAAATGTATATTTATATTTTCAAGGATATTATTGTGATTTCTTGTAGCTAATATTCTGAAGGAACTGCTGTGTTTTAAGTCATGTCTTTCGGCTTGTTTTTTTTTTTTTATATGGCATAAAGTTCTAAATAGCTTTATACAATTAACAGAAGCATTATTTTTAAATGTTAACTAGGCTAGGTTAATATTGTTTAGGTTTTTATGTGTTTAAAAATATTCCCACATACTCTAAAACGTAAGCAAACTATAGAACTATGATGGATCTAGTAAGGTAGCACTTTTCTTGGTTTAACATCATTTTTTTTTTTGCTTCCATCACACATCAACTGAATGAGATAATTGATGGAAAGACTTGAAATAAGTATGGCATAAACACATCAGTTTATGTGTTTCTAGAAAAGATCTTTTCTGTCACAGTAAACGCCATGGTAAAATTCTCATTTTCTAATTAATATTCCCTCGTGTTAACAGTCTAACAGCATGCTTATTCGTTTGTTCTTAAGCCCAGTGTGGCATTATTGTTGTGTGTTGGTTGAACATTGGCTGTGGTCTGAGACGCCTGGTATCTTCAGTTTCTGAGGTGATGCTGTCGCGCTCTTCACCTGCCTAAGGTGGTGATTAGAAAGCACAGTTACAGCCACTGCTCAAGTCATCTGAAAATTTCCTTCCTGCTAAATGTTGCAGGGTAGAGGCCATTAGTTCTTCTACAAGCTACCAACTCCCAGCCTGCTGCCATGTCATGAAGCCAGGGAAATCAAAAAGCCACCTACTGACCCTCCCTATTGTCTGGCCTTGTCGTCTTCTATCAGTCGTGTGCCACAATCAGCGAGATACACATGTACCTCCTGCCTGCTCAGGGTTTGGCCACCGCCTGCTCCCTGCACCTGTTTGCTTATACATGAGCTTTGCATGTTTGAATTTCAATAGACCCAGGAGGGTGGAGCGAGGGAGGAAGGGCGATGCCTCTGTCAGCCGCGGTTCATTACTACAGAGGAGCCAAACCCAGCGAGTAGGAAAACAGGGAAGCCTGATAACATGGTAGTAGGTGATAAAAGATGAGTTTTCTCTGTGGGAATCATTTTTTTCCCCTTTTAAAGTTGAATGGGGTGGGTGATAATTAAGACAAGATTAATAATCATTTTGATTATTGTATCTATCAATAGATGATAGCTTCAATTACATAGAGAATTATAAATCAGATGATGAATTGTTACCTGGGTCTTTTCCAAAGTTACCTTTCCTTGATATCTTCCAATGATGTCATTGCAAAAAATTGTCTAATTTATCAAAGAAACAACATGAAAATCAGGCATGCGTACAGTAGGTGTAAAAAGGCTAAGATTTGGCCGGGCATGGTGGCTCACCCTTGTAATCCCAGCACTTTGGGAGGCCGAGGTGGGCAGATCACCTGAGGTGAGGAGTTCGAGACAAGCCTGGCCAAAATGGTGAAACCCCGTCTCTACTAAAAACATAAAAAATTAGCTGGGTGTGGTGGCACGCGCCTGTAGTCCCAGCTACTCAGAGGCTGAGGCACGAGAGTCGCTGGAACCCAGGAGGCGGAGGTTGTGGTGAGCCCAAATTGCGCCATTGCACTCCAACCTGGGTGACAGAGTGAGACTCTGTCTCAAAAAACAAAAAACAAAACGAAACAAGAAAAATGGCCAAGATTTAGTAAATATATACACTGGGGACTCATATCTGGGATATATGCAATATGCACCTGTTTATGGTAGAAATTTTTTTACCTAACAAGAAACAATACTATCATCTTTCTTTTTCAACTAGTTTACTAAATTATAATTTTCTTAGGTTTAGCAAATGCTCATTTAGCAATTGTGTCATCCTGCATCTGGGCTTCTAGGCTTTGAATTAGAAAACCTGAGAGTGCTTGCTGCCTTTGGTATTTATTAGTTCCATGACCTTCCGTGAGTTCTTTAATCTGCCTGAGGCTCAGTATCTTCATCCACAAAAAGGGAGCACTGGTGCCCACTTGAGGGGGCCCCAAAGGGTGGAAATTTAATGACGTAATAATTGTGAGTGTTCTTTTCAAACTGTAATGTGTTATATAAACATCAGATATTGTTAGTATTAAGACTGATGTCATGTAAGATTAACCATGGTCTCCAAAAGATACAATACTCATAATTTCATTACTAAATAAACTTTTGAAGTAAAACCAAAATACTTTCAAAAATAAATTGTTATTATTACCACCATAATACTGCAAGTTTTATGGAAATATTTCCTGTGTAAAGCACACCGTTGTATGTTAGAATGTTTTCCTGGTGTACTTTCTTACTATGTGTAATTTAAAAAATAACTCTAGACTATCAAGATAGAATTTTATCATAATATTACTGCTTAATTGACACTTTCTTCTAATTTTATTGTGCCAAGAATTTGTGCAAAAGTTGCACAGGCAGATGGTTACATTCTTTTTTCCTTTGGGTTTTCAATACGTCCTCTAACAAAGGTAAGATGAAAGAACTCAGGGAGAAGATCTGGCAGTTAGAAACACACACTCCCTCCGACACACATATCCACTCCGAAAAGTTATAAAGGATCTGTTGAATTTGGGGGATACCTTGAAGAACTTCAAGCTGTCACCATTTCACTACCCCATGCCGTTTGAGCAAATGAGCAGCCTTGAACTTTGCACACAGAGACGCGAGGCCTGGGCAGAAGGCAGTGCATCTGCAGGTCCTTGCATGACTAATTTCCTGTCAGCAAGTGATTTTATTATCATTTAAATAAGAATGTATAATAATAGCTGTAAACTTGGCAGATGGCTGAATTAGTAAATTTTAAAGGAGATATGTTTAAAATACTTCTGTGCTTCCTCCTTCAATGCCTTCACCCACTCCTTAAGCCCCGTGGCAATCAACTATTTTGGTTACCACTTTTGATTTAACCACTGTGTTCATCCCTATCGATTAAAGGGGCTTTAATAACACAATATTGTGATGGCTGTTTAAGCAGAGGACATACTGTGTTTCACTGCTTCTTATGTACACTGGGCAAGGGGGAAGCCCAGTTATTGGTAGGTATTTCCCTCTTCTTCTAATAATTTCTGCATGAAAAATTTTTTCTTTCTCTCTTCACTCAACACTTAAGAGGAAAGGAAAACTACCTGAACTTCTGAGTTCGTATTTCTCATATAAAGTTAAAATAATGTATAAAAAGAACTGTTGTTTATTCAGTTCTCATGTTCCTGTTCCTTAATCAACACAGCCTTATCAATACAACAATAAATGAGGACAGTCTGAAGCACAGGAGAGATCATCAATATTGCAGCCAATTTTCTTTCGTAAAAAGTACAGGCGCAAAAATAATTCATATCAGATGAGGTCTTACAAATATTAAACACCATTATGTCAAGCAAATACCGCTAAATATGAAACAAAATATTGACTCTATTACATAATATAGTTATGGTTAACAAAATAAATCTAATAGGGAATTTCAAACTACCAATTTAGCTTAATTAAAAGTACAATTTCCTCGATCCTGATTAAATAACAGTAAAAGCATAGATTGAATCCACTCCCTCTGAAATTTTTAAAAGAATGTTTGAGAAAGCTTGATGTTGGAGTTACAATTATACAACAGTAATCTGCTTGTTCCTTTGACTTCAGGTGTTAAGATCACTACTAACCAAAGTTCATTAATTGAAAGCTTGGAGACAAAATAAAAATTTTTTTTTTTTTTTTTTTTTTTTTTGAGACAGAGTCTCGCACTGTCACCCGGGCCTGAGTGTGGTGGCGTGATCTCAGCTCACTGCAACCTCTGCACCTGGGTTCAAGCAATTCTCCTGCCTAGCCTTCCGAGTAGCTGGGACAACAGGTGCACACCACCACGCCGGGCTAATTTTTTGTATTTTTAGTAGAGATGGGGTTTCACCATGTTGGCCAGGCTGGTCTTGAACTCCTGACCTCGTGATTTGCTCATCTCGGCCTTGCAAAGTGCTGGGATTACAGGCGTGGGCCACTGCACCCGGCCCAAAGTAAATTTTAATGGTATCTCGCAAACATATGTGTGAAGTTAGTAGTATTTAATATAGACTAGCCATGCTGGCTTGGGGAATTAGTATTTATGCATGCCCTCACTAAGCTTTCTTAGCAGGTATCGCCATGCTTAGAAAAGTCAACTTGCAACCCGTGTGTAAGACAAAACATTTGTCACGAGTTCAGTGCTCGTGAAGTGGGGTGTACATTCTCAGAGGTCAATAGTGGCTTATAGGAGATTTAGATGTGTCTGTTGGCATGAATCAGCTACACACATCACTCTCATCCAACTCACAGCTTGAACTTCCTTACCTACCAATATCTGTGTTGGCCGCCTTAAAAGCAGACTGTTGAGCAACAGATTTAAGGATGGATGATTGACTTGCTTCCGTTCAGTCTTGTCCCAGATGTGATCCCTATTAAATATTTTGGTGATTAGGCCTTATTCCTATTTTGCTTTTTTTTTCTGCTTTTGTGATTCCATTGTCCATTAGTGTTGTGGTTCTCATTTCCTTTTTCTCTAAATTCTGCGTATTTATTTGTTAATGTACTATACTTAGTGTACTGTTTAGGCGGGATTACAACTAACTTGTGAAGTAACAGGAAAATTGATGAAAAAAGAGCTAAAGAAAATGCTTCCTTGGGAAAATGTCAGATTGAATGATTATTTTATTTGTTCCTGATTTTTTCCCTTTCTGCAGATACATGATTATATAATTGTTTCAGTTATATGAAACAAAAATTAGATGTGGAGGAAAACTCTAAATAGGGAACTCTAATGTTCTTTTAAAATGAAGAATTTAACGAAAACACTCAAAACTCCCCTGCTGGGCTCAAGCAGGTTGAAATTAATTCAAGACGGCAGATAAAATTTTTAACCAGGCCGAGTGGAGATGACAGATGTGACAGCTCTCAGTTGAAATGTCTTTTAGTGGCGAATGCATGTGTATTAGTCAAGGGATGTGACATAGCTGTCCCGGGTGAGAGAAAATGAACCAATGACCATTTGCATTGAGAACAAAAGAAAAATTCCTTATAGTCAAATGGAAAGAAAGACAAGTAACTTGAGGTTTCATATTTATTTGTTCGTGTTTGAGAATATTTTTGGTAATCTTTTTACTGCAAGAAAACCTCTGAAAGTTAGCATAAACAAATTTTTTTAAGCAGTGATTCTTTTCTTTCTCCTCTATATATCAGAAAATAAATGTTGAGTAAAATGTCTGTGCCCAGGAAAGTCAGGTAGACTTTTTTTTTTTCCCCTGCGAAGAATAACAGAAAAGTATCTGTAGATGGTCATACTTCAAAAGTTGTACAAAAAAAGCCTTACCAACTGAAAACTCAGTTTCAAATTTGGCTACATGAATAAAATATTGGAATGAGAAGCCTTTTTTTGGTTATAAGAACACTGGCTCCCTACTCTTCTTCTTTCTAATAATAAGACAAATTGGTTGTATATTATAAAGCAAAGCAAATAAAACAAAAATGGATGTGATTCTATGGCAGAATGTTATAGGGAAGGAAAATTATTTGGAAACTACAATTGGCAGGATTTGACCATGTGAAAGTCAAGTTTAATTAACTTTAGGAACAGATGCTCTCAAGACATAGCAGTTACCAGTTAGAGCTACAAGTAAATTGAGTTTTATAGTATAGAGTTTATTTTTCCAATTAAAATCAAATTGCATTATCATAATTTGTTATTAGAAGACGTAACACTCTGGCTTAAAAGGGGTACTCAGATGTAGACCTAGATCTTGTCCTCTTTTGATCAAAAGAAAAGAATGGACAAAGATGTATTTTAGTCTCAACATTAAATACAATTTCCACTTGAGAAGGTAGTTGTTACTTCCTTTAATAATGTATCCTCCCCAAAATGGTGTATGAGAACATCAAAATTTATTACAACATTAGAGCCAAAAACAGGATACAAATATTTGTATACAAATATTCAGTGATGCTAAGTGGATTCAGAAAATGCTACTGAAATAAAATTATAATTTATCTGGGTCTTCAGTGATAAATAGGAATCCCTTACTTAAGGGAGATGAAGTTTATTTAAGGCAAGGTAAATGGAGAAGTAAGATTTTCCCTTGTATTTGTGGCCTTTTCTTGTGTCTCTTTTCTGGAATTATCAAGCTTTCTCTCACTCAGAATGAATGCTTTGTGAATCTTCTCTTTGTGAATCTGCAGTGTAATTCTATGTGGACAGACAGCTTTCTGTTAACATACACTATTTTGACAGACTACCACTTTGATTTGCTGTTCAGGCTTTGACTATATTCACATTATGGCTGAAGTATTTTCTTTCGTAGTCATTTACCAAGTGCCCAACACATTTTTACATCAGAGAAAAATACATTTTATTTACTTTCCATGCCCAGCTCAGCAAGAAATGGTATTTTCTTCTATGTCTTGCATTAAAAATTGGATTTGCAAATGGCATATTTAGATGATGTTGAAGAAATTAAGCAGTATCAATTGTACCTGTTCATAGGGTGAACATGTAAAATTTGTCTTTAAATAGGAAAATACTATTGGTTTTCTTGGAATCGCCCCCATTTAAATTCTATCCTTTAGATTTTTTTTCAGTCCAATGCCTTTGCAAATTTCTAGTACACACTTTCTACTACTGTAACTTTAGTACATCCTCAGTTTTACTATATTACTTGAAAACATGCATTTTTAACAATCTCCTGCTCTTTTGCTTTTGATTTTCTGGGCATATTCCTGTTACTCATTGTATTCATTCAGCAGAGTACATTTATGCTACAACTATGGAGTACCTGTTCACAGCTGTAGATTATTCAGAATCTTCTTGATACTGGTAATATCTTCTTATTTACAGTTTGCTGGTATACTGAGAAAATGCGGTAGAATAACTTTAACAGAAGTATAATGTAAGCCACATAAATAATTTAAAATTTTCTAGGTTCTGTAGTGAAAAGGAAAACAAAACAGCTAAAATTAATTTAACATTATATTTAGCCTAATATCCCAAATTTTATGTCAATATGCAATCAGTAAAACTCGTTATTAATGAAATATTTTAATTCTTTTTTATTACACTGAGTCTTTGAAATCCAGTGCATACTTAATACTTGCAGCACATTTAATTCTAACGAGCCATATTTTGGTGATCAATAGCCACTGCTGACTGTGGCCACCATACTGGCTAGTGCCACTCTAAGACCTTGATACTCAAAGTGCCCCATAAATAGAGAGCATCCACATTACCTGGGAGGATATTTGTTGTATCAGATCTCAGGCCCCATGCCAGGCCTACTGGATCCAAATCTTCCTTTTAACAAGATCCTGAAGTTACTGGATACACTTTAAAGAGAGAAAATCACTGCATTTCTGGTTTCCCAAATGTACAGAAAATTGGTATTAATATTACTTCCTATGCCATAGATTCTTTTTCAAACAGCTTTATTGAGATAAAATTCGTATTCCATATAACTCACCCTTTTAACATGTAAAGCTCAATGTTTTTTAGTGTGTTCACAGTTGTGCAACTATTTCAGTTATCTAACTTGATAATATTTTTCTCACCCCAGAAGAAACACTTCTACCCATGAGCAATCACTCAGCTCTTCCTTCTTTGCCCAGTGACTGAAAACCACTGATATACTCTATCTATGGAATTGCCAATTCTGGACATTCTATATAAATGGAATTATTTAAGATGTGGTCTTTCGGTCTGTCTTGTTTCACTTAGTGTAAGTACATTGATCTGTAGTCTTTCTTTCTTTTGATGTCTTTGTCTAGTTTTATTAAAGGAGTTTAAAAATGCTTCTTCTTCCAGTTTTTGGAAGAGTTTGTGAAGAATTTGTGTTAAATCTCCTCTAAACATTTGGTAGACTTTTCCAATGGTGCTGCCTGGGCCAGAGATTTTCTTCGCAGGAGGTTGTTTTGGTTATGAATTCAGTATCTTTACTGGTTATATGTCTATTCACTTTTTTTTTTATTTTTTTTGTTTCATATTTGATGGATTGTGTCTTTCTTAGAATATGTTCCGTGAATGAAATATGGCCATTAAGTGAATTGAAAAAACCAGACACTTCCTTCACCATTTTCCCATGTATTTTGCAGTCAAGATCATTCTTTGTAGTTACCATTGTGACAGTACTACAACCAAAATGAGCCTTGAGAAGTATGTAATTTCTAAAATTTAATTCATCTTTATGAATTTTCAACCAATGGTGAATAGAGAAAGATATTTTATTTTTCCACAGTTGACTTCTTAGTTCCTGATAACATGCAATAATGAGAGAAAGCCAGACTGGAAAAAGATGTCTCCTTACTAAAATAATGAAAGAAGTAGCCCCCATTCCTTCCTTCAAAATAATGATAACAATTGTACCAACACGCAAAAGGTCAGAGCTGCATTTTCATGGTATAAATGACATCTAAGTTAAATCCTTATATTCTGTCTTAGATGAAACTTGATATGATTCAATCCAACCCTCCATCTAATAATGATTCTTTGACATTTCTATTTTATAATCGGGTTATAGCCCTTTAATTTTCTTGAATGTTTACTATAACAAGACAATCACCTCTCATAAACCAATCTATTCTATTATTAGATAAGTCTGAAATTTAGGAGAATCTTTCTTATACACATTTAGTTCTGGCTCTGTCAATATGAGCAGGATGGAACAAGTTTACTTCATCTGCTACTTCACAGCCCTTCAGATATCAGAAAAAGTATTTTCTTCTTAATAGACTGGTAACAGAACGATAATGGGATCAAACTGAGAAAAAAAAAAACTTGTGAGAACATAATCTACACTAATAATAATCCCCTAATGCACTTCCACTTTAAAAAATACACATAATTTAATGTATCTCCTATCAATTTCTAAACATGGGTTTTTCTTTCTTAGTATGAAGTTAAAAAATAATCAATAATAAATAGGTACAGAGGGAAAAAAACAGGCAATGAGGTATGTTTAGCAAAATATGTCCTCAAAGTGTTGATTTTAAAATGGCTTGTTTTTAGATGCTGGTGAGGCTGTGAAGAAAAGGGAACGTTTATACATCTTTGGTGGGGATGTAAATTAGTTCGCCACTATGGAAAGTAGTTTGGAGGTTTTGGAGGTTTTTCAAATAACTTAAAACAGAACGACCATTCAAACCAACAATCCCATTTCTAGGTATATATCCAAAAGAAAACAAATCGTCCAACCAAAAGACACATGCACTGGCAATTTCATGACAGCAGTATTCACAATAGCAAAGACATGGAATCAACCAAGGTGACCATCCGCGGTGGACTGGATTAAGAAAATGTGGTGCATATATGCCATGAAATCCTATGAAGCCATAAAAAGAAGAAAATCATATCTTCTGCAGCAACATGGATGCAGCTGGAGGCTTATCTTAAGTGGATCATGGCAGGAACAGAAAACCAAATACTCCATGTTCTGGTTTATAAGTGAGAGCTAAACATTGGGTACACAGGTACATAAAGATGACAACACTTGAAACTGGAGACTTATAGATGGGGGAGAGAAGGAGTGAGAAAAGGGTTGAAAAGCCACCTATTGGGTACTAGACTCAGTACCTGAGTGATGGGATTATTTGTAACCCAAACCTAAGCATTACACAATGTACTCAGTTAACAAACCTGCACATATACTCCCAGAAACTAAAAGAAAAGTTCAAAAATAAATATTCATTTTTAAATTTGGGAAAATAAATAAATAAATAAAATGGCTTGTTTTTGAGGCAATGAAATTACTGGATATATGGTCAGTGCTCAGTAAACTTTAGATGACTGTGGTATATAGGAAGGCAGAATAATGGTCCTCAATGATGTCTGAGTCCTAATCCCCAAATATATCTGTGCATATATCAGATTCATAGCAAGGGGGAATTAAATTAGCAGATGGAATTAAAGTTGCTCATCATCTGACTTTAACGTAGGGAGATTATCTTGAATCATCCAAGTGGGCTCAGTGAAATCAGAGAGTCCCTAAAATTGAAAGAGTGGAGGGGGGATAAGGGATCAGAGTCATCTGATATGAGAAGGACTTCATTTGCTCTAGCTGGTTTCAAAGATAGAAGAAAGTGCCTGCCAACCAGGAAATAAAAGTCACCTTTAGAACCTGGAAAAGGTGAGGGAACAGATAGTCCCACAGAACCTCCAGAAATCCCGTAAACAACATGATCTTAGCCCAGTCAGACTCATGCAGACTTCTACAGGTTTCTATGATAAATGTGTTGTTTAAGCTGGTAAATTGTAGCGATTTGTTACAACAGCAACGGAAAATGAATACACACGATAGTTATTTAACAGAAAACTAACACAGCTACTCTGTTCTGGATTCAGGTCTAATTACTAAAACAGTTCTTTTGAAAGTCACCAGTTATCTCCATGTTGTTAAACTCTGCACATTTTCAGTCTTCATTTGACCTCTCAAAAGCACTTCACGTCGTTAACTGTTCCCCCTTTCCTCCTTAAAATACTTGTTATCTTTGCCTTCCATGGTCTCTCACTTCCTTGCTTTCTTTCTATCTTCCTGACCTCTTTCGTGTTGCCTTTTACGGCTCAGTCCACCTCAGTTAAACATTTTAGAGCCCTTCTCCTCTTCTTGCCTAGGGGCTGTCATCTGTGGTCATTGCTTTTATTGCCACTCTTTCTAGAGAGCATGCAAATTTTCATCTTCCTCTGGGACTCTCTTCTGAGTTTTACCCACATAACCCATTGCCTACTTGAATTGTTTTTTCTTTGTCTTAAAAGTTTTTCATCTCAACATCATCCAAACTGAACTTATAACTTTCCTGTCCACTGGGCACCATTCTTCTCCTCCTTTCAAATCCAAGGCACTGCTATGAACTGCCAATGTTACTTTTTCAGTAATTTCTCCAATTGATGCTCTTTATTCCCACTGTATGTGCATCACCCTAGTCTAGCTATTACCACCTGGACTACTGTATGACCCACCTGCATCCATTCTGCACTGTGTCCGTTCTATTTTCCACAATCTGGCCAGAGTCATTAAGTGTCGATCTCACCATGTTACACCTATATCAAACACTGTTGAATGGTTTCTTTTGCCTTTAAAATTAAGGCAGACCTTCTATAACTGTATGCACTATTCCAGTTTGCTAAAAGCTTTCAGTAATTCTAGTAGCAAGTGAAGTAACCTCTCAATAATATCATTTTTAGCATGATTTTAGTCTCATTTTTTTAACTTTAGACCACAAATATTAGAAACCATGACATTGAAAAGACAGAAAATATACAATATGGAACAAAGATTTCCCAGCTTTTTTCCCCTAGTATTTTCATTCGGTATTGCTATAAACTTTGTGTCTTTCTGTACTGGTTGAGAAGGGTTGAAATCGGGTAGGAAATGCATGGCAAATGTGGTCAGGTTTGATTTTACTTTAGATCGTGTTAAATAATGTAAGATTTTATATTTATGCGTATGAATCATTTTGTATTTTTCATAATTAAATTGGTGTCAATCCCAATTTTATTGAATCCCAAATATCAGCTGGCTCTGCAGTCACTACAGAGCTGTTGTTAATGTGCTGTTGTACCTATGACATTGGAAAACCATTATTAGTTAAACCAATTGTCATACATATTAGTTATTTGAAATTCAGTGGGAGGAACATTTTCCTGTGTATTGCAGGTTGCTGTGAGAAATGATAACAAATTTGCTTTCAAGGATATCAGTTGTGTATGTGAAGTAAATTCATAACATTTTTAAGCTGTTGTAATATTGCAGGTATTTTACTTTAGTAAAACAGTAAATAAAATATACTTCATTTAATTTTAACAAATTTGTGCTAGTGATTAGTACTTTTTAATACATTTATTAGAATATTAATTAGAATACATAAAAATATTAGAATATATAAAAATATTCATTAGAATATGCATTAGAATGTATAAAAGTTAGAAGAATTAAGCTAATTAATGAGTAAAAAGACAAGAATTTGAATAGAGTTCTTCTGTTTCTAATGCTTATATTATTTTTATCTATATCAGTTGTTCCCAAAGTTTGGTCCCCACACCAGCAACATCAATATCACTTGGGAACTTGGTAGAAATAGAAATTCTTGGACCACCACCCCAAATGTACTTAATCAGAAACTCTGGGAAGGAGCCCAGTAATCGGTATTGACCGAACAGGTGATGTCAATGATGAGTCTGCACATTAAATAGGCCCTACAGATGAGTTTGATACACACTTAATGTAGAAAACCATATTGTTATACCATTGATTATATGTCTATAGATGTGACCCGCCCCTATCTTTCTTATTATTCTTCTTTGACTCACTAATTTTTGCTGCTAAGGCAGAACCAGGAAATAATTCAATGTTTTATTCCAACTTACTAAGAGATTCCATACTTAACAATGAGTATTCCAAAGTATATTAAGGTAAGCATATAATTGAAAGGTTAAAATATCTAAAATTCAGTTGTAAACTATATTCAGCTTCAATGTCTTGTGCTAAAAGTCTTGTTTTACTTCATTATGGCAGCTTAATGATTCTCCAATTCCCAGATTGAATTTCCAAGGAAAGAAACTTACAAAAAGTTTATGCTTGAGGAATTCTTTTGCATTCTGTGTGGGAGTGAGCAGTTCTTTACACATCTTCCTTACTTCCATTGAAAAAGATAAGGTAACTGTAGGCTGTTGGAGTCCATGGGGTGAGGACTTGTTAGCAATTAGTAATATGTGAAGAAACTGTCTGTTCCCTATTTTTGTGAATGCTGACCGTAAATTGATTTAAGTATTCTTGCTTTACTTTATTGTAGGTTGAAGGGAGCTATTGCTTATGAGGAAATTCATTGTGTTCTAAAGCCAATTCTAAATCAGAGTTTGAGACACTGTTTCTATATTAGAGATTATCTATATTTTATTCTGGAGGGCAAAAATTGCCACTTAGATATTACATGTCAGCGCATATATATTTCTGAATTTCTCAGGGGAATTGTGGGAGATAAACAATAATAGTACACAGCGAAAGTCCTGGAATGTAGCCCTGATTGTCCCTGCTTTTAGCCTAGATGTTCATATTTCCGTTGTTTGATTTAATGACTAGAAAAGGAAACATAATAATTACAACTCAAAATTCTCATATGAAATAAATCTAATCTCATTCAAGTTGTCTAGTCCCTAAACACAGTCAGTAAAAGTTAACTTTAGAGCTGTTCTCTTGCAGGCTGAGCCGAGGAGTGAAAAAGGCTAACTGAAAAGTTTGAAGGATATTTAAGTTGACAATGTGCAATACATGAATTGGACACCAGCCAGAACCCAGTAAACCCCCTGTGCCAACATTAGGTAGAACTCACTGATAACCAAAAGCGGTTAGTAGAACCTGTCTCAGTGAGTACATTGGTCAATACAGGCTTCATGGGAATGGCCCCTGTTATTAATGTTTGAAGACTATGACTTGCCCTTAAATAGCTATGATTTAGAGAACTACCCACTCAAGTCACTAATGTAGTTCAGTGTGTGAAAAACAGATGGCAAACCACGTGAGGTAAGTTAATACATGTAACTGGGGATACTGCAGGAAGGAGACAGTTGAATTCTTTGGAGGAAAAGTGGTTTACAAATTGAATACATTAAAAATGAATATTATCACTGGTTTACTCATCACATAAAGAATAGGGCCAGGGGATAAATATCTCTGTAGCTCTTGCAACTCAAGAGATGTTTTTCATATCTTAGATCATACATACTTGCAGTAGGTTTAGCTCATAACTAAAAGTATGTGCAAAGAGACGCCCCCAGAAGTGTTTGTCTTCCGACATGCTGAATTGCCCTGGAGTTGGTGGCAGCTTAATAAAATATGTGAGTGTTCAGTGCGGAGCAGTTAAGTTATTTATTCCACTTCTGATACTGCATGCATGAACTGCTACTGTTTGATGAATCACTGAAGAGAATGGGAACTGACAAACAACTCTTCCTTTAGCGGCTGGTCACACTGACAGCATCAATAGAAAAACACATCATGGGTTCTAAAATGCCACATTTTCACCATTTACCCTGAATAAGACATGAAGCTCAAAAAGTGGGCAGAGGACATGAACAGACACTTCTCAAAAGAAGACATTTATGCAGCCAGAAAACACATGAAGAAATGCTCATCATCACTGGCCATCAGAGAAATGCAAATCAAAACCACAGTGAGATACCATCTCACACCAGTTAGAATGGCCATCATTAAAAAATCAGGAAACAACAGGTGCTGGAGAGGATGTGGAGAAATAGGAACACTTTTACACTGTTGGTGGGACTGTAAACTAGTTCAACCATTGTGGAAGTCAGTGTGGCGATTCCTCAGGGATCTCGAACTAGAAATACCATTTGACCCAGCCATCCCATTACTGGGTATATACCCAAAGGACTATAAATCATGCTGCTATAAAGACACATGCACACGTATGTTGATTGCGGCACTATTCACAATAGCAAAGAGTTGGAACCAACCCAAATGTCCAACAACGATAGACTGGATTAAGAAAATGTGGCACATATACACCATGGAATACTATGCAGCCATAAGAAATGATGAGTTCGTGTCCTTTGTAGGGACATGGATGAAACTGGAAAACATCATTCTCAGTAAACTATCGCAAGGACAAAAACCAAACACCGCATGTTCTCACTCATAGGTGGGAATTGAACAATGAGAATCATGGACACAGGAAGGGAACATCACACTCGGGACTGTTGTGGGATGGGGGAGGGGGAGGACAGCATTAGGAGATACACCTAATGCTAAATGACGAGTTAATGGTGCAGGAAATCAACATGGCACATGGATACATATGTAACAAACCTGCACATTGTGCACATGTACCCTAAAACCTAAAGTATAATAAAAAAAAATAAAAAAAAAAAAAAAAAAAAAAAAAAAAAAAAAAAAAAAAAAAAAAAAAAAAAAAAAAAAAAAAAAGACATGAAGCTCTTTAAGGAAAGCAGTAGTACGTTATCATTAAGGGCCAGCTGACAGAGAGGCAAGTGTGCTTTGAACTCTCTCAAGTCATCATTCTTCATTTCTTCTCTTCTTAGATGGAAGGCCCACCCACATGGGCTCTGAGCAGGGCAGGGACTGTTGCACCTTTTAAAATCTCATTGATAGATTGGTTTCATCAACACCCATCCTGGCTCCTGCCCATCGGAGAAGCTCCTGTTCTCATTAGGGTCCTGTAATGTCTGCAGCTAACATTGTTCTCATGCAAATAGAATGACACAGATCAGTGCCATGAAAATTCAATTTCCCCCGACCATCATTACCCTTTTTCTTTTCGTTATTCCCACTCCAATCTGCAGGAGGTAATGTGTGCAATCTGCTGGTACTGTGCAGGATGATTACTAGATTTTAGTAATGAATTTCCCAGCTATTGCACTAGGGGGTGTTTTAGCAGGTTCCCTGATACACCTAATGTAGACTTGGCAGCAGTCCTTGCAGTCCTTACCCAGCTCTTCCATAGTGGATTTCCATAAGGAGTGGATGCCTGGTCAGTAGAACTTGTATTCAATACTGTTCATTCTTTAGTCATTAATGGCACTTGTGAAAGTAGTGATTTGTTTAATGTTGTCTGAAAAATAAAAATAAAATATATCTCTACCTGTCCAAATTGAAGGATTAAAAGCTCCATCAAAAGAAATGTAGTAATTTTTGTCTTTAGTTTATGATCAAACTTACGATGTAAAATTCAGGGTAGCTCATATAAACATATTGAAATTATAAAAGTGTGTAAGTTAAATAAAAATTCTGTTTTAGAAAGAACTATGGAGACGTCCTACTTGGGTTCAGCTGAAAACTAAGATAATAACCAAGGTATATTTCAACTTCCTATACTTAATACTATCCTTTATCTTTGAAGTTTCCTCAACAATGGGATTAAATATGTAAACATTATATTGTCAGTGGTTTATTATATTTTAGAAGTTCTTTGTTTCTTCTCAAATTATCCCCTTGCCTCTTCATTAGTTTGGGAGTTAGCTGTAAGAAAAAATAAAGGGAGAGAGAATGAAGAAAAAACATATAGATTCACCAGGCATTACAGATTTCTATGTATGCCCCTGTTCACCACAAACACAAAACATGAATTATAGTTTCTCTGTTGATTATTAGCCTAATAATAATTGTAAAGGGCAACTATACAAGGCACACTTTTCAATGTAATTTTTATAGAACTTATTTATTCACAAATAAATACATATAGTCTTTCCCAGTGAATAAAATACTTTACATATGGTAGCATTTTATGTACAAAGGTGACTGAAAGAATTCAGTTTTAAACATTTATTTGAAAGAAAGAATGATAATTATTTTTATCAAGATTTTCGTGGAAAATACTTTTTTCTTACACATGGTGATGATATATTTGTAGAGAAATTGTATTTATGCAATTCCATTCACATGATTTTGAGATATTTTCATTGGATTGATTCACTGGCTGAATTAGACATTTTTAAATTACTGAAGTGTACCCTCTTAATAATATATCCTTATAAGTCAGAGATGCTGATATAATGAAAAAAGGAGTCAAATTATTTCTTTACCTGAATTACTCTGTTCTGTAAACTGATATATGTAATACATTTCAGTAACTGTGGCGAAACCATTTAGACTATCTATGGGACACACCATGCAGTTTAGATGTGAGCAGTTGCCTGCATGTGGTACAGAAAGTCATATTTGAACTACAGTTTCAGTACCGCTACTTTAAGATAGATACTGAGCATGTAATTACTGCAGTCTTGGCATGTAATTACCCTGGAGTTACAGTTTATATTGACCTCCAGAAATACTGAGACTGTAATTTTAAAGTACAATGTAGAACTTGAGTGTAAAATTGTATGTTGATTTTGAACTGCTTGCATTGTGAGTTTGTTCTCCTGAAGAATAACTTATTACTATGATAATTATCCCAGTTTCCTATGGAATCAGAATATGTAGAGTGTTATTAAAGCATCCTTTATGACTGAGTGGTTAACTGGTTACACAGATTGGTAAAAGAAGGAGTACTCCAGTGGGCTGAAAGAAGCTGCTGATTACAAAAGCTCCCTCCCTGTAAGCTTCATGGCCTGCACTTCTCAGAAAGATAGAATCAATGGGGCATGACTGCCTAGGGCATCTGGGTCCCAGGGGGGTTTAGTTGTTTGTTTAGGTGTTGAGAAAAACATATTATGACTGTAATAATAATTATGTATTTGGAATTGGATTTTTGCATCTGTAACACAAAGTTCCATCTTGCATAAATTGCAACCTCAGCACCATTTTTTGCTTAATTTGCATATGAAGCAATATGGGACTATTCAAATATAGGCTTCATTTGACTACATACCACTAGTGTTAATTTAGTACAGTATTAAATGTTTCCCATGACCACTGTTCAAGCAATGTTTGGACTCTTTATTAAGGACAAATGTGCATACACACTCTTAGATGATATTAAAACTAAGGTTAAAAGATTTTAAATTATTTTCAGTAGTGTGTCACTTTTAAATACTTTTGCATAACATGAAGAGAGTAAAGTAGTTGGACTTTATTTAGATAGTGATTTCATAGCATTTTTTTTTCATTTTCTGAAATATAACCTAGAGATATTCTATTTTTGGCCTATTACAAGAAATCACATTTCAAAATACACAATTCAGTTTGAAAATCAGTAAGTTAGCTTTACTTATTCCCACATGTTTTCTGAAAATACTTTTTTTTCTTAGCCTTTCTTAAGGCAAAAAGCAGTCATTCAATTTCCCTTATTCTTTTCTCCCTCCTTCTTCTTTCTCCTTTCTTACCCCTTTTTCTGTTGTCATGGTTTTCTACTAAAGCATGTAGTTTTTCTTCTGTACAAAAACATTCCATATAATTCTCAAATCCATAACTTCATCCAAATTATCTACAAAGTCATGGTTTGACAGTAATGTACCAACAATATTTCTCTAGTGCAAATTCAGCTGTACCAGTAATGTGTTAAAAAAACATCTTTTTCTAAAGAAGCTATAGATATAATTCATATCTTCTTGAATTCAATTTGTAAAAATTTGAGAGTTAACTTATCATATTTTAACTTGGAACATTTGCAAACCTTCTTATGTCATAGCTTCTCGGTATTAAAAAAAAAATAGGGTATATGGCAGAAAACCATACTCTGTAAAACATGATAGCTCAAGAGAAAAAATAAAACAGCTTAAGAACAAATATTATGTCCATACACTAATAACAACATGGTGTGTATTTGTACTATATTTTTTATTTTCACCATTTAATTTGAAATTCTTGGATGCTAAAATTCTGAATGGTGGATAGATATTAAAATAATATTTAGCTTCACAAGTATTGACCTTACACATTTAGATGTCCTCCAGACAAAGAATGAACATGAAAGTATTGTGCTAGGAAAAGAATTACCATTGTCTTCTGTGTTTCATTAAAATAGCTTTCAGGCAGATAAACAACTGTTTCCATACGTAAGATCCCAGAAATACCACTTTATGGATGCCAAGTTCAGTGTCTTAATGAGTTCTGGAAACTTACATAATGGAAACAGTACACACCTGCCTCTGTGTCACTCTCTCCCTGATTAAAAGTGATATGGCTAAGGACGTGAAGAACAATCTGCCTCTTTTACGAATCAAATAATGTATGCTTTATAAATATTATGTATTTCTTTTTTCCTCTAATAAGGCTACACATGGGTTTAAAGCATTGAGGCCTGTGTTAGGGAGGTCAGCACTAAAGGTCAGAGACATTCAGAATCCTGCAGGTTGGCATTTAGGAGTATTACTTTCTTTTTTCTTTTCTATTTTTCTTTTGAGATAGAGTCTTGCTCTGTCTCCCAGGCTGGAGTTTAGTGGCACAATCTCGGCTTACTGCAACCTTGGCCTCCTGGGTTCAAGCAATTGTCCTGACTCAGCCTCCAGAGTAGCTGGGATCACAAGCATGCACCACCATGCCCAGCTAATTTTTTTTTTTTTTTTGTATTTTTAGTAAAGACAGGGTTTCACCATGTTGGCCAGGCTGGTCTCGAACTCCTGACCTCAGGTTATCTGCCTGCCTCTTCCTCCCAGAGTGCCGGGATTACAGGCGTGAGCCACTGTACCTGGCCAAGAGTATTACTTTTGAGTTTTCAATAAAGGCAGTGTTACAGATTTTGCTTCATTTGAATTCTATGCAATGTTTTTGTAGTTCCTGATATCAAAGATGTCTATCAGCTTTTAAAATGTATATAATTAAAGAATTCCTCTTGCCATCTAAACATGCATCAAGAATAAAGAATCTATACATAGATTTTACAAAAGTTATTTTACATTACATAAATCATTCAGAAATTTTTATT
This sequence comes from Nomascus leucogenys, assembly GCF_006542625.1. Taxonomy (NCBI): domain Eukaryota; kingdom Metazoa; phylum Chordata; class Mammalia; order Primates; family Hylobatidae; genus Nomascus; species Nomascus leucogenys. The sequence goes on along the minus strand of NC_044401.1, from coordinate 40,697,514 downwards.
CATTGATGTAAGGCAGAGGCATAGCTGATTCTGATGGCAGTCCTGCTAATCATTCAACTGCTAACTTACAGAGAGTCCAATAACCCAACGTCATACATTGTGGTGTTGTGTTGTAAACCATTCATTTCACAATGCTGTGTATTTTTAAACTCTTTAATCACAGAGGTCAACTATAATTGTTGGCATCAAGTTAGAGTCCTCCTGCTCTTTTCTTTCATAATGCTTCGTTGTTGCATGCTACAGTATTTATAGTAATTTGAAATTATATCTGTATGTTCATGTGTTTGATGTCTGTTTTCTCAACTTGACTGACAATTCTATTTGTTTTGTTCACCAACTTACACCTAATATTTCGACATGGTCTGGGACACATACTAAGAGCTCAAGAAAAGTGCACTGAATACTCATGGTTTATAATCTTTGAACTGAATATCTTACTGTTACTTTTTTTAAAAAAATCTATATTTCAAACTTATTTCTAGCATAGTCAAAAATGGTTTCTCTCACAGGATGGATGTATAGCTAGGCAGACATACAGATAAAATTGATATATTCATATGCACATAGAGTTGTGTTCTTAAGTTGTAATTATGTTTGAATCAACTAGATATTTCATCAACTTCCCACTGCATAGAAACAGTCTGATTAGAGGATCCATTCTAATACAGAAACATACATAGATGTGTAAAGATGCTACATGAATGTTGATACTCTGGTTGTGATATTGTACTATAGGTTTGCAAGATGTAACCATTGGTGGAAACTAGGTAAAGGGTGCAATTTATCTTTGTATTGTTTCTTGTAGCTGGGTACGAATCTGCAGTTATCTCAAAATAAAAAATAAAAAAGTAGTATGTGGCATTTGTGTAAAAACTGAACCAGATGTAGAAAATGAGATGTAAAACAGCTCTTTTTATTATTACTCTAGCATTAGTGACATTCCATATTTATCATTTGCACATTTAAATAGTAGGGCCAGGCTGGTATAAAGCCTTTTTTAAAAAAAAAATCAGTGATAATTTGTTGATAAATTCATTAGTTGTCCACATTCCCTAACTCCTATATTTTTGTAAATTTTTAATTGAAGTATAATATATATACAGAAAAGTAACAAGAAGGCTTAATTATCCAGCTTGATGAACTTTTGCAAACTGAACACATCTGTATCACCAGTGCCCGGACTGTGAAATAGACCATGAAAAGCATCACAGAAGCCCTCTCCTGCCCCGTCTCAATCTTTACCAAGAGAACCATCTTCTGACTCCATAGAAGAGTCTTCTTTTGTCCCCAACTTTTCTATTTTTAAAAATTTCAGTGTAGAAATTTCAAAGAGTAGCGTAAAGAGTAGCAAGCATTACCCATCACATAGGTGCAATATTTGTTACTATTTTGCTGAAGTCTATCCCTTTCTCTGTATGTACAACACGTACCATTTGAGTGTGTTATTTGCAGATGGTGATACTTTACCCATAAGCACTCCAGCATGTATCTCCAGCCTGACCAACATGGCAAAACCCACTCTCTACTAAGAATACAAAAATTAGCCAGATGTGGTGGCATGTGCCCATAGTCCCAGCTGCTTGGGTGGCTGAGGCATAAGAATAGCTTGAACCCAGGAGGCAGAGGTTGTAGTAAGCCAAGATCCTGCCACTGCAGTCCATCTTGGGCAAGAGGGAGAAACTCTGTCTCAAAAATTAAAAAAAAAAAAAGAAAAGAAAAAAGAAAGAAACATTCTTCTACATAATCACAGTATTTTCACACTCAGGAAATTTAATCTTATTATTTAACAAAAATTCCATATCCAGATATCCTCAATTGATTCAATTGCATCTATCATAATGTTGTTGACACAAGATCGAATTCGGGATTATGCATTGCCTTTGGCCCAATATCTGTTTTTCTTTTTGTTCTATCTTTTAGTTTGAAAACTTTTTCCACCCTTTTAAAAAATATTTAATGACACAGAAGTGTTTTTTTGTTTGTTTGTTTGTTTTTTTGTGATGGGGTCTCACTCTGTCACCCAGGCTGGAGTGCAGGGGCGCGATCTCGGCTCACTGCAAGCTCTGCCTTCCGGGTTCCTGCCGTTCTCCTGCCTCGGCCTCCCGAGTAGCTGGGACTACAGGCGCCTGCCAGCATGCCCGGCTAATTTTTGTATTTTTAGTAGAGACAGGGTTTCACTGTGTTAGCCAGGATGGTCTTGATCTCCTGACCTCATGATCCGCCTGCCTCGGTCTCCCAAAGTGCTGGGACTACAGGCGTGAGCCACCGCGCCCGGCTGACACGGAAGTTTTTAAGCAGTCCAGGCCAATTGTTTCATAGATAGATGCTTCATACATATTTATGTCTCATAGAAAAAGTTACAAATGTCAACTCATTGCTACTTATGATATGTTTCTTTATTCTTTCTTGCACTTACATGGTTCAGCATCTGGCCCGTAGGAAGTACCAAATGGTGATAAGTTCATTATACTATCAGTTTAAAAACTTGTCTACCAGCTCTGTGACAAACTGTACAAATTTGAGTAAGCCTGTTAGCCCCTTTAGACCTAAATATCTCATCTTTGAGTAAATTGACTGGATTATCTTCCATTGATAAAATTGTGTTATTTATTTAAACATTGTATTTGGCCATGTTACCATATTTGAAGTTAGTATTACTACCATGGAATGGAAAATTATAAAAATATTTCATCATCTAGTATTCTGAATAGAGTATCAACTAATTGTACAATCTTATGAATGGTTACCAAAGAATTTCAGAACATTCTATGTAGAGTCTATAGTATAAAAATTCTTTGCAATTGTTCTAATTTAGACTTCTAAGTTGTTAAAACATCTTTTGAAGACCTAGGTGGCCTCACTGCTAGCTCTACTCTCTTTATTCACTTGATCTGTTGCATCCTTTATAGCCTACTTGGGAACTTTTCTTTTTTTTCCTTGAGTTCCCAGCATAAGAGAGGCTACTGGGGTGGCAGTTAAACCTGTATATGTATAATTTTGCCCTGTACTTCATTTCATAAATATATAAGTGTTTTTCTGTATTCTTCAAAACACTGAATTTTCTGCATGATATTTAGGCCTTAAGTTATGGTAGTTTAGAAAAAGAAATTAAAAAAACTTTTTGTCTTGTGTACATTAGTACTGTTACAAAGGTTAATACATATTTTTTTTTAATATGCTGAATTAGCCCTTGGGTCTTCTCACTTAACAATTTTGACAAGGTTTTATGGAAGTTCCCCTGACACTTCCATTAGTTATTGGACAACTGGACCTTCTTTTCTAATTGTCTTCCAAAGAAGGGGACATGATGTTTCTCTGCCACATTAACTTTGTTGTTTCCTGTAAAACTTAACAGGCAAAAATCTAAGCTTGTAAACGAGAGACTTGTCTTCATCTTGATCAGAGAAAAGAAATTTGTAATTTACATGAGAAAAAATAATGAACTTAATGCATACCTTGAAAGAAGTGTTGTAACGTGCCAATTTGGTTCTCATAAGTCTGATTCTACACATCCCCATTAAGGCATTGGTTGTGTCTATGTAGTAAAGCTGAGGGTGCCGTGAACTCCCCAGTGACTTGGCATTTCATCATTACAGACAATCAGCCTTCCAAGCACTTGGCTTAACCTACCTCCAGCCCCTAAATACATGACGAAGTCAGTGGCAGAATGGCTGTGCAAGTAGTCTGGCTCTTAACCTTAATGCTAGCCTTGGTCTTGGGAAATCTTGTTATTAAGAAAACCTCATGGCTATATACAGTGAAAATGAATGTCACTGTGAAATCCCTACTTTTAAGGAGTTATCTGGCCTCCATAGGTAGTATTTGCCTACTCACATTTGTCAAGTTATTCCCTTTAAAACTAGCAGGAAGAATAGGAAATAAGCAGTCTGATCTGAAATCTTGGCCTTCCTTTTCTCATTTCCTTTACCCCAGAGACCCAGAAAATGGAGCTAGCTACATTTCTCACACTTACTGTCATAGTTGCATGTTTATATTCTATTATGTTGTAATTTTTTTTTACCTATCCTCTCATTAGAATGTTATACCTATAGAGCAGATACCATTCCAGTTTTAATTTTTTCCCCCGACTCCTAGTAAGTACGTGACCTACTACAGGGAACTTAAAACAAACAAAAAGTCTGCTGAGTCTGGGATGTTTTAAGGATCGAATGAACATGTTGGTCCCATTTGCCTTCACAGAGGGTTCCCTCTGCTTTCTACCAAATGTGAATTGCTCCATGTGATTTTGAAGAATTCCAGTCTACCTCAGGGAAGGACTGCATGTAGTGAGTGCCAGAGTCGGCCAGCTTGGCAGCTTTTACCCTCTCTCATCTGTAGGATTGTTTTGTCCTGGGTTTAGATAGCTAAGTGTCCGTAAAAAGATTCTTTTTGTCATTAAGGGGCAACAGGAAATGGAGAGCAGCAGTGACTCTATTTCCAGTGTCCAAAGAAGACTTCACAAAACGAGGACTTTCCCTCTCCATTTGTTTAATATAATGCTCTGATTGCATCCACACATATGCAAATGGAAACATTCAGATTCCAGCTCCTAAAGATATGTGAATAAATGAAATATGTGTCTGTGTTCTTATTTGCTGAGTAAATTTATGAACAAGTCAATAGGATGTTATAGATAAAGTGATTATATTAACATTGTGTTAAAATCTTCACTTGGACACTTGGATTATTTCTTAATGTTTATAATTGGCTATCTGAGATACCTATGATTAAAATAGCCCTGTTCGAATTTTTGTCTTCAAATTTGTCAAGTTTTAGTGAGCATGTGTCATCACCTACCAGAGCCCCTCTAAACTACAATAAAAAGAGATCATCGGAAGACTGATTTGCCAAATTGTTTGTGAATCACACTTACCAGGTACCAGATTTGTAGTTAAACTCCTCCCAGAATGTTTCCATTATTGTTATAAAAATTTCACATGCTAAATACAATGCGAGTATACACTGTTAAAATTTTCAGAATATTGTTTCTGAAAATTACGTTGTTCCCTGCAAATCCAACCTACTCACCTGTATCATTTGAGTGAAAACTTTTCTGTGTAACTATGACCGAGCAGTTAAACTAGAAACCTGCTTTAGGTAAGGACTGCCTTGATGTTTGCAATTTTTCCCGTTTTTTCTTTTCCTTTCTTTTTTTATTTTTTCATTTTAAAGATAAAGGTCACTCTAAGAAGGTAGTTCCTGAGTTAAAAGTGTTCCATAGGGTTGGGGATTACAATGGAAACAGACACAGTTCCCCACCAAGGGGGCAGGAGCTGAGCATGATCCTCCCCACTGTGGTCGTCCTGGGGCCTCTGGGGGGTGGGATGGCATCTGACAGCGATGGGCTTTTCTTGATGGCTTCCTTTCTTTGTACCTAACTCTGGTCCATAAATAGAGCATCACATCATGCTCGCAGACTGACACCGGGGAAGCTTCATAAATCAGCAAGTGAGTGTTCCGGCATGATCCTTTGGCCACTGCCTTCCCTCCAGAGCTGACACCTGTCACCTTTTAAAGAGTGTACATTCTCTGTCACTGTAGTTGATTCCCGTCTTTTCTTTATTCATTCTCTTATGCTGCCTAGGTGGTATTATCTGGGTGGCTGCCCATATATTATTTAAATCATTACCAGTATGGCCTAGGTAGGTTTTTAATTATGCCTAAAAACTTGATAGTTCCAGATAGTTATTGGGTATACAGCTAAGAACATAATACAAAATGCATTTTATTTTTAAAAGAACATACATATGTGTTTAACAGATCTAATTATATATATTTATAATCAACAATAGAATATTGCATTTAGGTGGCTTATAAATAATACGTTAAAGCACTTAAAATGATAAGAATTCTTAAGAATCTGTAAGAATCTGGGAGTTAAGCAAAGTGCTTTGAATATCCTCAGACTGTAACCTTTTCCAATAAGTCAGTAAGCATTGGTGATTTGTTAATATTATAAAATACGTATCTTCTCTGCGGTACACGTCACTTTATTGGAGAAAGATATGTGACTCAACTCAACTGTTATCTGGTCCTATTTTGCCCTAATTATGGTTTCTATTTAAATGCCATTATAGAATCCCTTAGCTTTTAAACAGGGGCAGTGGAAAAGATCTGTAAAACTTTAGCAAGTCTATAATCTACATGAGCAGAAATTTACCTCTCTTAAATGTCTACATATTAATGACATTAAAAATAAAATAACCTACGTTGGGGATTTCTCTGCTTCCCCCAAATGAATGTTTAAAATTTTATCTTGAATTCTATTAAAGTGAATAATGACCACAAGTTGTTTGTAATTGGGGGGATATTAAGTGCAAAATACAAGCAGAGGGTGCTTAAAAAGGACAGAAAAAGTCTGTTTCTTATTGATTGGCCTGTGGTGGGATAAATGTGTGGCTTCTGCCCTTAATGGAAGCTGATTGTTCAGGGATGTGCCGGTGAGACTGGTCGATTCTTCAGCTGTTGTTTACTGGGAAGGACAATATCAATTTTCTAGAGGGATGATTGGTGGGATGTCAAGGCTGTCACCCTTTTCGCCTCATCACTGACAGACAGCCCAGTGACAATTACCAGTGATGGGACATTGCCTGCATTGGCATATACACTAGAGGATATAACTGGCAAACAACAAGAGAGGAAAGCACTCCTGGAAGAAAGATACAATCAGCAGTTGTCAGGACTGGTTACATGTATGATGTCTGAATAACAGGGCCAAGGCACATGAGCTTTACCACTGGGTAACATGCAGCCTGCTTCATCCTGCTTAGAAAACTGATCTTAGAAATTTTGGGAAGTTTAGAGGATAACAAGAATTGTTGGCATTCTTTCTACTTGACAGTTAATATAGGAAAAAAAGTATCTTACTTATTTTTTCTAATTAAAATAAACTTTGGGGAATTCAAATGGACTTGAAAGTAGATATTTGTATGCTTTACAGAAATAGTTATATTTGCAATATGTTTCCTCATGAGTTAACTTTTATGACTTTTCTTGCCAGGCTTCTGTTATTGGCAAAAGTCCAAATGGACACTAATAAGTTGTGTTGTGCAGGTATCGGAATGAGAGACTCAATTCCATAGTTTGGCCAGAGAAGCATCATTTAAATGGTGGAGTATGTTTTATGCTAGGCAGGAAGTACACAGACATATCCACCAGATTTTCTATAAAGATTCTTCTGTCAGTCTCATGCTGTCTATTTCCTTCTGTTCCATTGCTTCAGAATTTCAAATAACTTTAAAGAAAAAGATCAGCATTTCCAAAGCCTACCTTAACATATAGAGAAACTAATACCTAAATTAGACCACCTGGAATAAAAGAGATGTCAAGTAGCTGTATTTATTTCTCAGCAAGAGACTATTCTTTGTGTTAATTTACAAATGTAACTTATTTAATTAATCATGTTTAGGCTAATCACCTCTTAGAGTCAATGTATTCTGCTGGAAGTTTACTGTTGGGAAAAATTCACAATAAGTATGGTTTTATACAGTCAAATTTACATATTTTTGTTCTGTAGGAATTAGACATCTCTTTCCACCCAGGGTTTTCTTAACGTCAAAATGAAAATGTCTCCGCACGCTCAGGTAAGAAGATTTTTGTCAGTTTCCCACCAAAAGTATGGATCGGGAACACCTTGTAAGCTTCTACTCGAATGCCTAATGAGGATTACTTTTTTCATAATTGGTCACTATAGAGATGAAAATAATTGGCTATCTAGTGTTGGTTATCTCCTATCTGTGTGGCATCCATGACTTACATCGGATGTATTTCTTTTTTTGTGAGAATTATTTTCTTAAATGTCATTTCTGATTTTTTAAAAAAATATGTGTTAATTACAGAATTTGGCAAACATTATAAAGCGCAAATAACGGTATGAAAATCACGCCTTATTCTACCATTCAGAGGAGTGCATTGTTAACATTTTGGTATTTTTTCCAGTTTGCTTTCGTTTGAAGATTTTACCTGTTTACGTTTGTGTTATGTTCTATTGAGTGTTTTCAGTGACGCCATTTTTCATCTTGAATAAATATTTAGACAAGTGGTGTGATTTTGGTAGTGTCCTTTTATTTTAAATAAGTAGGTTTTAATACTGCTGAGTGATTACATATGGAGGTTATTTCTGGTTGGGCTTATAAGATGCCATATAAAAGTTATCATTAATTTCCTTCCTTAAACCAAGGGCTAATTGGTTTTCCATTGCACTCATTAAAAATAGATACTTAGCTTTTCAGAAGATTGTCTCAGAAACCCAAGGCAGGGCCCAGGCCCTCTGGGATGCCATCAACTGACCATTCCATCAGTCCTAGAATAGTGACCCTCCTACTTGTCAGAACTGAAGTATTTATCCCATTTCCCAGCAGATAAACATTTGCAAGGCAAATAATAAATTAGCCATTAATCCGAAGAATGTTTGCATTCGATGAACTCTGAATGGAGTGGAGATGTCAGGTGATAGACAAGGTAAATCAACGTGGCAGAATCAATCACAAGGAGGAGCCAGCCATAATTTAGAAAGCGTTGACCCTAATATTTAACGACTTTGGAAGGTAAGAACATTTTGTAAAGGAAGAAAGCTATTTAGAAAAAGGTGTGGGTAGATTTTAATAATAGATAGCAATTAAGTTTTAAACATTTAAGGCTTCAGCCTAATGATGGACATTTGGAAGTTTGATTTGAAAAAAGAGACACTGTCAAATATTTATTTTTAAAGGCCCATGTGTTCAAATAATTTTTTCATTCCCAGGAATGCTCTCATGAAATGTACCCACATGATTATTTTTTTTCAAATAAACAATTTAGCAAGTATATTGTTTTAAAAGCAAGAAGTGACCTTGTTATGTTGGTGTTCTTTGATTCCTAATTGTGTTTTCCCCTTCATGTGTATGATGCAAAGACTTTCAGATTGAGAGTCTGAAAGTCCCGTGTGTTGAGCTTTGCGTGGCCACTTAATAATTGTGTGGTCCTGGGGAAGTAACTTAACCTTTTATGACCCGCAGTTTCTTCATCTGTAAAATAGGTCTTGGCACCATTCATTTTTTTACATAGAAGACATGTATGTTGTATCAATTTATTCTAAGGCATTATTCATATTTTAAAATTCTTTAAAAAATCAATTATTGTTGCATATCTTGTTTTCATGTCTAATCAGTTAGTGCATATCTTGTTTCTGAATATGTTATGCCTAAAGGGATTAAAAGGCTCAGTGGTTATAAAAAACAATATTATCTCTCCTAATTCTCATGAGGTTAGAAACTATAACCTTTGTTTTCTTAGAGTTGACCATCAGGGAAATTGCTTTTGACTCCAAACACCTACCATCTGGCATATCCTGTCTTCTCATTATAATATGTGAGGCCTAAATTTGTGATACATCCTGGACTCTCCACATGTGTGTTTTTCATTTATTGACCCCAACATAGAAGAAAGGATGGAAGTAAATGGAATAACCATAATTCTCACCGTTGCTTTCCTAGTTCTTCATTTCTCACTTACTCACTTTCTTCCCGTGAGTACAATTCTATCCCCCAGTTAGATTGTGTAGACTAGGTATCTTTTCAAGTAATGACACCTTTAAACCAAAACATTAACTGAGTCATGGGTGTCCCCCTCCCCGTAGCTTTGCTTGACTAAGAAAATTCTTCTAATCAGAAATTTTAAATGGAAACATGTAATGTTGATTAACATTGCCTGGAGCATAGAGTACGATTAAAATGTTTTGAAATTTTAGAATATGTAAATAACTCATGCAAAAAAAAAGGAGTTTTCTTTATACAATCTAGAAACAGTTATATTAGCCCGTATTAATAGGCTTCAAATGAAAAACATTGAAGCCAATACATTTCAACTGGATGTTCTTGCTACTTGCTATGGGGTTTTTAAAAAATTTATTTCTAGTTAATACCCCTTATCCCCATGTCATCTTTGTCTTTCTGTCTTAGCAGGTAACTTTAACCTAAATTTCCTGAAGAAATAGGAAGTTATTGTATGTGAATTATTTATTGTTTACCTCAAAATTTCTCCACATCTTCATTTATCATTTTCTATTTCTGTTCTGATACTCATGTCTGTGACTAACAAACCTATCTGCTTATGTTCATGATTTGCATTTACTCCAGTCGAAACCTGTCAAATAGCTACTCTTTCAGTCTCATTCTTTATTAATTCTTCCTTACAATATAAGCATACCCAGTTCTCCTCCATCTTAAACACAGGATAGTATAGATAAAAAGAAAAATTCCATAAGATTTCATGAAGAAAAGGAATTATGTTTAGCTTTGGATTTCAAAAAGGCTTCGTAAAAGAAATGGCATTTAAAAATATCCTGAAACACTAATATTATAAAGCCTGTTTTAACACAAATACTACTTACTGTCATCATACGGTTTTTGTTTTTAAAGTTGCTCACTTTTAATATGCGAGGCTACCATAAGGCATATAATCTTCCTAACAGTTTCAATTTATAACTCATATTTTTCATGACAGCCCTGTCAGGTAAGTTTTATTACTATTCTCATTCTGCAGATCTGGAAACTGAGTCAAAGAGAGATTAAACAACTTACCTGAAACTATATATTTAGTAGTAATTGTTAGAACCAGAGTTTGTACCTAGTTGGCTCCAGGTTCTGTGCCTGGCCACTATTCTTATTGCTTCTCCACATAGTACTTGCATATATGATTAACCATAAAGCTGTTGGCTTTAGAAGTCTTGCAAATCCATTTTCAGAATTAGTTTGTATTTTTGGGTTTTTTCGGGGGTTTATAGAACATCAATAGGGAAATAGCATGAAATAGGAACAGAAATGTAGATTGGAATGATAATGTAGAGGTCCTTGAATTCTAGACTGAAGAATTCTAACTTAATCCTGACTTAATTTAATTGGCACACAATGAGGAATCACTCAAAATTTTGAACATGAAGTGATATTGTTGGATCTACATGTTAGCAATAGTGGACAGATTGAGGCAGGAAGTGTGTGAAATGGATAATGATTTAGAAGCTATTGCAACCATGTGGGTGAGAAACCAGGAAGCCTAAATCAGGAAGGTGACTGGAAAGGACATACATTTGTGAGAATGGTTTAGGTAGCATTCACAGGATTGGCCAAGCTGGGATAGTCATAGATCAAGGCAAGCAGGGAGAGAGGTGACTCCAAGATTTTAAATCATAACTTAGAAGATAAGGAGCTGCTATCTGATCACTGATCAAATCAGCCTGAATATTTATTAATAATTTGGGAAATATCTGCCTTGGTACATGTTGACTTTGATATATTAATGGAAATTTCAGATAACGTTTTGGAAATGTCATTCTGTAAGTAGGGAGAAAAATCAGAGACAGAAGTATAATTTTGGAAGTATCTAGCCAAAGGAAGTTGAAACCATTTGAGTAGATGGAATAATGAAAGAATGAAGTATGGAAGCTGAGGTAGAGAAAGCCTGAAAAATTAGTCTGTGGTAGGACCTCCATTTAATCAGCAAATAGCAGGAACAGAAAGAATGAGCTGGGTAAGGAGAGCTCCAAAAGATTGAGGGAGAACTAGAATAAGGAAGAATCGTAAACAATAAAAGGAAAGGGAATTCTAAGAAGCAAGAGAGGGTCAAAATTCATTTACTTAAGAGCTAATTGAGAAAAAAGGGTGTTCAATTCATCCAAAATCTCTAAAGAAAACCTTCTGTTGGCCATTATTACAGATAACCTTTAACAATGATAAATGTAGAGTAACCACTTACATATGAATGTGTCAGTGGCAATACTCATACTCGGACTGATTTTTCCCTTTCAGTGTGCTCAGGGTCTGTGTGGAAGAATTAATGCTTTCAGAATATTTGTTTATAAACACACCATCTCTAAAGAAAATTTTAGGGTTTCTATTGATTTTTTGATTGGTGTTCACATATGTTTAAAATTATAATGGAAGTCAATAGATAAATGTGACTTGGTATCCAATATTTACCTATACATGGCATTCTAGAAGCATATATCATTAGATCACAACATACTTTGTTCCATTTTATGAATTTATTCTTATTTATCTCTGCTGCCAAAAACTTGTGGATCTCACTAGAGCCACACATGCTTAAACTTAAAAAACAAAAAGATTTTAGATTAGTGAAATCCAAAATTTACATTTTACATTTTTTAGGAATAAATTGCATTATGTTAAAACTGTATCACTGGTTTGCTTGCTAGATCAGAATAAAGTTTGATCCATAAGTCTGTGACCTCTTATTTTGATCAAGGATTGTTTCTTATATAAAACTTACAAGTTCAATACTGAGACTGAACAAAGCCAGGAAACAAAAATATAAATTCGATATGGTCTGTTTGTAGAAAAGACAATAAAAATGTCGATTACTTATTTACAAAGCATGTCTTTAAATTTTTCTTTAAAGAATCTGTAGGTAATTTGTATTGTGGATTCATTAAGTTTTTGGCTAAGAAAAAAATGGACAAAACACAAAAGTAGAAAAAAGAGATTTCTAAAAGGTTATTGTTACCACTGGTTACTTGTAAACCTACAGTTCACTTTGTACTAAAACTTTGGATGTGTCTCATTGATTAGAATTTTAAAATATAAAAATGCAGCCAAAATATTTTTAGTTTTGCATTTTAACAAAATTTCAAGTCCAAAACCTCTAAAGATGTTATTTCTCATCAAACTAGACAAGTAGGAAACATACTCTTTGTGGGTTTTTTTTTTTTTTTTTTTTTGAGACGGGGTCTCGCTCTGTCACCCAGGCTGGAGTGCAGTGGCACAATCTCGGCTCACTGCAAGCTCCGCCTCCCGGGTTCACACCATTCTCCTGCCTCAGCCTCTCCGAGTAGCTGGGACTACAGGCGCCCACCACCACGCCCGGCTAATTTTCTGTATTTTTAGTATAGACGGGGTTTCACCGTGGTCTCGATCTCCTGACCTCGTGATTCGCCTGCCTCGGCCTCCCAAAGTGCTGGGATTACAAGCTTGAGCCACCGCGCCCGGCCAGGAAACATACTCTTAATCCTGTCAATGGTTCTGAGAGCCTCTCTGCTTTAAATACATGATAATACTTTGTTTCATGTCATCTTATTATTGGTAGTACAGTCATCCCTCAGTATCTGTGGGAGATTGCTTCCAGGACCTCCAGGGGATATCGACATCCATGGAAGCTCAAGTCTCTTCTTTAAAAAAAGACTTTAAAAGTACTGTTTGCATATAATCTATGTGCATCCTCCTTCATACTGTAAATTATTTCTAAATCACATATAATATCTAATGTAACATAAATGCTATGTAACTAGTCGTTATACTATATTTTTTTATTTGTAGTACCTTTTATTGTTGTGTTGCTATTCTTAAATTTTTTGCCAAATATTTTTATCTGAGCTTGATTGAATCCACAGATGGGGGCTGTTGGATATGGAGAGCCAGCTGTAGTTTACAGTCTAGTTTTCTGTTTTTCTAGTTAAATATATAAGTTGAAAATTAAATTTTTAATCAATAGGCAAAAGAGAGCAAGGCCATATACTTTACAAAGACCATGAATGATTTGTCAAGTAGATCTTTTTCCCCCTTCATGTTTTCCATTATGTCAACACAAATCTCTCTTCCATTTATAACTATGTACGTATATGTGCTAAATAAATATTATGCTTCCCATTCATACTTCTGCAACTCCTTCATTATTTTCTATTTCCTTCCTTCAGCTAATATTTTTCTGAATATCTGTGTGCCTAGAAGTGTTTAGGTTCAAAGAGAGAGCAGTAGACAATAAAGACAAAGCCCTGTCTCTACTGAACTTCCCGGGGAAAGAGCTCGGTTGAAGACAAATCTATAAACAACATAAAATTTAAGATTAAGTAGAGAGTAAAGACAACATCACAGAAGATAAGGGGATAAAACATGCTGTTGAGGTATGGGTGCGCTATAAGGTAAGATAGATGAAGACAATGGAGAAAAGCAATGTGTTGCATACTGTTTCCATGCCATATAATCCAGATTTATCTTACCCCTCCATTGATCGTTTTGCACTATAGATCTGAAGTTTCCAATGCACAAAGATACAGTGGCAGAAACCTCAAATCTCTCTCAAATCTCTGCCATTTAGAACTTTTTGTTGATGCCTAGATGGTTGATTTTGTTTCTTAAAGGGAAAAAGTACTCTTTCAGTGTGTTTGCTCTCAACACATGCTCAACAGCAATGATCTCAAATCTCCAACACTTGCTCACCAAAAAGTGTATGCTTGCAAATAGATTTCAGTGCTTCAGATTAATGAAAAGATACCCATCCTTACTAAACAGGTGAGAATGCAAGCTCAAGAGAGCCAGCAAAGAGAACATTTTAAAAAATCTTAGGCACTAATATCACTTTGAATAAGTGTCATTTTTTGAAATAAATTTTATACCCTCCACAGTGTGTATATAATTATATATTGCCATGTACATATTTTAAAAAATAATTTACATAGGACATATTTGACTCAGATTGTACTTAAATATTCTCTTAAATATACTTCTGAAGACATTCTTATTTTTAGTGCTTTACAGAAATATTTTGAAAATAGGAAGGCCACTATTAGTAAGAGCAAATTGAATTTGAGTTTGATTTGTTAAGAAATACTTAGGCTGTTCTCTCTAGTCTTAGTGTGGTTTAGTCATTAGTCTTATTCGAGGCAGTTGAATAATGATATGATTGCAGATAACTTGGGAATCTGCTAATGGTTCCAAGAGGTTCATTTTGATGTATTTAGTGAATCTTAGGTAGGTAGGTATGTACTAACATATCATAATATGTGGTACTTACTATATATGTTCCTCTTATTTACAGCTAGCTACAAAATATTCCATAGAAACACTGAAAATGAAAGGTTATGTTCCCCTTATTTATAGCTAGCTACAAAATATTCCATAGAAACACTGAAAATGAAAGGTTATTTTTTAAAAAAACTGTCTTTTCCTAATAAAAATTCGAGAGCTATAATATTTAGTAACTGCTTTTAGGTTTAGTTTGTCCGTGCCCTTCACGCTCTTAATAATAGGCTTCAAAACTCCTGGTCACTTGCTAATAACTCTTCACTTCTCGGGAGATTGAATTGCTATAGGCTAGTTTTCTTAATAAGCCTGCCAAAAAAAAAAAGTTAAATTGAAGACTCATGTACATGTTTCCTTTTCAGCTATTTTTTATACATTGCCATGCAAATATATTTCATTTTTTCATATAGCTCATGAATGTGCATGAATGCATACATATGGATTTAACCAGAATTTTGTTTTGAAAAAAAATACTGTGGTATATGAGAAAAATTGTAATATTCTAAATGAAGATACTAGTACCAGATAAATAGCTAATCAAATGTAAGAGGCAAGAAAAAGCCACACATTAAACTTGTGCATCATCAAGATTAAAAAAATTAATAGCATTAAAAACAGTTGGTTAACATTCTTTTCTTTTGCTATGTCCAGTTTCTTTTAAACCTTGAATGTAACATATAATATTTAATCTCCTATAAAATTGTAATTATTTTCCACCAAAACACAAATGAGTAAACATAAACAAAACAGAAACAAGATTGGCCATTATGAAGGAATTACATGTGACTACAAGAAGAGATTCTAAACAACTGCTAGAGTGGGGTTAAATTGTCTCTTAAAAGTTGCAGTTCTGGATGTACTCTGTTAAGGAGATAGTTTCATGAACAGGAGCCCATTTGTAATTAGATAAGGAAAACTGACAGCAGCAGTTGAGTTAGTGGCTCCCATGGAATGACAGGTATTGACTGAACCCTGGACTGTGTTTAAGATGGTGAGGGAGTCGATAAAAGCATCAGGGCTTGTTTGGAGTAACACTGCCAGCAATGCTTTAATTTGCCGCCTGGAAAAGAGCCACAGACATTCTTCCCCCATGTTTAGTGTTGATGAGATCTAACACTTACATTTAATCTTCTGTTTACCACTAAAAACACTTGTAAGTGGTATATGGCACCACAAAGAGGAAATAGAACAGGGAAGCATATTTTGTATGAATTCTGTGTTGCAGCCCAAGTCTAGAACAAAACACCTCATTTGAATCATTGAATCAAGTGTGGAAGGAAAAGTTTAACAACAACAAAAAATCAGTTTAGAACAAATGTTTTAACTGATTTTGAAGAAGAGATAGGGAGTAGAAAATGTTTCTAAACTACCTTACGAATTCTCTCTCTCTCTCTCTCTCTCTCTCTATATATATATATATATATATATATTTTGAGACAGAGTCTCACTGTGTCGCCCAGGCTAGAGTGCAGTGGGATGATCTCGGCTCACTCCAACCTTCACCTCCTGGGTTCAAGCGATTCTCCTGCCTCAGCCTCCCAAGTAGCTGGGACTACACAAATTCTTTGTCTATTTTTCTATATCCCATATTGGTTTAATGAAAAAAAAAAAAGACTGTAAATGGAAAAGCTGTGATGTTAATAGACACATTAGGGATGTATTATTATCTCTACATAATTTAAAGATTCCATTTTGTACTCTGTTTAAAAGCAAATGTATTCTTATTAAATACTTCCCAGATATTTTTGAAATGTCTTACATAAACACATATATATATATATAAATTCTATGATAAAATATTAATGTATAGTTTTATATGTGGTATACACTTTGACCTATAATATCTACCCATAAAAATCCACAAAAGCACCCGGATTTTAATACTGACCATTAGAGAACTCAAGCAAAATGATTTTTGAAAAAGAGTTACTTCTGGACCGGATCCAACCTAGCTGCATTTAACTTGCTGCCAAACTCAACAGACACCATCATAAAATTTGCACCTACTTATTATTACAAATTCAAGTAATCCCCTAACTGTGACCTTCAGTGCCTAATTAAATAAGGGTAGCATTTAAAAATACTAGATTACTTCAATCTTACTTAGTTGCCAGTGCTTAATGCTTCCCACCTGTTGCAACACAGAAACTGCCCAAGGTAGACTGCAATGCCTTTGGTTTTGCCAGGAAATTTCAAAAGCTTAGGGTTTTGTAGTGAATCCACACTAAACTCCTGTTAGGCTCAATGAGATGACGTACTGAGATTATCTGACTTGTTTTGGAGATAATTTCTGTACCAGGGATGAGATACCACCCAAGCTTCCAGGGGAAGCTGATTGAGGAGGCTCTTTCCCTATTTCCGTACATATTCCAAAGCTGTGTGTGTCTCTGGAAAATGAATTCACCAGTGACTGAGAATACGGGTCTGACTTTATTAAAATAGGACTTGCTGTGCTGAAAGAATTTTATTTCGGTATATAATTTTAAGCATGGACAATTAAAGAAAATCAAGAATAATAGGTAGTACTGTCTCACACATGCCTAGGATCCCTTAGATGTGTAAAATGTATCCCCCTTTCTAAAGTCTCTGCAGAAATTAAAGAGCAAAGGAATTAGGATTTAACCAAATAAAGTGTTTTGCTTGAAAATGCATTCATGAATACTATAACTAAAAGACAATGATGCTCAGTATGCTTGCTTTTAGTGTTTTTCAGAATGTATCAATAATGTTGGATCGCATTATTTTAGTATATGTAAATTCTCAAATATTTAATTATAGTGAAAACATTTTAAAATGCAAAGTAACATATCAACTACTTAACATATTTTTGCATCAAGTCCAATAAACTTGATTCAGTCAGCCATTACATAAGTAGGGACAACTATTAACATCTCTCTTACTCGTACAATGATTGATTTTAGTTAGGATAACCTTGAGTACTTCATGTTTCACAAAATCAGTATGATTTTAGCTATATGTATCCTACTGTTATGAAAGTTTTTAGTCACCTTCTGATATTTTGTAGATGGTTATTTCTTTGCATACAGTTGTTTCATGCATAGACCTTTATTTCTTTGGAAAGAAATATTTAATTTATGTTTGTCAGCTTTTGTAACCATGATTAACAAGACTAATTGAGATTGAAGTACTGCCTATCAAAAAATTTCCAACAGTTGGGACTGAACATTTGGGCAATTCATAGGAATTTATATTTATGGTGGTGGAAAAAGCCAAATAATTCAGAATTTACTTGTTCATTCAACAACTAATGTTTGAGAACTGTACTTGGGGTTAAGCTGGGACAACAAAGGTATACACAGGTTCCTTTCTTAAAGGACCCCTTGTCTAGGAGGAGAGAAAGATGTAAATAAATGATTGTAGAGTACAGTGTGATCAGCACAGCGATAGAGGTATGTACAAGCTCGAACAGTTATTCTGAAGGAGGGAGCCATTAATTCTGTCTGAGATGGGACAGGGGAAGGATTGAATTTGAGCCCATTCTTTTGAATAATACATGAAAGAGCACTAGTCCATCCTCTTAAATTGAGTAGTTTAGGCAAAGAGAGCTGCCAACCTATCGATCAACTGATGAGAAGACAGAACTTAGACCCAGCAGGCCTAAATGAATAGTGAGCTGACACAAGCAGGTATCAGTGCCATGTGTAGCTTTATCCCTGAAACTACAATGAGTTGGTGCTCTCAACGATCTCCCCATAGAGATTCGGTGTTCCCACAGCTGAAGAAACTTTCTACAAAGGTGTTAAGTAAAGAATGTCGAGAGATGCAGGTAACTAGGTGGATAAATGATATTATATGAGACCTCCTGAATGCAAGAACTTTTCATAAAATACAAGTCACCAAATCTCTTTGAATGAAAATGTTATTTAAGTATTTCTGTATGTTTGGTAAGGTGTTCTCCCTATCTTAGGGAATAGAAGGAATAAACAAAATGAAACAAACAAACAAAAAACCTTTACTTGATTTTGTTCTGTGCCTCAGGTCATTATAATCTACCCAGTCAGACTCCAGACTGTCTGTAATTTCATACTCTGTAATTCACTGATGCTGGCTCCTGTTTTACCACTAACCCATTAAGCTTTCTCAAAAATAAAACAAAAAACAAAAAACTGTATTTGTCCTAGCCTCCAAAGCTGAAACGTTCTTTCCTTTATCTTCTCCCCCATAAGCTTTAAAAATTTCAGGAAATCTAGAGTTCCACATTCTCCAATGTTGCTATAGGGATTATCTTCTCAACTGGGTACATGCCCGAGTGGTCTATAATACTTATGGGCTGAGTTATTTCCTCACAAACTTTGAGTGTTAAAATTCTAAACCCTAGCGTCTCAGAAAGAAACTGGATTTGGAGATAGGGTCTTTAGAGAAGTAATTAAGCTAAAATGAGTCATCCGGGTGGGCCCTAGACTAATGTGACAGGTGCCCTCATAAGCAGAAGAAATTAGAACACAAACACACACAGTGGAAAGACCATGTAAGGTCATAGGAAGAAGATGGCCATCAAGGACAGAGGCCTTAGAAAGAACCAACCCTGCTGACCCCTTGATCTTGAACTTCTAGGATCCAGAATTGTGAGACAATATACTTCTTCTGTGTCAGCCATCTAGAATGTGGTATTTTGTTAAGGCATCCCCAGCCAACTACTACAATAGTGATGGCAGGTATTGTTTGTGTATTTCATCAGTTCATTAGCATTGATATTTTGTTCCAACTGGAGTTTCTTAATCACCTCTTGTGAACATCATACAGATCACTGTTCCCAGAGTAAGCACCAATACATTGCTGTTGAATTGATTAACTTTCTTTTCATGTTTTCAAATGATATGCCACAATTCACACGTTGATTTGCACTGTGCTGCTTATCACATTAGCACACAGCGTCAATTTTTCTGCTGTCTTTAACCACCATCTATTTCACATTAGGTTGCATATGAGCCTTAGTATCTTTTCCCTTCTGATCCTGGACATCATTAGATCCCATGAAACAACAACTGAACCTCCAGGATAAAAGTATTTATAGCTCTGCTCATTGAATGAACAGGAGCATGTTTATAAGATGGTGTTAATGAATGAAGGCTCTGGAGGTTTTCTTACTGCTGGACAGCATAAGCTGAATCTCCAGAGCTGGTTTTCACTGATTACAAAGTGTATGCATTTTCTCCTTATAAATCTTGTGTCAGCTTTATTTTTAAATTCTGAGATTTGTGAAATACTGGGTTTTTAAAATCAAAAATGCAAAACTAGAAATACAATCATTTATCAAAAAATTTTGAAGCAGCTATGCATGAAGCACTGTGGGAGATAGACGAATTAGAAGTGGACTTTGCCATTAATGACTTTACATTATAATAGAGGGAATATTATGTGCAAATGGGAATTATGAGTGAGTGGAAAAATGTATGATCCAGAAGTGATGCAGAGAAAATGTGAAGAGGTCAAAAGATCACTTCTGTTTATGGGAACCAAATAATGACTTATAGAAAGTTGGTGATTGATTTTAGCATGACTAAAAAAGACGATAGGGTTTGGGTTTGCACGTCAGGGAGATAGAAGAGAGGAAATTTCAAGCTGGTGGGACAATGTGAGCAAAAGGTAAGAAAATATATGTATTCCCCTTATCTGGATTGAAAGAAAACATTGAAATAAGTTTGCTTAACATTAGTTAATCCTTCAATGTTAGCTTAAAGAAATTATAGGAAGTAAAAATACATCTACTGTTTCTGAGTGTGGGTTTCACATGAAAATGTGCTGTGTCTTTTATATATACAATGAATTGTGAAGGAAAGCTTTGGATAATATTTCAGGATCTATAATTGGGCAAGTAAGACTGAGATGATATAATGCCTATTTTTACATCCTCAGATTCTAGCATCATACGTGGCATGTAGTAGCTTACAGAACTTCTTGATGAATTCGTTGTAATTTCAGCTTGAAATAGCTAAGTAGCCATAGAAATAGAGTGTAGTGCATGGAGCAGATATGTGAAAACAGATTCGGCAAAATTTGACAAGTCTCTGGGTTCAGGGCTGCCATAAACAGAATTGTCAAATACGATTTTAAGGCTTGAAGCTGGGATGAGAGGTAGAATGATAGTTCCATCAAAAATGAGGACAGGAGTCAGTTTATTGAAAGAGAATGACTTCATTTGGTGATCTGCTGTTGGAAGTATAGGATAGTGGATAGGCATCTTAGATTCAGATACAGATAAAGTGGAAGAATTATCTGTTTGGAATGGTTGTTAAAGACAGATTATTGAAGGGGAAAGTATAGAGAGTCAAAGGTGATGCTGAAGAGCAGGTTTTTAGTGAATGAATATTTTTGAAGGAGAGAAGAAACGGAAGCATAGAAGGAAAGGAGGCAGTAGTCAGACAAGTAGAAGGTACATCAAAACGTCAGTAACAAAACCACAATGTGATACCACGTTAGTCCTGCAAGAACGGCCATAATCAAAAAATCAAAAAGTAGTAGATGTTGGTGTGGATGCAGTGAACAGGGAACATTGCTGGTGGGAATGTAAACCAGTACACCCATTATGGAAAACAGTGTGGAGAGTCCTTAAAGAACTAAAAGTAGAACCACCATTTGATCCAGTGATCTCACTACTGGGTATCTACCCAGAGGAAAAGAAGTAATTATATGAAAAAGATAATTGCATGCACATGTGTATAGCAGCACACTTCACAATTACAGAAAGGTGCAACCAACCCAAATGCCCATCAATCAACGAGTGAATAAATAAACTGTGATATATATATATATATATACACACACATACACGTATACATATGTATACGTGTATATACATATATATACATATGTATACATATATACATATATATGATGGAATACTAGTCAGCCATAAAAAGGAATGAATTAATAGCATTTGCAGCAACCTGGATGAGATTGGAGATTATTGTTCTAAGTGGAGTAACTCAGGAGCGGAAAACCAAACATCGTATGTTCTCACTCATGAGTGGTAGCTAAGCTATGAGGATGCAAAGGCCTAAGAATGACACAATGGACTTTGGGAACTTAGGGGGAAAGGATGGAAAGGGGGTGAAGCATAAAAGACTACAAATTGGGTGCAGTGTATTCTGCTCGGGTGATGGGTGCACCCAAATCTCACAATCACCGTGAAATAACTTGCTCATGTAACCAAACACCATCTCTTCCCCAATAACCTATGGAAATAAGTTTGCCTTTTTTTTTTTTAAAGTCAGTATCATAGAAATAGGAGGTTAGAAGTAGACAAAAATGCTTATTGTCATGGGGAGATTAAAATGAAGTTAAGGGGGAAAAACCTTTGGTTTTGAAGACCAGAAGCTTTACTGGTGATCTTGTAGAGAGCAAATTCTATAGATTAATAACGTTAGATGCTAACTGGTAACAGAGTAAGAAATAAATGAGAGATTATTAATAGAGTAGGAGGTGATGGTTTACAGGAACAGCAAGATGAGAAGAAAGGCCCTTTGGAATCAAGGGAGAGCATGCAGGTGAGGCTGAAGAATTGAAGTAATAATAGAAAGCTGGTCAGTGAAGCAGAACTTTAGTCAAATGCAAAAGAGATTATACAGAGCACAGAGGGCAGTCTAGGACTTTTAGAAAACTAGTGATGTTGATTTTTTTCCCCATATTGAGAGAATTGCTTTGAACAGTCATCTCCTTAAATGTGTTAACAATCCTTGAAGGCTGATATTAGTAATTTCATTTTAGACATCAAAACTGAGATTTTTTTTTGAGAGTAAGTAATGTGATTCCAAAGATACAACCTGGCTTTAAAACTTGCAGCCTTTGTATTATTGCCATGTTGTTTTTTAATGTTTGTGTTGACTGATTAGCTAATTTTAAAAATGCTTTAACTTCCTTTGATGAGGCAATATTATTTACAGATTGAACTGGCTTGCTGAATTGTTACATGTTATGTAATGTAATATGAACCATGTCAATGTCAGCTGATTGTAACTCACACTTATGGTATTCAAGAGGCAGGAAGTAAAAGTATAAAGTAAAAGTATAAGTTTTCTGTAATCATTGTCACAAATGTAATCACAGCTACTGTTTCTTCTATAAGATTCTCATTGAGGTAAATCAGAATGAAGACAACAATAAGACTGATCCTTCATTGTAAAAAGCAAACACAGGAAAGCAGTATCAGGATCAAATAAGACATCTATATTAAAATATTTCTTCTATGAAGTGGATAGGTTAGAAGAATATGAAATTATTATTAGATCCTCTTAAGCTAACTTGTCTATCTAGATTAACTTGAAACTGGCCATTCAGCAAAGTGCAAACTATTAATAACACTTTCAGGTTAAAATGAAATATACATAAGATTTGTTTTGGCCATTCTTAGGCATCCAAAAGTTCTGACTGGTATCCGAAAGGCCCAACATCCAAATTGTACCAAAACTTTGAATACAGTTCAAAATAAATACACTTAAAATTAGCAAAATCTATGTCAAAACAGTAAAATGTCCTTCTATTTATGATGATTGCTTTTTATCCCTGTAGTTGTTTTTGGTCTTGTTTTTACAGGCAGGTGAATACACTGACTTGTTGCACTTATTAAATACTTCAGTCCCACTGCAGAATCTGTGGATCATCCTTGCAGTCACTGCCTCATGAGCAATTCTGCATATTAGTATTTTTTAAGAGACTTTAGGCAATCTCTTCAATTTTATTTATTTTGGCACTTGGAATCTCTCTTCATATTAAATTGTAGAAAAAGCAGCTCTAATTATTTTCAGTCCCCAAAAGTTCAATCTTTTCAAGAATAAAAGTATGTATTATGTTTAAAATGAATGTATAGAAGTATAATTGGTATAATTGTATTTTCTTTCATCGTAGACCATTGAAATAAGTAGCAGAAAATGACTTTTTTTTTTTACTTTAAAACCCAGTAAGGGATGAAAGTTGGTAGGTAATAACACATATTAAATGTAATCAGGAATATTGACTGTCTAAATGTATGCTATAAATAAAATTATTTCCAACCTCTCTATTACCATAAACTATTAGAATAGTATTTTCAAAGAGGGTGAATGAGTAAGACCATAATTTTTGTAACATTAAACATAAGAAGTCCTAGATCTATTATGTCTTGCTTACCTATCAATTCTCTTTGATATTATGTGGATTCTTCTTTTGAATTATCAGTGTTACTAAAAAAAAGAAAGAGACAGAAAGATTTGAAATGTAGTAGGCTTATTTACTTATATATTGTTTGCTCTGAAGGGTAAAAGCCAACTAAATGGACTACAAACATATGGAAAAATTAATGTGTAGGATATTTTTCCAACCAAAGGATTAAATAATATGAAAGAGAAACACTAATATTAGTCAAAACAGAGCTACCTTTACCCTAGAGAGTTATTAAAGTCTAGATGTGTTTTATATGCAAAATCGCCTGTCAGGATTATGGAAAAAAATTCTGACACCTGCTTCTCATCAGTGCCCCAGAAACAAAGGTGAAGAAATGGGTTTCTGAGCATGGGACTGCATTGCTTACTGGGTTTGTCTTAAAAATACATGTGCTTTTATGTGGCATTTTCATACTTATGTATGAGTCTTTCATTCGTTTAAGGCAGGAAAAGTGCCAGTAAAAGTAAATGTCTAGTGCTAAAACAAAATACACGCTTTTCAGGATGAAACTGGCAACAAGCATTTTATTATGTTGTAAGAGAACATTTTTACTGTTTTCTTATATCCTATTACATCTCTCTACATTCTGTGTTCACCAAAAATTTTAAAATCACTAGCCCTGAAATTATGAAAATCTGCCACTAGAATATCTGACTAATATATTTTTAGAATTATAGTCTTACATAGAGCCAAATAGCGGACTAGAATAAAAGGGATTCTTTTAATATATTTTTAAACAATGCATGGTAGGAAATGATAACATTTCTAGTTCAAGATCAAATATTTAAAACTTGAAGCCAGATTACTTTTATAATCTTGTGTGTGTGTGTGTGTGTGTGTGTGTGTGTGTATGAGAAAGAGAGAGAGAGAGAGAGACTTGGCTTTCTGATTCAAAATACAGAACTTTCTCTTACATAAAATATGTGTTTAAGTAGATATACTGTGTCAGACACTATTAAAAAATGACTAAGATTATTCCAGCTGAATTAGAACCCTTCTCACAGATTACCACAGTGATTTGGCCTCCTAATGAAATTTCTGAGAATTTTATACTTGTGATGTAACAAATTTGGTAAATGATTATTGTACTACTTTGTTTTGGTTTGAAATTTTAAACTCTTACAACTAGGTATGATAGGGTTAAAATGTGGAACATCTTGAAGATTATATGGAAACTGAAGAAGTTACAGGTTTGCTGAGACAAGAACACTGAAGATAAGATTTGTAACACACCCTCTTAGAAATGACTATGGAAAGATGATAAATGATATTTACCTCATATGTCATGATAACTGTTTTTTAAAGAAGATATCTGTGCCCTCTTTTATCAGGGGTATGGGAAAATGCATCACTTACAAGCACTCAATCACCAAGACATGAAGAAATAGCAAACCTTGAACATGTCAGAACAGTTCCTGTTCAATCTACTTCTGTTTCTTGAACACTGAGTTTATTCTCAGTATTGTATCCCCAAAACAAGTGGTCTTTAAAATATGATGTTTACTTTCTGATGAGACTTTTATAAAACATGTAAACGGGTATATGAGTATACACAGTATATAACAATTTAATAAAAATATATTTTAGAGGCAAAAACTATTTCGATAGAACAGCGATATATCTGTAGTTGTATCTTTACTTAAACTGTTAATATTTATTGAATGCTTACTATATGCCATATGCTTTGCTAAGAGCTCATATTAAACACAGGCTGGTACTGTTTTTACTCCCATGTTACAGATACAAAAACTGAGGCATAAAGAGATTAAGTAAGGAGTTCAAGGTTTCCTGGATGTGGTTCTACCTTAAGTATAATTTACCACATTATTTGAATTTTCTGATACTAAATTCAACTGGGTTAGGTTACTGGTGTTAGCACTCTTGTCCGTGATCTTTATAAAGTATACACTTTTCATCTCCATGAAAAAGAGGAAGTAGTTTGGGTTGATTTAACATTTACTTTGAAATGACATATTTGTTCTTCTGTAGTAATATAAATTTTTCTGGGGGAAAATTTGACCCTTGTTTCTAAAGAATGCATGAAATTTCTGCAAAGATCCTATCTATATTAGACATGGATTGTATTCCAAACATTTATGAAAGACTAGTGTACAAGTAAAATTGGATAGTTATCTCAAAGTTACTAGAAAATTCTAGCTGTGCTCAGAAAAAGTCTTGTTTTGTTGGCATTTGCAACTTTTTCAGAGTTGCATTATCTGTGTGTAAAATATAAACATGAATTCTGACCTCTATTCTTAACTGTTGCACCAGATGTTTCTCAAAATAAACGGTATTGTCTCAGTGTTCTACAGACAAATTCCAACCTGAATGCCTCCTTTTAGCACCCCTCCCAATTTATCAGATAAATATGAACTCTATTTTCTTTTCAGACCAAACCTCTATAGTGTAACTTTTTTTAAGAGAAAACAGTGAAATGTAGCGTTATAATCTGGGAAAAACACGCAGGATCTTGGCAGGCAGAGTCTAGCAAGGAAGTCTTGTGTTTTGGCTGAACATACTCTGGACTTTTATCTTGGCTAAAGTTTTTTTTAAAAGAACATCCTTAAAATAATTTATTTCTGCTGCTCTATGCTAGATTTTGAAGAGTTTTATTTAGTGCTTAGACTCCTGGTCTATGAGGAATGTGAAGTCTGTATACAAAACCATTATACTGATGACACTTTAAGGAACTTCTAAGATGGTAGTAAATTTGTGTTCTTTATATAAATTATAGAATGATGTACAAGAATGCTTAGGTAACCTTTTTTAAAGGTGAATAGCCCTGCTGGCAAGAAACGTAAATATGAACCTCAGAAAAAACTGCGTCACAGAAGTCCATTTTTAAGTAGGTGCTCCTGGAAATATTTCAAATGTTGTAAGAAAAAATCAAAACACAGAACTTCAGGAAGATAAAAGCGAGTTAACAACCTTGCTTTTTGACTATCGACTCTCATTAAATGCTAAATAAACACGTTATACATGTGTGGGATATTTGTCTCAGTTCTTATGGTCAGTTCATAGTAATAGAATACACTGTAATACTAGCTACATGTATTAATGACTTACTGGGTGACAGACATTTTGCTTCGAGTATATTATTTCATGTAATCCTGAAATAACCCTAATTGGTATTGTAAGTTTACCATGAAAACGGGTTAATGTGAGCACCTTAATTTTTTGACCTGTTGTGCCGCTGGTTAGTCCAGTTGAGAGCCATAAATTGAGCAGAGAGTCTTAATTGTTCAGGGACTCTGTGATAGGACTAAATAGTCACGAGGGATTTCACTAGATCATTCAACTCTTTAAAATTGCGACCTAAGACAGACAGGAACCATGATCTCTAGGGATAAGAGGCTAATACATTAAACTTGTATGCCATCTCGGTTTTGGCATTTACCATTTGCCCTTGTATTCCATTTTATCTAATAAAATTCAAGGCACTTGGAGTTTTTTAAACGTGGATATTGCTGAAAGTTTCATCTAACTGGGCAAAGGCTGCAATTTATGATTTAGTTGTTAATTAGACTTAAAGAACAAAGCTAATGCTGTTCCATTTAGTGAGAAAGGCCTCTGAGGACCGAGAACTGACCAATATTGGTTCTCCTGCTGGGAAAACGCTATGCATAAACAAGTCCCCACGGCTTCATTACTGGGCCTTTTAGATAAACACAAAATGCATCTTAGTTTATTTGAAAATCCTTACAATGAAGCTTTATTGCATATCTATAAATTTTTCACGTTGACATGTCAAAGACTTGTAAAAGTATACTGGCGAGAGAACCATAAACATTATAAATAACACTTTCCCTTTAAATGTAAGATGATTGTAGATAGTACACAGCATGGTCATAAAATGAATACGATTCTGTTTGGGGAAGCAATTGTGGGAATGAGTAGTAATGTCTAAATAGGATGGCAAACTCTTTATTGAGAAAGTAAGCAATGTAACATTATTTAGCGAAGTTGGATATGCAAGTTTTGAAGATTAGGAGACAAGATATGTCATTTTATTTGGTGCTTTTATTAAAAGTTCAAAAATAAATTTAAATGTCAATATATTCTCAATGATATTATTCTATCTTTGCAAGTATTTTTAATGTTCTGCTTTATGTGTATGTTTTAATATGCTGACCATAATTTTTTATTTAAAAAAAGGGAAAGTACATTTTCCCAAGAATTTAAAATGTAATTCCTCCATTTCACAAAGTCCGTGGGTCATACTACTACAAATTTCTCTACTTTGCCATGTTTTTTATACATATTTCTTAGGACCAATTCCTATAGAATAAGTATAACTTTAAATGCTGAATGTAGCTATTCAAGTTTGGTCATCATTGGAATGTTAGTATTTCTATTTATCTACCAACTAATTTGAACCACTGGGTAAACGTTCTTAGCTAATAATTATTTCAGGTATTTTCTACTGGTCATGCGGATATCAAATGTGGGGCTCTAAACTCAGTTATTTCTCATTAAATTTGGAAAATCTTTTCCTTTTTATGAACAGACACAATTCCTTTTTTTTTTTTTCTTTTTGAGACAGAGTCTCACCCAGGCTGGAGTGCAGTGGTCCAATCTCGGCTCACTGCAACCTCTGCATGCTGGGTTTGAGCAATTCTGGTGCCTCAGCCCCCCAAGCAGCTGGGACTACAGGACTGTGCCACCTCACCTGGCTTATTTTTGTATTTTAAGTAGAGATAAGGTTTCACCATGTTGGCCAGGCTGGTCTCAAACTCCTGGCCTCAAGTGATCCACCTGCCTCAATCTCTCAAAGTGCTGCGATTACAGGCCTGAGCCACCAAGCCCAGCCCACATTTCCTTTTTTTAATATATACTGTGCTTTACACATTTTAGAATATGTTTTAAAATATGTTCACAGAAGCACCTGGTCTGTGAATGCCATGCCAACATTAAAAAAATAAGCATTCTTTGAATATATATTTAGTATTTAATGTGGTAGGAAAATCAAAGCCAGAGGGAATAGAAACAAAATTTGTGATTTTCTGAATGCTTCTTGGCTGCAGGGAAGAAACCATGTCCCAGGCGAAGTCCTGCCTAATTTGATGATAAAATTACATGGAAGGGATTCTTGTTGGCATGAGGACCTACCAAGATGGTCAACAGAGAATTCAAAAAGAAAAAAAAAAAAAAATTTTAGAGACAAGGTCTTGTTCTGTTGTCCCGACTGGGTTGTAGTGTGGTGGCTCTATCATAGCTCACTGCAGCTTTGAACACCTGGGCTCAAGCGATGCTCCCACGTGAGCCTCCTGAGTAGCTGGGAATACAGTAGTGCACCACCATGCCCAGCTAAGTTTTTTTTTTTTTTTAATTTTTTGTAAAGACAGGGTCTTGCTATGTTGCCTAGGCTGGTCTCAGACTTCTAACCTCAAGTGATTCCAACAGATAACTTTTGATGAACGTGAGGACCTTTGTAATCTATGTACTTACATTAACCAAGTAATTTTATAGACAAATTTCCTTCTTTTTGCTAATTGGGCCATGACCTTGGAGTAGCAAAGGGTGAGGATAGGTCATGACCTAATCAGCACAGGGTATAAAATTATATCATCACTCTGGTTTAAGCATTTGCACTATAGGGAATTGTTCTTTGAACAAGCTCTTGTTCTGACTGATGCAAAACCCCTGATGTTTCTTGAAATTTATACAAATTTTTCCAGTTTCCATAGAACTGGAAAATAAAAAGAATAAAGTGAAGCCTACCCCCTCCTTTTTGAAGTTCTGCATACTAAGCATAGTGGTACTAGGAATTATTTATTTGACAAATATGTATTCATCTGTTTTTTAATGTGAAAATCAGGAAACTATATTTTCAGACATTTAGATTAATTTTATATTCCGTTTTGTTTTCCCCACACAACTGTCAAAATCAAAAGCAAATAAAAGCAAAGTAACATGTTGTGTGAGATGACAGTTTATGACAGACACCAATGGGCATGAATATTGATTCAAATATTTTGTTTTTATTATTTCACATCCAACCCAGAAACATTTGTATAATAAGCTAGTTCTTATAGTTACAGTTGATAGTAGGATCAGTGGCAGCTTAATCCAATCAATCAATTGACAGCCTTGCTCCAGATTCTCTGGGGGTCTCTCCACTGAAGCTCTCTTCTTGTCATTGGCCCCATTCCTGCTAATTAATGCCTAGTTGTCCTGTGGTCCCTGGACCTACTGCTCTTGACCTAAGTTCACTTATGCCAAACTTAACATGGTTATTAGTTACCTTTAGCATCTCCTTTCTTTGGCTATTAGTTAATCTCACTTCCATACTTTCTGGTGACTTCAGACTCCTTCTTATATTAAAATCTTCTGACTGCATATACTAGATTTGTATTTAAGATTTATTTTAGTGACTGCAGAAAATTGAGTTCATTTATTCAACTCAACAAGTTGAATTCATTACTTGAATTCATTACTGGGAATTCATTAATTGACATATGTATATTCATTGGGTAAATCTTGTTTGCAAATCTCTTTTTACCAATTTGAAAAAGAATTCCAAAATTTTCTGGAATCAGTGTTAGGTTAACTATAATTGTTAGTTTACACTGTCTTTGACCTGTTGTATTCTTTAAAACTTTGCCTGAAATGACTGATTTTTGGCCATTAGGACAAAATAGAAAATGTAAAATTGCATTATTGGGTTATTAGAAATATGACATTGGATGAAGGAATAGTTATAGCATAAAGCTTGATTTGTAATATTTTATTTCTATCACAAATGCATTTTTATACTAATCATTGTAATTTCTTGGAAATTAAATATTAGGTGGCTCTTGGAAGAAAGAATTTCCTAATATGAGACAATGTAATTAGGATTTTGCATGTTGGAAATGGCAGTAAAATCTATCAGTATATTCCCTTTTATAAATTTCAACCCATGAGAGAAGTGTGGTGTTGCTTCCTTTCAGTTCCTAACCACCCTTCAAATAAGTTTTTCCCCAGTTGCGTTAAATTCAGATAAATAGGACGCTATACAGAGTATACATCTAATATTCTTTTTCCCCATTAAATTTGCCATATGAGCAATTTGTCATTGCATCTTTTTATATTATATCTGACTTGTTTACAAAATGTAGAACAATTTATTATCTTAATTTTTACATGTCCAATACTTTGGTGAAATGGAGAATTACAGGAAGTCAATCAATGAAATATTAAGCAGTTATAAACAGAATGATGTAAACATTTTTCAAAGGAGATTTTATTTAAGTTAGGTTTATATAGCTTTTTCTCTTTCAAATGAAGATAAATGCACTGATGAGCAGTTCAAGACAAAAAATCTAAACTGACAGTAAAATTGCAAATGAAATTAAGGAAAAAGGAACAGATAACACAAAATAATTTTAAAGATTCTATTATTTTTAACAACTGGACATTTAAAGTTCCTGGAAGTATAGTTCACAGCAAACATTTTAAATCTGTCTATCTATGTTAATAAAACATTCTAGGCTTGCTTTATAAGAAAACTTTTTAGAATGAAATATAAGCAGTTTTAGTCTTCCAGATATAGCTTATAATAATCGCCTGTACTTGCCTTGCAAAATTATATTACAAGAAGAAACACACTTGTTATAGAGTGCTGAAATGCATAGAACTGAAATCTGTCAAGTTATGTGTCTCTCAGGTCCCTCTCCCCACCTACCAGACCTCATTCTATTATCCTGAAAAGAACACGATCTCTTTAAGGGTAGGCAAGGATTGTGCTGATGACCAGGGACTGCCCACCAATTGGCAGGCCCATTGGGTGATAAATGTCCAAGGACCTCTAGGCTGACGACACATTTTTCATCATTAATCCAGCCTATTGTAACCAGGGCCACTCACATTGATTCGGACTAGGGGGCATCATCTGCTGTTAAGAGGGTGATGACTCGGTAAAAATGAAGGCCTGAAACTAATCAAATATATTTACAGCCTTCCCTGGCAACTTGCTGGGAGAGCAGCAGTAGACGGCTAATAGGGAGCCCCAGACAGGTGCGCGGTGCTCAGCATGCTTTGTATGGGAACGTGGGAAATCCATTGGGAAGCCTGTTGTGTAATTCCAGCTATTATACATTCTAGTACAAATGTGTGTGGGATTAGTCCAATACTATGGTACCTGAATGTTGCATTAAAAATATAGTTGGGAAATACCCTGCTTTTTTTTTTTTTTTTTTTTTTTTTTAACCTGGAACTCAATTACAAAGAACAGAGAATTCTCAAACCTAGATCTCTTTGGAATTGCTAAATTGTTTTTGTGTCTTTGAAAGTTTGCAACAGATGGTTTGAGACATATGCTTAATATTTATTTTACTAAAGTTGCAAAATTTGATGAGGAGGGCATCTTTTTTTTCTGTTTGCAGAACTCAACAAATAGTTACATTTTGCTCTTTTATACTTTTTAAAACCTAATTAATGTGTACTTAATCATATACTTAAATACATTGTGGCAGTTTAAGGGCATATGTACATGTTATTTATTGATTTTTATTATTAATTCATGCATATATATTCACTTTAGATAAATCTTTATTATTTTAATTTGCATTAATAAAAAAATGTCTTAAGTTAAGTCGTAGCTGGAGTTGCAAACTTGTTTGCCTTAGGCAAATGTAGAAAAATATGTTCTTTATGTTCTTTATTTTCTTGATTTTGCTAAATCAGGTACAAGTAGGAAATAAATTTAACTGATTAGACTTGTTCAATGGAAAATTTCACTTATATATTGAGCTTAATAACCATATATAATAGAATCAAAAAAAGGGCAAAATATGAGAACAATTTGGCTTAATTTTTTAAAAAAAGGAGACCTAATGAAATTTCTTTTGATAAAGAACAAAGTAGAGACAGAAAAAAAAAAAAAAAGAAAAAGTAAAATGAATCATGCAGACCCTCCAATTGTTGAAGCAGTCGTAATGTTCTACACAGGAAACCACTGACTGTCTTCCGAAATATGTTACGGAATCATGAACAAATATCTCTGCTGGGTGGGAAGGTTTCCGTGTGATTTCCCTCGAAGAAAGTCTTCAATCCCATTTTAAAATCTCAGTTCCTCCAAGTTCCAAAGCTGAAATTCCACACCTTTCATGTTTGCAAGTTTTAAGGAGAATTTTATATATATACTTAGTTATCAACTGCTTCTAGTGTTGGATGAGCTTAGGTGGAAAGCTTCATTAATGAGCAACAGACGACCTCACTGAATCTACTTTGCAATGAATATTCAGTCTGGAGTTCATCTTAGCTGGGTCCGTGAGGCACACTGCCAAAAAGCAACTTGTTATTAAGCATCAGGTAGGAGCAGAAAAGAGACTGGGTAAAATAACTACATTCTTTAAAAAGCAGGTTTGATTATGGAATCTATTTAAGTCCTGTTGGTTCTAGTGAAGTTGAGTCAGGGCTAATAAGAAAATGCCTGGAAAAAGAGGAACTGATTTGAACACGGATGACCTTTATGCTTCTGCCATCAGAAAGGGGGCGAGACTTCAACAGTCAATGCAAAGGAAGCTGAGAAAAAATCAGTTTAGCTTCCTCTGCTAGACAGAAGAAAGGTCTCTAAAGATATCCACATTCTAATTCCCAGAAACTGTGAATTGTTATTTTATGGCTCGAAAGGGATTGTACAGATGTGATTAAATTAGGGCCTTGAGATGGGAGGTTATCTCAGATTATCTGGGTGTGGCCAGTCTAGTTACATGCACCTAGAATGTGGAGAACCTTCCCCTTTTGTATTCAAAGGGAGATGTAATTATGGAAGGCAGGTCAGAGAGATACAATGTTACTCTCTTTGAAGATGGGGGTGAGGGGGAATGAGCTAAGTCTATTTGTGTGTTTGTACTCCAGGCCCTAGCTAGAATGCCAGCTTCACGGAGGCCAGAATTTTGTCCTATTCACATTTGTATCACTGGCACCCAGCACAGTGCCTGAAACATAGTAGGTGCTTCATAAATATTTGATTGAATGAGTGAACTAGTGAACAAATGAATCAATTACTACAGGCACGGTTTTTCAAATTTTGATAACCCATAAGCATAAAGAAATTGCTTGGTCTCCTTGTTGCTTACATTCTTTATTTAGAAATAATGTCTATTCATTATACATTAAAGCAAGGGGTGATAGAGAAAAGCAGGAAGGCCTGGTCAGGTGGTCAGCACTGAGAAGGAAACATTTAAGTTGAAACTCAAGGATGAGAAAGAGTCAGTCTTAAAAAGACCTAGGGGAAGGAAATTTTAGACAGCAAAAACCACCTGCTTAAACTTCCCGAGATGAAAAAGCAGTTGGCTGATTTAAAGCAATGAAAGAAGGTCCAGTGGCTGGAGAGCAGTGAACAAAGGCTAGAGTTAACTAATGGGAGGTTAGAAGGTCATTGTGGCCATTGTCCCAATAGTGGGACATTTGAGGACCAAAGGAATGAGTTCAGATTGTACTTGGCTTCTTTCAGCCAGGTCCCAAAATATTTCTTAGAAAGACATTTTATTTATGGCCAGGCCCAGTAGCTCATGCCTGTAATCCCAGCAGTTTGGGAGGCCCAGGCGGGCAGGTCATCTGAGGTCAGGAATTCGAGACTAGCCTAGCCAACATGGTGAAACCCTGTCTCTATTAAAGATACAAAAAAATTAGCCAGACATGGTGGTGCGTGCCTGTAATCCCAGCTACTCGGGAGGCTGAGGCAGGAGAATTGCTTGAACCCGGGAGGTGGAGGTTGCAGTGAGCTGAGATCGCACCACTGCACTCCAGCCTGGGCGATAGGGCGAGACTCTGTCCAAAAAAAAAAAAAAAAAAGAAAAAAAAAAGAAAGAAAGACATTTTATTTTATTTTGTAAAAATATGCTCTATGTTAATGTGCTTGGCATTCAATGGTCCCTACCCTCAAAGATTCCAGACTCAAGGGAGAACAAGTGTGTAAACAGATAAATAAAATACAGGGTGATACATACAAATGACATTGTAACCAACAGCAATGATTCCCAGTGGGATAATATTCAGTGGTAGATAAAGTGTTTGCCCCTCTGGTGAAAGATATTTTATCATCTCATGCAAGATTCCTTCCTGGATTTTTATCTCTTTGAGGCAGTACCCACTCCTTCACTTTTTCATGCAATTGTTTTCCCTCTTATTTTGACATACCTTGGAGTTTTTATCTAACAAGTCTTAAATCATCATTGCCTGTTTCCCTTGGAAACCAAGGAGAACCTGGTTGAACACAAGCTGGGGAACTAGGGATGTTGCCTGAGCTTGCAGATGGTAGGAGCAGACACAGTCAGCCACCAGTCTTTAAATGACAGTGATCAGGAGGCGACCAGGGAGCCACCACAAGGATATTCAGAGAAAAATCACATAGGCAAGTTCAGCTGTTTTTATTACAGATTAAAAGTCAGTGGTTTCTTAGCCAAAATGGGTGATGTCTTGTTGTTTAGCTGATTCATCTATTCATAGTGGACACTCAGTGATTGAGGCTGTTTTCATTCTGATGGACTCAGTCACCATTTTTTTTTTTTTTTTTGAGACAGATTCTCACTGTCACCTCAGGCCGGACTGCAGTGGTACAATTATGGCCCACTGCAGCCTCAACCTCCTGCGCTCAAGCAGTCCTCCCACCTCAGCCTCCTGAGTAGATGGGACAACACGCTTGTGACACCGTGCCTCGCTAATTTTTTTTTTTTATTGTTTATAGAGATGATGACCCCACTGTGTTGCCAAGGCTGGTCTTGAACTCCTGCGCTCAAGTGATCCCCATGTCTCAGCCTCCCAAAGTGTTGGGATTACAGGCATGAGCCACTGTGCCTGGCCTAATTAGTTATTCTTCACATTCCATTGAAATATACTCTTAGAGATATTGTAATGGAAATATTCTTATTACATATTATTGCATGCAAGAGGTAAGTGAATAAAAGAGCAGGATTTTGTTTATATAAATTTAAAAATTGTACACCTTTAGATGTATAAGTATGTATAAAAACCACATTAGAAGGAGACACACAAAGCTATCTACTATTTGAAAGAAGATTGCATTTCGAAGGTGTTATGAATAACTTTCCTTCTAACAATATTTTCCAACATTTTACAATGTAGTAGTAAAGAAATATATGCTAATAATTTGTGTGTGTGTGTATATCCTAACATATTATATATATATATATATATATTTTGGTTTCTATAGGTAAAGGGAATAAAGCAGGAAACATTTCAAAGATTCCAGACTGGTTACTTTTGGCAGGTGTCCATATTATTAAATCAATTTTAGAGCCATGAAGAACACCACAATAAATGCAATTTTTAAAAATTTCAAAAATTGGTATCACCCCCTCATCAGTCATATAAAAGTTTTCCAAAAACAGTATTTATATTGTGTTACGTGCAGGCTGAGGGTCCCATGAGCAATTCTTTTGTCTTGCATAAACACGATGCTTCTAGTCTACATGCAGACCAGATGTTCTTTCCATTGTAAAGCTTAGTCAGAAGGGCTCTAGTTCAGCTCCTTTCTTAGTCACCATATGACCTTGGACAATGAAAATGAAAACAGTCACAATGAGAATGTTCTTAAAAGGAGAAATACCTAAAAGCCATTTTACTTTCTAAGATGGTATATGGTGTGTTAGTTACCAGTAACTGGAGGGCTGATATGGTTAAGCACATTGTGTCTGAATAACATACCAACTGGCAGGCAAGGATCACCACAGACACCATTGGCCAGGCACAGCTTTTGCCCACCAAGCAATCAATAGCTACGCAGTAGCAAAAGTCTCTTGGCTGAAATGATTATATATAATTCGAATGCAATTATTAAACTTGCTACCTGTGTCACTGCTCCTGTTCTTTCTAGTTATCATGTATGAAGCTCCTGCGACGTGTTCATCATTATCACTTACCTAACTAGGTAAGCTCTATGACTTCACTATTCTTGTAACAACTTTGTAGTGGTATTAACCTCCTTATGCTCAGTGTGGAAAACCGAAGCTACAGAGATTTTATGTAACTTGCTCAAGGTCACCCTGCTCATAAAATAGAACAACCTGGAGTTGAACCCAGAACTTTCCAGATTTTGTGCTCTTTCTACAACTTCACATTCTTTTTCGTTTTAGTGAGGCAATACCTGACCATTTCGCCACTAAGAAGTTTTATCAATGTTATAGGATAATGTAAGTGGAAAATCTTTCCAGAAAGCAGCAAACTCCATTGCAGCTATTTGTGCTTAACTGGGAACTTGAGCACATAATAACAATTATAGTTTAATTTTTCTTATTTTTTAAGTTATATTTATGGTGTTACTCTTTGTGCCTCTAAATTGATTTAATAACAAGGCCTCTGAACTTTGCAGACCAAGGAACATGATAAAAGTATTTTAGAAACTCATATTTTTTTTTACATTTGAAGACATATCAATTTTTCATATTTAAGTTTTACGTAAAAGTATCTTGGTCTGTTTCCTTTCACTGTATGTGACATTGCAACACGGTATTTATTTCTCTATGTCTTAGCATGTGCATATTGAACTGAACTTGTGCATATTCACTGTATTTGTTGCCTAAAATTTATATAATAGCTGGATCTTGATTTTGAAGTCACTGTTATTATTTCCATGAGGGGAAAAAACACAAAAAGCTAGACTTGTATTCCAAAATCTACAGTAAGAAGCAATGAGATATAACTGCCAACAACCAGCTTCCTAAATATTGTTTAGATTTTTGCCTTGATCTTCAAGGACAAAACAAATTATGGGTGGCCAATGGGTTTTACTAACTTAAAAATTGTACATTTATATTACTCACAAATTCCTAGGATTAAAACAAATTATATATACAAGCTATTTAGAGCTAATTGAGGAGTGTGTATGTTTCTCAATCTACATTTTTAATTAAAGCAATAGCTTTAATTCCTGCATGCCTAGATAGGTATGCACATTTTAGAAGTCAAAGAAAGAGTCAAGAATAGTATCAACGATCAGAGGGAAGCCATCCAACTGTGAAATTGCTGGTCATTGAGTTTTTTCTGAGTTTTAACCATATGTGTTAATAGCATTTGTCTATACAAAGTGTTGATCATTTTGACTATACAAAGTGCTATGAACACATTTTCTGCAGTGCACAACACTTCTACCTCATGATACTTTATTCTAATTTGCTTTATCTGATTACATCTACATTTTAGAGTGATAGAGAAATGCTGAATGGCTTGAAGAAAGTCAAATTAATGATACTTCTGGAGAGGTGATATAGTAACAACTACTAGTGTTTTAATATACACCTGTCATCCTTATCATTAAAACTTAGGGAAATGACCCGGGAGGAGGTTGTTCTGAAATATAGTTGTTTCTGTCCTTGTAACTTTATCATTTGCTTTAAAAGTTATTATTCATAGGTAATTTGGTTTTTCTTAGCATGAGTAATGGAATCTAAGAAATCGAAGACAGCCCACAACTTATTACTTGACTCCCCGACTTCATTCTTTTCCATCTTCCTTCCTCTCTTCTCTCTTTCCCCATTCCCTTCCCTCCTTCCTTCTTCCTCATATTCTTCTTCTCTTTCTTTCTTATTTCCTTCATTCATCAAATATTTATTATAGTGCCTATCAAGTGCCTCCCTGGGTAATGGTAGCAGCTTCATGAAATGAAATTTTTCACTTTCTCAAGATTATATGACCAAGTTTAAGGCAGAGGCCTTAGGACAGAAAATACTCATCCAGGACAGTTTCTAGCAGAGCTGTGGTTCAGAACTTTTCCAGCAGAGATGCTCTTATCCACAGTGTATTTTAGCATGTAGGGAAACATAATCTCAGCCACTCACAGGAATGTAGCTGGATTGGTTGGCAGCAGAGAGCTTTCAATATCGAGTCATGCTGTTAAGTCAGGTGGGATTTGAAGGGAGGTATGTCTCCCTATCATGACGTTTTCTTTTATGTCCAGCGAATCAATAAAACAAGTAATTTATTGTTCTAGTTCCAAATATGCTTAAAGAATAAAAGCTCTGCACATAAATGTGCTACCCTAATTGTGTGACGGATTTATGTGATTTGTAAAATATTTTTTGCTAGATCACTTTATCCACACTTCTGATTGTATTGACTAACAGAAGTAAGTAATCTTTGATGCAAATATGTCATGGGGGTGATTGATCACACTCAGTTCTTGGGGGTGGGGTACTGTTACGGCATATTGAGAATTCGCAAATAATCTTAGGTTAAGCATCTGTTTTTTTC
Organism: Nomascus leucogenys; assembly: GCF_006542625.1. Lineage (NCBI taxonomy): Eukaryota > Metazoa > Chordata > Mammalia > Primates > Hylobatidae > Nomascus > Nomascus leucogenys. Next base: position 40,658,371 of record NC_044401.1, on the reverse strand, counting down.
TTAGACTGCTTACTGTGTAAAAATAAATCAGGTTTTATATCTCTGGGAAGGAAAACCTGAATAAGGAAGATTGATGTGTAACCGAGTTATTGGAAGCCAGTGATGGTGCTGAAATTTAAAATGTCAGTGTTAAAGTGTTCGAATATAGTTTCTCTGTAAAAGTTACTGAATCAGACGTGTCTTTTTCAAGAAACCAAATGCCAATTTATTATTCACATAGATTTCATTTTTTTGTCCCTTACTACTTCATATTTTTATTGAAAGAGGCTTCGAGACTTCTCTTTTACAAGACATTTTGATGATGATTGTGTTGATAGTGGTGGCTGAAACTGCGACGTTGGAATTGATTTACCAGTATTTTCTCATTCAGTTTTTGCTGCAACTATGAGACAGGAACTTTATTCAATTTTGCAGATGAGCAAACTAAAGTACAAGTGAATTATGAATGTCTTCAAGGCCACACAACTTCCAAAACCTATGCCCTTAACTGTGCTGCAAAGTTGCCTCTGCATGGAAAAAGTAACTTAAATAAAAGTAAGGTCTCTCTTTTGGCAACTGTCTCTTTCAGGATAAAATACGGCCCACAATTTGGCCTGGCCTTAACCTCATGAACGCAATGTACAGAGGAGATAAATGTGCTTTATAGTAGAAAGTAAATAAGAATGATTCACCATCTCGGTTATGTAAAATATATTGAGGTCTATTTTGAGTTAGGGCTCCCAGCAAAACCTGGCTTAATTCTTCAGGATCCTAGGAGAAACTAGAGATGTAGGTTCAGCAACCCAGCACAACTCCATTTTTACCTCTGAACCTGCTTCCTCACCATCAGTAGTAGTTACCTGATCGTAACATTGCATTCAGTGCATGCAACTAAAATATACTACTTTTATTTTTTTAGCAAAATATACTACTTTTATTTTATTCACATTATCCAAACTGTAAGAATTTTTACTTTAAATAAATTATATTTGATGCTTAATTGATAGATGATAAAGAATTAAGGTTCAGCTTTTTTTGTCCCTCAACAAATATGTGAAATCATTTTTAGGATGCATTTATGGCAAGAGTTTTGTAGCTTTAAGTGCCATGTTTTTTTTTAGGCCTTTATAATTTAAAAAATCTATATGTTTAAGTTTGTGTTTTTAAACTTTTTAGACTTCTAGGCCTCCCTTCATTTCTAGTAAACAGAGGAAAATAGTTGATAATTTTTCTAGAATATGCAATTTTCATCTTTCCTTTTAGAGGCCCAATTGACTATCCAGTGGGCCACCTGACAGCATGTTTTATAATTTAGTGTTTTCTCTCGAATTGTAAATGTGTCCACCACAACAAAAAAATAAGCTTCAAGACAGATTATCCATGTTATTTTGTTGAAATGTGTAATACTGCCCAATTAAATTAACTAAAATTTAGGTAGGGAGATAGGAATGTGTCAAGATTCGGATCAGCAGTTCCATTGAAACGAGACAGTCCGCTGGTTCCCCTTGCAAGGCGTGTGACAGGGGTGTGGCTTCCCATTCAGTTGCTGCGGCTGCTCAAACCCCTGACGGGAGGGGAGCACAGACTGGCAGGTGCAGGAGCCGGGGCAAGTGCTCTGGGCTCCAGCCCCGTGGTAGTATCTAGGGGTGGGTGCCTAGGACCCCAGTGTTACAATGCTCTTTTAGCCTTTCTGTCCGCAGACAGCTTAAGTGTTAACCAGCTCCATGGAACCATTACCTTTTCACCAGGGCAGAGGGCCAGTGTCACAGCTTTCTATATCCTGAATTCTTGTCCAGTGTCCCAGAAGGATCAGGTCACACATGGGCTTGAAGGATGAATTTATTGAGTGGGGGAGGTAGCTCTCAGTGGGGAGCTGGGCGGGGGCAATGGAGTGGGAAGATGATCCTCCCCTAAAGTTTGGCTGTCCAGCGGCCAAACTCCTCTCTGAGCACCCCCAGCGGAACTCGGGTCAGTGTTCAGACTCCTTCTCTTCTCTCTCTTTCTCTGCCGTGCCGTTGTGCTGTTCCTCTGCTTGTCTCTTCATCTCCTTGCCTCCTTCTCTGCTCCTGGAGCCTGGGGTTGGGAGTAATGTGGGTACAGGATGGGGGGACACGGCAGGCCAAAAGGCAACTTTTTGGGCTTGAAAACAGAAATGCCCATTCCCACTTAGGGCAGCAGG